>NC_092720.1:188422697-189022697 GCF_047496885.1 Scyliorhinus torazame | reverse complement strand
CTCCGGGGGGGGGGCCCCGATGCTATTTTCGCGGCCAGCAATGACACCCCCGCCAATGCTGCCCGGCCCGCGCTGCCCTTTGAAAGGCCTGCGGGAAGAAGGACTACTACGCAGCGGTGTGCCAGGCCTGCCCAGCGGCCACGGTCGCCCCCACCCACCCCGGTCACGGACAATGGGCGCCGCTATCCTCCTGTCCTCCCCAGGCCATGTGCGAGGAATGAGCGGCGCCATCTTCTCCCCCGCACAACACGTGCGTTTCATGGGCGCCACCATCTAGCTCCATCCCCGCAACATGTGTTCCACGGGCGCTGCCATTTTGTAACCCCCAGGACCTCCAGGCGTGTCCACCTCGCAGCACATGGATACCAATGGTGTTTCAGGACCCCAACTCAACGGCAACCTGACTACCCGACGATCAACCTCGGCTCACATCGATGGCAATCGACCAGTCCCGACCACATGCTCTGACCGACGCATCCACCAGCGTGAAAGTCAACGGCCATGTGACCTCCTGCCTACTGGACTCCAGGAGCACTGAGAGCTTTCTACACCCGAATACGGTAAGGCGCTGCTCCCTGAAGGTACACCCTACCAATCAAAGTATCTCCTTGGCCTCCGGATCCCATCACGTAGCGATCCGGGGGTACTGCACGGTCACGCTCACAGTCCAAGGCGTAGAGTTCCACGGTTTTTGCCTCTACGCCCTCCCTAACCTCTGCGCTGCACTTATCCTTGGCCTGGACTTCCAGTGCAACCTCCAGAGCCTGACCCTTAAATTCGGCAGACCCTTACCACCCCTCACTGTGTGCGGCCTCGCGACCCTAAATGTCGATCCTCCTTCCCTCTTTGCCAATCTAACTCCAGATTGCAAACCCGTCGCCACCGGGAGCAGACGGTACAGCACCCAGGATAAGGCCTTCATTAGGTCTGAGGTCCGGCAGTTGCTTCTGGAGGGAGTCATCGAGGCCAGCAACAGCCCCTGGAGAGCTCAAGTGGTAGTGGTTAAGTCTGGGGAGAAAAATCGAATGGTCATGGACTACAGCCAGACCATCAACAGGTACACACAACTCGACACGTACCCCCTCCCACGCATATCTGACATGGTTAACCAGATTGCACGGTACCGGGTCTTCTCAACGGAGGACCTGAAATCCGCTTACCACCAGCTCCCCATTCGTAAATCAGACCAGCCATACACCGCCTTCGAGGCAGATGGCCGGCTATATCACTTCCTTAGGGTCCCCTTTGGCGTCACCAAT
The DNA here is from genome assembly GCF_047496885.1 of Scyliorhinus torazame. NCBI lineage: Eukaryota > Metazoa > Chordata > Chondrichthyes > Carcharhiniformes > Scyliorhinidae > Scyliorhinus > Scyliorhinus torazame. Next base: position 189,021,438 of record NC_092720.1, on the reverse strand, counting down.
GGGGTTTCGGTCTTCTAAAGGGAGATGGACTGAATGGTCGACCGGTATGGCTTGCGGCCCAACTTTCCGTATCTAGACAATGTGACCATCTGCGGCCGTGATCAGCAGGACTACGACGCCAACCTCGCTAACTTTCTCCGCACCGCCACTCTCCTCCACCTCACGTACAACAAGAAGTGTGTGTCCCATACAAACCGCTTAGCCATCCTCGGCTACGTAGTCCAGAACGGAGTTCTGGGGCCAAACCCCGATGGCATGTGCCCCTTCATGGAGATACCCCTCCCCCACTGCCCCAAGGCCCTCAAACACTGCCTGGGGATCTTCTCGTATTACACACAGTGGGTCCCAAACTATGCGGACACGGCCCGCCCACTCATGTAGTCCACTCATTTCCCCCTGACAGCCGAGGCCCAACAGGCCTTCGCCCGGATCAGAGCTGATATTGCCAAGGCCACAATGCACGCTGTAGACGAGGCACTGCCCTTCCAAGTAGAAAGTGATGCATCGGACGTCGCCCTTGCGCCACCCTCAATCAGGCAGGCAGGCCCGTGGCATTCTTTTCCCGCACCCTCCATGCCTCCGAAATTCAGCACTCATCCATCGAAAAGGAGGCCCAGGCTATCGTTGAGGCTGTGCGACATTGGAGGCATTACCTCGCCGGCAGGAGATTCACTCTCCTTACGGACCAACGGTCGGTAGCCTTCATGTTCAATAACACACAGCGGGGCAAGATCAAAAATGGTAAAATCTTGCGGTGGAGAATCGAGCTCTCCACTTATAATTACAAGATTAAGTATCGCCCTGGTAAACTCAATGAGCCCCCAGACGCCCTACCCCGAGGTACATGTGCCAGCGCACAGGTAGACTGACTCCGGGCCCTGCACGACAGCCTTTGTCACTCAGGAGTCACTCGGTTGTACTACTTCATTAAGGCACGAAATTTGCCCTACTCCGTCGAGGAAGTAAGGGCGATCACCAAGGACTGCCAGTTCTGTGCGGAGTGCAAGCCGCACTTCTACCAGCCGGATCGCACTCACCAGATGAAGGCCTCCCGCCCCTTTGAACGCCTCAGCGTGGATTTCAAAGGTCCCCTCCCCTCCTCCGTATGACACAAATATTTCCTCAGTGTAATTGATGAATACTCCCGGTTTCCCTTCGCCATCCCATGACCCGACATGATGTCTGCCACCGTCATTAAAGCCCTTAATTCTATCTTCACTCTGTTTGGCTTCCCCGCCTACATCCATAGTGACAGGGGATCCTCATTCATGAGTGATGAGCTACGTCAGTTCCTGCTCAGCAGGGGTATCGCCTCCAGCAGAACAACGAGCTACAACCCCCGGGGTAATGGACAGGTAGAGAGGGAGAATGGGATGGTATGGAGGGCCGTCCAGCTGGCCCTGTGGTCCAGAAATCTCCCGGCCTCCCACTGGCAAGAGGTCCTCCCTGATGCACTACAGTCCATTCGCTCATTACTCTGCACTGCTACTAATAGTTCACCGAATGAACATCTTTTTGCCTTCCCCAGGAAGTCCACATCCGGGGTATCGCTCCCAACTTGGCTCACAGCTCCGGGAACCGTGCTTCTCCGTAAACATGTGCTGCTCCACAAGGCGTGTCCGTTGGTGGAAAGGGTGCACCTACTCCACGCAAACCCACAGTACGCCTACGTGGCATTCCCCGACGGCCGCCAGGATACTGTCTCCCTCAGGGACCTGGCACCAGCAGGTTCCACCCCCACACCACCCCCCCGTCGCCCCTGGTGCCACACTCCCCTCCCCCGCTGCCCCCATCATCCCCCCTAGGACCGTCCGTCCTCCCCCTGCCCACCCCCGTTGATGAAGAGGATTTTGGCACGCTCCCGGAGTCAACTTCGACCACGACAGCACCAACATTGCCGGCTCCACTTCGTCGATCTCTAGGACGATCAAGGTGCCGGACCGGCTGAACCTCTGACCGGCCTGCCGGATGACCAGAGACATGTTTTTTACTGCTCTATAAATATTAAAGATTGCGAATTGCATATAGTTATCCAGCACCCCCGCCGGACTCAATTTTAACAGGGGGTGAATGTGGTAAACCACTGTGTTCTTATATTAAGGGTTGTACGGTAGAACCTGCACTACAGGTTCACCTGGGCCCCTGCACGCTAGCTCCAGCCAGGAGCCGGGTTATAAATATGCGTGGCCTCCAGCTCGCAGCCATTTCATCAGCTGCTGTGGGAGGCCACACATCTGATACTAATAAAGCCTCAGTTTGGATTCAACTTCGTCTCCAGTCAAATTGATCGTGCCTCAAGAACGTTTTGCCAAGTGCATCAGATGGATCCGGGCATAAGAGGAGTGATGATCCCAGGCAGTGAAGGCATTCAGGCCAAGGCCTCCCTGTATGTAGATGACATCAACGTCTTCTGCTCAGATCATGTGTCGGTACGTAGTCTCTTAAACACTGATGGCCAGTTCAAACTGGGCTCGGGAGCCAAGGTATTCTGTGGCTTGAGCGAGGCCATGGTCTTTGGTAACTGGGGCGACTGGTCCTTTATCCCCTTCACCGTCAGGTCAGATTACCTAAATTAAAAGAAAAAGGAGAAATAAAAGCTGGTCATTGGGTGTGAACCACTCTCAGTGTTGCTGTACGTGGTGCCGGTATGGCCCATTCTCCGATCCTACGCCGCAGCAGTCACCCGAGCCATCTTAAAGTTCATCTGGAGATCAAAGATGGATCGTGTCCCAAAGGTCACCATGTACAAATCTCTGGATAAGATAGGGAGAAATGTACCCAACACCGCCCTCATCCTGCTAGCCACATGTGTGTGGCTGCATCAAGCTGTGCGTGGAATCCCGGTATGTAAACCAGAAGTGTCACTATGTACTGAGATTCCACCTTCCCCCGGTGTTCCAAAGGATGGGTCTGACCTCATCGCCGTGCAACAGGTACATAGATACATAGAAGATAGGAGCAGGAGGAGGCCTTTTGGCCCTTTGAGCCTGCTCCGCCATTCATCATGATCATGGCTGATCATCAAACTCAATAGCCTTTGTGGTAGTCTGTGTAGAGGTATTATGGTGCCTAGTAATGCTGGAACACCATTGGTAGATATTGTATGTTTCTCATTGGTCAAGCTGTATGGTAGCTCCACCCTGCAAGGCGGGGTATAAGAGCCCGTGCCGCCCCAGCAGCCTTCTTTCTGTACCTGAGTTGCTGGGGGAAACATCTAGCTTATTAAAGCCTTCAGTTGGACTACAACCTCGCTTTAGTAGTCATTGATCGTGCATCAGCCTTATCCTGCTTTCTCCCTTTCACCCATTCACCCCAAGTGCTATATCTAGCCGCCTCTTGAATATATTCAATGTATTAGGATCAACCATTTCCTGTGGTAATGAATTCCACAGGCTCGCCAATCTTTGGATGAAGAAATGTCTCCTTATCTTTGTCCGAAATGGTTTACCCTGAATCCTCAGACTGTGACCCCTGGTTCTGGACAGACCCACCATTGGGAAAATCTTCCCTGCATCTACCCTGTGTAGTCCTGTTAGAATTTTATAAGTCTCTATGAGATCCCCCTCATTCTTCTGAACTCCAGCGAGAACAATCAATCTCTCCTCATATGACAGTCCCGCCATCCCTGAAATCAATCCGGTAACCTTTGCTACACTTCCTCGAGAGCAAGAACATCTTTCCTCAGAAAAGAAGTCCAAAGCTGCACACAATATTCTAGGTGTGCCTCACCAAGGTCCAGCATAATTGCAACAATCAATCCTGCTCCTGTACTCGAAACCTCTTGCAATGAAGGCCAACATACCATAAGCCTTCTTTACCGCCTGCTGCACCTGCATGCTTACCTTCAGTCACTGGTGCACAAGGACACCGAGGTCCCGTTGCACACTCCGCTCTGCCAATTTATAACCGTCCCGGTAGTAATCTGCCTTCTTGTTTTTGCTTCCAAAATGAATAACCTCACACTTATCCAAATTATACTGCATCTACCATTGGTTTTTCCACTCGCCGAACCTGTCCAGATCATGCTGTTAGATCTCTGCATCCTCATCACAGTTCACCCTCCCACCCAAGTTGGTATCATCTGCAAACTTTAAGATGTTAATTTTGTCCCCTCATCCAAATCATTAATATGTATTGTGAATAGCTGGGGTCCCAGCACCGATCCCTATGGCACCCCACTAGTTATTTGAAAAGGACCCATTAATTCCTCCTCTTTGTTTCCTCTCTGCCAACCAGTTTTCTATCCACCTCAATACACTCCCTCCAATCTTGTACAATAATTTCATATGCGGGACTTTGTCAAGCGCCTTCTGAAAGTCCAAATAGACCATATACCACATCGACTGGCTCCCCCTTGTCAATTGTACTAGTTACATCTTCAAAGAATTCCAATAGACTTGTCAAGTGTGAGTACCCTTTCAGAAATCCATGCTGACTCTGACTGATTCTGCCACTGCTTTTTAAATGTTCCCCTATAAAATCCTTGATAATGGATTCAAGAATTTTCCCCACTACCGATATTAGGCTTACTGGTCTATGATTCCCCGTTTTTTCTCTGCCTCCCTTTTTGATATTGGAGTGACATTAGCTACCCTGCAATCTGCAGGAACTGTTCCAGAGTCCATTGAATCCTGGAAGATAACCACCAATGTATCCACTATTTCCAGAACCGCCTCCTTAAGTATTCTGGGATGCAGATTATCAGGCCCTGGGGATTTATCCGCCTTCAATCCCGTCAATTTCCCCAGCACCATTTCTCTATTAATATTGATTTCCCTCAGTTCTTCCCTCTCACTAAACAGTTCAGTCTCCAATATTTCTGGCATCTGATTTGTGTCCTCTTTTGTGAAGACAAGAAAAGTATATATTCAAGTATGGAACACGCTGCCGGAGGAGGTGGTGGAAGCAGGGACGATAGTGACATTTAAGGGGCATCTTGACAAATGCATGGGAATAGGGGGATACGGACCCAGGAAGTGTAGAAGATTTTAGTTTAGACGGGCAGCATGGCTTGGAGGGCCGAAGGGTCTGTTCCTCTGCTGTACTTTTCTTTGTTCTTTGTTATTTGTTCTTTGTTCTTTCGTCTTTCTTCAATTGCTCAGCCATTTCATTGTCCCTTATTATACATTCCCCTGTTTCTGTCTGTAGGGGACCTACATTTGTCTTTACCAATCTCTTTCTCTTCACATATCTATAGAAACTCTTAGTGTCAGTCTTTATGTTCCATGCAAGCTTACTTTCGTACCGTATTTTCCCCTTCTTAATCAATACTTTGGTCCTGCTCTTCTGAATTCTAAACTGCTCCCAATCCTCAGACTTATTATTTTTCTTGGCCAATCTACATGCGTTTTCCTTGGATTGGATACTATTTTTAATTTCCTTTGTAAGCCATGGATTGGCTTACTCATTTTGCTTTTGTGCCAGACAGGAATGATTAGTTGCTGAAGTTCCCCCATATGCTCCTTGAATGCTTACCATTGCCTACCCACTGTCATCCCTTTAAGTAACTCTCCCCAATCTATCAAGGCCAACTCACACCTCATATCTTCATAGTTTCCTTTATTAAGATTCAGCACTCTAGTCTCAGAATCAACTACATCACTCTCCATCTTGATAAAAAATTCCATCACGTTATGGTCGCTCATCCCCAAGGGGTCTCGCACAGCTGGATTGGCAATGATTCCCTTCTCATTACACAGTGCCCAGTCTAAGATGGCCTGCTCCACATACTGATCAAGAAAACCGTCCCGTATACACACGGTCCAAGTAGTTTGACCGTGCCATATCACCTGTCCCTCATGGAAAGCTTTGTTAAGAAAAACACTTTTGACCACAAGGGGATTAATAGTGGTTTGCACATAATGACCTTGAAGCCCTTATGGTAAAGGAGACGGTGGTTAATGTTGAATGGTTCCTTGAACAGACTGTCAGACTCATCGGGCAGAACGCCTCATCACCAGAACTCTCAAATAAGCACCAAGACCTAGCTCCCCAACAGATCCTTCATGCAAGCCCAAAGTCTCAGCACCATCGCACGCTGTCCTAGAAGCGGCTGCGGCTGGGTGGGGGGGGGGGGGCGGGGGAGACACAGTTGCATGCCTCCATGGAATGGGCCTTTGCAAAGGAGGTCCGGAGAGAGATGCAGTGATAATGGGCAGTATGGTAGCACAGTGGTTAGCACAGTTGATTCACAGCTCCAGGGTCCTAAGTTCGATTCCTGGCTTGGGTCACTGTCTGTGCAGAGTCTGCACGTTCTCCCCGTGTCTGCGTGGCTTTCCTCCGGGTGCTCTGATTTCCTCCCACAATCCAAAGATGTGCAGGTTAGGTGGATTGGCCGTGCTAAATTGCCCTTTGTGTCCCCCCAAAAAAGGGTTAGGTGGGGTTACTGGGGATAGGGATAGGGTGGAGGCATGGGCTTAAATAGGGAGCTCTTTCCAAGAGCTGGTGCAGACTCGATGGGCCAAATGGCTTCCTTCTGCACTGTCAATTCTATGATTTTATGATTCTACGATTTGTCCAGGTTCATCCCGAGCAGCTCTGTGACTCAGGACTCTGTGTTCTATGGGCTGTTGCCAGGGACTCACACCGAAACAAATATCAACTGTTGCTGGAGGGTTATCAACTGGGTGAAAGATGCTCTTTGGTTTGCCAGAACCGTGTTTATCTTCCAGTGCAAAGAATTGTCCTTGACCGAGTGTTGCAGACTGGCACATTCCAAGGTCCAGGACTACATGCTGAGGGACGCACTCGAGCTTGGGGCAGCTGCCACCAAGGCGCAGTGGGGAAAGGCCACTGTGTAAGGCCTTTCAGCAAATATATACCGAGGGGCTTGTAACCATGGAGAACCCCTCGGCCTGTGTGATTAACACTCAATGTATAAATGTTTCACCGCTTTGGGGCACTCCCCAAACAGTGGTTCATTGTCAGCATTCCGAGCCACCGCCCGAGCAAGTCACTCTTCCTTACAATCCGGGTTCAGCACCACCGGCTATTTGCCTTCCCCTTCCTCGGGATAATTCCCACTCACAGTATAATAGGCTGCAACGGTGGAGGGCGTACATACCTAGCCACTTCACTCCCTATAGGGGCTCCCGGTCGTACGAGAATTGTTTCGGTAGTGACGGGTATGGCTGTTTGCTGGTAGAGGTGGAAACAAATATAACATGGCTGTTTCTCACCTGTATGGACAGGAGGTGTCATATCACGCAGGCGTCTGGCCAATGCGTTTGTTACAACACCACCTGCGATCCATTGAACACCGGCTTCCAGCTCCTTTGTGGCTGGGCGAATGTCTCTCATATCACTGTTGGGACTAGGGCTTTCCGCAATGCTGGGAGGCCCGAATGGGCATTCCAAAGCTGGATAAACTGGGCAACTGGGGGATCCCTACGCAACCGATATACTGATTGTGATGCTAGCCTGTATACGGAGCAAGGATACTACTTTTTTTTTAATGGCACAGCGACCAATGTTTTGTCACCCCCATTTCCCCGCCAAATTGCTATCAGGACTCTAGTCCCTACCACAGTAGCTGCCCCTCGGCGTGGATGCTGCATAATCAGTTAGCACGCCGGGCAGTCTCAGCTGAATTCTGCGAGAACTGGAAAAAACCTCAGGTTCTCACACCCAACCGGGGCCACTCAGAAGGCTGAGGGGAATTCTGTAAGTCTTGACACTGAGAGGTGTGGGGGTTCCTTGGCGTTTAGCAATAGGAATTATTAAATTTGTGGCCTTACCATCCTGGAAAACGAAACCTTGGGAGCCCTCGGGGCAATAACCAAGGAATTGTCTCAGCTGCGGTTGTTTGCAATGCAGAACCAGTATGCTCTTGACTATCTTCTGGCCCGTGAGGTAGGGGTATGCGCCATGGTGCAGGGCAAGTGTATCATGGGTGTTCAAGACCTAACTGCTAACATCACTAAATTTATGGATCGCATACGGGATCACCTGGACGGAATGTAGGACCCTGGCTCTTGGGGTAACTGGGGATTTGGAGGTTGGAAGGACTGGTTGATAAATATGGCCATGTATTTAGCAGTGGCACTCGGCTGCATCTTTGTGGGCCTGGCCATCCTTAAATGCGTGATGGGTAGAATGCAGGGTGCAGTAGAACAGATAGACGCCCCTAGAATCTTGGCTGTTAGGATCCACGAGGGTACAGCAGATGACAGGGGACTACAACAGGAATTGGGAATGCAGCGAAGAATCTTTTTAGATGAGGAGCCGTGGCTACGGATTGAATAGATAGGTTATCATGAAATGATAAAAGGTGGGAATGACGAATGTGATATAAAATAGTTAGTTTAAATATATTAGTTACAGTAATGTAGATAGAGGCCGGTCTAATTCTAGTGAGTTCACAAAGGACAAAGGATTTCAGAGAGCATGGCAAGAAAGGGGGAGGGGTGTCTTGTAGAGGAGGAGAAAAGGATGCTGGGTAACAAGAGGCCAGGGTTAAGGAATGAGAAGTGAGAGGATGTATGGCCAGGTCAGGAGGGGTATAGGATGACCTATGGGAATTGTGTATGTGAAACTTGATGTCATTTGAATGTATTTGCAGAGATCCCTTTGTCTCCTTCCTCATTCGTTTCCAAGGGGTCCAGGAGACTGGTTCTGTGTTCTGTGTCCCTGAGAAGCGAGTCAGACTTGCAAGTTGGTTAAAAATAAATAATACCATGCCTACAAATCCATCTCGAGTTTTATTGAGGCCAGACTGACGGGTAAAGAATTCAATGTTTTGTCAGACTGATGTGAATGAACTTAGGTAGTCTTTCCTCCCAGCAAATATATAGTACCCATTATTGTCCTCCCTTCCATTGTCACCGGCCCAATTATTTCATTAGTTAATGATTTAGCCAATCCTGTATCCATTTTAATACATCACCCCAACATCATCAGTTGTCTGGGTGAATGTATCCCTGAATCCCTGACCCAGCCACAGAGAAGATCAAATGGGAGCTTATAAGTACTTATTGAGTGTCTTTTGGAAGCATCCTTCCTGATGATTCCCTTATCTCCCTTCCCCCTTTATTTTTTCCTGTTATTATTTTGATCCATTGGTGCTTAATGGACATGTATCTTTAAGTGAAGCAGCAGAGGAAAAGAGGAATTCAAAAAGTTGCAACATAGCACATGGTGATAGTTTTCGAGCAGCAGAACCCAGACTTTGTGGCATCTGGGAGATGGGTGGAACTTGGTTCGATTGGTTGGCAGATGGCCAATGAATTGGCCAAAAGGCTGTATTCTGTCTGGGAACAGATGTAATTGGATCCTGCCTGAGTTGGATGATTTTCGGAAACTCAGAACAGCAGAAATGGGACTTGTATGCTCAAGGAAGGAGCTGTGAGTGCCTGCTCTCCCTCTCTTCTCTCTCTCTTTCTCTCTCTCTTTCTCTCCCACTCTCTATATGCTGTGAGATGCTGTTTTTGTGAACCTACAGAGAACCCAAATGAATGAATCTACAGTGAAAACTATTACAGACTGAAGACAGAGATCTCGATCTGAAAGCCTAGTGATAGAAGGTGTAGTTAATGACAACAATCTGAAACAAAGGCTCTATTCTTTTATTTATTATATTCACCCCTCTTAATATCTGTGCTTGTTTGTTGTGTGTGTGTGTCTGTATATATTGTCACCTGAGTGTCTCACTAAGAAAGGTTTTTGTCTTATCACATGGCTTCAGTGATGTCATTTTGTGGATGGAGCTGGGCTGTGGCTGTCAGGTGTTTTGGGTGATAGTTTCATTTTGGTCTGTTCTGGAGTGCAGATGAGGAAATAAGTTTTTTTCCTGTCTTTCTCTATTTTCATTTTGCAAACTGTTCCAGGAAAACCAGGGGTTGTGGCAACCTGCCTTGGTAACTTAAAATCTATAGTTTGCTTTCCGGAAGGAGTTTGAATCTGCTGGTTGAGACAGGTTCAGAATCTTAAGGAAAGGGCCAGCCACATTGAAGTGAGAATATAGTGTGCTGGGCCACGCTCTTAAATTTTTTCTTTGCTTTATTGGATTTTGTTATTGAATTGGAACAGCTAAGGGGAATTCATTAAGTGTTATATATAGATTACTGTTGCTGTGTGGTGTCTTTATGCTTGTAATTGATAAAAATTCTTGCTGTGTGTTTATATATATATGTTAACTATATTCTTAGAGTAAACCTTGTTTTGATTAAAGTGTCTCGGGTGTCTGATGAATCACACCTGAGGCAGAGACTTTGTGCTCATCCTAGCCAAATTCAACATAAAGGCTGTAGGTCTGCCTCACAACTGTAGGTAATTCCGGCGGTAGCTCAGCATTTAAAATTGCCTGAGACACAGTCAGAGTTCATTGGAACTGGCAAGAATTCAATGAATTATTGTTACAACGAAACAGCTTGAACATGAAAAAGAATTAAAGCTGCTTGAATTACAGATCAGGGCACAAGAAAAGGAGAGAGAGGAAAAGGAAAGAATAGCCCAGGTAGACCAAAGAGTGAGAGAAAGAGAGGAAAGGGAAAGAGAAAATGAAAGAGAGGAAAGGGAAAAAGACAAAGAGAGAGACATTGAACTTCGGAAACAGGCCATCAAAAGTGAACGGCAATTAAAATTGGCAGAGGTAAAGAGAAACGTATAGTGTGAGGATAGTGAGAAATAACAAGAATTCATAGTCAAAGACTTGGTGGGGATCTATTTAAATATGTCCAAGCATTGCCAAGGTTTGTTGAGAAGCCTTTTATATTTCATTTGAAAAGTGTCAAAACACATGAAATGGCCGCAGAACATGTGGGTATTACTGATTCAAACAAAGTTGATAGGTAGAGTGAGTGAAACATTTGCATCACTATCAGAAGGGGTATCTGGGACGTTTGAGGAAGTGAAAAAATCCATCTTAGGTGCATTTGCACTCGTGCCTGAAGCCTACAGACGAAGATTTAGAGATTTAAGGAAAAATCCTGGTCAAACATACATAGAGTTTGAAACGATCAAACAGAGCACTTTGATGGGTGGATAAGGGCTTTGAAAATAGACCAAACATATGAAGTTCTTAGATAAATTATGATTTTGGAGGAGTTTAAACTTTCAATTACTGACGCAGTGAGAACTCATGTGGAAGAGCAGAGGGTTAAAACTGCGAGATTAGCAGAAGAAATGGCAGATGATTATGAATTAGTTCATAAATCAAAGTTTGATTTCCAACATCAGTTTCAGCCTGTGAGGGATAGAAACTGGGGAAAGAGAAATACTCAAGTGGTAAAGGTAAAAGGGATCTGATGGGAGATAATAGGATAGTGTACCTAGATTAAAAAACAATCCAGGAGGGTGGAGGAGAAAAGAAAAGTTCCAGATGTTTTTACTGTCATAAACTAAGCCATGTAGGCAGCATGGAGGCGTAGTGGTTAGCACTGCTGCCTCACAGCGCCGAGGTCCCAGGTTCGATCCCGGCTCTGGGTCACTGCCCGTACGGAGTTTTGCACATTCTCCCCGTGTTTGCGTGGGTTTCACCCCCACAACCCAAAGATGTGCAGGGTAGGTGGATCGGCCATGCTAAATTGCCCCTTAATTGGAAAACATGAATTGGGTACTCTAAATTTATTTAAAAATGAATAAATTTTTAAAATTTAAAAGATAAACTAAGCCATGTAAAGTCACAGTATTGGGGGTTTTAAAAAAGCAATGGATAATGATGTGATAAAACAGGATAAGCCAGTGGGGTTTGTTAAAGTGGTAAAGGAAAGCCCAATTGAAGCGAAGGAGGTGCAAAAGATTGTACAGCCTGATTAAGAGGTGATTGATAAGAAGGTGCCAGATCTCTTTAAAGAATTTACTTGTGTGGAGTAGGTAAAGAAGTCAACATTTTAAGAGATACGGGAGCTAGTGAATCTTTGATGGTAAGAGATGAGGAGTTATGTAGTTTGGGAGTATTGCCAGAAAAGGTGGTAATATGTGGAATTCAGGGTGAGATGAGTAGTGTTCTGTTTGGCAGCATTTTAACTTGCTGAGACAGGCAGTACGGTAGCACAGTGGTTAGCACAGTTGCCTTACAGCGCTTGGGTCCCACGTTCAATTCCTGGCTTGGGTCACTGTCTCTGCGGAGTCTCCATGTTCTTCCCGTGTCTGCATGGGTTTCCTCCGGGTGCTCCGGTTTCCTCCCACAGTCCAAAGATGTGCGGGATGGGTGGACTGGCCATGCTAAATTATCCTTAGTGTCCAAAAAGTTTAAGTGGGGTTACACGGTTACAGGGATAGAGTGGAGGTGTGGGCTTGAGTATGGTGCTCTTTCCAAGAGCCAGTGCAGACTCGATGGACTGATTGGCCTCCTTCTGCACTGTAAATCCTACAATTCTATGATTCTATAAATGGTGAGGTTGGACAGTCCAGTGAAGAGTGGTGAAGAGGTAGTAGGAGTAATAGAGAAACTATCTTGTCCAGGAATATAGTTTATCTTGGGTAATGGTACAGCTGGATCGCAGGTGGGAGTGATGCCTACTTTTGTTGATAAGCCAGTGGAAAAATCAAACAACTGAATTGTTGAAGAACAAATATCCTGGGATTTTTCCTCATTGTGTAGCAACAAGGTCACAAAGTCACAGGTTAGGCCAAGAGGAGAAATCAAAGAGTGAAGATAAAGTTGAAGTGCAATTATCAGAAACGATTTTTGATCAGATAGTTGGAAGAGAACAAGAACAGGTGGAGGATGAGGCGGATATTTTTAATTCAGGAAAGTTACAACAGAAAGGTATAGAAATAAAATGGATGTATCAGAAAACATAGACAGAAGAGGAATCTGAGTGTATACCAGAATGTTATTACCGTAAAAATGATGTTTTAATGAGAAAATGGAGACCTTTACATATGCAGGCAGATAAAAAGTGGGCAGAAGTTCATCAAGTGGTATTACCAGTAGGGTATAGAAAGGAGGTGTTGTGAGTAGCACATGAGGTACCAGTAGGAGGTCATTTGGGAATAAGGAAAACTCAAGCTAAAATACAAACGATTTTTATTGGCCTGGACTACATAAAGATGTAGTTAAATTTTGTCAGTCATGTCACACACGTCAAGTGATCGGGAAACCTCAAACGGTGATAAAACCAGCGCCCTTAATACCCATTCCATCATTTGAGAAACCTTTTACAAGGGTCTTAATTGATTGCATCGGACTGCTTCCTAAAACAAAACCTGTGAATCAATATCTTTTGACTATAATGGATGTGTCTACTAGGTTTCCAGAGGCCATTCCAGTCTGCAATATTACAGCTAAAAAGATTGTGGAGGAGTTAATTAAAGTTTTTACTAGATATGGACTACCCACAGAAAAACAATTGGATCAAGGATCAAATTTTACCTCAAAGGTATTTAAGGCGGTTATGGATAACTTAGGAGTAAAACAATTTAAATCAACTGCATACCATCCAGAATCGCAGGGAGCATTAGAATGGTGGCATCAGACGTCAAAGACAATATTGAGGGCTTATTGTCAAGATTATCCAGAGGATTGGGATAAAGGAATTCCATTCGTACTGTTTGCAATTAGGATGCACCTAAAGAGTCAACCAAATTCAGTCCTTTTGATCTAATTTTTGGCCATGAGGTAAAAGGACCACTTAAGTTAATTGAGGAGAAATTGGTGAGTGAGCAGTCTGAAACTACATTATTTGATTACGTGTCAAATTTTAGGGAATGATTAAATAGAGCAGGTGAATTGGCTAGAAAACATTAAAAAATTTCACAGCATGTGATGAAACAGGAAGCGGACAAGAAAGCAAAAGTTCATGGTTTTGCCAGTGGAGATAAAGTTTTAGTATTGTTACCAGCAAGGTTTTGTCGACCTTATCAGATTTCAAGGAAATTGAGTGAGGTGAATTAATTGATAAGAACACCAGATAGAAGGAAAACTCACCAAGGGTGTCATGTGGATATGCTTAAAAGATACTTTGAAAGGAAAGGAGAGCAAAAGGAGGAGATTGTAGTGATTCTGACTCAAAGTGAAGAACCAAATCCAGATGACTGCGAATTTGACATTCTTCAAATTAAATTGGATAACGAGGATGTTCTTAAAAATTGGGGAAAAGTATAGAGTTACTGATGGATGTCTATTCGGAACCCTGAATATGCGTTATCCCTTCTTAGTTCCCAAATAACAGAGATTCCAGGCTGTGCTTTTTGTAAAGTTTCATTGAACTTTATTGTCAGATTTAGTGTCTACTGGTAAACTTTTGGTTGCAATACAAACTTAGGTCAGATTGGTTGTCTTTAGCGAATATAGTGGTTAAGTTTAAAATACAATTACCAATCTCGGTAATTTCTTAAAATCATGATACACAGTACAAAATGGCTGATTGATTTAAAAAAGAAAAATGGCGAATTAGCAAAAGCCAGCAGCAAAGACATAGCTTTCAGAAAGTGGTAGATTGATTCCGGAATGGATTTTTCCATCCCCACAAGTGATTTTTAAGAAGATCATTGTCTTAAAGTTTTGTCTTCTTTACAGCTGTGATTGGTTTTAATTAATTTATAATTCTCTCAATTCGGCCAAACTACCTGTCTGTCAATTTAAGAGAGATATGTACTTCAATGAGCTGGTGTGAATTTCTCATACTATCGCTTGCCAATTTTCCGATTTATCGACACCTGCATCGCCTTCAGGACATTATGACCTTAGACTGTGTATTACTATGGAAACGGAACTGTCCAGGCTTGGGAAAGTAGCTACCTACAATGGAATCTTTTGGGCGAGTTGACTTCACTGACCTTGGATCCTCTAGCTGTTGGCAAATGTTAAAGTCTAGTTTTAATGAAAGAAAACTAAAGTGTATGATCTGAATTAATGCTTAATTTGTCTCCAGCTATAGTTACACTGAATGAGTTCTCATTTAAACCTCTTATATCTGACTAGGATAGTCAATTTCTATCAGTCCCCCCTTTGATTCTTCTAAAGATTAATAAAATGAATCAGAATAACAAACAGAAATTAAGGAAGAAATGCGACAAGATAGAAGTAAGCGCAGGGAGGAACTCATTCACATTGCCTTTAATGGTTGAGAGCAGCCTTCAACAATGAAGCGGGCAAAGCTTTTCAAATGTTAGAAACATTCCAGGATTTTTTAATTTTTTTAAAATGATTAACAATTCAGTAATAATTGAAGTTGATTATATGATTCAGTAATAATTGGTTAATAACACAATAGTAATGCAGTAAGTAACAGTTCAATAGTATGAGCCTTGTTCAATGTCATGGGCTGGTGGTGCAGTGGTTTTGAACTACTATGAACCACTTTGATTGGTGGGGCATTATGGGTAGCCATGGTCAATGCATCTGATCAGCAAGATCACTACGTAAATGGCAAGTTCAAATATGCAAAATAAGAGAAGTCCCTGAATGATGGAAATTCCTGTGCCTCCCAACCATCCAGAGAGCTATCTCCAAAGAGTGTTGTCAGGTGGTTGGTAAAGTTTCCTAACTTCTTCTTGAATATGTGTTGCCAAGCTTTTGATTTCTTCTGAATTATCTGGGGCGTAGGTGCAAACCTCTGCACCAATCAGGGCACAGGTGCCACCTTTTTCGGCTCGCAAATAGTCAAGTGCCATCCGATTCTGCAAAGCCACAGTTCGAATGGCTAGCATCCCGGCTGAAATGCTACTTAGGGCTCGGGCAGTGTCATTCGTTATTTTCTCTAAGGCTGCGGACAATTTAATGTATTCTCTGGTCAATACAATGACGCCATCGGTAGGGATGGGAGCAGAAAATAAATTTTCAGCCCCTGTGATCTTACGTTTAGACCTTTTGATGATATTGGTAGGTTGATATTAGAACATAAGAACTAGGAGCAGGAGTAGGCCATCTGGCCCCTCGAGCCTGCTCCGCCATTCAATGAGATCATGGCTGATCTTTTGTGGACTCAGCTCCACTTTCCCGCCCGAACACCATAACCCTCAATATTGTCAAATTGTGTCAGAGAATTCACATGGCAGCAGCAGTTGGCGGCAATGCCATCGGATTTAGTTTGATCGGCATGGCAGGCTAGGTGTAAGCATAGTCGGGGTCTGAATTAACCCTGACTCCGCCTGTGGCGGAATTGTTTGGGCTGGAGAATTGAGAAATAGCTGAGCGTTTGCCGGCTTCAGAGCTGCCAAGTTTTCTCTCAGCTATTTGTTGTGACTCATTATGTCGCCCTTTTCAGTCTCAAGAGTATGATTTTCTTCAAGTAACTGGGTATTTTCCTTTTGTAGCCCAGCATTTTGGGAATGAAATTCATCAATTTGTGATAGTAATTGTTGAACACTGGAGTCCGAGTCGGTTAATGAAGTTTTAGGTTTTTTTGTATTCGCTCAATAGGGTTTCTAATTGTTCAAGCTCAGGTTTTGATTCCTGCAATCGCTCACAGACTGCCTGGACTTGATCTTTGGCAGTTTTAAGTTTGCGATCCTGGTTTGTGTTGGCCATTGTCTCCTGCCGCCTACAGAGCTGTCTCATGACCGCAAGAAATCATATCACATGCTGAAGGACCATTCGGGTAGTTTTCCCCCAAACCCTCTTTATATTTTCAAGGGACCATTGGCCCTTGTGAATGTTGCATTTTAATTCAATTTCCGAATTTGAGTCGGACCAATCAAACTGCAGATTAATAGAAGATTTAAGATCTCCGAACATATCATCAGTAGACATGTCTGGTGGAGCTCGGCTGCCCTCAGAGGTTGTGGGGAGCTCATCTCCACCCTTGGAAGCAGTGGGGACATTTGTAGGAGAAGTACTCCGGTCGCACTTTGGACTATCGTCCCCCATAACTCTTCCGAATAGATCTCTGACCCGGGCCGCAAATTGTGGACTCTGTGAGCCATCGATCATAATTCGTATTCCTATATCACCGTACCATATACCAAATTACACCAAAGTAAGATGTCTGATTATGGATTTGCACCCACACCCAATTGCACAGTATCTTGTACTCTCTGCCAATAACCTTTAAGTAAATCCAGTTTGGAAATAAAAGCTGATTGTCTCACCTTCTCAATACAGTCCTCCAAAAGTGGGATAGGGTATGTGTGTGTGTTCTTTTTTTTAATAATCAATTTGTATTGAGGTATTTTTGGCATATAAAACTATACATTGTATAGTACCGTACAAAAGGAAAAGCAAATAACACATAGTGCAAACCATGACTCCATTTGCGCAAAAACCTGCCTAACCATCCCCTACTCTACACTACCCTAGCACCCCCTCCCCCTCTGCTGACGATTAATTCTCCGTGAAGAAGTCAATGAATGGCTGCCCCCTCCGGGCGAACCCCGATAGTGAACCTCTCAAGGCGAACTTAACCTTTTCTAGACCGAGAAAGCTCGCCATGTCCGATAGCCATGCTTCGGTCTTCGGGGGCTTTGAGTCCCTCCATGCCAACAGTATTCGTCGCCGGGCTACCAGGGAAGCAAAGGCCAAGACATCCGCCTCCTTCTCCTCCTGGGCTCCCGGGTCCTCCGACACCCCAAAGACTGCCACCTCAGGACTCATTACCACCCCAGTTTTCAAAACCCGGGACATGATGTCCGCAAATCCCTGCCAGTACCACCTGAGTCTCGGGCAAGACCAGAACATGTGTACATGATTAGCCGGCACATCTGGCACACTTGTCCTCCAGCCCGAAAAATTTAGTCATCCGGGCCACCGTCATGTGGGCCCGGTGCACGACTTTAACTGGATCAGACTGAGCCTGGCACACGCTGCAGTTATGTTTACTCTGCCCAGAGCTTCTGCCCAAATACCTTCCTTCATCTCCCCCCCCGAGCTTCACTTCCCACTTAAGCTTCAGGTCCTCAGTCTGTGTATCCTCTTCTCCCGTTAGTTCTTTGTAAATATCTGAGACTCTGCCCTCACCTACCTCTCCCCTAGAAACTACCTGTCCTGCCTCCCCTTTGGCGGGAGGCGTGGGAAGGGCGGCACCAGTCTGCGCACGAAATCCCGCACCTGTAAGTATCTAAAGTCATTCCCTCTCGCCAGCCCAAACTTCTCCTCCAACACCCTCCTGCTCGGAAAGCTCCCCTCCAGGGACAGATCACCCACCCTCACAATCCCCGCCCTCCGCCACAATTGAGACCCACCATCCATGTTCCCCGGTGCAAATCGGTGATTGCCGCAGATTGGGGTCCACGCCGATGCTCTCACTTCCCCTATATGCCTCCTCCACTGGCCCCAGATCAGCAAAGCCGCCACCACTATAGGGCTGGTGGAGTACAGCTCCGGCGGGAGTGGCAGAGGCACCGTAACCAGGGCTGCCAAACTGATGCCCCCGCACGATGCAGCCTCCATCCACTCCCAGACCGACCCCGTGCCCACCATCCATTTCCTTATCATCGCTATGTTGGCCGCCCAGTAGTGGTTGCTAAAGTTCGGCAAAGCCAGTCCCCCCCCTCCCCTCTGCTCCTTTCGAGCAGCACCATCCTCACCCGCTGGGACTTCCCCGCCCCGCCAAATCCCAGGATAATTTTATTCAGCCTCTTAAAGAAGGACCTCGGGATGAAAATGGGAAGACACTGAAATATGAACAAGGATCTCGGGAGAATCGTCACCTTGAAAGTCTGCACCCTCCTTGCTAGAGACAGCGGGAGCGCATCCCAACTCCGAACCTCATCCCTCATTCATTCCACCAGTCGGGACAGGTTGAGCTTCTGCAACCTGCCCCAGTCCCGTGCCACCTGTATCCCCAAGTATCTAAAGCTTTCTCCTACCAGCCTGAATGGCAACCCCTTCAGCCTACTCTCCTGCCCCCTCGCCTGAATTACGAACAACTCGCTCTTAGCCATGTTCAATTTATATCCTGAAAACCAGCCAAATTCCCTCAGGATTTCCATGATGATGTGCATCCCCGCCATTGGGTCCGATATATATAACAACAGGTCATCCGCGTATAACGAGACTATATGTTCCATTCTCACCCGGACCAGCCTTTCCAGTCCTTTGAAGCTCTCAGAGCAATTGCCAGTGGCTCTTTGGCCAGTGTGAACAGCAGTGGGGAGAGAGGGCAGCCGTGTCTTGTCCTGCGGTGCAGTCTGAAGTAACCTGATGTCATCCTGTTTGTCCTTACACTAACCTCTGGGGCCTGGAATAGCAGCCTAACCCAGTCAATGAACCCCTCCCGAACCCAAACCTTCCCAGCACCTCCCACAGATAGTCCCACTCGACCCGGTCGAAAACCTTTTCCGCATCCATAGTGTGGTAGTCACCATTAGCTGTATTAGATGTATTACGGTAAGACACGTATAATAGAGGTACATGGGAAACCCCTGCCTGCTGGCTCCGCCCAGTAGGCGGTGTATAAATGTGTGTGCTCGCCGGTGCTGCTCCCATTCTGGTTCCAGCTACAGGAGGCACAACATCTTTGCTCAATATAGCCTCGATTATTCACTACTCTCGTCTTTGTCGTAATTGATAGTGCATCAATTTATTGAGCAAAGAATTTTAAAACAATGGAACTTCGCATCAAGCCTGATCACCTGCAGCTGAGCCCTCAAGCAGCCAATGCTACGATGCTTTTGACCACTGGCTAGCCTGCTTCGAAAACTACGTCCGAACATCCGCTGAGGAACCCTCGGACGCACAGAAGCTCCAGGTCCTTTATTCACGTGTGAGCCCTGACATTTTTCCTCTCATCCGGGATGCGCCCACTTACTCTGAAGCAATAGAGCTCCCGAAGGGACATTACGCTCAGCCAGTCAACAAACTATATGCCAGGCACCTCCTGTCCACGAGATAGCCACTCCCCATTGAGTCCCTAGACAATTTCTGGCATTCCCTGCACATCCTGGGGAGGAACTGTGACTGCCAGGCGGTGTTGGCAGATTCATTACGGGCATGAGGTCTCCGTACATCCACCAGCGTCTATTGGAAGGGGGTACGCTTGATCTTGCGGGAACCACGCAGCTCGCAAATTCCTGTGGCCTCCCGTAACATCCAGTCATACGCCCCGACCGTACAGCACCCTCATGGGCATCGTGGGCCCCACCAGCTACCGACTCCAGCCCACCGCAAGCCTGCGCCGCATGGCAGCCAGCCAACCGCGGGGGCCCAAATGCTATTTTTGCGGGCAGAACAAACACCCCCGGCAGCGCTGCCTGGCGCGGAGTGCAACCTGCAACGGATGTGGAAAGAAGGGACACTTTGTTTCTGTGTGCCAGGCCCGGTCGGTTGCCGGCGTTTCTAGGCCCAGCGTTCCTACAACCCCCACGTGCAACCCAGGGGCGCCGCCATTTTCCTCCTCGCAAGCCACGTGCGGCCCATGGGTGCCGCCATCTTCTTCTCTGCAGGCCACGTGTGGCCCGTGGGCACCGCCATCTTTAATGTTGCCTGCCATGTGCGCCATCATTCAGCGCCATTTTGGACGACGCCTCAGGACCTCTGCTCATCGAGAAGTTCATCTGGCCACTCATCGCCTGCCACCACCGCTGACCAGCCCGGGGCCTCCCAGCATCTGCCGCAGATCGCCTCGACCACCCTGGACCAGTCTCGGCCCCACAACCTCGCGACCGCAACGACAATGATGAAAATCGATGGGCACAAGACGTCCTGCCTTTTTGACTCCGGGAGCACAGAGAGCTTCATCCACCCCACGACGGTAAGGCACTGCTCCCTCGCAGGTATATAGTTTGTTTTCCGGAAGGAGTTTGAATCTGCTGGTTGAGACTGGTTCAGAATCTTTGGGAAATCACCAGCCCCATTCAAGTGAGAATACAGAATGCTGGACCACACCCTTAAAAGGGATTTGGTCTATTGGATTTTGTGATTGAATTGGAACAGTTAAGGGGGAATTCATTAAGTGTTATACATAGATTACTGTAGCTATGTGATGTCTTTATGTTTGTAATTGATTGTCATGTGAGAGTACCTTTAAGAAATGGGTTTTTAAGAAATGTGCTTTTAAGAAATGTGTGTTTATAAATGGGTGTGTATATAAATATCTGTAGTGAGAGTACCTTTAGGAAATGGGTGTTTAGTATTGCAGTGATGTCAGAGAGTGGGTGTTGCTGGGCTGTCTGTCAGCTTTCTACTTTCGTTTTTGAGCAGGCTGCAGGGTGTGTTTTAGTTTCGTTTTCAGTATTGGAGCTGAAGCCAGACCAAGCAGGTGTACTGCTGTTCTCTCTGCCATCAAAAGACTATCTCTTGATCATTTGGTGAATTCAGAATTATAAATGTTTTCAGCAGTAACTTTCACCTGATGTGCTTCTGATAAAGGTTTTGTTTTTAAGTTGTATGACTGTTAAACAGGAAAGCTTAAAGGTTTACTTAGTGCTGTAGTCTTTGGAGGTTGTATTTGAATTAATGGTTGCTAAGATGTTCACTGTATGTTTTTAAAAAGTTAACTTGAGTTCATAGAATAAACACTGTTTTGCTTTTAAAAATACTTTTCTATTTCTGCTGTACCACACCTGTAGAGTGGGTCGTGTGCTCCCCATCCCACAATCTAGTAAAAGTTGTGGGTCAGGTGAACTCCATGATACACTTTGGGGTTCTCTAAACCCTGGCCCATAACAAATTGAGGACTGGAGGGGGATAAAAGTCTGTCTATTAGATTGGCTCAGTGAACTTAAAGACAGTGAGGTGTGAACATATTGTGGGTGCTTTTCAGGTGTGGTATTTTAGTTTAAGTGGGGAGTGTGTTGTGGACAATGGCTCTTTCAGAGGCTCATAACTTTTTGGGGGTGGAGACGGTCCCACGCAGTACCTTAGGGACAGAGACTAAAAGCAGACTGTTAGATTTGGCAAAAACATTGCAGTTAACATTACCTGACAAAATGTGAAAAGACGAGGTAATTATGGTGGTGGCTAAGCATTTAAAGTTGCCTGAGATACAGTTTCACTCATTGGAAATGGCAAAAAATCAGTTGCAAATTAAACAAATGAAACATGAGAAAGAGTTAAAGCAGCTTGAATATGAAAGAGAGAGAGAGGAAAAAGAAAGAGAAAGAGAAAGAGAGAGAGAGGAAAAAGAAAGAGGAAGAGAAAGAGAGAGAGAGGAAAAAGAGAGAGAAGAAAGGAAAACAGAAAGAATAGCCTAGCAGAAAAAAAGAAAGAGAAAGGGAGATACAGATCAGGGACAAAGATAAAGAGAGAGAGTTTGACTTCAGAAAATGGCCATGAAACATGACAGTCAGTTAACATTGACCGACGTAAAGGGAAACGTACAGTTGGAGGATAGTGCTGAGGATAATGAGAAAGAGCGCCATAGTCGGAGGCTTGGTGGGAATCTATTTAAATATGTCCAAGCATTGCCAAGGTTTGACGAGAAGGAGGTAGAAGCCTTTTCCATTTCATTTGAGAAGGTGGCTAAACAAATGAAATGTCCACAGGACATGTGGGTATTACTGATTCAAACAAAGCTGGTAGGTAGGGCTAGTGAAGTGTTTGCATCACTACCGGAGGAGGTATCTGAGACGTATGAGGAGGTGAAAAAATCCATCTTAGGTGCATATGAACTAGTGCCTGAAGCCTACACACAAAGGTTTAGAAATTTAAGGCAAGAATTTTGTCAAACATGCATTGAATTTGAAAGGATCAAACAGAGTAATTTTGATAGGTGGATAAGGGCTTTGAAAATAGACCAAACGTATGAAGCTCTCAGAGACATTATACTTTTGGAGGAGTTTAAAAATTCAATTCCTGATGTCGTGAGAACTCACGTGGAAGAGCTGAGGGTTAAAACTGTGAGATTAGTAACTGAAATGGCAGATGATTATGAATTAGTTCATAAATCAAAGCTAGGTTTCCGACTTCAGTTTCAGCCTGTGAGTGATAGAAACTGGGGACATGAAAAATACTCACGTGGTAAAGGTAAAGGTGACCTGATGGGAAATAATAAGGAGAGTGTACCTCAGATTAAAAAAGAAATCCAGGAGGGAGGAAAAGAAATGAAACATTTCAAATGTTTTCTCTGTAATAAACTAGGCCATGTAAAGTCACAGTGTTGGTGGTTAAAGAAAAACACTGGGAAGGCTGATGTGGTAAAACAAGATAAGTGTAGTAAAGAAAAGCCCAAGTGAAGCGAAGGAAGTGCAAAAGATTGTACAGCCTGATCAAGAGGTGATTGATAAGAAGGTGCCAGAGCTCTTTAAAGAATTTACTTGTGTGGGTAAAGTTTACTCATGTGTGTCAGCAGGAGCAGATAAAGAAGTCACAATTTTAAGAGATACGGGAGCTAGTCAATCTTTAATGGTAAGAGATGAGGAATTATGTAGTTTGGGAAGATGGTTGCCAGAAAAGGTGGTAATCTGTGGAATTCAGGGTGAGAGGAGTAGTGTTCCATTATATAAGGTAAGGTTGGAAAGTCCAGTGAAGAGTGGTGAAGTGGTAGGAGGAGTAATAGAGAAACTATTTTGTCCAGGAATACAGTTTATCTTGGGTAATGATATAGCTGGATCGCAGGTGGGAGTGATGCCTACTCTGGTGGATAAGCCAGTGGAAAATCAGACAACTGAAGTGTTGAAGGACGAATATCCTGGGATTTTTTCGGATTGTGTAGTAACAAGGTCGCAAAGTCACAGGTTAAGACAAGAGGAGAAATCAAAGAGTGAAGATGAAGTTGAAGTGCAATTTTTGATCAGATGGTTGAAAAAGAACAAGAACAGTTGGAGGATGAGGCGGATATTTTTAGTTCAGGAAAATTGGCGGAGTTACAACAGAAAGATTTAGAAATAAAGCGGATGTATCAGAAAGCATACTCGGAAGAGGAATCTGAATGTATACCAGAGTGTTATTGCCGTAAAAGTGATGTCTTGATGGGAAAATGGAGACCTTTACATATGTAGGCGGATGAAAAGTGGGCAGAAGTTCATCAAGTAATATTGTTGGTAGGGTATAGAAAGGAGGTGTTGCGAGTTGCACATGATGTGCCAGTGGGAGGTCATTTGGGAATAAGGAAAATTCAAGCTAAAATCCAGAAACATTTTTGTTGGCCTGGACTACATAAAGATGTAGTTAAATTTTGTCAATCATGTCACACATGTCAAGTGACAGGTAAACCTCAAGCAGTGATAAAGCCAGCACCCTTAATCCCCATTCCAGCATTTGAGGAACCTTTTACAAGGGTCCTAATTGATTGCATAGGACCGCTTCCTAAACCAAAAAGTGCGAATCAATATCTTTTGACTATAATGGATGTGTCAACTAGGTTTCCAGAGGCCATTCCAGTACGTAATGTTACAGCTAAAAAGATTGTGGAGGAGTTATTTAAATTCTTTACTAGATATGGACTACCCACAGAAATACAATCGGATCAAGGATCGAATTTTATCTCAAGGTTATTTAAAGAAGTTATGGATAGCTTAGGAATAACACAATTTAAATCAACTGCATACCATCCAGAATCGCAGGGAGCGTTAGAAAGGTGGCATCAGACATTGAAGACAACGTTGAGGGCTTATTGTCAAGATTATCCAGAGGATTGGGACATAGGAATTCCATTCATACTGTTTGCAATTAGGGTTGCTCCTAATGAGTCAACCGAATTTAGTCCTTTTGAACTAATTTTTGGACATGAGGTAAAAGGACCACTTAAATTGATGAAGAAAAAATTGGTGAGTGAGAAATCAGAAATTACATGATTGTGTCAAATTTTAGGGAATGATTAAATAGATCAGGTGAATTGGCTAGACAATATTTAAAAGTTGCACAAAATGTGATAAAATGGGTAGTGGACAAGAAATCCAAAGTTTGTAGTTTTGCCAGTGGAGATAAAGTTTTAGTGTTGTTACCAGTGGTAGGTGAACCTTTGCAAGGTTTTGTCGACCTTATCAGATTTAAAGGAAATTAAGTGAGGTGAATTATGTGGTAAAAACACCAGATAGAAGGAAGACTCACCGTGTGTCATGTGAATATGCTTAAAAGGTACTTTGAAAGGGAAGAAGAGAAAAAGGAGGAGGTTTTAATGATTCTAACTCAAAGTGACGAACCAAATCCAGATGACTGTGAATTTGACATAACTCAAATTAAATTGGAAAACGAGGATGTTCTTATAAATTGGGATAAATTGTTGAGTTACCGTCCAGAGGAAAAACGGACTGACCTGAAAGAGTTATTGATATCACGGCAGGTTTGTAGAGATAAATTGGGAAGTACAAAAATGGCTATACCTGGTGTAGATGTGTGAAATGGTGTTCCAATCAAACAACGTCCATATAGACTTAACCCTTAAAATTGGCACAGGTTAACAAAGAGATTGAGAGTATGCTTAGAAATGGCATAATTGAAGTGAGTTGCAGTCAATGGAGCTCACCCATAGTGATGGTATCTAAACCAGACGGTACCCAACAGTTGTGTGTGGACTATAGAAAGGTTAATGCAGTTACAAGAACGGACTCTTATCCTTCCCCCACGTTTGGAGGATTGCATTGTGAAAGTGGGACAATCAGCTTTTACTTCCAAACTTAATTTACTTAAAGGTTACTGGCAGGTACCTTTATCCGAAAGGGCAAAGGAGATTTCAGTTTGTGTAACTCCAGATGGTGTATACCAATTCAAAGTTATGCCATTTGACTTGAAAATGCACCAGCCACATTTAAACGGTTAACTAACAAAGTTGTTTCAGGATTACCCAATTGTGCGGTATAAATCGACGATCTGGTAATTTTCAGCCAGACATGGAAAGAACATTGAAAACATCTGATGGAGTTATTCGATCGACTTCAGGAGGTTGGTTTGATGGTAAACCTAGCCAAAAGTGAATTTGGAAAAACCCAAGTCACTTTCCTTGGCCATACAATCGGACAGGGTCGAATGGTCACACGGGATGTGAAACCAACAGTTATTGAGGAGTTTCCGATACCCTCAAGGCAAAGGGAAATAATGCAATTTCTTGGCATGAGTGGATTTGATCAAACATTTGTGCAAACGTTTTGTAGTGTGATTGCTCCACTGATGGACTTGCTGAAGAAACGTCGAAAATTTCAGTGGACAGTGGAGTTTCAACATGCAATTGACTGTCTGAAAGCTGTGATTATCAATGCTTCCTGTGTTGGAGAATTAGAAGTGACTCTGTGATCAAATTGAACTGAAGTATCTGACTTTAAAGAGAAATGCCGAGGCGTAGAGAAATTGACGGATCGTGCAAGGACGTTCTTGGTCAAAGAGACTGTCAATCGAGAAGGATTCCAGCTGGAGGAAGACGAACAAAAAAAATGGACTATATTATTTTACCTGTTTGCATGTGTTGTTTTTTGAAATGAAAAAGTATATTCATTGTTTGCATTTCTTAATGATAGTGAAAAGGTGAAAAATGAAACCATCTTGAAGTTGATGGTTTAGTTTTTTTTCTTGGGGGGAGGTGTCATGTGTGGACAATCTATCAAAAGTTGTGGGTCAGGTGAACTCCATGATAGACTTTGGGGTTCTCTAAACCCTGGCCCATAACATGATAACAATTCTTGCTGTGTGTTTTTATATATCTATGTGTGTGTGTGTTAACTATATTCTTAGAATAACCCCAGTTTTGATTAAAGTGTCTAGGAAGTCTGATGAATCACACCTGTGAAGGCTTTTGTGCTCATCGTAGCCAAATTCAACAGAAAGGTTGCAGGTCAGGTAAACTCCATAATACACTTTTGAGTTTCTAAGCCCTGGCCAAAAACAATATATATACATACACATATATATACACATACACACACACACACACACAAACACACAAGGGTTGGGGCAAGTTAAAATGGGGGATTAGGAATTAGATAATAGCTAACACATTGTATTTGCTGCATATCTTATTACAGTACGAAGTCTTACAACACCAGGTTAAAGTCCAACAGGTTTGTTTCGATGTCACTAGCTTTCGGAGCGCTGCTCCTTCCTCAGGTGAATGAAGAGGTCTGTTCCAGAAACACATATATAGACAAATTCAAAGATGCCAAACAATGCTAGGAATGCGAGCATTAGCAGGTGATTAAATCTTTACAGATCCAGAGATGGGGTAACCCCAGGTTAAAGAGGTGTGAATTGTCTCAAGCCAGGACAGTTGGTAGGATTTCGCAGGCCAGATGGTGGGGGATGAATGTAATGTGACATGAATTCCAGGTCCCGGTTGAGGCCGCACTCATGTGTGCGGAACTTGGCTATAAGTTTCTGCTCGGCGATTCTGCGTTGTCGCGGGTCCTGAAGGCCGCCTTGGAGAACGCTTACCCGGAGATCAGAGGCTGAATGCCCTTGACTTTTCAGCCTCTGATCTCCGGGTAAGCGTTCTCCAAGGCGGCCTTCAGGACCCGCAACAAGCAGAATCGCCGAGCAGAAACTTATAGCCAAGTAAACATGACTGTAAACATTGGGCCCCAAGGACCAAAGACATCAGGTATTTTTCTGAGAATTATTGGTTAATTCAATTGTGTTGTGACTCCGGGTCAAGGGGCTGGAAATGACCGTGCCCTAGCCCAGGGTGTCATAACATAATTTGGGAGCTCGGGTCCATGTTGTTTGTCGTGGTAAATGACGATGTTTGGGTTGCAGTTTAAATTAAAAAGAGACACCTAGTCTGTTGCGATATAACAGGATGGCTCTGAAAGCTGCTAAGGGGATTCTTGAGGTGGACAACTTGTCTTTGGTTTATTTAAAAGGGCTTTGAAAAGACAAGCTAGTCGAATTGGCAGGTGAATTAAAAATAGAGGTACCAGCTCGAGTTAGGAAGCTAGAGCAATTGCTCAGCATTTAAATTTGGAAGAAATACCACAAACAGCCTGGGTCATGACAACCATCAGTAGAATTAGCTAAAATCCAGTTACAAGTGAGCTGCAGCAAAGAGAATAAAACATCTCAAATGGAAATTGAAATGAGGAGGTTGGAAAAAGAGAGAGAAAGACAAGAGCATTAGAACAAGAGGGAAAGGCAAGAGAGAGTTCCAGCTTAAGGCACTGGGCATTAAAAGGAAGCTGGCAGGTACTAGAGGGGAGCTTAATCCTAGAACAGAACCCAGTGGCGATAT
Source organism: Scyliorhinus torazame (assembly GCF_047496885.1). Taxonomy (NCBI): domain Eukaryota; kingdom Metazoa; phylum Chordata; class Chondrichthyes; order Carcharhiniformes; family Scyliorhinidae; genus Scyliorhinus; species Scyliorhinus torazame. Next base: position 188,993,524 of record NC_092720.1, on the reverse strand, counting down.
GTTTACATTTATTCAGACCCTCCCAAAATTCGAAGAGAAGGAAAGAGAAACCTTTTTTTCAGGCTTTTGAGAAAATAGCAACCCAAATGGAGTGGCTAAAAGAAAAGTGGACATTGCCCAGGCACAGGAAGTTTATGCGCCCCTGTCAGAGGGGTGATTAAGAATTGTGACAAGGTAAAAAAGGCTATTCTGGATGCATATGAATTGCTTCCTGAAGCATATAGGCAGAAGTGTTGGAATTTAAGGAGTCAGCCAGGACAGACATATGCAAAATTCAAAAGGGTTAAGCAGAAAAAGTTTGATAGATTGGTCCGAGCATTGGGATTTGCAACTACCTATGAGGCGCTGAGGGAGATCAATCTCTTATAAGGTAGGAAGTTCTTGAATTCCTCTATGATAAGAACCCATATTGAAGACTAAAAAGTGAAAAACGCTAGACAAGCAGCAATTATGGCTGACGATTATGAGCGGATCCGTAAATTTTAAGCTTTGTTCCATCGCCCCTATAATACTGAAAAAATGTGGGAGCGTGAATGGAAGGCAGGTAGCCAAAGAAAAGAATGGTTAGCTGGGAATACTCCGAGATCTCCTCCTCAGATCAGGAAGGAAGGTACTGAGGGTGAAGATGAGACATGGAAGTCAAGGTGTTACCCTTGTAGTAAGGTGGGACATATTTATTCAGCATGTTGGAAGTTGCAAAGAAAGTCCATGGGACTAGTTGGACTTATTATGAGGATTCTGAAAAGGGAATAAAAGTGGAGAATACTACAGGGCAAACCGTGGCTGTAGCCGCACTTAGGAGACCTGAGGTAAACACTGCTGTGGAGCATGTATGATGAACGATGTAGAGGAGGGTGTGTGTCCAAGGGGAAGATCACCCCATTTTCCTCAACCGATGTAGCCAAGCTCATAACTATTTTAAGGGATAAAGGTGCCACACTATCTCTCTTACTTGAGAAAGATTTGGGGCCGGATTCTCCGTCCTGGCACCAGATTTCTGCTGTGGCACAACCCCGGGATTCACCGTCTGGCCAGCCGCCAATGGGGTTTCCCATTGTGGGCAGCCCCACACCGTCGGGGATTCCCCGGGCTGCCAACGCAGAGAATCCAGGCCTTGGTTTTCCCTCCAGAGATCTCAATGAAAGATATAGTATTAGTGAAGGGGATAAGTGGAGATTATATCCCAGTTCTATTGTATCAAGTATAATTGGTGTGATTTAGTGTCAGGTCCAGTAGTGGTTAGAGTGGTTGAAGAGATACCAGTGGACGGAGTAGACTTACTTTTGGGGAATGATTTGGCAGCAGTTAAGGATTATAGCTTCACCCATGTTTATTGAGAGTCAGAGGGAAATACTGCGGATAATGCATGAGATACCAATGGCATTGCAGGTGGGAATTTGGAAAATGCATTGGACAGTAAATGACACAAAGAAAGAAATGTTGAAAGACATTAATCACATATCAAATGACAATGGTAGTGAATCTGATTCTGCTGTTACTTAGAAAATATATCTACGAGAATGATTCCCCACAGACGTCTATCAAAGATAAAATCTAGGAGAGAACGAGACTCTGAGAACTCCAAGACTGAGGGTTATCCGAAGTCCGAATTTAATAGTAATAAGTGATGAAGATTCTGACGAGAATTCTGAATCTGATTTGGATTCTGATTATGAAGAAATGATAAACAACTGCTACCGAATAGACCTATCATTAACTGATCTTGAACAAATGGAAGTAATTCTTCCAAAGCTAGGAAAGAAAGCAAATCGGAAGAAGACAGTGAATTTGGACTTTTCTAAAAGCAATTTGTTCCACCCTCTTTCCGTAAACCCATCGCCATTCACTGCAGGTGCAAATATTTCCAGAGCATGCCTGTTTTAAAGGAAAATATACATAGTACATGGCATCAGCTATTCAGGATGAGGACAACAAAGATTGTGAAATGATGCCAAGCAAATAAATGATTAACCCAAATCCTTTCAAAGGACCACAGTGCCTCTTCATGATAAGGAAAGCAAATAGCAAAGGAGATGAAATAATTAGTGATCAATTCCTGTTGAAAATGAAGAGGGAGGAGGATGAAGAACCATAGTGATTCTACAACCACACCTATTAATAAAAAGCTGAAAGTTCATGGAACCAACAATGTGTTATCCTTTGATTCTGAAATTAAAGAACAGTTGAAATCAGGAAAGCACAGGGCGGCATGGTGGCGCAGTGGTTAGCACTGCTACCTCATGGCACCGAGGACCAAGGTTCGATCCCGGCCCCAGGTCACTGTCTGTGTGGAGTTTACAATTCACCCCCACAACCCTTGGGCAGCATGGTGGCATAGTGGTTAGCACAGTTCTTCAAAGCTCCAGGGTCTCTTCCAGGTTCGATACCCGGCTTGGGTCAGTGTCCCAGCTTGGGTCACATCCTCCCCGTGTGTGCGTGGGTTTCCTCCGGGTGCTCCTGTTTCCTCCCACAGTCCAAAGATGTGCAGGTTAGGTGGATTGGCCATGGTAAATTGCCCTTAGTGTCCAAGAAAGGTTAAGTGGGGTTACTGGGTCACAGGGATAGGGTGGAGGTATGGGCTTGGGTAGGGTGCCCTTTCTGAGGACCGGTGCAGACTTTTTTTTTTAATGTTTTTATTCTCCATTTTCACATTTTCCTTCAAAATATACACCCCACCCACGGACTGTAAATGGTAACAAATACAAAATCAATCCCCTTAACAATAACAACGATCCCATCCTCCCACCACCCCAAACAACGGCCCACCTGTCAATATATGCATCCAATAAAACAAACCCTCCCACGGTGGAAACAAAAAACAAAGGAGAAAAAGAAAAAGTAGTCCGGGACCGCCCATGGTCACCATCGACCTATAGAGTCGACCCCCCCCCCCCACCCCGCCACACTCAACGCCATCCAACCTCTGAAAGAGTACCGTACATGATACCCAAGAGTTGTAAACACCTCCCCCCCGCCCCCCACCCCCCCCCTCTCCAACTCCTCCCATCCACTGCCTCCAGTAAAACTCCTCCCCCCAACCTCGGTTCCTTCCCCGCAACGTTCCACCCCGGCTAGACCACTCAGAACCTGTTCTGCCAGGCTCCGATGGCCACAACCCCTCCCCCCACCTCACTCCCATTCACTGGCCGGCTTAAACCGGCCAGCGTGGAGGCCCCCGCCCGGGTCCCTTCCCCCTTGCCCGGCCCTAGGAAAGCCCAGAAATCCCCTTTTAGCACACAAACCCTGCATATCCACCTTCCCCCCAAAGAGCCCTCATTTTGAGTGAAAGTCCCATCACTTCCCTTGTCCAAATATATACAACATTGGCTCCTTTAGCCCATACACCCGCACGCAGTGAAACAAAAAAGAAGAAAATACAGTCCTGAGGTTACATCGGCACATGGCCATTTCTCAATTTCTCAGTTCTGCCACAGTCCTTCTGCCTTCGCAAACTCCTCCGCTGCTTCAACCGTTCTAAGTCACCCTCAGCTTCACTGGATATACAATGCCGCACTGCACCTTGCTAATGTACAGTGCCCTCTTCACCCGGTGGAAGGCAGCCCGCCTCCTCGCCAGCTCCACCGTAAAGTCCTGGTATACACGGATACCAGCTCCAGCCCACTGCACGACCCGCTTCTGCTTGGCCCAGCTCAGGACCTTCTCCTTCGCACTGTACGTCCGGAAGCACAGAGTCACTACCCTTGGCGGCTCACTCACCTTTGGTACAGGCTTCCACGACCGGTGAGCTCGATCCAGCTCATATCGGGAGGGATCCTCCCCCTCCCCCAGTAGTTTTGCCAGCATCGCGGCAAAATACTCAGTCGGCCTCGGTCCTTCAACTCCTTCGGGCAGCCCACAATCCTCAAATTCTGCCGCCTGGATCTGTTTTCCAGGTCTTACATTTTTCCTTACAATATCCATCACCTTCCGCATCTCTTTTCCCATCGAGGTAAGTTTTTTTTTTTTTAAATAATATTTTATTGAAAATTTTTGGTCAACCAACACAGTACATTGTGCATCCTTTACACAACATTGTAACAATACAGATAATAATGACCTTTTTAAATTTAAACAAAAACAACAACAAATAAATAAATATTAAATAACAAAAAATAAAAACTAGCCCTAATTCGCAACTGCCTTGTCTCAGGCCACACCACCCCCCCATCCCCCCCCATCCCTCCCCCCCCCCCCCCCCCCCCCCCCACAAGTCCTGGGCTGCTGCTGCTGCCTTCTTTGTTCTCCCCTATCTATCTTTCCGCAAGATATTCGACGAACGGTTGCCACCGCCTAGTAAACCCTTGAGCCGACCCCCTTAGGACGAACTTAATCCGCTCTAACTTTATGAACCCCGCCATATCATTTATCCAGGTCTCCACCCCCGGGGGCTTGGCTTCTTTCCACATTAGCAATATTCTGCGCCGGGCTACTAGGGACACAAAGGCCAAAACATCGGCCTCTTTCGCCTCCTGCACTCCCGGCTCTTGTGCAACCCCAAATATAGCCAACCCCCAGCTTGGTTCGACCCGGACTCCTACTACTTTCGAAAGCACCTTTGTCACCCCCATCCAAAACCCCTGTAGTGCCGGGCATGACCAAAACATATGGGTATGATTCGCTGGGCTTCTCGAGCACCTCGCACACCTATCCTCCACCCCAAAAAATTTACTGAGCCGTGTTCCAGTCATATGTGCCCTGTGTAATACCTTAAACTGAATCAGGCTTAGCCTGGCGCACGAGGACGACGAGTTTACCCTGTTTAGGGCATCTGCCCACATCCCCTCCTCAATCTCCTCCCCTAGCTCTTCTTCTCATTTCCCTTTTAGTTCGTCCATCATAGTCTCCCCTTCGTCTCTCATTTCCCTATATATATCCGACACCTTACCGTCCCCCGCCCATTTCTTTGAGATGACTCTGTCCTGCACCTCTTGTGTCGGGAGCTGCGGGAATTCCCTCACCTGTTGCCTCGCAAAAGCCCTCAATTGCATGTACCTGAATGCATTCCCTTGGGGCAACCCATATTTCTCGGTCAGCGCTCCCAGATCGCAAACTTCCCATCCACAAATAGATCTTTCAATTGCGTTATACCTGCTCTTTGCCACATTCCATATCCCCCATCCATTCCCCCCGGGGCAAACCTATGGTTGTTTCTTATCGGGGACCCCCCCAGTGCTCCGGTCTTTCCCCTATGTCGTCTCCACTGTCCCCAAATCTTCAGTGTAGCTACCACCACCGGACTTGTGGTATAGTTCCTTGGTGAGAACGGCAATGGGGCTGTCACCATAGCCTGCAGGCTGGTCCCCCTACAGGACGCCCTCTCTAATCTCTTCCACGCCGCTCCTTCCTCCTCTCCCATCCACTTACTCACCATTGAAATATTAGCGGCCCAATAATACTCACTTAGGCTCGGTAGTGCCAGCCCCCCCCCTATCCCTACTACGCTGTAAGAATCCCTTCCTCACTCTCGGAGTCTTCCCGGCCCAAACAAAACCCATGATACTCTTTTCTATCCTTTTGAAAAAAGCCTTCGTGATCACCACCGGGAGACACTGAAACACAAAAAGGAATCTCGGGAGGACCACCATCTTAACCGCCTGCACCCTCCCTGCCATTGACAATGCTACCATATCCCATCTCTTGAAATCTTCCTCCATCTGTTCCACCAACCGCGTCAAATTTAGCCTGTGCAATGTGCCCCAATTCTTAGCTATCTGGATCCCCAGGTAACGAAAGTCTCTTGTTACCTTCCTCAACGGTAGGTCTTCTATTTCTCTACTCTGCTCCCCTGGATGCACCACAAACAGCTCACTCTTTCCCATGTTCAATTTATACCCTGAAAAATCCCCAAACTCCCCAAGTATCCGCATTATTTCTGGCATCCCCTCCGCTGGATCCGCCACATATAGTAGCAGATCATCCGCATATAAAGATACCCGGTGTTCTTCTCCTCCCCTAAGTATTCCCCTCCATCCCTTGGAACCTCTCAGCGCTATCGCCAGGGGCTCAATCGCCAGTGCAAACAGTAATGGGGACAGAGGACATCCCTGCCTTGTCCCTCTATGGAGCCGGAAATATGCCGATCCCCGTCCATTCGTGACCACACTCGCCACTGGGGCCCTATACAACAGCTGCACCCATCTAACATACCCCTCTCCGAACCCAAATCTCCTCAACACCTCCCACAGATAATCCCACTCCACTCTATCAAATGCTTTCTCGGCATCCATCGCCACTACTATCTCCGTTTCACCCTCTGGTGGGGCCATCATCATTACCCCTAACAACCTCCGTATGTTCGTGTTCAGCTGTCTCCCCTTCACAAACCCAGTTTGGTCCTCATGAACCACCCCCGGGACACATTCCTCTATTCTCACTGCCATTACCTTGGCCAAGACCTTGGCATCTACATTGAGGAGGGAGATTGGTCTGTAGGACCCGCATTGTAGCGGATCCTTTTCCTTCTTTAAAAGAAGCGATATCGTTGCTTCTGACATAGTCGGGGGCAGTTGTCCCCTTTCCTTTGCCTCGTTGAAGGTCCTCGTCAGTAGCGGGGCGAGCAAGTCCAAATATTTTCTGTAAAATTCAACTGGGAATCCGTCCGGTCCCGGGGCCTTTCCCGTCTGCATGTTCCTAATTCCTTTCACCACTTCTTCTACCGTGATCTGTGCTCCCAATCCCATCCTTTCCTGCTCTTCCACCTTGGGAATTTCCAGCCGATCCAAAAACTCCATCATTCTCTCCCTCCCATCCGGGGGTTGAGCTTCATACAATTTTTTATAAAATGTCTTAAACACTTCATTCACTCTCTCCGCTCCCCGCTCCGTCTCTCCATCTTCGTCTCTCACCCCCCCTATTTCTCTCACTGCTCCCCTTTTCCTCAATTGGTGTGCCAGCAATCTGCTCGCCTTCTCTCCATATTCATACTGTACACCCTGCGCCTTCCTCCATTGTGCCTCTGCAGTGCCTGTGGTCAGCAAGTCAAATTCCAGATGCAGCCTTTGCCTTTCCCTATACAGTCCCTCCTCCGGTGCTTCCGCATACTGTCTGTCCACCCTCAAAAGTTCTTGCAACAACCGCTCCCGTTCCTTACTCTCCTGCTTCCCTTTATGTGTCCTTATTGATATCAGCTCCCCCCTAACCACCGCCTTCAACGCCTCCCAGACCACTCCCACCTGAACCTCCCCATTGTCATTGAGTTCCAAGTACTTTTCAATGCATCCCCTCACCCTTAAGCACACCCCCTCATCCGCCATTAGTCCCATGTCCATTCTCCAGGGTGGACGCCCTCTTGTTTCCTCCCCTATCTCCAAGTCTACCCAGTGTGGGGCATGATCCGAAATGGCTATAGCCGTATATTCCGTTCCCCTCACCCTCGGGATCAATGCCCTACCCAACACAAAAAAGTCTATGCGTGAATAGACTTTATGGACATAGGAGAAAAACGAGAACTCCTTACTCCTAGGTCTACTGAATCTCCACGGGTCCACCCCTCCCATCTGCTCCATAAAACCCTTAAGCACCTTGGCTGCTGCCGGCCTCCTACCAGTCCTGGACTTCGACCTATCCAGCCTTGGTTCCAACACCGTGTTAAAGTCTCCCCCCATTATCAGCTTTCCGGTCTCTAGGTCTGGGATGCGTCCTAGCATTCGCCTCATAAAATTGGCATCGTCCCAATTCGGGGCATACACGTTTACCAACACCACCATCTCTCCCTGTAATTTGCCACTCACCATCACGTATCTGCCCCCGTTATCCGCCACTATAGTCTTTGCCTCGAACATTACCCGCTTCCCCACTAATATAGCCACCCCCCTGTTTTTCGCATCCAGCCCCGAATGGAACACCTGCCCTACCCATCCTTTGCGCAACCTAACCTGATCTATCAGTTTCAGGTGCGTTTCCTGTAACATGACCACATCTGCTTTAAGTTTCTTAAGGTGTGCGAGTACTCGTGCCCTCTTTATCGGCCCGTTAAGCCCCCTCACGTTCCACGTGATCAGCCGAGTTGGGGGGCTTCCCACCCCCCCCCCTTGCCGGTTAGCCATCATCTTTTTCCAGCTTCTCGCCCAGTTCCCACGCGGCTGTATTTCTCCCAGACGGTGCCCCCCCGCCCATCCTTTCCCGTACCCACTCCCCCCTTTCCCCAGCAGCAGCAACCCAGTAATTCCCCCCTCCCCCCCCCCCCGCTAGACCCCCCGCTCGCGTAATTACTCCCCCCATGTTGCTCCCAGAAGTCAGCAAACTCTGGCTGACCTCGGCTTCCCCCCGTGATCACGGCTCGCCCCGTGCGGCGCCCCCTCCTTCCTGCTTCTCTATTCCCGCCATAATTATCTTAGCGCGGGAACCAAGCCCGCGCCTCTCCCTCGGCCCCGCCTCCCATGGCCAACGCCCCATCTCCTCTCCCTCCCCACCTCCCCCCATCACCACCTGTGGGAGAAAGAAAAGTTACCATACCGCAGGATTAATCATACAATCCCTCTTCGCCCCCCCCCCCCCCCCCACTCGTCCCACCACTTTGTCCAAACGTTCATTTTCGTAGTCCAATCATTCCAATTTTTCTTCTACAATAAAAGTCCACGCTTCATCCGCCGTCTCAAAGTAGTGGTGCCTCCCTTGATATGTGACCCACAGTCTTGCCGGTTGCAGCATTCCAAACTTTATCTTTTTTTTGTGAAGTACCGCTTTGGCCCGATTAAAGCTCGCCCTCCTTCTCGCCACCTCCGCACTCCAATCTTGATAGACGCGGATCACCGCGTTCTCCCATTTACTACACCGAGTTTTCTTCGCCCATCTAAGGACCATTTCTCTATCCTTAAAACGGAGAAATCTCACCACTATGGCTCTGGGAGCTTCTCCTGCTCTCGATCCTCGCACCATAACTCGGTATGCTCCCTCCACCTCCAACGGACCCGTCGGGGCCTCCACTCCCATTAACGAGTGCAGCATCGTGCTCACATATGCCCCGACGTCCGCCCCCTCCACGCCTTCAGGAAGGCCAAGAATCCTCAAGTTGTTCCTCCTTGCGTTATTTTCCAGTGCCTCCAACCTCTCCACAGATCGTTTCTGGTGTGCCTCCTGTATCTCCGACTTCACCACCAGGCCCTGTATGTCGTTTTCATTCTCTGCTGCTTTCGCCTTCACGACCTGAAGCTCCTGCTCCTGGGTCTTTTGTTCCTCTTTCAGCCCTTCAATCGCCTGTAATATCGGGGCCAACAACTCTTTCTTCATTTCCTTTTTTATCTCCTCCACGCAGCGTTTCAAAAACTCTTGTTGTTCAGGGCCCCATATGAAACTGCCACCTTCCGACGCCATCTTGGTTTCTGCTTGCCTTCCTTGCCGTTGTTCCAAAGGATCCGCTGCAATCCGGCCACTTTCCTCTCCTTTTTCCATCCGTGTCCAGGGGGAATACCCTTCTGGTTTACCGCACGGTGTTTTCAGCCGTTAAAATTGCCGTTGGGGCTCCTATCAAGAGCCCAAAAGTCCGTTTCACAGGGAGCTGCCGAAACGTGCGACTCAGCTGGTCATCGCCGCACCCGGAAGTCCCCATCGAGGTAAGTTGATCACCGTGCTGCAATAATGTCTCTCCACTTCCTTCAGCGCCTCCCCTTGCTCCCGCACCTCCGCTACTGCGCTCACCACCGCCGTCACCACAGGGGAAATCGCCTCATCCACCAACTCACTCAAAACCTCCCTCATCTCCTTCCTCATTGTCTCCATGTATTTTGTAAATTGCCTTTCGAATTCCGCAGCCATCACCTTAGTTATTTCTTCAGCTGTAAGCAATGCGGCCTCCCCTGGTGCTCCAGCCTCCATTTTCTTGGTGACCCCGTGGTGACCTTTCCACTCCCCGATGGGCCTTCAGCTGTTTTTTTCACTGCCGTTTCTTTGCTCACCCTCGACATTTTTCTTTACTGTGCCTTCACTGTGCCTCCTCTGTGCCTTCTCCCTGCTTTTGCCGCATCCGTGGACCCTGGGACCGGGCTTTAAGCCCGAACGGGAGCCCTCCATTGTGCGGCTGCCTCCCGCCCGCCGTCACCGGAAGAAGGGCAGGAGCAGACTTGATGGGCCAAATGGCTTCCTTCAGCAATGTAAATTCTATGAAAAAAAACAGAAATGTATAGGGTAGCTGGATTTGGCCACGCTAAATTGCCCCTTAATTGGAAAAAAATAATTGAATACTCGAAAAAATTGTTTCTTTTAAATCGGGAAAGCACAAGTTGTATCAGTCTGTATTACTAAATGCAGAAAAGAGCTGTGATTAGGAAGACACCGATGAGGATGTAAAAGGTGTAAAACCAAGAATGATACATATAAATATGTATCTGATGTATCAGATCAGACTCCTATTTATTGACTACAGCTCCACCTTCAACACCATAATCCCAGCCAAGTTCATATCAAAGTTCCAAAACCAAGGTCTTGGCTCCCCACTCTGCAACTGGGTCCTCGACTTTCTGACCCACAGACTACAATCAGTAAGAATAAACAGCACCTCCTCCACGATAGTCCTCAATACGGGGGCCCCCGCAAGGCTGCGTAATTAGCCCCCTACTATACTCTCTATACACACACGACTGCGTGGCAAAATTTGGTTCCAACTCCATCGACAAGTTTGCTGCCGACACGATCATAGTGGGCCGGATCTCAAATAATGATGAGTCAGAATACAGGAGGGAGATAGAGAACCTAGTGGAGTGGTGTAGCGACAACAATCTATCCCTCAATGTCAGTAAAACTAAAGAGCTGATCATTGGCTTCAGGAGGCAAAATACTGTACACACCCCTGTCTGCATCAACGGGGCCGAGGTGGAGATGGTTAACAGCTTCAAATTCCTAGGGGTGCACATCACCAAAAATCTGTCCTGGTCCACCCACGTCGACGCTACCACCAAGAAGGCACAGCAGCGCCTAAACGCCCTCAGGAAACTAAAAATATTTGGCATGTCCACATTAAATTTTACCAACTTTTGCAGATGCACCATAGAAAGCATCCTATCTGGCTGCATCACAGACTGGTATGGCAAATGCTCGGCCCAAGACCACAAGAAACTGCAGAGAGTCGTAAAAACAGCCCAGTCCATCACACAAACCTGCCTCGTATCCATTGACGCGATCTACACCTCCCACTTCCTTGGGAAAGCGGGCAGCATAATCAAAGACCCCTCCCACCTGGCTTACTCTCTCTTCCAACTTCTTCCATCGGGTAGGAGATACAGAAGTCTGAGAACACGCACGAACAGACTCAAAAACAGCTTCTTCCCCGCTGTTACCAGACACCTAAACGACCCTCTTATGGACTGACCTCATTAACACTACACCCCTGTATGCTTCATCCGATGCTTATGTAGCTTCATTGTGTACCTTGTGTCGCCCTATTATGTATTTTCTTTTGACTTTATTTTTTTTTCATGTACTTAATCATCTGTTGAGCTGCTCGCAGAAAAATACTTTTCACTGTTCCTCGGTACACGTGACAATAAACAAAATCCAATCCAATCCAATAAAGCCAACCAGCTTTGCGAAGATTGAACCCTCAGCTTTACTTGTGGCTGAAAGTGACCATGTGAAGGAAAAAAAGAGAATGTGAAGCTGGGGCGATTGAAGAGTGCTTATTGATTAAAAATGAACCAAATATTTCCCTCCGTTGGTAGTTTGGCTGCAGAAGATACTCCAAATTTGGATAAACGTTCATTGGGCGATCAGAGAAAACTGGCTGCACTACATGAGAGACAGGAAGAGACAGAATGCAGAAGAAACTCGTTCAGAGGGTCCTCTCCAATTTGGACAGACAGAAACCTGACAAAGGGAAGCACAGTCTTTGACTTTGAAGCGGGCGGGAACAAAACACTGTTTGAAGGTATGAGAGAGAGTTCTGAAACCTATCAGAACAAAACACTGTTTGAAGGTATGAGAGAGAGTTCTGAAACCTATCAGCAGAAGAATAACAAAGGAAAGTCTAATAAGGATGCTGAAAGAATATGGACAAAGTTGTCGGGAAACACCAGGGTGCACTCCATTATCTAGTCATGATGTCGACATTGGAAACTCTGACCTAATAAAGCCACATCCGTCTCAAACTAAAACCAGAGACTGACTCAGTTAGAGACTGAAATACAATGCATGTTGATTTGCATGTACAATGCATAGATGATTTGGAGTTGGGGACCAAGGGCAATGTGTCCAAGCTTGCAGACGACACTAAGATAAGTGGTAAAGCAAAAAGTGCAGAGGATACCGGAAGTCTGCAGAGGGATTTGGATAGGCTAAGTGAATGGGCTAGGGTCTGGCAGATGGAATACAATGTTGACAAATGTGAGGTTATCCATTTTGTTAGGAATAACAGCAAAAGGGATTATTATTTAAATGCGAAATATTAAAACATGCTGCTGTGCAGAGAGACCTGGGTGCGCTAGTGCATGAGTCGCAAAAGGTTGGTTTACAGGTGCAACAGGTGATTAAGAAGGCAAATGGAATTTTGTCCTTCATTGCTAGAGGGATGGGGTTTAAGACTAGGGAGGTTATGCTGCAACTGTATAAGGTGTTAGTGAGGCCACACCTGGAGTATTGTGTTCAGTTTTGGTCTCCTTACTTGAGAAAGGACGTACTGGCACTGGAGGGTGTGCAGAGGAGATTCACTAGGTTAATCCCAGAGCTGAAGGGGTTGGATTACGAGGAGAGGTTGAGTAGGCTGGGACTGTACTCGTTGGAATTTAGAAGGATGAGGGGGGATCTTATAGAAACATATAAAATTATGAAGGGAATAGATAGAATAGATGCGGGCAGGTTGTTTCCACTGGTGAGTGAAAACAGAACTAGGGGGCATAGCCTCAAAATAAGGGGAAGTAGATTTAGGACTGAGTTTAGGAGGAACTTCTTCACCCAAAGGGTTATGAATCTATGGAATTCCTTGCCCAGTGAAGCAGTTGAGGCTCCTTCATTAAATGTTTTTAAGATAAAGATAGATAGTTTTTTGAAGAATAAAGGGATTAAGGGTTATGGTGTTCGGGCCAAAAGTGGAGCTGAGTCCACAAACGATCAGCCATGATCTCATTGAATGGTGGAGCAGGCTCGAGGGGCCAGATGGCCTACTCCTGCTCCTAGTTCTTATGTTCTTATGTTGGATACTTTATAGAAACAAGCATAAATGCTGTGGTCCACAGAACGGCAATGATAGTTAAGGAGATCGAAGGCCATATTAGTGGGGCCACCCTGGACATTTCAGACTAAAATAGCCACAGATGTCAATGACATGGGGGTAAGGCGGTGATGCGCTATCAATTAGCACAAAGACGAGAGTAGTAGAATAATCGAGGCTTTATTGAGCAAAGGTGTTGTGCCTCCTGTGGCTGGAACCAGAATGGCTGCAGCTCGGTGAGCACACAGATTTATACACCGCATACTGGGCAGAGCCAGCAGGCAGGGAGTTACCCATGTACCTCTACTATATGGGCAATGCCGTAATACATGTAATACTACTAGTGGTGACTACCACATTAACCCCCTGGTAAAAAAAGAGTCCGGCGGGGGTGGTGGAAAACTTTACAAGTTCAGTCTGTCGGGGGCCTTGACCCTCCTCTGCTATCGCCTCAGTCCTGGTGGTGATGTGGGTGCCGACTTGGTCACCTGTGATTCCGGGAGCGTGTTATCCTCGTCTTCGTCACCCCTGAGTGGAACCAGTGGGAGGACGGATCCTGCTGGGGCGGGGGCTGTGATGAGGTTCACTGGAGGGAGGGTGAGTGGCGCAGGGGTGAATGAGGCAACCGAGGGGGGGGGGGGGGGCGGTGTCAGGTCGGGGGTCATGGGTGGGGATCCAGCGGGTGCCAGGTCCCGGAGGGAGACTGTGGCCTGGCACCCATCGGGGTGTGCCACGTAGGTGTACTGTGGGTTTACATGGAGGAGGTGGACTCTTTCGACCAAGGGGTCTGACTTATGGGTCCGCACATGCTTCCGAAGAAGGATGGGTCCAGGAACTGTCAGCCATGTTGGGAGCGTGACCCCGGAGGTGGACTTCCTGGGGAAGGCAAACACACGTTTGTGAGGGGATTCATTAGTCACGGTGCAGAGGAGTGATCGGATGGAGTGGAGCGTGTCGGGGAGGACCTCCTGGCAGCGGGAGACCAGGAGATTCCTAGACTGCAGGGCAAGCTGGACGGCCTTCCAGACCGACCCGTTCTCCCTCTCCACCTGCCCATTTCCCCGGGGGTTGTAGCTGGTCGTCCTGCTCGAGGCAATGCCCTTGCTGAGCAGGAACTGACGCAGCTCATCGCTCATAAAAGAGGATCCCCGATCGCTGTGGGAAACCGAACAGAGCGAAGATGCTGTGGTGGGCTATAATTACCGTGGCAGAAGTCGTATCGGGGCATGGGATAGCAAAAGGGAACCGGGAGTACTCATCAATCACGTTGAAAGGGGCGGGAGGCCTTCACCAGGTGCACTCGATCTGGCCGGTAGAAGTGTGGCTTGCAATCTGCGCAGACTTGTCAGTCTCTGGTGACGGTCCTGACCTCTTCAATGGAGTAGGGCAGGTTGCGGGCCTTGATGAAATGGAAGAACCAGGTGACCCCCGGGTGACAGAGGTGGTGCTAACCTTGGTTGGCTCTTAATTCGTTGCCCGTTGGGTCTTTACTGAATTTGCTCTGTTTCTGTAACCTTTGCTCTAGAGTCGCCAGGTATCTTTATGATACCGCCACGAGGTTCAAGTTCAAGTAATGATCAATAACTCAACACACCAATTAGTAAGATTCAAATCAAAACACATTTATTATACACAGTCAATCACTACTCATGCATATAACTCTACTTTCTAGACTATCTCTATCGCTAAAAGGCCTATACTTAGCTTCGGAACTGGCCCACCAGGTCAGGGGAACAAATGGCCTTTTGTTCGATTCTGAGTCTGCAGGATTCAAAAGCTGGTATGGACTGGTAGCTAGGAGCGCCGATCTCGTAGCGAGCGTTGACTGAACACTTACTTGGTTGATGCGGCAGCTAGGCAGTTCACTGTCAAGGGTTGATTTGAGTTGCTGAGTGACCCTGCCAAGAAGGACGATTTGAACTTGGGGGCTTTACTTTATAGTCCCCAGGGGCTTCGCGCCGTTCGGGGCGGACCCCGTATCTGGTTCCAAGTGATTGGACTACGTTCCGATCATCTGGACCGATTTCTCCAATACTGGAGTCTTTCCCTGATCGCTGGGTGGTCCCTGAGTGTCCGTTGGCCTTCCTTTGTCTTGGCTCCTGCTGGCACCGAGGAGTCTGGCTTGGCCTTATTCACCTTAAATGTATCAATTGTTCCCGGGGATCGCTCATTAGTATGCAGATGGCTGTGAGTTTCAGTGCTGTCTGGGCTTCTGCACATTCTAATCACAGGAGACTTTGCACCTGCTAGTTTTTCCTGGCTTGGCTGAATTTCCCTACATTCTTTGCGGACCTCCATTTTAAGTCGGGAAGTGGCCAACCCAAGTGGCTACACACCCTCCTTGTGATCCCTAACGCGAAGTGTGAAGGATCACATAACTGCGTTGTCTTCACTTCCTGACCCAGCGAGCACTCTTTCCATGGCCTCTACACTGACCATAACTATGTATGAAAACGTTTTAACTAACAATTCTAAGTGGCGCTCTGTCACAACAGGGACATGCATTACAACATTAAAAAACGGTACCTCTAACTATCCTCAATAAACTATCCTCACTCAAACGATCAAAAATAATCTACAACACTTTAAATGTACAAATAGCAGCAACACAAGTTTGTCTGGCTTGGCAGTCAAGCACAGAGGTTTACATTCCTTTATTGAACAAAATTATGCCGAACGAATGTCCATTATTGTAGACCGAAAATAGAGGATCATATCCTGTATACCGGGGTGCTAGAGCGGTAGGCTCTCCTTTGCCATTTTCTCATGCGGATAGTCTGCACGATGCTGCAGAATGTCGCCAATACTAGGAGGGATTCAATTACGTATGATAGTGAATACCAGGTTACAAACTTGTCACACCAGGTCGGGGTGTCGGTAACTATCTCGGGGTTAACTATGTCAGGGTGTAGCGTATGTTAGGGGTGGGAATCATTCACGGCCTGTGTGGTGGGGGTCATGGGGGTAGCATCCGCGCGCAACTGAAGGAATCCCGCTAAGATCCAGGTGAACATGAACATTGTCTTCAAATTTCCGTCTTTCTGTCTTCTTCTTTTTCTTCCTCTTGAGTTCCTGAGGTTCTGGAGTTCTACGGACACAAGCATAATATCTGTTACTATCTTGTGTAATATCTTGAATGTTAGCATGTTTGTCTTTTAGTGCCAAATTCCCTTTATAATTGGTCACCATGTGTGACTCCCTCATTTTTTATTTTTTTTAAACCGAATATTCGGACAAGACATCTAAGAACATACTGCCGTACTGCGAGCCGTCTCGCAGCCTGTGTCATTTACCATCCCAGTGTTTGAGGATGTAAATAGCATAGGGAAGCAATCCTAAGGGTTGCTAAACCAAACAAAAGAATTTTGAACGTAATCGAACCAAAATGGGGTGCGTATGGACCGCGGCGGGTAAGATTTGGATGGAATCCCCGGGTAGGACGGTGATCAATGCCGTATGTGCTCTACCCGAGCGTAGTTGACCAGAGGGGGGTCCTCAGGCAGGGCGGAGACCAATGCCGTTTCTCCATTGTCTGAGCAACCGGCAAGAACGGGTAAGAATGTGGACATCGTGGGGGTTGCTGTAAAGGTTCTACCGTCGAACCCGAAGAGCAGTTATGAACGGGGGCTGGCGAGCTCTCAGCGGTTTCGGCTGATAAGCGTGCTGGCAAGTTTTCACAGGTTTCTGCCGACAAATATGGCGTGTGGCTGTGGAACTTCCAAGTGTACAAACAACATTTAGCAATAACTCTAACAAACAAACATTGAACAACATGCTGCAGGTTCCATCAGAAAGGACACCGTTTCTCCCAAGCGGTTCCTTTTTAAAACATCATCTGGACACCTCAGTTATCAGTTGCGAATAGGGTCGCCAAGGGATTCTCGCTTTGGGAGTCAGACTCAAAATCATCCTCTTCTCCCGGATGCCATACTCTGGAATGGATGAGGGTTGATAAAGCTGCATGGTGTGACTGAGGGTCCATCTCGTCGTTTCGGACGAGCCTGTGCGAATAGTCACGCTGCCAAAAAGTTGTATCTAATTCTGTGGGGATGGAGTCAGGGTCGTCGTCGTACGGCGGTGGTCTTTGGTGAGGTTTGTCGAGGAATGTGATCAGGAAGGGATCACTCGAATTGTATTCAGATTCGCTGGGTGTGGGTCCTGTTGCATGGGGATAGTAGGGAGGGGTGCTGTGTCTGATGCCTGTGTCACAGTCTCTGTCGCTGCTGCTGCTGTCTGTGGGCGTTCCAGGCCGGAGTCTAGAGTTCGGGGGTGGAGTCGAGGTCGAGTCCGTGGATGGGGTGGGTGTGTTGGGGGAGGGTGGGGATACGTGAGCTGTGGGCGGGGCGGGGTCTGCTGCGTCAAGCATGACGTGGTGTGTGTGGTTAGACTGCGAGCCATATGCCTTGAGCTGGTTAATATGGAACCACGCAGTCTTCCCGTTGGGGTACTTAATCTTATACACGGAGCGGCTTACTTTGTCCGCAATGGAGTACGGACCCGAATACTTTGATGACAGGAACGTGCTGGGGTTGTAAATGAAGATCATGACCTGCTGTCCTATTTCAAACTCAGTCGCGTGCACTGTCTTGTCGAACCAGGCCTTGCTCTGTTTATTCCTGGTGCCTAATCTTACTGCGGCTGCTAGCTGAGCCGTTTTTACATTTTCCACTAATTGTTTGACTGCGTTCTCGTGTGTGAGGGCCGTCACTTCGGGGCTGGTCAAGTCAAGTCCTAATAAAAATTCTGTGCCTTTCATGGGGCGTCCGGTCATGAGCGTGTGTGGGGTGTATCCTGTGGATGTTGAAACAGTGTTACATAAAAACATTAATGCAAAAGGGAGGACTGAATCCCAAGTGGTGCTGTTTTGTTGGACCATTTTCCTGAGGGTTGCTTTTAGGGTCCGATTCATTCGCTCTACGATACCACTTGACTGGGGGTGGTATGCGATGTGGAATTTTTGGGTAATGCCAAATATTGTGAGGATGTTCTTCATGACACGTTCCATAAAATGGGAACCTTGGTCGGATTCAATTCTGCGGGGGAGTCCCCATCTTGTAAAGATGTGGTGCGTTAAAATCTTAGCGGTAGTCTTTGCCGTATTTGTTCGAGATGGGAATGCTTCTACCCATTTTGTAAATGTGTCTATGACAACTAACACGTACTTGTGACCATTCCTGCTAGGGGGCAATGGTCCTATAAAATCAATCTGGAGGTTAGTCCAGGGGCCATTAACAGGGCGGGTGTGGCTAAGCTGAGCTTTCTTTGCATTTCTGTCCGGATTGTTTTGGGCACAGATAAGGCAATTTTCTGCATGACGTCGTCCTTTAAATTCGGCCACCAACAGAGCTGGCTGAGGTGGGCTGTAGTGGGGTCAATTACCTGATGCCCATGAGCTGATTCCTGTCCTGTTCAGGAACCACATAAAGGGTGTCTTTTAGGATCACACCGTCATGTGTGGTCAGTGCATTTTTAAACCTATCGTATGGGGCTGGAACGCTTCATTTTAAAATCTCCCTGAGATTACTGTCTTGCTTCTGGGCCTGCACTAAATCCTCGATATTAGTCCGTGAGACCTGAACTGCAATCACTGGGTCGCTTTTGGGGGCGGGGGGGGGGGGGGGGGGTCCAAAAATGTCCGTGTCTGGAACCTGCTTTAGCCAGTGCGTCGGCTTTTACATTTCCAGGTGGGGAGGAACGGTGGTGACTTCGGACTTTAATGATGCCAAAAGTCCTGTCCTGTGCTTTGTCTAAAATGTGGCGGAGTAATGGGGCTTAAGGGAGGGGTTTTCCGTCCACGGAAACAAATCCTCTTGTTTTCCACAGGGGTAGGAATTCTGTGAGGCTGTTACAGACATAGAGGCTGTCCGAGTATATGTCTGCTTGGCTGGAAAGGAATCTGGGTGATCTATGATGTACGCAATGGCTGTTAGTTCTGCCACCTGCGCGCCTAAGTGTCCTGGTAGTTTGAATAAGATTTCTTCTAAGGTGCGTCCCTGCGCGTCCTCAATATAGATGCCGCATCCTGTAATGCGCTTCCCGTCGAATACAGTGGAAGAACCATCCACATATATTCTCAAAGGTGAGCACGTGTCTGTGTGCTGGGGACTCTGGGGTGAACTCCCTATCTTTTTGGGGGGTGTTTTTGCGATAAAGGGGCCTGAGTTGTGGTGCAGTGAGATGATTTCACCGCCTGGGTACTGAAGGTTGTCGGTTAGAAAAGTGTGGGTCTTGGTCCTTTTAACAGTGATGTCCCGTCCCTGCAAAAGAAGGGTCCATCTGGACTTCCGGGTGCGGCGATGACCAGCTGAGTCGCACGTTTCGGCAGCTCCCTGTGAAACGGACTTTTGGGCTCTTGATAGGAGTCCCAACGGCAATTTTGACGGCTAAAAACACTGTGCGGTAAACCAGAAGGGAATCCCCCCTGGATACGGATGGAAAAAGGAGGAGAGAGTGGCCAGATTGCAGTGGATCCTTTAGAACAGCGGCAAGGAAGGCAAGCAAAAACCAAGATGGCGTCGGAAGGTGGCAGTTTAACATGGGGCCCTGAACAACAAGAGTTCTTGAAATGCTGTGTGGAAGAGATCAAAAAGGAAATGAAGAAAGAGCTGTTGGCCCCGATACTACAGGCGATCGAAGGGCTAAAGGAGGAACAAAAGACCCAGGAGCGGGAGCTTCGGGTCGTGAAGGCAAAGGCAGCCGAGAATGAGGACGATATACAGGGCCTGGTGGTGAAGACGGAGACGCAGAGGCACATCAGAAACGATGTGTGGAAAGGTTGGAGGCACTGGAAAACAACGCAAGGAGGAACAACCTGAGGATTCTTGGTCTTCCTGAAGGTGTGGAGGGAGCGGACGTCGGGGCATATGTGAGCACGATGCTGCACTCGTTAATGGGAGCGGAGGCCCCGGCGGGTCCGTTGGAGGTGGAGGGAGCATACCGAGTGATGGCGCGAGGACTGAGAGCAGGAGAAATTCCCAGAGCCATAGTGGTGAGATTCCTCCGTTTTAAGGATAGAGAAATGGTCCTTAGATGGGCGAAGAAAACTCGGAGCAGTAAATGGGAGAACGCGGTGATCCGCGTTTATCAAGACTGGAGTGCGGAGGTGGCGAGAAGGAGGGCGAGCTTTAATCGGGCCAAGGCGGTGCTTCATAAAAAGAAGATAAAATTTGGAATGCTGCACCCGGCAAGACTGTGGGTCACATATCGAGGGAGGCACCACTACTTTGAGACGGCGGATGAAGCGTGGACTTTTATTGTGGAAGAAAAACTGGAATGAGCGGGTTATTAAAAAGAACGTTCGAACAAAGTGGTGGGGCGAATGTGGGGGGCAAAGAGGGGTTTTATGTACTAATCCTGCGATGTGGTAACTTTTCTCTCTCCCACAGGTGGTGATGGGGGAGGAGGGGAGGTGGAGGAGATGGGGCGTTGGCCATTGGGGGCGGGGCCAAGGGAGAAGCGCGGGCTTGGTTCCCGCGCTATGGTAATCATGGCGGGAATAGAGAAGCAGGAAGGAGGGGGCGTCGCACGGTGCGAGCCGAGGTCACGGGGGGAAGCCGAGGTCAGCCAGAGTTTGCTGACTTCTGGGAGCAACATGGGGGGAGTAATTACGCTAGCGGGGGATCTAGCGGGGGGTGGGGTGGGAGGGGGGAATTACTGGGTTGCTGCTGCTGGGGAGAGGGGGGAGCTGGTATGGGAGAGGATGGGCGGGGGGGGGCACCGCCTGGGGGAGATACAGCTGCGTGGGAACCGGGTGAGGAGCTGGAAAAAGGTGATGGCTAATCGACAAGGGGGGGGGGGGGTAGGAAGCCCCCCAACTCGGCTGATCACGTGGAACGTGAGAGGGCTGAACGGGCCGATAAAGAGGGCACGGGTACTCGCACACCTTAAGAAACTTAAGGCAGATGTGGTTATGTTACAGGAAACGCACCTGAAACCTACGCAAAGGATGGGTGGGGCAGGTGTTCCATTCGGGGCTAGATGCGAAAAACAGGGGGGTGGCTATATTAGTGGGGAAGCGGGTAATGTTCGAGGCAAAGACTATAGTGGCGGATAACGGGGGCAGATACGTGATGGTGAGTGGCAAACTACAGGGGGAGACGGTGGTTTTGGTAAACGTATATGCCCCGAACTGGGATGATGCCAATTTTATGAGGCGGATGCTAGGACGCATTCCGGACCTAGAGATGGGAAAGCTGATAATGGGGGGAGATTTTAATACGGTGTTGGAACCAGGGCTGGATAGGTCGAAGTCCAGGACTGGAAGGAGGCCGGCAGCAGCCAAGGTACTTAAAGATTTTATGGAGCAGGTGGGAGGTGTAGACCCGTGGAGATTTAGCAGACCTAGGAGTAAGGAGTTCTCGTTTTTCTCCTATGTCCATAAAGTCTACTCGCGAATAGACTTTTTTGTGCTGGGTAGGGCATTGATCCCGAAGGTGAGGGGAACGGAGTATACGGCTATAGCCATTTCGGATCACGCTCCACACTGGGTGGACTTGGAGATAGGGGAGGAAACAGGAGGGCGCCCACCCTGGAGAATGGACATGGGACTAATGGCAGATGAGGGGGTGTGTCTAAGGGTGAGGGGGTGCATTGAAAAGTACTTGGAACTCAATGATAATGGGGAGGTCCAGGTGGGAGTGGTCTGGGAGGCGTTGAAGGCGGTGGTTAGAGGGGAGCTGATATCAATAAGGGCACATAAAGGGAAGCAGGAGAGTAAGGAACAGGAGCGGTTGCTGCAAGAACTTTTGAGGGTGGACAGACAATATGCGGAAGCACCGGAGGAGGGACTGTACAGGGAAAGGCAAAGGCTACATGTAGAATTTGACTTGCTGACTACAGGCACTGCAGAGGCACAATGGAGGAAGGCACAGGGTGTACAGTACGAATATGGGGAGAAGGCGAGCAGGTTGCTGGCACACCAATTGAGGAAAAGGGGAGCAGCGAGGGAAATAGGGGGAGTGAGGGATGAGGAAGGAGAGATGGAGAGGGGAGCGGAGAGAGTGAATGGAGTGTTCAAGACATTTTATAAAAAATTATATGAAGCTCAACCCCCGGATGGGAGGGAGAGAATGATGGGCTTCTTGGATCGGCTGGAATTTCCCAAGGTGGAAGAGCAGGAAAGGGTGGGACTGGGAGCACAGATCGAGGTAGAAGAAGTGGTGAAAGGAATTAGGAGCATGCAGGCGGGAAAGGCCCCGGGACCGGATGGATTCCCAGTCGAATTCTATAGAAAATATGTGGACTTGCTCGCCCCGGTACTGACGAGGACCTTTAATGAGGCAAAGGAAAGGGGACAACTGCCCCCGACTATGTCTGAAGCAACGATATCGCTTCTCTTCAAGAAGGAAAAGGACCCGCTACAATGCGGGTCCTATAGACCTATTTCCCTCCTAAATGTAGATGCCAAGGTCCTGGCCAAGGTAATGGCAATGAGAATAGAGGAATGTGTCCCGGGGGTGGTCCACGAGGACCAAACTGGGTTTGTGAAGGGGAGACAGCTGAACACGAATATACGGAGGTTGTTAGGGGTAATGATGATGGCCCCACCAGAGGGAGAAACGGAGATAGTAGTGGCGATGAATGCCGAGAAAGCATTTGATAGAGTGGAGTGGGATTATTTGTGGGAGGTGTTGAGGAGATTTGGTTTTGGAGAGGGGTATGTTAGATGGGTGCAGCTGTTGTATAGGGCCCCTGTGGCGAGCGTGGTCACGAATGGACGGGGATCTGCATATTTTCGGCTCCATAGAGGGACAAGGCAGGGATGCCCTCTGTCCCCATTATTGTTTGCACTGGCGATTGAGCCCCTG
Organism: Scyliorhinus torazame; assembly: GCF_047496885.1. Lineage (NCBI taxonomy): Eukaryota > Metazoa > Chordata > Chondrichthyes > Carcharhiniformes > Scyliorhinidae > Scyliorhinus > Scyliorhinus torazame. Next base: position 188,970,583 of record NC_092720.1, on the reverse strand, counting down.
GCGATAGCGTTGAGGGGTTCCAAGAAGTGGAGGGGAGTACTTAGGGGAGGAGAAGAGCACCGGGTATCTTTGTATGCGGACGATTTGCTACTATACGTGGCGGACCCGGCGGAGGGGATGCCAGAAATAATGCGGATACTTGGGGAGTTTGGGGATTTTCAGGGTATAAATTGAACATGGGGAAAAGTGAGTTGTTTGTGGTGCATCCAGGGGAGCAGAGTAGAGAAATAGAGGACCTACCGTTGAGGAAGGTAACAAGGGACTTTCGTTACCTGGGGATCCAGATAGCTAAGAATTGGGGCACATTGCATAGGTTAAATTTAACGCGGTTGGTGGAACAGATGGAGGAGGATTTCAAGAGATGGGATATGGTATCCCTGTCAATGGCAGGAAGGGTGCAGGCGGTTAAGATGGTGGTCCTCCCGAGATTCCTCTTTGTGTTTCAGTGCCTCCCGGTGGTGATCACGAAGGCTTTTTTTAAAAGGATTGAAAAGAGCATCATGGGTTTTGTGTGGGCCGGGAAGACCCCGAGAGTGAGGAAGGGATTCTTACAGCGTAGCAGGGATAGGGGGGGCTGGCACTACCGAGCCTAAGTGAGTATTATTGGGCCGCTAATATTTCAATGGTGAGTAAGTGGATGGGAGAGGAGGAGGCAGCGGCGTTGAAGAGATTAGAGAGGGCGTCCTGTAGGGGGACTAGCCTACAGGCTATGGTGACAGCCCCATTGCCGTTCTCACCGAGGAACTACACCACAAGCCCGGTGGTGGTGGCTACACTGAAGATTTGGGGACAGTGGAGACGGCATAGGGGAAAGACTGGAGCCTTGGGGTGGTCCCCGATAAGAAACAACCATAGGTTTGCCCCGGGGGGAATGGATGGGGGATATGGAATGTGGCAAAGAGCAGGAATAACGCAACTGAAAGATCTGTTTGTGGATGGGAAGTTCGCGAGTCTGGGAGCCCTGACCGAGAAATATGGGTTGCCCAAGGGAATGCATTCAGGTATATGCAACTGAGGGCCTTTGCGAGGCAACAGGTGAGGGAATTCCCGCAGCTCCCGACACAAGAGGTGCAGGACAGAGTGATCTCAAAGACATGGGTGGGGGATGGTAAGGTGTCAGATATATATAGGGAAATGAGGGACGAAGGGGAGACTATGGTAGATGAACTAAAAGGGAAATGGGAAGAAGAGCTGGGGGAGGAGATCGAGGAGGGGCTGTGGGCAGATGCCCTAAGCAGGGTAAACTCGTCGTCCTCGTGTGCCAGGCTAAGCCTGATTCAGTTTAAGGTATTACACAGGGCACATATGACTGGAGCACGGCTCAGTAAATTTTTTTGGGTGGAGGATAGGTGTGCGAGGTGCTCGAGAAGCCCAGCGAATCATACCCATATGTTTTGGTCATGCCCGGCACTACAGGGGTTTTGGATGGGGGTGACAAAGGTGCTTTCAAAAGTAGTAGGAGTCCGGGTCGAACCAAGCTGGAGGTTGGCTATATTTGGGGTTGCACAAGAGCCGGGAGTGCAGGAGGCGAGAGAAGCCGATGTTTTGGCCTTTGCGTCCCTAGTAGCCCGGCGCAGGATATTGCTAATGTGGAAAGAAGCCAAGCCCCCGGGGGTGGAGACCTGGATAAATGACATGGCGGGGTTTATAAAGCTAGAGCGGATTAAGTTCGTCCTAAGGGGGTCGGCTCAAGGGTTCACCAGGCGGTGGCAACCGTTCGTCGAATACCTCGCAGAAAGATAGACGGAATGGGAAAAAGAAGGCAGCAGCAGCAGCCCAGGATCGGGGGGGGGGGGGGGGGGGGGGGGAGACTCTCAGGGTTGTTAATATATACTGTATAGTATGTATAGGTCGTTGCTACAGATAATTATATATTGGACTGTTAAATTATATTTTTGGAGAGTGTTACTTGTGACAAGGCAGTTGCCAATTAGGGCTAGTTTTCATTTTTGTTATTTATTATTTATTCATTTTTGTTTATAAAATAGGTCATTGTTATTTGTGTTGTTATAATATTGTGTAAAGGATGCACAATGTACTGTGTTGGTTGACCAAAAATTTTCAATAAAATATTTAATTTAAAAAAAAGAATGGTCCATCTGGCTGCTCTGATCTGGCTTACTGTACCGTCCTTAAGCCGTCCGTCTAGTAAAAGTTGGGTGGGGGTGTGTTCCATGAGGATTGTGATGGGGTTTAGTCCTGTGATGTTTGAAAATATTGGACTGCCAGGAAAACTGCGAGCAGGTGCCTTTCACAGGCCGAAAGTCCCTGCTCCACAGGAGGCGTAAGCCACGGGTCATAACTTGTTCATGCCGTTCCTGGAGGAGCATGTCCGAAAGGGTACGGTCTGTGCTAACTATCTCTATAGCATAGGGGGAAAGCGGGTCTGGAACCTGTAATGCGGGGGCTGCAATGAGTGCACGCTTTAAGGCATCTACAGCATCCGTGTGCTGCAGAAGCCATTCCCAAGGGCTCCTTTCTTTAGGAGTTCCGAGAGGGGTGCTGCTTTGGTGGCGAAACCGTCAATAGGGTTTAGGCAGTAGCCAACCAGCCCTAAAAACGACCGGAGGGCTGAAACATTCTGGGGAAGGGGCATCTGACAATCGAGTCAATTCTTTTATGCTCCATCTCGCGTTTACCATGTGTGATAATCGTTCCCAAATATACCACTGTGTCTTTCAAAAGTTGGGCCTTTTTGGGGTTCACTTTGCATCCAATCTGCTGTAGGAGTTCCAGGAGTTTGGACAGAAGCTCGATGTGCTCTGCCTTGGTGTCTGTCTGCAGTAATAGGTCATCCACATACTGGACCAGACATTCGGGGTGAGAAAATTTTGATAATCCATTTGCCAGCTGTCGCTGGAAAATGGAAGGGGAGTTGTGGAATCCTTGTGGAAAGCATGTCCATGTGTACTGGTGACCTTTAAAAGTGAAGGCAAATTTATACTGGCACGCTTTTGCCAATGGAATGGACGAGAATCCGTTACTGATGTCCAAAACCGTAAAATATTGTGAGTTGAGTCCCTGCTTGAGCATGGTCTCGGGACTTGTGGCGACCGTGGGGGCTGCTGCGGGGGTGACTTTGTTGAGTTCCCGGTAATCGGTGGTCAGTCACCATGATCCATCGGGCTTTCTCACTGGCCAAATCGGGGCATTATTAGTAGGGGCTACTGATCTAAGTACGCCTTGTTCTTTTTTTTTTAAATTTTTTAATTCTCCTCCTTTTTCACATTTTCTCCCACATTTACATCCATCAACAATAAGCAATAATCAGCAAGATATGTCAGTCCCCATAATAACAACGATCCCATCTACCCACCAACCCCCAAACCTCAACCCGCATGTTTACATAAACAAATGGCAAAAAGGAATCAGGGATTACCCGTAGTCACCCTTAATCTTACACAGCTCTCCCCCACCCCCCCACCCCCCCCCACCCCCACCCCCACCCCCCACCCCCCACCCCCCACCCCCCACACCCCCCCCCACCCCCACACACCCACCCCCACCCCCCCACCCCCCCCCACCCCCCCACACACCCCCCCCCCCCACCCCCACCCCCCCCCCCACCCCCACCCCCCCCCCCACACACCCACCCCCACCGCAGGTCTCCAGCTACTCCAGTCCACTGCCTCTTGTAAAAACTACTCCTCCCAACCTCGGTTCCTTCCCCCCAACTTTCCACCCCGGCTAGACCACTCGGACCCTGTTCTGCCAGGCTCCGATGGCCGCAGCCCCTCCCCCCACCTCACTCCCGTTCACTGGCCGGCACAAACCGGCCAGCGTGGAGGCCCCCGCCCGGGTCCCTTTCCCACTTGCCCGGCCCTAGGAAAGCCCAAAGATCCCCTTTTAGCACACAAACCCCGCCTATCCACCTACACCCCAAAGAACCCTCATTTCGAGTGAAAGTCCCATCCCTTCCCTTGTCCAAATATATACCACATTGCCTCCTTTAATCTCTACACCCGCGCGCAGTGATACAAAAAAGAAGAAAATACAGTCATGAGGTTACATCGGCACATGGCCATTCCTCAATTTGTCAGTTCTGCCACAGTCCTTCTGCTTTCGCAAACTCCTCCGCTGCTTCCGCCGTTCCAAAATAAAAGTCCCTGAGCTTGTAAGTCACCCTCAGCTTCGCTGGATATACAATGCCGCACCGCACCTTTCTAATGTACAGTGCCCTCTTCACCCGGTTGAAGGCAGCTCGCCTCCTTGCCAGCTCCACCGTAAAGTCCTGGTATACACGTATACCAGCTCCAGCCCACTGCACCACCCGCTTCTGCTTAGCCCAGCTCAGTACCTTCTCCTTCACCCTGTACCTACGGAAGCAGAGTCACTGCCCTTGGCGGCTCACTCGCCTTTGGTATAGGCCTCCACGACCGATGAGCCCGATCCAGTTCATATCGGGAGGGATCCTACCCCTCCCCCAATACTTTTGCCAGCATCGTGGCAAAGTACTCAGTCGGCTTCGGTCCTTCAACTCCTTCGGGCAGCCCCACAATCCTCAAATTCTGTCGCCTGGATCTGTTTTCCAGGTCTTCCATTTTTCCTCGCAGATCCTTTTTAGTGTCCATCACCTTCCGCATCTCCTTCCCCATCGAGGCAAGTTGATCACCGTGCTGCAATAACGTCTCCTCCACTTCCTTCAGCTCCTCCCCTTGCTCTCGCACCTCCGCCACTGCGTTCGCCACCTCCGTCCTCACCGGCGAAACCACCTCCTCCACCAGCACACTCAAAGCCTCCCTCATCTCCTTCCTCACCGTCTCCATGCATTTCGCAATCTGCGCCAACTGCTTTTCAAATTCCGCAGCCATCACCTTAGTTATTTCTTCAGCCGTAAGCAGTGCGGCCATCCCTGGTGCTCCAGCCGCCATCTTTCCTGGTGACCCCGCGGTGACCTTTCCACTCCCCGATGGACCTCCAGCTGCTTTTTTTCGGCCGTTTTCTTGCTCACCCTCGACATTTTTCTTTGTTCCTTTTTTCCTCCTGTGTCTCCACTGTGCCTCCTCCGTGCCTTCTCCCTTCTTCTGCCACCTCCGCGGACCCTGGGACCGGGCTTAAAGCCCCGAAAATGCCGTTGCCGACCGGGAGCCCTCCATTGTGCAGCTGCCTCCCGCCCGCCGTCACCGGAAGTCCTAAGTACGCCTTGTTCTAATAAGCTGTCAATAACCTTTGAGATTTCTCCCTCTGCCTCTTGGGGAAATCCGTATTGCTTCTGGGGTCTAGGGTCAGGTCCTGTTATTTGAACTGAACCAGCCATTCTGCCGCAGTCATGTTTATGACTTGCAAATGCGGTCCTGTTTTTCTGAAGAACTGCCCTAACCTGTTTGTCTGTACTAATCGTGGTCGGGTCAAACCAAAAATTGCCGACTGCGCTAATCTTGTTTGAATACTCACCTACTGTGAGCGTAGCGGCGGCTCTTGCTGACTTGAAAGGTTGTGGGAGTTCATGAAATCAATGCCCAAAATGTGTTCTGCTGTGTGGTCCAGATCGACCAAAACTAGGGGGTGTTTTGTGGTAATAGTGCCAATTTGAATGGGTACAGGGGCTCTGATGTGTCCCTGTTGTGAGTGGCCTGTGAAGCCGCTGAGAGTGATTGTGGCTGTAGTGGGACACGTGTCTTTTTGGAACATGGTGGAGGAATTAATTGTGGTGCAGGACCCTCCTGTGTCCCAGAGAAATTCGATGGGCTGAGCCCGTATTTTCGCTGCAACGACTAGTAGGCCGGACCTAGCCCAAAGGGTGTCGCAGACCCAACTGGGGAGAGCCCGAACACCGTCAGTCAGTTCCGTTCAGGTCTGTCTGGTCGGAACGGGCGCTTACACTATGTATGGGCTTTGCCCTGTCTGCTGGGCTCTCTGTGGCTTTCGTGGGGCATTGCATTCTTGTGCAAAGTGACCTAATTGTCCACAGTCGTAACACTCCTGTGGTTTCTGTGGGGGGGCTGTTCCTGCCTTCGTTCACCCATGCGGGGTTCTGGTGCACTTTCACTGCTTGGATATCTGCCTCTGCCTGCTGTTCTTCGGGTTTCTTAATTACGGGTTTGTTTTGGACAGATTGCTCCCAGGTGCGGGACAACCTTTTCAAAACGCATTTTTCATTGTGCACTTCTTCCGTGGGGTCATAATTGGTACAGGCTTTTTGTCCTGCCTCTGTGGCATGGGACATAAGGGTGCGGGTCCATTTGGCCATGTTGTCTTGGGACAAATGGACGCGGTCTAAGTTTCCAAAAACGGCTGTAAAATGAATCCACAGGCGTCCAGCAAACGCTGTGGGGTGTTCAGTTTTCTTCTGCCTGCACTTACTCAGGCCTTCTCCTGGGTCACCTCTGTTATAGCCGATCGCATCTAGGATCGCCGTGTGCATCTCTGCAAGGGTGCCTCCTCCTCCATTCTGTGGGTCGGGAAGGGCTGCTGCGAATGAAGGGTCTAAGCTTAAAACTGTGAGCTTCACTTGCTCACGCTCATCCAGGCCGTACATGGTCACCTGCTGCTTCGCTCTAGCAAAGAAATGGTGGGGGTCTGAGGTGGGGAGGAACGGTGATCTTTTCGCACGCGTCCCGTAATTGGGTCACGGTTAAGGGGGTGGTGTAAAGGAATTCCGCTTCTCATTCCGATGTGACTGCGCGATGGGTAGTGACTGGATTCATGGGTGCCTGATCTATCTGCTCTGTGGGGGGTTGGGGTGCTTTTCTCTTTTGGGGCTTTCCTTGCGCACATGTTCCCTGAACATACCTATGCACGGTTTTGTTTAATTCTTGCCAATCAGGGCTGTCTTCCTCATATAATTGGGATCCGAGGGTGCTCTGAAACCCATTTTGCACTGAAAGCAAAGACTGCAGTTCCGCAATCTGCTTCCGGCACTTTGCGTGATCTCATGAGCGTTGTCTGTGCTCCGTGGTGGCAGTATGGAGTGCTCTTAACGCTGCCTTTAGATCGCTGCACTGCCTTTGCAATGCCTCTACCTGTTTCTCTGTCTCTTCTCTTACCAGGACTGCACATTGTGTGTACTTAGCTTCGGAACTGGCCCACCAGGCCAGGGGAACAAATGGCCTTTCATTCGATTCGGAGTCTGCAGGATTCAAAAGCTGGTATGGCTGGTAGCTAGGAGCGCCTATCTCATAGCGTGCGTTGAAGGAGTCTCATAGCGTGCGTTGAAGGCAGCTTGGGCAGTTCACGGTCAAGGGTTGATTCGAGTTGCTGAGTGACCCTGCCAAGAAGACCGATTTGAACTTGGGGACTCTACTTTATAGTCCCCAGGGGCTTCCCGCCCCTTTGGGTGGACCCCGTACCTGGATCCAAGTGATTGGACTACGTTCCGATCACTTGGATCGATTTCTCCAATACTGGAGCCGTTCCCTGATCGCTGGGCGGTCCCTGAGTGTCCGTTGGCCTTCCTTTGTCTTGGCTCCTGCTGGCGCCGAGGAGTCTGGCTGTGCCTTATTCACCTTAAATGTTTCAATTGTTCCCGGGGATCGCTCATTAATATGCAGATGGCTGTGAGTTTCAGTGCTGTCTGGGCTTCTGCAAATTCTAATACACAGGAGACTTTGCACTTGCTAGTTTTTCCTGGCTTGGCTGAATTTCCCTTCATTCTTTGCGGACCTCCATTGTAAGTCGGGAAGTGGCCAATCCAGGTGGCTACAGAGGTCATAGTGGAGAGCCTGGAGTCGGTCCACTTGTGTGCTGGCACACGTACCACGGGTAGGGCATCAGGGGGCTCGTTGAGCTTACCCGGGCTATACAAGATCTCATTATTATAAGTGAGAGCTCGATCCTCCACCTCAAGATCTTGTCATTTTTGATCTTGTCCCGCTGTGCATTATTAAACATAAAGGCAACCGACCGTTGGTCAGTGAGGAGAGTGAATCTCCTGCCGGCCAGGTAATGCCTTCAATGTCGCACAGCTTCCACAATGGCCTGGGCCTCCTTTTCGACAGAGGAGTGCAGAATTTTGGAGGCATGGAGGGTGCGGGAAAAGAAGGCCAAGGGCCTGCCCGCCTGGTTGAGGGTGTCGGCCAGAGCTACGTCCGATGCATCGCTCTCTACCTGAAAGACGAGGGACTCATCGACCACGTGCATCGTGGCCTTGGCAATGTCTGCCTTTGCGGTTGAAGGTCTGGCGGGCCTCAGCCGCCAGGGGAAAAACTGTGGACTGAATGAGTGGGCTGGCCTTGTCCGCATAATTAGGGACCCACTGGGCATAGTAGGAGAAAAACCCCAGGCATCGTTTCAGGGCCTTGGTGCAGTGGGGGAGTGGGAGTTTCATAAGGGGGCGCATGCGGTCGGGGTCGGGCCCTAGGACTCCATTTTCCACGACATAGCCAAGGATGGCTAAGCGGTTGGTGCGGAACATGCATTTCTCCTTATTGTATGTGAGGTTAAGGAGTTTGCCGGTCTGGAGGAATTTTTGGAGGTTTGCGTCGCGGTCCTGCTGATTGTGGCCGCAGATGGTGACGTTAACTAGGCACGGGAAGGTGGCCCGCAGTCCATACCGGTCAACCATTCGGTCCATCACTCACTGGAAAACCGAGACCACATTAGTGACGCCGAAGGGAACCCTAAGGAAGTGATAGAGGCGGCCAAATGCTTCGAACGTAGTGTATTAGCGGTCCTCCGGGCGGATGGGGAGCTGGTGGGAGGCGGACTTCAGGTCCACTGTGGAAAAGACATGATACAGCGCAATCTGATTGACCATGTCAGATATGCGTGGGAGGGGGTACGCGTCGAACTGCATGTACCGATTGATGGTCTGACTGTAGTCAATGACCATCCTGTGCTTCTCCCCAGTCTTCACTACCACCACTTGAGCTCTCCAGGGACTGTTGCTGGCCTCAATGACCATTCATGCAGAAGACGTTGGACCTCCGATCTGATGAAGATCCTGTCCTGGGCACTGTCCCGTCTGCTCCTAGTGGCAAAGGTTTTGCAATCCGGGGTGAGGTTCGCAAACAGGGAAGGTGGATCACCTTGAGTCGTGAGGCCGCAGACGGTGAGGGGGGCAGGGGTCCGCCGAATTTTAAGGTTAGGCTTTGGAGATGGCACTGAAAGTCCAGGCCGAGTAACAGGGCAGTGCAGAGGTGGGGGAGGACGCAGAGCCAGAAGTTGCTGAACTCTATGCCTTGGATGGTGAGGGTCGCGATGCAGTACCCCCGGATTTCCACGGAATGGGATCTGGAAGCAAGGGAGATTTTCTGGGTGACAGGGTGTACCGGGAGGGAGCAGCGCCTTACCGTAGTGGGGTGGATGAAGCTCTCTGTGCTTCCGGAGTCAAAAAGGAAGGTTGTCTCGTGCCCATCGATGTTCACCGTCGTCGTCGCGGTCGCGAGGTTGCGGGGCCGGGACTGATCCAGGGTGATAGAGGCGAGCTGGGGCAGATGCTAGGAGGTCCCGGGCTGGTCAGCGGTGGTGGAGGTAGCGGCAGGCGATGAACGGCCAGACGAACAGGGGTCCTGGCGCGCCGTCCAAAATGGCGCCGAAGATGGCGGTGCCCACGGGGCGCACACGGTGGGCGGCATCAAAGATGGCGGCACCCACGGGCTGCACGTGGTTTGCAGTGAAGAAGATGGCGGCACCCACAGGCCGCACGTGACTTGCGAAAAGGAAAATGGTGGCGTCCCTGGGTCGCACGTGGGGTGTGTAGGACCGCCGGGCCTGGACACAGCGGTGACCGACCGGGCCTGGCAAACAGAAACAAAGTGTCCCTTCTTCCCACACCCGTCGTAGGTCACGCTCCGCGCCGGGCAGCGCTGCCTGGGGTGTATGTTTTGCCCGCAAAAATAGCACTTGGGCCCCCCAGAGTTGGCTGCCTGCCGCGCAGCGCAGGCTTGCGGCGAGCTGGAGTCGGCAGCTGGTAGGGCTCACGATGCCCACGAGGGTGCCGCATGGTCGGGGCATAGTGCTGGACGTTACGGGAGGCCACTTCTAACGGATTAGCGAGCTGCCTAGTTCCTGCAAGATCAAGCGTACCCCCTCCAGTAGCCGCTGGCGGACATACGCAGACTTCATGCCCGTAACGTAAGCGTCTCAAATTAAACGTTCGGTGAGCTGGACTGCCAAAACTGCCTGGCAGTCACAGCTACTACCTAGGATGTGCAGGGCTCGCCAGAAATCGTCCGGAGACTCCCCGGAGAGTTGCTGTCTTGTGGCCATTAGGTGTCTGGCGTATACTTGATTGACTGGTCGAATGTAATGTCCCTTCAGGAGCTCCATCGCTTCAGAGTAGATGGGTGCATCCCGGATGAGAGGAAAAATGTCAGGGCTCACCCGTGAATAGAGGACTTGGAGCTTCTGCGAGTCCGAGTGTTCCTCTGGACGTTCGGAGGTAGCTTTCGAAGCAGGCTAGCCAGTGGTCAAAGGCGGACGTAGCATTGGCTGCTTGAGGGCTCAGCCGCAGGCGATGAGGCTTGTTGCTGGGATGTCCACTTCCAGAATGTCCACTTCCAGAATGGACGCTCGCAAAGAATGTAGGGAACTGTGGACAATGTTATGGAAACAAGCAGGCGCAGAGCCTGTATGCATATTGGAGAAACAGCTCCCAGACGGAATTGAATCTATAGGTCAATTAGCATATTGATCAATCAGCATATTGATGGCCCATCTCCAGGAACAAAGGAAAGACACTCAAGCAACCGATACCGTTTCAGACATCCCGGCGCCAGCTCCCCAACCGGAAAGCACAAACAAAGCAAGGCCAACGGCCACCAAAGACACGCCCAGCCATCAGGGCACCCACCCCTTTATTGGTCAAGATCAATACCAGTGATCGAGATGCGGCCCAATTAATTGGGGCCAAGTTTAAGGCCCACCTAAAAGCGCGCGAAGCCCTTCCAAGTATAAGAAGGAGCCCCCACGAGAGATTCGCTCTCTTGGATTCGGCTCTCAGGCGGAGAGACCCATCCACCAGCTGCACCAGAAGCAAGTAAGTCCAAGGTCAACGCTCGCTACCAGACGGACAACCTTAGCTGTTTCCCCTCTACCACTTCGAACCCAACAACCTCAGATCCGAACAACGGCCATTGTTCCTCTGACTGAGTGGGCACCCGAAGTTAAGTATAGGCGTTAGCGTTAGAGATAGTTTAGTTTGTAGTACTGTTGTGCATGAGTAGATCTTACTGTGTGTGTAAATAAATAGTATTGACTTTAAATTAACTGGTGTATTGGCTCTTTGATCAGTATTCGGGTTTGGACCTTGTGGCGGTCTCGAGATACATGGCGGCTCTAAAGCAAACATAATTAGGATTAAGGAAGGTGACCATATTGACCGCCATATTCAGAACCAGAGAAACAGAGCAACAATGTGGAGATCCATCGTTTTAAAAAATCTTGCGAGATAAATTGATGCACTATCAATTACCACAAAGATGAGAGTAGTGGAATAGTCAAGACTTTATTGAGCAATATGCGGTGCCTCCTGTAGCTGGAACAAGAATGGCTGCATCACCGGCGAGCACACACATTTATACACCGCCTACTGGGTGGAGCCAGCAGGCAGGGATTTACCCTTGTACCTCTAATATACGGACAGTGCCGTAATACACTACTAGTGGTGACTACCACAGGCAGTGCTATTAGCCCTTCAGCACTTAAGTATATGTTTGGCATGACAATAAACAAAGCTTAGTTTTTTTGGATCATCTGCTTGCATTTATGCACAAGTTTAAAACCCGGAATGCAAGATTATTCTGTTGGAATTCACTGTTACAACAGTTCAATGTTAAAATTATACACTCCTGGTAAGTATAATGTGATTACGGATGCTTTGTCACAGGTTCAGGGACTGACGAGTTACCCAAGTAGAGACTGGGAAGAGAACTTGTATAATGGGGATGGATGGATGGATGTGTGTTGCGATTTATATCTTGCATACCCCATAATGAAATGCCCATTCCCTGATGTTTCACTCCTTTTAGGGAGGGAGGTATGGAAGGGTCCTTCCTGAAGATTCCATTATTTCCCCTTTCTTTATTTTTTGCCGTTATCATGAAATGAAAATCGCTTGTCACAAGTAGGCTTCAATGAAGTTACTGTGAAAAGCCCCTAGTCGCCACATTCCAGCGCCTGTTCGGGGAGGCTGGTACGGGAATTGAACCGTGCTGCTGGCCTGCTTTAAAAGCCAGTGATTTAGCCCAGTGTGCTAAACCAGCCCCTATAATATTTGATCTATGGATGCTTTTTTTAAAAACAAATTTAGCGTACCCAATTTTTTTTCCCCAAAGGAGCAAATTCGTGTGGCCAGTCCACCTAACCTGCATATCTTTGGGTTATGGGGGTCAAGCCCACGCAGACACGGGGAGAACGTGCAAACTCCACACAGTGACCCAGGTCCTCACCGCCGTAGGCAGCAGACCACTGCACCACCTTGCCGTGATCCATGGATACTTAATGAACATGCCGAGATCCATGGATACTTAATTAACATGTATCTTTAGGTCAAGCAGCAGAGAATAAGCAATACCAAAAGTTGCAACATCACAAGTGTTTGGTGCTAGTTTTCGAGCAGCAGAACTCAAGACTTATGGCACCCGAGAGAAGGGATGGGACTTTACTCAATTGGTTGGCTGGGGGCCAATGAATTGGCCAAAAGGCTGAATCCTGCCCAGTAATAGGTGGTGCTTGGATCCAGCCTGAGTGGGATGAGTTCCAGAGACTCCAGGAAGAGAATTGGGTGTTGGATTCCAGAGAACCTGAGTGAATAGATCTACAGTGAAAACCATTACAGACTGAAGACAAAGACCTCGGTCTGAAAGCCTCGTGAAGGAAGGGGTGTATAAAGACAACCATCTGAAACAAGACTTTGAACTTATTATTTTCACCCCTCACTTCCCCTCTGTGCTTGTTTGTCGTGTGTATGTCTATATCACACACACACACACACACTGTGGGAGCAAGTTAAAGTGGAGGTTAGGAATTAGATATTATCTTAGATGTATTTGCTACATATTTCATTATAGGTCTTGTTATAAATAATAAGTGATTGTGATTAACTTTACAAACCTGGGGATTATTGTTTGAGCAACCAAGGGCCACAGACTTGGGGTACTTTTCTAAAAAATTGGTTCATTCAATTGTGTTGTGACTCCAGGTCAAGCCCTAGGTGTCCTAACAACCCCTACTGGTTCCCTTTTATCCACCCTCAAGGAACTCTTAACTTCAATTCCTGTGCACAAAACCATGTCAAGCTTTGCCTGAATTTTCTAAATATCCTGTTATTAAATTCTTAATAAACTGATTCCCAAATCTTCCCCAATTACATGTGTTAGGCTGACTGGACTATAGTTTCCTCTTAGGTTTCCCTCCTTTCTTGAACACAGGTGTCACATTTGTGGTTTCCCAACCGGTGGGACCCCTGTACTATCCAGGAAACTTGGAAAGGTTACAACCAATGCATGCCCTACCTCTGCAGTCATGTATTTTCACGCAAAGGACACAGGCCATCAGGAGGAAACCCAGAGTGGCGGCTAGGTGGCAGAGTGGTTAGCACTGCTGTTTCATGACGCCAAGGTCCCACGTTCGATCCGGGCTCTGGGTCACTGTTCATGTGGAGTTTGCACATTCTCCCTGTGTCTGCGTGAGGCTCACCCCCAGAACACAAAGATGTGCAGAGTAGGTGGTTTGGCCATACTAAATTGCCCCTTCATTGGAAAAAAAAACGGAGCACTCTAAATTTATTTTTAAAAAGAACCCAGGTCTTTCCTGTCGCTTCACATAAATGGAATCCCTTATCCCAGGAACCATCCGGATCAGTTCTGCCTCCTCCCCAAATCCTTCCTAAAGTGTAACCTGATTGCAGAGACAGCAACTCTCTCGCATTTAGCCCTTCCTGTGCAGAGCCCAGTAAACACAAGATGAAGAGCAAGCTCCAATTGCTAAGGTAAATAAAGCTTTATTGAAATCGAACAATACATTAACAGTAAGGTTTGGAATGGGTCTCCCCAATGCACTCCGGAATGAAGTAATACACAGCAAGGTCAAACGCTGCTGCAGGAAGATGCACATGCATCGTTTCTTCTTTTAAAGTTCACAAAAGTTCACCCTCACCCCCCCTCCCCGGGTCCCAGCACCACATGGTCCGGTGCAACATGAGTTTAACACTCATCATTTTGGAGAAGAGCAAACTTGTTCTTGCTGAGGAAAGCTCCCTTGTGCCCTTTACTCACATCCCCGCCCTCGCCACCCTCTTCCTCCTCCTCCTCCTCTTCCTCGTCTGCGTCATGGTCTTTCTCGTCGTCCTCCTGGTCGGAGCTGGAGATCTCGTCCTCGTCTTCGGAGCTCTGCTTGCTCTGTTGCCTGTGCGCCTCCTGAAGGGCTGCAATCTCCAGCGTCGCAGCGTGTTGCTGCCAGTCCACTAAGAAGGCAAGGGCCAGAAGCGGGAGGGGGGAAGAGAGGGAGACACACAGACATCTGAAGTTACTTCATTTGCTTAGTTTCCTCCTTCACCACCCCACTTTCCACTCTTCCCTTTCAGATGCCCAGTGTCGAACCAATTGTCAGCTACGAGTGTAGATTCAGGCTGGAGGAGGTGCTCGGCCTAAACGGAGGTGATGGCGTGCATTGGCATGATGCAGTCGAGTAAGGCACCGGGGCCGGATGACTTCCCAGCGGAATGTTATAAGCAGTTCACGATGGAGATGGGGAAGTTGTCGGCTACACTGAGAGGGGCGTCGATTTCGCTAATCCCAAAAAAGGGGGAAAGATCCACTGGAGTGTGGGTCCTAAAGGCCCATCTTGCTTCCGAATGCAGATGTGACAAGTCCTGGCAAAGGTATTGACGAGAAGTTTGGAGGGGTGTGTCCAGAGGTGGGCTCGGAGGATCAAACACTTGTTTGTGAAGGGGAAGCAGCTCTCAAGGTAACATGGAGGTTTTTGAACTCGGGGTATTTTAGGTTCCACAGGGGATCGAGGCAGGGGTGTCCATTGTCCCCACTGTTATTAGTGTTGGCACTTCAGGCCTAGTCTTGGGTTGGGAGATGGATTGAGAGGGGGGGCAGGGGCACCAGATGTTCTTGTATGCCGATGACCTGTTGTTCGTGACGGACCCGTCTAACGGTCCATCAACAAACAACAATAGGTCATCGGCATAGGCAGAATAATGGGCTTACTGGAGAGGTTTGGGGCCTTTTCGGGCGATTACATTTAAAAACATTTTTTTTTTTTTTTTTTAGATAATTTGAGTACCCAATTGTTTTTACCAATTAAGGGGCAATTTAGCATTGCCAATCCATCTAACCTGCACATCTTTTTGGGTTGTCGGGGTGAGACTCAGTCAGACATGGGGAGAATGTGCAAACTCCAGACGGACAGTTACCCTGGGCCAGGATCGAACCCGGGTCCTCGGGCTATAAATGTAATGTTGGGAAAAGTCAAGTGTTTCCAGTGAAGCTGTGTGTGTGTGTGTGTGTGTGTGTGGGGGGGGGGGGCTCTCTGCCATTTAAGGTGGCAAGGGAGTGATTCCGGTACCTGGGGATCCAGGTAACGCATGGATGGGCCACAATGCATCAGTGGAATTTTTTTTTTTTTTAAATTAGAGTTCCCAATTCATTTTTTTTTTCAATAAAGGGGCAATTTAGCGTGGCCAGTCCAGTGAGACAGTGGTGGCCTGGGGAGAGGGGACAAATTGGGTTAGGAGGAGGAGTCTTACAATGGGACGAGCCTGAGGGCTCGGGTGACAGCACTGCTGCCACTCGCCCCAAGGAAGTACATGAGTAATCCAGCGGTGGAGTCATCCATAAGAATCTAGAACCAGCTGAGGCCTAACTTTAAACTTGGGCACGTCGGTGATGGCTCCACGGTGTGGGAATCATAGGTTTACGCCAGGGGCTATCGATGGGATGTAGAGGAGTTGGAGGGAGAAGGGGGTTAGTGTGTGTCAGGGACATGTTTGTGGAGGGGACGTTTGCTGGGTTAGAGAGGTTGCGGGAGAGGTTAGAGCTCCCAAGGGGGAGAGAGTTTAGATATTGGCAGGTATGAGACTTTGCGCACATGGAGCCACATTTGTTCCCTCAGATTCGTTTTTGGAGAAAATGTTGCTCCCGGTGAGGGAGGGGGCTGGTAGGATTTGGGTCATACATGGGTGGTTGGGACAGCAAAGCCCGAAAAGGATCAAGCAGAAGTGGGAGGAAGATAGAATGGGGACTTTGGTGCGAGGTAATGTGCCGAGTGAACTCAACCTCCTCCTGTGCAAAATGAGTCTTATACAACGTAAGGTGGTACAGAGGGTCCACATGACTCTGACCCGGATGAGTGGGTCCGGAGGAGTGGGTTTTTTCCAGAGGTAGCAGAGGGGTACGAAAGGTTTGGAAGAGAGCCAGCGACCCAGACCCATATGTTCTGGGGGGTGTGAGGAGTTGGAGAACTTTTGGGAGGTGGTGTTCAGGAACCCATCGAGGATTATAAGGGTTGAGATGAAGCCAGACCCTGTGGTGGCGATCTTTGGGATGTTGGAGGTGCTGGATGGGAAGGGGGGCGCATCGTGGCCTTTGTCTCTATGATTGCCCGGCTACAGATACTTTTGAATTGGACGCTGGCCTCAAATTTGCCTTAGAATCATAGAAGTTTACAGCATGGAAACAGGCCCTTCGGCCCAACCAGTCCATGCCGCCCAGTTTTTACCATTAAGCTAGTCCCAGTTGCCCGCACTTGGCCCATAAACCCTCTATACCCATCTTACCCATGTAATTCTCTAAATGCTTTTTAAAAGACACAATTGTACCCGCCTCTACTACTACCTCTGGCAGCCCATTCCAGACACTCACTACCCTCTGAGTGAAGAAATTGCCCCTCTGGGCCCTTCTGAATCTCTCCCCTCTCACCTTAAACCTATGCCCTCTAGTTTTAGACTCCCTTACCTTTGGGAAAAGATGTTGACTATCTACCTTATCTATGCCCCTCATTATTTTATAGACCTCTATAAGATCACCCCTAAGCCTCCTACGCTCCAGGGAAAAAAGTCCCAGTCTATCCAGCCTCTCCTTATAACTCAAACCATCAAGTCCCGGCAACATCCTAGTAAATCTTTTCTGCACTCTTTCTAGTTTAATAATATCCTTTCTATAATAGGGTGACCAGAACTGCACACAGTATTCCAAGTGTGGCCGTACCAATGTCTTGTACAACTTCAACAAGGTGTCCCAACTCCTGTATTCAATGTTCTGACCAATGAAACCAAGCATGCCGAATGCCTTCTTCACCACCCTGTCCACCTGCGACTCCACCTTCAAGGAGCTATGAACCTGTACTCCTAGATCTCTTTGTTCTATAACTCTCCCCAACGCCATACCATTAACTGAGTAGGTCCTGGCCTGATTCGATCTGCCAAAATGCATCACCTCACATTTATCTAAATTAAACTCCATCTGCCATTCGTCGACCCACTGGCCTAATTGATCAAGATCCCGTTGCAATCCTAGATAACCTTCTTCACGATCCACTGTGCCACCAATCTTGGTGTCATCTGCAAACTTACTAACCATGCCTCCTAAATTCTCATCCAAATCATTAATATAAATCACAAATAACAGTGGACCCAGCACCGATCCCTGAGGCACACCACTGGTCACAGGCCTCCAGTTTGAAAAACAACCCTCTACAACCACCCTCTGTCTTCTGTCGTCCAGCCAATTTTGAATCCAATTGGCAACCTCACCCTGGATCCCGTGAGCTTTAACCTTCTGCAACAACCTACCATGCGGTACCTTGTCAAATGCTTTGCTAAAGTCCATGTAGACAACGTCTACTGCACTGCCCTCATCTACCTTCTTGGTCACCCCCTCAAAAAACTCAATCAAATTTGTGAGACATGATTTTCCACGCACAAAGCCATGCTGACTGCCCTGAATCAGTCCTTGCCTCTCTAAATGCTTGTAGATCCTGTCTCTCAGAATACCTTCTAGCAACTGACCTACTACAGACGTTAGGCTCACCGGTCTGTAGTTCCCAGGCTTTTCCCTGCTGCCCTTCTTAAACAAGGGCACAACATTCGCCACTCTCCAATCTTCAGGCACCTCACCTGTGGCTGCCGATGATTCAAATATCTCTGTTAGGGGACCCGCAATTTCCTCCCTAGCCTCCCACAACATCCTGGGATACATTTCATCAGGTCCTGAGGATTTATCTACCTTGATGCGCTTTAAGACTTCCAGCACCTCCTCCTCTGTAATATGCACACTTCTCAAGACATCACTATTTATTTCGCTTAGTTTCCTAACATCCATGCCTTTCTCCACCGTGAATACCGATGAGAAATATTCATTCAGGATCTCACCCAACTCTTGTGGCTCTGCACATAGATGTCCTTGTTGATCCTTAAGAGGCCCTACTCTGTCCCTAGTTACTCTTTTCTCCTTTATGTATCTGTAGAATCTCTTTGGATTCTCCTTTGCATTATTTGCCAAAGGAATTTCATGTCCCCTTTTTGCCCTCCTGATTTCCCTCTTAACTCTATTTCGACAACCTCTATACTCTTCAAGGGATCCACTTGATCCCAGTTGTTTATGTACGTCATATGCCTCCTTCTTCTTTTTGACCAGAGTCTCAATATCTCGAGTCATCCAGGGTTTCCTACTTCTACCAGCCTTGCCCTTCACTCTAAAGGGAATGTGCTTACCCTGCACCCTGGTTAACACATTTTTAAAAGCCTCCCATTTACCAGCCGTCCCTTTGCCTGCCAACAGTCTCCCCCAATCTACCTCTGAAAGTTCCTGTCTGATACCATCAAAATTTGCCTTGCCCCAATTAAGAATTTTAACTCTTGGGCCAGACCTATCATTCTCCATACCTATCTTAAAACTAATGGAGTTATGGTCACTTGTCCCAAAGTGATCCCTCACTAACACTTCTGTCACTTGCCCTTCCTTATTTCCCAAGACGAGGTCAAGTTTTGCCCCCTCTTTAGTCAGTCCATCCACATACTGAATGAGAAATTCCTCCTGAATACACAACAAATTTCCCTCCACCAAGCCCCGAATGCTATGGCTGTCCCAGTCAATGTTGGGAAAGTTAAAGTCCCCTACTATTACCATCCTATTTTTCTTGCAGCTATCTGTAATCTCCTTACATATTTGCTCCTCAATTTCCCGCTGACTATTTGGGGGCCTGTAGTACAGTCCTATCAAGGTGATCTCTCCCTTCTTATTTTTCAGTTCCACCCATATAGACTCAGTGGGCGAACCCTCGGATAGAACCCCTCGAAGTACTGCCGTAATGTTCTCCCTAATCAAAAACGCCACTCCCCCTCCTCTCTTACCTCCTGTTCTATCCTTTCTATAGCATCTGTACCCCGGAACATTGAGCTGCCAGTCCTGCCCCTCCCTTAGCCATGTTTCAGTCATAGCTATAATATCCCAGTCCCATGTGCCCATCCATGCCCTGAGTTCATCCGCTTTGCCCGTCAGGCCCCTTGCATTGAAATAAATGCAGTTTAATGTAGACTTTCCTTGCTCTCTGCCCTGCTTTCTCTGGTCATGCTTTACACACTCTCCCTTCCTGCCTTTTGTTTCCGTCCCCACTGACTTCCTACATCGGTTCCCATCCCCCTGCCACATTAGTTTAAACCCTCCCCAACTGCACTAGCAAACACACCCCCGAGAACATTGGTTCCGGTCCCACCCAGATGCAGACCGTCCGATTTGTACAGGTCCCACCTCCCCCAGAACCGGTCCCAATGTCCCAGGAATTTGAAACCCTCCCTCTTGCACCATCTCTCAAGCCACGTATTCATCCTAGCTATCCTGTCATTCCTACTCTGACTATCACGTGGCACTGGTAGCAATCCTGAGATTACTACCTTTGAGGTCCTACTTTTTAGTTTAACTCCTAGCTCCCTAAATTCAGCTTGTAGGACCTCGTCCCGTTTTTTACCTATATCGTTGATGCCTATATGCACCACGACAGCTGGCTGTTCACCCTCCCCCTCCAGAATGCCCTGCAGCCGCTCCAAGACATCCTTGACCCTTGCACCAGGGAGGCAACATACCAACCTGGATTCTCGTTTGCGTCCGCAGAAACGCCTGTCTATTCCCCTTACAATTGAATCCCCTATCACTATAGCTCTGCCACTCTTTTTCCCGCCCTTCTGTGCAGCAGAGCCAGCCACGGTGCCATGAACCTGGCTGCTGCCACCTTCCCCTGGTGAGCCATCTCCCCCAACAGTTTCCAAAACGGTAAATCTGTTTTGGAGGGAGATGACCGCAGGGGATCCCGGCACTGCCTTCCTACTCTTCCTCTGTCTGTTGGTCACCCATTCCCTATCTGCCTCAGTAATTTTAATCTGCGGTGTGACCAACTCACTGAATGTGCTATCCACAACTTCCTCAGCATCGCGGATGCTCCAAAGTGAATCCATCCGCAGCTCCAGAGCCGTCAAGCGGTCTAACAGGAGCTGCAGTTGGACACACTTCTTGCAGATGAAGGAGTCAGGGACACCAGAAGGGTCCCTGACTTGCCACATCTCACAAGAGGAGCATGACACGGGTCTGAGCTCTCCTGCCATGACTTAAACCTGAAGTTAAATTTGAACTACACTACACAGCTAAGAGAAAGTCAAAGAGAGAGAAATCACTTAAGGGGACCAGAGGAGGGCTTGGACATACGGTGGAAGCTGTTATGTTTGTGGAGCTGTTTGTCACGCGGGGTACTCTGTTGGATGTTAAGGCTGTGTTATTATGTCGAATGTTTTTGGAATAAAATACCTTTTTAAAAAATAACAATTCAATCTCTCATGTCAAGAGTTACAAGCAAAGACAGGACAACTTTTTCACTTCATAACTAGGCAAACAAGACATGCTCTTAAACGTTGTGTGGAAATGGTAAAAACAGGGAAGGAGCATTGCCGAATTCACAAGCTGAATTCATTCCAAACTCAAATCGGGCCTGACTCCCCACACTGACACTTGGGAGCCAAGGTTGACCTGGTGCTCACCTTTCTGCACGGTGTAGCCTGGGGGTCTCATGCACAGACACAGGCGCCCATCTACTGAGAGTCGAAGGATGCTGTTCGCCGCTCTGTACACGTCATTCCGTGCAGCTTTAGCTGTCTTGTAGCCCCTCTTCTCTGCCCAGGCTGCAAAGAGACAAATAACAGATGGTGTGAGGAGGTGGTGATTGACTCCCACCCCTGGTCCAGCCATTAGTAATATTAGTCAGATGGACAAAAAAGTATGCCAGCCTGCAGATTATTTTTCTTAAAAAATCAGCAACCCATCAACTGATTGTTCTGGTCATGCAGTTACCTTCGCAGATGTCCCAGGCTGTGAACTTGGCCTCGGCCTGCTCCCCAGACCTGTCCTCCTCCATGTTGGGGTGCCTGAGCTTCAGCAGCTTCGGTACAGGAATCCTCGTGGCCAGGTAGCCAACCGAGGTGTAAGGCTCCTGAATCTGTGCTATCGGATAAATTCCAGCAAGAATCTAGAGAGAGGGGGAGGCAAAACTACATTCGTTAGGAAGGAGGCAAGTGGCTCAGCCAAGTGGAATGTGAATGGTCTGCACATTTAAGAAAAGAAGTCGAGCATTTAAATGACAGCCCATTTTGCAGTCACCCATGTCAAGAGTTACAAGCAAAGACATCCCCTTGAATCAGAAGTCTGTGGGTTCATGTCTCATACTAGAGCATGGAGCACAAAATCCTGCTCGACATTAAAGTGGCGTACTCAGGGAGTGGCAAACGCTCGTGGTGCAACGGGTACGCTACCTCCGAGCCATAAGTTCCAGGTTCGAGTCCCACCCCTGGATTTGATGGCAAAAGGAAGATGTGTTCACAACGCAGCCAAGCAGGTTCAGCAGAAACCTGCAAAATCCTTCCATCACACACCAGTGGCAGGCGGTTAAGAGCCCGCACTCCTATGAAGCAGTGTTGGGCAACCTAGGCCAGTGAGCGGGCTGCAAGATTGAAATCAGGCATTTTCACAAACTATGGCCGTGACTAAGACTGAATACATTTAATGCACGCCGTTTATTTCATAAAAATTGATGGAAAATGCTGAATCATTCAGACATTAAAAGAACTGTCATTGACTTCAAATGGTAAAAATAAAAAATATTTACACTTTGTGTGAACCGTGCACGATCAGCGTGCACCTCACTTGCCCTTGCTTTAAGTGCGTGTCACTTCAGTCACACCGGCAGGTGAAAAAAACAACGCGGTCTGAAATCAGTGGAATGTGACACCCCTTCACGTGGGCAACTGTTAAAGACAAAAATGTCTCGGCCACCGGGCTGCAGGTTGCCCACCGCTGACAGCACCTTAAAAATGCCCCAGGCAAGTACAAGCTCCAGTCGCAGTTATAACCATCAACTTCCTGAAACCAGTCGCTCCCGCCCGTATTGCCAAGTGCAAGCTCCAGTCGCAGTATTAACCATCAACTTCCTGAAACCAGTCGCTCCCACCCGCGTTGCCAAGTGCAAGCTCCAGTCGCAGTATTAACCATGAACTTCCTGCAACCAGTCGCTCCCGCCCGTATCGCCAAGTGCAAGCTCCAGTCGCAGTATTAACCATCAACTTCCTGAAACCAGTCGCTCCCGCCCGTATTGCCAAGTGCAAGCTCCAGTCGCAGTATTAACCATCAACTTCCTGAAACCAGTCGCTCCCGCCCGTATTGCCAAGTGCAAGCTCCAGTCGCAGTATTAACCATCAACTTCCTGAAACCAGTCACTCCCACCCGCGTTGCCAAGTGCAAGCTCCAGTCGCAGTTATAACCATGAACTTCCTGAAACCAGTCGCTCCCGCCCGTATTGCCAAGTGCAAGCTCCAGTCGCAGTATTAACCATCAACTTCCTGAAACCAGTCGCTCCCACCCGTATTGCCAAGTGCAAGCTCCAGTCGCAGTTATAACCATCAACTTCCTGAAACCAGTCGCTCCCGCCCGTATTGCCAAATGCAAGCTCCAGTCGCAGTATTAACCATCAACTTCCTGAAACCAGTCGCTCCCACCCGCGATGCCAAGTGCAAGCTCCAGTCGCAGTATTAACCATCAACTTCCTGAAACCAGTCGCTCCCGCCCGCCTGAGCGCACACCGTTAAACTGACCTGCTGCTGACGGTCCACTAGTGACGGGAAGATGAGACCCGGGCAGTCGCAGAGCTTGACAGTGGGAGTCAGGAAGTAGGTCTGGAAATATTTTGTGTGACCCGGGGTACGGGACACGCTCACCACCTTCTTCCCCACCAGGCCATTAATGAGCGACGACTTGCCCACGTTGGGAAACCCTGTTGGGAGGAGGAAGTGAAGAAAGTTTTAAAAAAAGAGCTTTTGCACCATATTTGCCCTGCACAAATTAATGGCACGGGAAGGAGGTTGAGCTCCCTTCTTCCTCAGAGGCAGATGAAGTCCGCATCGGATTCTGAACAACTTTGTACATTTGATCACAGAGCTCCTGTTAGAAAACCTGATAAGGGAAAGGAATGAGGGGAGGGGGAGAAAGGAATGAGGGGAGGGGGAGAAAGGAATGAGGGGAGGGGGAGAAAGGAATGAGGGGAGGGGGAGAAAGGAATGAGGGGAGGGGGAGAAAGGAATGAGGGGAGGGGGAGAAAGGAATGAGGGGAGGGGGAGAAAGGAATGAGGGGAGGGGGAGAAAGGAATGAGGGGAGGGGGAGAAAGGAATGAGGGGAGGGGGAGAAAGGAATGAGGGGAGGGGGAGAAAGGAATGAGGGGAGGGGGAGAAAGGAATGAGGGGAGGGGGAGAAAGGAATGAGGGGAGGGGGAGAAAGGAAGGAGGGGGAGAAAGGAAGGAGGGGGAGAAAGGAAGGAGGGGGAGAAAGGAATGAGGGGGAGAAAGGAATGAGGGGGAGAAAGGAATGAGGGGGAGAAAGGAATGAGGGGGAGAAAGGAATGAGGGGGAGAAAGGAATGAGGGGGAGAAAGGAATGAGGGGGAGAAAGGAATGAGGGGGAGAAAGGAATGAGGGGGAGAAAAGGAATGAGGGGGAGAAAAGGAATGAGGGGGAGAAAAGGAATGAGGGGGAGAAAAGGAATGAGGGGGAGAAAAGGAATGAGGGGGGAAAAGGAATGAGGGGGGAAAAGGAATGAGGGGGGAAAAGGAATGAGGGGGGAAAAGGAATGAGGGGGGAAAAGGAATGAGGGGGGAAAAGGAATGAGGGGGAAAAGGAATGAGGGGGGAAAAGGAATGAGGGGGGAAAAGGAATGAGGGGGGAAAAGGAATGAGGGGGGAAAAGGGGGATATTTACAGAACTTGTACGGTTGGGCAATATTTTAAAGCTTTTTGAACCTGCAGCCGATATATTCTGCAGCACTGCCACCTGCTGGCCATCCAGGAGTCCTGCAACAATAGCCGTGACCAGTCGGAAAGGAGGTTGTGGGCATTTAAAGGTTGGTGAACAAGCTGCATGATTTCAGCGGTTCCCCAGCAAACCCCTACTCCCAACCGCATTGCCCAGATGAAAGCCAATCTTATTGGTCGTGCCTGCTCACCCACGCAGCCCACAGTGAGGATGCCATCTTTGTACAGTTCATCCACCGGCGCGCACATTTCCATGGCAGAATCAGTCTGATGCTCCACCAGGACTGCGTCCTCTTCGTCCTCCTCGTCAGTCAGGTCTTCGTGCTGAGTGTTTGCCGCGTCCCGCTCCATCTTCTCTTTCCAACTGGTCAAGTCCACTATAGCAAGAGGCAGAGAAGCAATTACACAACTGGGAGGAGGTGGGAAGGACCAGGGCTGGAATACAAAGCACAACCATTCACTCCCACCACCACCCACACACAGTAGCAGCCGTTTAGACCATGCAAGATGCACTGCAGGAACTCACCAAGGCTCCTTAGGCAGCACCTTCCCAACCCATAACCGCTACCATCGGGAGGGACAAGAGCAGCAGACCCATGAGAATAAAATCACCTGGATGTTCCCCTCCAAGTCACTCACCATCCTGACTTGGAAGTATATCCACCGTTCCTTCACTGTCGCTGGGTCAAAATCCTGGAACTCCCTCCCTAACAGCACTATGGGTGTACCTACACTACAGGGACTGCTGTGGTTCAAGACAGCAGCTCACCACCACCTTCTCAAGGGGCAATAAATGCTGGGGCTAGTCAGCGACCCCTACATCCAGTAAATATTTTTTTTTTTTTTTTTTAAACAGAGAAAGCTTTGGTACAGTTGTACGGAGCTTTGGAACCACAGCATTCTGGAGGCAACGTGCTGACCCACAAGACAAACCAGGACTTGGACTAGAGACAGAGGGCAAGTACAGTGCAGATTCACCAAAACGATACCGGAGCTAAGCAGCTTACATTCCAAGAACAGCGTGCACAGACCAGTCATGCATCACCTCGGGTATAAACGACTAAGGGGTTGATCTAACTGAGGTTCAATGGGGTTGAAGGCTAAAAAGCTATAAGGAGACAATACATCTCTTACCCACGCCCCCGCGGCGAGGGGCCCAGAACAAATGGGCTTTAATCTTAAATACACAGTTGGCTGCTCAGGGCCGATGTCAGGAAGCACTTCACACAAAGGACTGTGGTAATCCGGAACTCTCTTTCCTCCATACAGCTGTTGAGGCAAGGATTCAACTGAAAACGTCACTACCGAGACTACAGTTTTTGATGGTATTAAGGGTTAACGAATCAAGGTGGCAGATGGGTTTGACATGCAGGTCGGTCAAGGTCTTGCGGAATGGTAGAACAGGCTCGAAGGGCTGAATGGTCTCCTCCCGTTCCTCAATTTATTTTGATAGCGGTCGTGATAGAATAGGGAGAATCCAGTTCCAGTGGCAGGAGGGCCAGTAAGCGGGGGTCACAAGATTTAAGGCGCTGTAGGAAAGAAAGCCCAGAGGAGGGATGGGTCTCTCTCTCTTTCACCCTATAGCAAGATGTGACTATCTAGAACATCCTGCCTGAAAGCATGGTGGCAGTGGATTCAATCGATTGAAAAAGGAACTGGAGGGACTTCCGGGTGCGGCGATGACCAGCTGAGTCGCACATTTCGGCAGCTCCCTGTGAAACGGACTTTTGGGCTCTTGATAGGAGCCCCAACGGCAATTTTGACGGCTAAAAACACTGTGCGGTAAACCAGAAGGGAATCCCCCCCTGGATACGGATGGAAAAAGGAGAGGGAAGTGGCCAGATTGCAGTGGATCCTTTAGAACAGCGGCAAGGAAGGCAAGCAAAAACCAAGATGGCGTCGGAAGGTGGCAGTTTAACATGGGGCCCTGAACAACAAGAGTTCTTGAAATGCTGTGTGGAAGAGATCAAAAAGGAAATGAAGAAAGAGCTGTTGGCCCCGATACTACAGGCGATCGAAGGGCTAAAGGAGGAACAAAAGACCCAGGAGCGGGAGCTTCGGGTCGTGAAGGCAAAGGCAGCCGAGAATGAGGACAATATACAGGGCCTGGTGGTGAAGACGGAGACGCAGGAGGCACATCAGAAACGATGTGTGGAAAGGTTGGAGGCACTGGAAAACAACGCAAGGAGGAACAACCTGAGGATTCTTGGTCTTCCTGAAGGTGTGGAGGGAGCGGACATCGGGGCATATGTGAGCACGATGCTGCACTCGTTAATGGGAGCGGAGGCCCCGGCAGGTCCGTTGGAGGTGGAGGGAGCATACTGAGTGATGGCACGAGGACCGAGAGCAGGAGAAATTCCCAGAGCCATAGTGGTGAGATTCCTCCGTTTTAAGGATAGAGAAATGGTCCTTAGATGGGCGAAGAAAACTCGGAGTAGTAAATGGGAGAACGCGGTGATCCGCGTTTATCAAGACTGGAGTGCGGAGGTGGCGAGAAGGAGGTCGAGCTTTAATCGGGCCAAGGCGGTGCTTCATAAAAAGAAGATAAAATTTGGAATGCTGCAACCGGCAAGACTGTGGGTCTAGAGAGGCACCACTACTTTGAGACGGCGGATGAAGCGTGGAAGAAAAACTGGAATGAGCGGGTTATTAAAAAGAACGTTCGAACAAAGTGGTGGGGCGAATGTGGGGGCAAAGAGGGGTTTTATGTACTAATCCTGCGATGCGGTAACTTTTCTCTCTCCCACAGGTGGTGATGGGGGGAGGAGGGGAGGAGGAGGAGATGGGGCGTTGGCCATTGGGGGCGGGGCCAAGGGAGAAGCGCGGGCTTGGTTCCCGCGCTATGATAATCATGGCGGGAATAGAGAAGCAGGAAGGAGGGGGCGTCGCACGGTGCGAGCTGAGGTCACGGGGGGGAAGCCGAGGTCAGCCAGAGTTTGCTGACTTCTGGAAGCAACATGGGGGGAGTAATTACGCTAGCGGGGGATCTAGCGGGGGGGAGGGGGGAATTACTGGGTTGCTGCTGCTGGGGAGAGGGGGGAGCTGGTATGGGAGAGGATGGGCGGGGGGGCACCGCCTGGGGGAGATACAGCTGCGTGGGAACCGGGTGAGGAGCTGGAAAAAGGTGATGGCTAATCGACAAGGGGGGGGCGGTAGGAAGCCCCCCAACTCGGCTGATCACGTGGAACGTGAGAGGGCTGAACGGGCCGATAAAGAGGGCACGGGTACTCGCACACCTTAAGAAACTTAAGGCAGATGTGGTTATGTTACAGGAAACGCACCTGAAACTGATAGACCAGGTTAGGCTACGCAAAGGATGGGTGGGGCAGGTGTTCCATTCGGGGCTAGATGCGAAAAACAGGGGGGGTGGCTATATTAGTGGGGAAGCGGGTAATGTTCGAGGCAAAGACTATAGTGGCGGATAACGGGGGCAGATACGTGATGGTGAGTGGCAAACTACAGGGGGAGACGGTGGTTTTGGTAAACGTATATGCCCCAAACTGGGATGATGCCAATTTTATGAGGCGGATGCTAGGACGCATTCCGGACCTAAAGATGGGAAAGCTGATAATGGGGGGAGATTTTAATACGGTGTTGGAACCAGGGCTGGATAGGTCGAAGTCCAGGACTGGAAGGAGGCCGGCAGCAGCTACTTAAAGATTTTATGGAGCAGATGGGAGGTGTAGACCCGTGGAGATTTAGCAGACCTAGGTGTAAGGAGTTCTCGTTTTTCTCCTATGTCCATAAAGTCTACTCGCGAATAGACTTTTTTGTGCTGGGTAGGGCATTGATCCCGAAGGTGAGGGGAACGGAGTATACGGCTATAGCCATTTCGGATCACGCTCCACACTGGGTGGACTTGGAGATAGGGGAGGAAACAGGAGGGCGCCCACCCTGGAGAATGGACATGGGACTAATGGCAGATGAGGGGGTGTGTCTAAGGGTGAGGGGGTGCATTGAAAAGTACTTGGAACGGACTTCCGGGTGCGGCGATGACCAGCTGAGTCGCACGTTTCGGCAGCTCCCTGTGAAACGGACTTTTGGGCTCTTGATAGGAGCCCCAACGGCAATTTTAACGGCTGAAAACACCGTGCGGTAAACCAGAAGGGTGTTCCCCCTGGACACGGATGGAAAAAGGAGAGGAAAGTGGCCGGATTGCAGCGGATCCTTTGGAACAACGGCAAGGAAGGCAAGCAGAAACCAAGATGGCGTCGGAAGGTGGCAGTTTCATATGGGGCCCTGAACAACAAGAGTTTTTGAAACGCTGCGTGGAGGAGATAAAAAAGGAAATGAAGAAAGAGTTGTTGGCCCCGATATTACAGGCGATTGAAGGGCTGAAAGAGGAACAAAAGACCCAGGAGCAGGAGCTTCGGGTCGTGAAGGCGAAAGCAGCTGAGAATGAAAACGATATACAGGGCCTGGTGGTGAAGTCGGAGATACAGGAGGCACACCAGAAACGATCTGTGGAGAGGTTGGAGGCACTGGAAAATAACGCAAGGAGGAACAACTTGAGGATTCTTGGCCTTCCTGAAGGTGTGGAGGGGGCGGACGTCGGGGCATATGTGAGCACGATGCTGCACTCGTTAATGGGAGTGGAGGCCCCGACGGGTCCGTTGGAGGTGGAGGGAGCATACCGAGTTATGGTGCGAGGACCGAGAGCAGGAGAAGCTCCCAGAGCCATAGTGGTGAGATTTCTCCGTTTTAAGGATAGAGAAATGGTCCTTAGATGGGCGAAGAAAACTCGGTGTAGTAAATGGGAGAACGCGGTGATCCGCGTCTATCAAGATTGGAGTGCGGAGGTGGCGAGAAGGAGGGCGAGCTTTAATCGGGCCAAAGCGGTACTTCACAAAAAAAAGATAAAGTTTGGAATGCTGCAACCGGCAAGACTGTGGGTCACATATCAAGGGAGGCACCACTACTTTGAGACGGCGGATGAAGCGTGGACTTTTATTGTAGAAGAAAAATTGGAATGATTGGACTACGAAAATGAACGTTTGGACAAAGTGGTGGGACGAGTGGGGGGGGGGGGGGGCGAAGAGGGATTGTATTGTATGATTAATCCTGCGGTATGGTAACTTTTCTTTCTCCCACAGGTGGTGATGGGGGGAGGTGGGGAGGGAGAGGAGATGGGGCGTTGGCCATGGGAGGCGGGGCCGAGGGAGAGGCGCGGGCTTGGTTCCCGCGCTATGATAATTATGGCGGGAATAGAGAAGCAGGAAGGAGGGGGCACCGCACGGGGCGAGCCGTGATCACGGGGGGAAGCCGAGGTCAGCCAGAGTTTGCTGACTTCTGGGAGCAACATGGGGGGAGTAATTACGCTAGCGGGGGGGGGGGGGGGGGGGGAGGGGGGAATTACTGGGTTGCTGCTGCTGGGGAAAGGGGGGAGTGGGTGCGGGAAAGGATGGGCGGGGGGGCACCGTCTGGGAGAAATACAGACGCGTGGGAACTGGGCGAGAAGCTGGAAAAAGATGATGGCTAACCGGCAAGGGGGGGGGGGGGGGAAGCCCCCCAACTCGGCTGATCACGTGGAACGTGAGGGGGCTTAACGGGCCGATAAAGAGGGCACGAGTACTCGCACACCTTAAGAAACTTAAAGCAGATGTGGTCATGTTACAGGAAACGCACCTGAAACTGATAGATCAGGTTAGGTTGCGCAAAGGATGGGTAGGGCAGGTGTTCCATTCGGGGCTGGATGCGAAAAACAGGGGGGTGGCTATATTAGTGGGGAAGCGGGTAATGTTCGAGGCAAAGACTATAGTGGCGGATAACGGGGGCAGATACGTGATGGTGAGTGGCAAATTACAGGGAGAGATGGTGGTGTTGGTAAACGTGTATGCCCCGAATTGGGACGATGCCAATTTTATGAGGCGAATGCTAGGACGCATCCCAGACCTAGAGACCGGAAAGCTGATAATGGGGGGAGACTTTAACACGGTGTTGGAACCAAGGCTGGATAGGTCGAAGTCCAGGACTGGTAGGAGGCCGGCAGCAGCCAAGGTGCTTAAGGATTTTATGGAGCAGATGGGAGGGGTGGACCCGTGGAGATTCAGTAGACCTAGGAGTAAGGAGTTCTCGTTTTTCTCCTATGTCCATAAAGTCTATTCACGCATAGACTTTTTTGTGTTGGGTAGGGCATTGATCCCGAGGGTGAGGGGAACGGAATATACGGCTATAGCCATTTCGGATCATGCCCCACACTGGGTAGACTTGGAGATAGGGGAGGAAACAAGAGGGCGTCCACCCTGGAGAATGGATATGGGACTAATGGCGGATGAGGGGGTGTGCTTAAGGGTGAGGGGATGCATTGAAAAGTACTTGGAACTCAATGACAATGGGGAGGTTCAGGTGGGAGTGGTCTGGGAGGCGTTGAAGGCGGTGGTTAGGGGGGAGCTGATATCAATAAGGACACATAAAGGGAAGCAGGAGAGTAAGGAACGGGAGCGGTTGTTGCAAGAACTTTTGAGGGTGGACAGACAGTATGCGGAAGCACCGGAGGAGGGACTGTATAGGGAAAGGCAAAGGCTGCATGTGGAATTTGACTTGCTGACCACAGGCACTGCAGAGGCACAATGGAGGAAGGCGCAGGGTGTACAGTATGAATATGGAGAGAAGGCGAGCAGATTGCTGGCACACCAATTGAGGAAAAGGGGAGCAGCGAGGGAAATAGGGGGGGTGAGAGACGAAGATGGAGAGACGGAGCGGGGAGCGGAGAGAGTGAATGAAGTGTTCAAGACATTTTATAAAAAATTGTATGAAGCTCAACCCCCGGATGGGAGGGAGAGAATGATGGAGTTTTTGGATCGGCTGGAAATTCCCAAGGTGGAAGAGCAGGAAAGGATGGGATTGGGAGCACAGATCACGGTAGAAGAAGTGGTGAAAGGAATTAGGAACATGCAGACGGGAAAGGCCCCGGGACCGGACGGATTCCCAGTTGAATTTTACAGAAAATATTTGGACTTGCTCGCCCCGCTACTGACGAGGACCTTCAACGAGGCAAAGGAAAGGGGACAACTGCCCCCGACTATGTCAGAAGCAACGATATCGCTTCTTTTAAAGAAGGAAAAGGATCCGCTACAATGCGGGTCCTACAGACCAATCTCCCTCCTCAATGTAGATGCCAAGGTCTTGGCCAAGGTAATGGCAATGAGAATAGAGGAATGTGTCCCGGGGGTGGTTCATGAAGACCAAACTGGGTTTGTGAAGGGGAGACAGCTGAACACGAACATACGGAGGTTGTTAGGCGTAATGATGATGGCCCCACCAGAGGGTGAAACGGAGATAGTAGTGGCGATGGATGCCGAGAAAGCATTTGATAGAGTGGAGTGGGATTATCTGTGGGAGGTGTTGAGGAGATTTGGGTTCGGAGAGGGGTATGTTAGATGGGTGCAGCTGTTGTATAGGGCCCCAGTGGCGAGTGTGGTCACGAATGGACGGGGATCGGCATATTTTCGGCTCCACAGAGGGACAAGGCAGGGATGTCCTCTGTCCCCATTACTGTTTGCACTGGCGATTGAGCCCCTGGCGATAGCGCTGAGAGGTTCCAAGGGATGGAGGGGAATACTTAGGGGAGGAGAAGAACACCGGGTATCTTTATATGCGGATGATCTGCTACTATATGTGGCGGATCCAGCGGAGGGGATGCCAGAAATAATGCGGATACTTGGGGAGTTTGGGGATTTTTCAGGGTATAAATTGAACATGGGAAAGAGTGAGCTGTTTGTGGTGCATCCAGGGGAGCAGAGTAGAGAAATAGAAGACCTACCGTTGAGGAAGGTAACAAGAGACTTTCGTTACCTGGGGATCCAGATAGCTAAGAATTGGGGCACATTGCACAGGCTAAATTTGACGCGGTTGGTGGAACAGATGGAGGAAGATTTCAAGAGATGGGACATGGTAGCATTGTCAATGGCAGGGAGGGTGCAGGCAGTTAAGATGGTGGTCCTCCCGAGATTCCTTTTTGTGTTTCAGTGTCTCCCGGTGGTGATCACGAAGGCTTTTTTCAAAAGGATAGAAAAGAGTATTATGGGTTTTGTTTGGGCCGGGAAGACTCCGAGAGTGAGGAAGGGATTCTTACAGCGTAGTAGGGATAGGGGGGGGCTGGCACTACCGAGCCTAAGTGAGTATTATTGGGCCGCTAATATTTCAATGGTGAGTAAGTGGATGGGAGAGGAGGAAGGAGCGGCGTGGAAGAGATTAGAGAGGGCGTCCTGTAGGGGGACCAGCCTGCAGGCTATGGTGACAGCCCCATTGCCGTTCTCACCAAGGAACTATACCACGAGTCCGGTGGTGGTAGCTACACTGAAGATTTGGGGACAGTGGAGACGACATAGGGGAAAGACCGGAGCACTGGGGGGGTCCCCGATAAGAAACAACCATAGGTTTGCCCCGGGGGGAATGGATGGGGGATATGGAATGTGGCAAAGAGCAGGTATAACGCAATTGAAAGATCTATTTGTGGATGGGAAGTTTGCGAGTCTGGGAGCGCTGACCGAGAAATATGGGTTGCCCCAAGGGAATGCATTCAGGTACATGCAATTGAGGGCTTTTGCGAGGCAGCAGGTGAGGGAATTCCCGCAGCTCCCGACACAAGAGGTGCAGGACAGAGTCATCTCAAAGAAATGGGTGGGGGACGGTAAGGTGTCGGATATATATAGGGAATTGAGAGACGAAGGGGAGACTATGATGGACGAACTAAAAGGGAAATGGGAAGAGGAGCTAGGGGAGGAGATTGAGGAGGGGATGTGGGCAGATGCCCTAAACAGGGTAAACTCGTCGTCCTCGTGCGCCAGGCTAAGCCTGATTCAGTTTAAGGTATTACACAGGGCACATATGACTGGAACACGGCTCAGTAAATTTTTTGGGGTGGAGGATAGGTGTGCGAGGTGCTCGAGAAGCCCAGCGAATCATACCCATATGTTTTGGTCATGCCCGGCACTACAGGGGTTTTGGATGGGGGTGACAAAGGTGCTTTCGAAAGTAGTAGGAGTCCGGGTCGAACCAAGCTGGGGGTTGGCTATATTTGGGGTTGCACAAGAGCCGGGAGTGCAGGAGGCGAAAGAGGCCGATGTTCTGGCCTTTGCGTCCCTAGTAGCCCGGCGCAGAATATTGCTAATGTGGAAAGAAGCCAAGCCCCCGGGGGTGGAGACCTGGATAAATGATATGGCGGGGTTCATAAAGTTAGAGCGGATTAAGTTCGTCCTAAGGGGGTCGGCTCAAGGGTTTACAAGGCGGTGGCAACCGTTCGTCGAATATCTTGCGGAAAGATAGATAGGGGAGAACAAAGAAGGCAGCAGCAGCAGCCCAGAACTTGGGGGGTGGGGGGTGGGGGGTGGGGGGGGGGGGGGGGGGGGGGGGGGGGGGGTGGCCTGAGACAAGGCAGTTGCCAATTAGGGCTAGTTTTTATTTTTGTTATTTAATATTTATTTATTTGTTGTTGTTTTCTTTTGTTCTTGTTTAAATAAAAAAGGTCATTATTATCTGTATTGTTATAATGTTGTGTAAAGGATGCACAATGTACTGTGTTGGTTGACCAAAAATTTTCAATAAAATATTATTTAAAAAAAAAAAAAAAGAAAAGTACTTGGAACTCAATGATAATGGGGAGGTCCAGGTGGGAGTGGTCTGGGAGGCGTTGAAGGCGGTGGTTAGAGGGGAGCTGATATCAATAAGGGCACATAAAGGGAAGCAGGAGAGTAAGGAACGGGAGCGGTTGCTGCAAGAACTTTTGAGGGTGGACAGACAATATGCGGAAGCACCGGAGGAGGGACTGTACAGGGAAAGGCAAAGGCTACATGTAGAATTTGACTTGCTGACTACAGGCACTGCAGAGGCACAATGGAGGAAGGCACAGGGTGTACAGTACGAATATGGGGAGAAGGCGAGCAGGTTGCTGGCACACCAATTGAGGAAAAGGGGAGCAGCGAGGGAAATAGGGGGAGTGAGGGATGAGCAGAGTAGAGAAATAGAGGACCTACCGTTGAGGAAGGTAACAAGGGACTTTCGTTACCTGGGGATCCAGATAGCTAAGAATTGGGGCACATTGCATAGGTTAAATTTAACGCGGTTGGTGGAACAGATGGTGGAGGATTTCAAGAGATGGGATATGGTATCCCTGTCAATGGCAGGGAGGGTGCAGGCGGTTAAGATGGTGGTCCTCCCGAGATTCCTCTTTGTGTTTCAGTGCCTCCCGGTGGTGATTACGAAGGCTTTTTTTAAAAGGATTGAAAAGAGCATCATGGGTTTTGTGTGGGCCGGGAAGACCCCGAGAGTGAGGAAGGGATTCTTACAGCGTAGCAGGGATAGGGGGGGGGCTGGCACTACCAAGCCTAAGTGAGTATTATTGGGCCGCTAATATTTCAATGGTGAGTAAGTGGATGGGAGAGGAGGAGGGAGCGGCGTGGAAGAGATTAGAGAGGGCGTCCTGTAGAGGGACTAGCCTACAGGCTATGGTGACAGCCCCATTGCCGTTCTCACCGAGGAACTACACCACAAGCCCGGTGGTGGTGGCTACACTGAAGATTTGGGGACAGTGGAGACGGCATAGGGGAAAGACTGGAGCCTTGGGGGGGTCCCCGATAAGAAACAACCATAGGTTTGCCCCGGGGGGAATGGATGGGGGATATGGAATGTGGCAAAGAGCAGGAATAACGCAACTGAAAGATCTGTTTGTGGATGGGAAGTTCGCGAGTCTGGGAGCGCTGACAGAGAAATATGGGTTGCCCCAAGGGAATGCATTCAGGTATATGCAACTGAGGGCTTTTGCGAGGCAACAGGTGAGGGAATTCCCGCAGCTCCCGACACAAGAGGTGCAGGACAGAGTGATCTCAAAGACATGGGTGGGGGATGGTAAGGTGTCAGATATATATAGGGAAATGAGGGACGAAGGGGAGACTATGGTAGATGAACTAAAAGGGAAATGGGAAGAAGAGCTGGGGGAGGAGATCGAGGAGGGGCTGTGGGCAGATGCCCTAAGCAGGGTAAACTAGTCGTCCTCGTGTGCCAGGCTAAGCCTGATTCAGTTTAAGGTATTACACAGGGCACATATGACTGGAGCACGGCTCAGTAAATTTTTTGGGGTGGAGGATAGGTGTGCGAGGTGCTCGAGAAGCCCAGCGAATCATACCCATATGTTTTGGTCATGCCCATCACTACAGGGGTTTTGGATGGGGGTGACAAAGGTGCTTTCAAAAGTAGTTGGAGTCCGGGTCGAACCAAGCTGGGGGTTGGCTATATTTGAGGTTGCACAAGAGCCGGGAGTGCAGGAGGCGAGAGAGGCCGATGTTTTGGCCTTTGCGTCCCTAGTAGCCCGGCGCAGGATATTGCTAATGTGGAAAGAAGCCAAGCCCCCGGGGGTGGAGACCTGGATAAATGACATGGCGGGGTTTATAAAGCTAGAGCGGATTAAGTTCGTCCTAAGGGGGTCGGCTCAAGGGTTCACCAGGCGGTGGCAACCGTTCGTCGAATACCTCGCAGAAAGATAGACGGAATGGGAAAAAGAAGGAAGCAGCAGCAGCCCAGGATCTGGGGGGGGGGGGGGGGGGGGGAGGAACCAGAAGGACTCTCAGGGTTGTTAATATATACTGTATAGTATGTATAGGTCGTTGCTACAGATAATTATATATTGGACTGTTAAATTATATTTTTGGAGAGTGTTACTTGTGACAAGGCAGTTGCCAATTAGGGCTAGTTTTTATTTTTGTTATTTATTATTTATTCATTTTTTTATTTTTTTTTTGTTTATAAAATAGGTCATTGTTATTTGTGTTGTTATAATATTGTGTAAAGGATGCACAATGTACTGTGTTGGTTGACCAAAAATTTTCAATAAAATATTTAATTTAAAAAAAAGGAACTGGAGAAACATCTGCAAAGTGTCATGTGAGTGTCTCTTTAAGAAAGGTTTGGTCTGACCACATAGCTTGAGGGATGTCATGTGTGGGTGGAGCTGGGCTATGGCTGTCAGGTGAGAGGGGGATTAGTGTTTTGGTTCCTTTTACAGTTTGTTGGTTTGGACTGTAGCAGGGAAGCAGTGTTTCCCTGTTTTCGGTTTTCATTTTAAAGCTGTTCCAGGGAACTGAAAGCACAATGGGTGTGGCAACCTGCCTTGGTAACGTTAAAGATAGAGTTGCTTTCCGGAAGGAGTTTTGAATCTGCTGGTTGGAGGCTGGATCTCAGGGAAAGGACCAGTCCCATTCAAGTGCTGGGCCATGCCCTTGAAAGGGGTTTTGGTTTATTGGATTTTGTTATTGAATTGGAACAGCTACTGAGGGAGATTCATTAAGTGTTATATACACAGATTACTGTAGCTGTTCTGTTTTCTTCATGTTTGTAATGAACAACAAATTCTTGCTGTGTTTTATATATGTTGATTA
Organism: Scyliorhinus torazame; assembly: GCF_047496885.1. Classification (NCBI taxonomy): domain Eukaryota; kingdom Metazoa; phylum Chordata; class Chondrichthyes; order Carcharhiniformes; family Scyliorhinidae; genus Scyliorhinus; species Scyliorhinus torazame. The sequence continues at coordinate 188,933,987 of NC_092720.1, read as the reverse complement.
CATTCTTATAATAAACTTGTTTTGATAAAAGCGCCTAGGAAGTCCGCTGAATCACACCTGAAGTCAAGGCTCTTGTGCTCGTCTGAGCCAAATTCAACGTAAAAGTTATAGGTCAGGTGAACTTCATAATACACTGAGTATCTGAGCCCTGGCCCAAAACAAAAGGGAAACTGAATCAATGGGACAGAGCAGGATCCACCAAAGGGACAGTGGGACTCACATTAAAGAAAAACGAAGGGAGAAGGGATATATGAACTAGGAGCAAAAGTAGGTCACGCAGTCCCTCGAGCCTGCTCCACCATTTAATAAGATCATGGTTTTTCTGATTGTAACCTCAATCCCACATTCCTGCCTTTCACCCGATAACCTTTCACCCCCTCGATGATCAAGAATTCAGCCAGCTCTACCTCAAATCTTCAGCGATTCTGCTTCCAGGGTCTTTTGAGGAATAGTTCCAAAGGCTCACGGCCCTCCAGCACGAAAGTCTCCTCAGCTCTGTCTTAAACGAGTGACCCCCTCAATTTTAAACAGTGACCACTAGTTCTAGACTCTCCGACAAGAGGAAACATCCTCTCCGCATCCACCCGGTCAATGCCCCCCAGGATCTTAAAGGTTTGGATCAAGTCACCTCTCGCTCGTCTGAATTCTCGTGGATACAATCCTAACCTCTCCACTCTTTCCTCGTAAGACAACCAGCCCATTCCAGCTATTAAGTCTAATAAACCTTCTCTGAACTGCTTCCAATGCATTTCCTTAAATAAGGAGACCAATACTGGGCACGATACACCAGATGTGGTCTCACATCGGTACAACTGGAGCACAACATCCCTGCTTTTGTACTGAATTCCCCTCACAATAAACTATAATATTCTATTAGGGAGAGCGAGGAGCAGCAGTTACCAAGGACCAGGAAGGAGAACAAAAAGCCAGCATCGGTGAAAGAGACAAGACGTTAAAGGGGGATTTTGGACTTCCGGGTGCGGCGATGACCAGCTAAGTCGCACGTTTCGGCACCTCCCGTTTTAATGGACTTTTGGGCTCTTATCGGGAGCCCCAACGGCAATTTTCGAAGGCTAAACCCACTGTGAGGCGACATAGAAGGGAGTCTCCACGGATGTGAATGGACAGAAGAGATAATAGTGGCCAGATTGCCGAGGATCCTCTGGAGCAGCGGCAAAGAAGAGAAGTGAGAAGCAAGATGGCGGCGGAGGGAGGCCAGTTGGTATGGGGCCTGGAACAGCAGGAGTTCCTCCGGCGATGTGTGGAGGAGCTCAAGAAGGAGGTGCTGGCGCTGATGCTCCAGGCGATTGAGGGGTTAAAGGAGGCGCAGAAGACCCAAGCGATGGAGCTCTGTGGAGTGAAGGCAAAAGCTGCCGAAAATGAGGACGAGATACAGGGCTTGGTGGTGAAGACGGAGACGCACGAGGCACTACATAAGAGGTGTATGGGGAGACTGGAAGCCCTGGAAAATAGCTCGAGGAGGAAGAACTTAAGAATCTTGGGTCTTCCCGAAGGGGCAGAGGGAGCCGACGTTGGGGCGTATGTAAGCACGATGCTCCATACCTTAATGGGAGCTGAGGCCCCGACGGGCCCCCTGAAAGTGGAGGGAGCGTATAGAGTCCTCGTGAGAAGACCAAAGGCAGGAGAAATACCTCGAGCAATAGTGGTGAGGTTCCACCGCTACAAGGACAGGGAGATGGTCCTGAGATGGGCGAAAAAGACACGGAGCAGCAGGTGGGAGAACGCGGTGATCCGCGTGTATCAGGATTGGAGTGCGGAGGTGGCGAGAAGGAGGGCGAGTTTCAATCGGGCCAAGGCGGTGCTCCACAAGAGGAAAGTGAAGTTCGGAATGTCGCAACCAGCAAGACTGTGGGTTACACACCAGGGTAAACACCACTACTTCGAGACGGCAGAAGAGGCGTGGACATTTATTGAAGAGGAGAAGTTGGACTAGATTGGACAAAGAGTGTTTGAAATGAAGTAGTGAGGTGGTGGTAAGGGACTGTGAATCAGATGGGGGAAAATGTTCTTTCCCCTCGAAGGGGGGGGGGGAACATGAAGAAATGTGGGCGCCGGTGGGGAAGGGTAGGGGGAAGGAGAGAGGGAGCTGCACCATCAGGGGCGGGGCCAAGAGGGAAGCGCGAGCTTTATTCCCGCGCTATGGAAATTGTGGCGGGAAAAGGGGGCACAGGAAGGAGGGGGCCTCACATAATGGGAGGCTAAGGATAAACGGGGGAAGCCGAGGTCAGCCAGAGTTTGCAGACTTCCGGAAGCAATATGGGGGGAGCAACTAAGCTAGAGAGGGATGGGGGGGGGGGGTTTAACTGGGTTGCTGCTGCTAAGGGGAAGGGGGAGCTGTTACGGGATGGGATGGGAGGGATGGGAGGGCGCCGTCGGGGGGATAAGCGGGAGCGTGGGAACCGGGTGAGGTGCTGGTCTAAAAAAGGGGATGGCTAGTCGACGAGGGGGGGGGGGGGGGGGGGGGGGGGGGGAGGGGGGGGGGGGTAAAGAGCCCCCCAACCCGGTTGATCACGGTTGAACGGGCCGATTAAGAGGGCAAGGGTACTTGCGCACCTAAAGAAGCTAAAGGCAGACGTGGTCATGCTTCAGGAGGCTCACCTGAAACTGGCGGATCAGGTCAGATTAAGAAAAGGATGGGTGGGACAGATATTCCACTCGGGCTTGGATGCGAAAAATAGAGGGGTGGCAATACTGGTGGGGAAACGGGTATTGTTTGAGGCGAAGACCATAGTGGCGGACAGTGGGGGTAGATACGTGATGGTGAGTGGCAGATTGCAAGGTGAGGCGGTGGTGCTGGTGAATGTATATGCCCCGAACTGGGATGACGTGAACTTTATGAAGCGTATGTTGGGGCGCATCCCGGACCTGGAGGTGGGAAAGTTGGTAATGGGGGGGGACTTCAACACGGTGCTGGACCCAGGGCTGGACCGGTCCAGATCTAGGACCGGGAGGAGGCCGGCAGCGGCCAAGGTGCTTAAGGGCTTTATGGAGCAGATGGGAGGAGTGGATCCCTGGAGATTTACTAGGCCAAGGAGTAAAGAGTTTTCCTTCTTCTCCCATGTCCACAAAGTGTACTCTCGGATAGACTTCTTTGTCCTGGGAAGGGCGCTGATCCCGAAGGTGGCAGGAACGGAGTATTCGGCTATAGCCATTTCAGATCATGCCCCACATTGGGTAGATCTGGAAGTAGGAGAGGAAAAGGAGCAGCGCCCACTCTGGAGATTAGATATGGGACTGTTGGCGGACGAGAGGGTATGTGTAAAGGTGAGGGGATGTATTGAAAGGTACCTAGAGATTAATGATGACGGAGAGGTCCAGGTGGGAGTGGTCTGGGAGGCGCTGAAGGTGGTGGTTAGAGGGGAGCTGATCTCCATACGGGCCCATAAGGGGAAACAAGAGGGTAAAGAAAGGGAGAGATTGTTGAGGGAGATTTTGAGGGTGGATAGGCAATATGCAGAGGCTCCAGATGAAGGGCTATACAGGGAAAGACTGAGATTGCACACGGACTTTGACTTGTTGACCACGGGTAAGGGGGAGGCACAATGGAGGAAGGCACAGGGAGTGCAGTATGAATATGGAGAGAAGGCGAGCCGGCTGCTGGCCCAACAACTTAGGAAGAGGGGGGCGGCGAGAGAGATCGGAGGGGTTAGAGACGAGGAGGGAAAGATGGAACGGGGAGCGGAGAGGGTGAACGGGGTGTTTAAGGTATTTTACGAGAGGCTATATAAGGCTCAACCCCCGGAAGGGAAGGAGGGAATGATGCGTTTCCTAGACCAGCTGGAGTTCCCGAAGGTTGAGGAACAGGAGATGACAGGACTGGGAGCGCAGATTGAGGTGGAGGAGGTGGTAAAAGGAATTGGGAACATGCAGGCAGGGAAGGCCCCGGGACCGGATGGGTTCCCGGTGGAGTTCTATAGGAAATACGTGGACCTGCTGGCCCCACTTCTGACGAGAACCTTTACTGAGGCTAGGGAAAGGGGGACACTACCCCGACGATGTCGGAGGCGACGATATCGCAGATCCTGAAAAGAGACAAAGTCCCGCTGCAGTGCGGGTCATACAGGCCTATTTCCCTCTTGAACGTAGATGCCAAGCTTTTGGCCAAGGTGATGGCGACGAGGATAGAGGACTGTGCCCTGGGGTGGTGCATGATGATCAAACGGGGTATGTTAAAGGGAGGCAATTGAATGCTAATATACGGAGGCTGCTGGGGGTGATGATGACGCCCCCACCGGAGGGGGAGGCGGAGATAGTGGTGGCGATGGATGCAGAGAAAGCATTTGATAGAGTGGAGTGGGACTACCTGTGGGAAGTACTGAGGAGATTTGGATTTGGAGAGGGGTTCATTAGATGGGTTCAGCTCCTGTACAGGGCCCCGGTGGCAAGTGTGATTACAAATAGGCAACGATCTGACCACTTCCGACTTAGGGGTACAAGACAGGGATGTCCCCTGTCCCCGTTACTGTTTGCGTTGGCAATTGAGCCACTGGCCATAGCGCTGAGGGGCTCTAGGAAGTGGAGGGGGGTACTTAGAGGAGGAGAAGAGCATCGGGTGTCATTATACGCGGATGATTTGTTGTTGTATGTCGCGGACCCAGTGGAGGGGATGCCTGAGATAATGCAGACACTCAGGGAGTTTGGAGAATTTTCAGGATATAAATTGAATATGGGGAAGAGTGAACTGTTTGTGATGCACCCCGGGGAACAGGGCAGGGGAATAGACGATTTAACGTTGAGGAGGGTAACAAGGGATTTCCGGTATTTAGGGATCCAGGTGGCCAGGAACTGGGGAACCTTGCATAAGCTTAACTTGGCACGACTGGTAGAGCAGATGGAAGAGGACTTTAGGAGGTGGGACATGGCGCCCGTCTTTGGCGGGCAGGGTGCAGGCGGTTAAAATGGTGGTCCTTCCGAGGTTTCTTTTTGTGTTCCAGTGCCTCCCTGTACTGATTACAAAGGCCTTTTTTAAGAAGGTGGACAAGAGTATTATGAGCTTTGTGTGGGCTGGAAAGACCCCAAGAGTAAAGAGGTGGTTCCTGCAGCGCAGTAGGGACAGAGGGGGACTGGCACTGCCGAGTCTAAGTGATTATTATTGGGCCGCCAACGTGTCAATGATATGTAAGTGGATGAGGGAAGGGGAAGGAGTGGCGTGGAAAAGACTGGAGATGGCGTCCTGTAGGGGAACTAGTCTAAAAGCACTGGCGACGGCGCCGTTACCGTTCTCCCCGAAAAAATACACCACAAACCCAGTGGTGGTGGCAACTCTGAAAATTTGGGGGCAGTGGAGACGACATAAGGGAGTGACGGGTGCCTCAGTGTGGTCCCCGATAAGGAACAACCATAGGTTCGTCCCGGGAAGGATAGATGGGGGATTTAAATCTTGGCAGCGAGCAGGAATTGCGAAATTGAAGGACTTGTTCTTAGACGGGACATTCGCGAGTCTGGGAGCGCTGACAGAAAAATATGGGTTGCCACCAGGGAATGCATTTCGCTATATGCAAGTGAGGGCATTTGTGAGGCAACAGGTGAGGGAATTTCCGCAGCTCCCGGCGCAAGAGATCCAGGACAGTGATTTCGGGAGCATGGGTGGGTGATGGTAGGGTGTCAGATATATACAGGGAAATGAGAGACGAAGGGGAGACGATGGTAGAGGAGCTGAAGGGAAAATGGGAGGAGGAGTTGGGGAAAAAGATTGAGGGGGGGCTGTGGGCAGATGCCCTAAGTAGGGTAAACTCTTCGTCCTCGTGTGCCAGGCTCAGCCTGATACAATTCAAGGTTCTACACAGGGCGCATATGACTGGAGCAAGGCTGAGTAGATTTTTTGGAGTGGAGGATAGGTGCGGGAGATGCGTGGGAAGCCCGGCGAACCACACCCACATGTTTTGGTCCTGTCCGGTATTGCATGGGTTCTGGGTGGGTGTGGCAAAAGTGATTTCAAAGGTGGCGGGGGTCCGGGTCAAACCAGGCTGGGGGTTGGCTATATTTGGGGTTGCAGATGAGCCGGGAGTGCAGGAGGCGAGAGAGGCCGATGTTTTGGCCTTTGCGTCCCTAGTAGCCCGGCGAAGGATTCTACTTATGTGGAAAGAAGCTAAGCCCCCGGGTGTGGAGGCCTGGATCAATGACATGGCAGGGTTCATAAAATTGGAGCGGATAAAGTACGCACTAAGAAGTTCAGCTCAAGGGTTCACCAGGCGATGGCAACCGTTCCTCGACTATCTCGCAGAGCGATAAGGGAAAATAGGAAAGGTAGCAGCAGCAACCCAGGGAGGGGGGTGGGGGGGGGGGGGGCTCATTTGGGTCCTCAGGGGTTTTATGTGTGTGTTTATATATTAGTTATTTATATTAGATGTTACGAAGTTACTATTTTAGTTACTATTTCTGTTGTTTCTTATTTTGTTGTTGGCAGTTGCCGTTAGTTAGCATATTATTTATTTTAAAAAACGATCAATGTATATATTATTACAAAGTTGTAAAATGGGAAATTTTTGTTTGATCGAAAAACTTTAATAAAATATATTTATTTTAGAAAAGGGGGATATTGGTGGGAATTTTGCCTTTGAAAATAGTTTCAAGAGTGTGGTGAGGTTGGGAAGACTTCACTACTGCTTTTTCGGGTTTCGCCAGCCACGTGGAAGAGTTCCAAGCGAACCAGGGAGTGCCAACTGGTTCAGCTGGTCGAGCCTCACAGAGCAGGCAGTCCTGACTTCATTCAGGTCAGCTCAGAGATACTCGACCTCAGCCAGTGGCAGCACTGAAAACATCCAATAGACCTTTGCTCTCCAAATGGGGAAGAAACTGGGTGGGGGCTAGGAGGGTGGGAGTGTGTGTGTGCGAAAAGCTGGACTCCGCCCCGTTCAGCACAATACAGCGCCAATTTGAATTTGTTCATCTGTTCACTGTTCAGGTGAGGATATTAGCAAAGTGGTCTGCCATGTGCCCACTGGGGGTGGTGCTAAGACCAGGCACTGGCGCTCATTACTGCGGTGATTGTGGGAAACACAGCTGAGTTTTGTAATCTGACAGGACATTATTGTGTGCAATCCGGAGCACAGCGCTCAAGGAAGGGTGTCCAAGGCCCCTGCGGGGAGTTCGGTCACTTAAAACTGGGATTACTCCCCTTAGGGCAGAGATGGATAAGGGGGCGGAGGCATTCATAAAGACAGGGGACTTTGATTACAATAAACGGGTTGATAACCAGAGGCTATTACTTTAAAGTAATAGGTAAATGACGAGAAGGGGGCAGCACGGTGGTCTAGTGGTTAGCACTGCGGCCTCACGGCACCGAGGTCCCAGGTTCGATCCCGGCTCTGGGTCACTGTTCGTGTGGAGTTTGCACTTTCTCCCTGTGTTTTTGTGGGGTTTCACCCCCCACAACCCAAAAATGTGCAAGGTGAATTGGCCACGCTAAATTGGCCCTTAATTGGGAAAAATGAATTGGCTACTCTAGTTTTTATTTATTTTTTTTAAAATCAAAAAAACGAGAAGGGAACGGAGGAGAAATTTCTTCACAGTGAGATCTGGGACGAACAAACTGTAAAAGGGGACGGTGAAATCCAATTCAAACACAAGGCAACTGGGTGTTTTGCAGGGTTATGGAGGGAAAAGGCTGTGGTATGGGATGAAATGTGAAAAGAGCTAGCACGGGGGCAAGAATGGCCTCTTTTGTCTTCCTTTCCCCAACCCCCGCAAATATGTTTATGATGAAATTAATTCTATTGGATCAGAATATTTCATTCCCTTGAGCAAATATGGGTAACAAGCCTTACCTTTCCCCTGCGTGATGTTCTCGCAGGCTTTAAGGAGCTGCTTCGGCCCCACGGCCATCGTCTTGACCCGCCTCCTCCGCCTCCGCTTCTGAAAAACTAAACTCCACAACAGACAACCAGAATGAAACACACAGTTCTGTTGGTCAAGCTTTCATGACTGAAGACATGCATTTTTACACTCTGAAAAAATGTATTTAACGCTAATAAAACCTGCCATCACTTCCAGCACCTGTCACAAAGAATTTGGTGGTGATCGAGGCGGTGATGATTTAGGAATACCCCATTGGACTTTAATTCAGGACTTTGGATCCACGTCAAACAATATTTATTTTTTATGTGGTCTCCACACTGTAAATCTTTCTTTCTCTATCCCTCTTTTACTGTATGAATGCAAAAGAGGCAACACTGCAACCGCCCCTCCCCCAATGGTTTGAATATGTGCAGATAAACTTTGAACTCATCCTATCACGAGTTGGCTGTGGGATTATTAATAGGAAACTGGATCATACCAAAATGGAGGGGTTTGGAAACATGTCACTGCTTATAAAGGGAAGAAAATCAAAACGCCTTTCTGTTGACGTTTGGTGGTAGAGGATAAATTAGTACTGTTTAAATCAAGGACCCCCCCGCTTCAACTGCCTGTAACAGAAATTTATGGTCAAGACTGAGCAGCCTGTTCCCAGTGAAGGGGATTAACCCTCTCACCCACCTCTCCCCCATTCACAGTCAGACACTGGGCAGCCTGTTCCCAGTGAAGGGGATTAACCCTCTCCCCCACCTCTCACCATTCAGCCTAGTTCCAACACAGCGCAGGGTGGAAGGAGCTTGGCAGTGACCAGGTGAAGATAGTGTAGACAACTCAGGAGAGAGCTCTGTCCCTCCACAGCAATGTGGACCAAGCTAGATAAAGACTGGACACAGCTCACTCTGACTCAACACCACCATTGCGAAACCACCACTACTTACCAGCGCTCGGGTCCGTCTCACCCGGTTTCTCCTGCGGGTACGACGTGAAGCAGAGTATGTGGAGCTGAGGAAACTTCTGTTCGAAATAATGTTTCCAAGCCGCCACTAGGGAGGGTGGAGCCAGATCAATCTTATTCAGCACCAGGATAATATTCCTCTTCATTTCCCGGGTTACATAGTCATAAAGTGCCGGGGAAAAGTGAATAACCTGGAAAGGGGGGTAGGGGGGGTGGTGAGAGAGAGAGAGGAAGGAACTGGCTCAAGAAAGAAATTGGTAAGTAAAAAGGTGTACCAGGTAGAATAATCACAGCTAGCTTTTCTTAATATACTGGTGCATATGGAGGAGCATGTACACTTATGTTTATTGTGCATATTTCTGCACATATTTGTTTGTAATGTGCATTTATACGTGTCTGTATTATAAAACGTGTAGTTACCTTATTACCCACAAAACAAAAGAAAGAGGTTTAGTCGGTAGATAGTAAAATCAGTCAAGAATATACAAGATGCAACAACAGCCACCTGCCCAAGGCATTACCCAGGGGCATGATCAAACAATATCTGCCATCGAGCCACACATCAGGAGGTATCAGGACAGGTGACCCAAAAGCATGGTCAAAGAGTAACACTTTGAGAAACGTAGCTTAAAGGAAGTAGAGAAGGCAGCAAGAGGGGTTTAGGGACAGAATTCTGGAGCCCAAGGCTAAAGCACGGTTTCCAACGCTGGTGCCATGGAGATAGGGAGACAGGGGAAGGTCAGTGGACAAGAATTAGAAGAGCATGGAGGTATCGAACAGTCACCAGGGCTGGGGGATGTTACAGGAAGCCGTGGGTGGCAAGGCCACAGGGGGAATTTGAAAATAAGGATGGGAATTTTTAAAACTGATGAAAACCAGAACAGAAACCAGAGTTTGTCATTCAGTGAGCACCACGAACAAGAAACAGGTATTACGATGCAGTCTCATTGCATGGAGATCGACTCTGTGGGTTGGGGGACACCAGGACAGAACATCAATCAAGTCCAGTGTGTCAAGCCAAGCAGCCAAGACAGACACAGCAGCAGCAGCGAAGAGGAAGAGACAACCACTTGATGTGTGACAATAACACTGTCCGAGGTACGTCGCAGAGGCTAATGGGATTCCACAGAGACTAGAAGTCACTCAAGTGGCGAGTTTGTACAGAGCAGTAGCAATTACCAACATCCTACGCAAAAGCCCCTTTGATGTCCAAGCCTACTTTTCCAGGCTGAAGTCTCATGGCCCTTCCGCAGTACATACCGGGTGCCTGATGTCTGTGATCAACAGTACAATGTCGGACATCTCCAAAACTCTCCACAGCTGGCGCCAGGTCTACAGGACAGAGACAGCGAAAGAATAAATATAAAAACTACTATAAAAAATTACAGGAAATAAATAAATGACTCGTCAGTGGCAGAGTGCATTCTCTGTATGGGAGGCAAATCACAAAAAGAGTCCAGATATTCCAACTCCAGTAGTGAATAGACAAAATTAAAAGTAGTAGATAGCCACTGCACAAGCCTTCCACCCCACCCAGGTTATTGCATTACAACAGCGACTACACTCCAAGAGGGACTTTGCCTGTTGCAAAGCACTTTGCGATGCTCTGAGGTGATGAAAGACACTGATAAATGCAAGATCTTCCATTACTCAAGCTTCTTCCACATTTCTGTCGCTTCCTACCCTCGTAACTACCGTCTTGATGACATATCCGCAACGCTCATGCTCCTCACCTCCAGGTTGTGCTCAAAGTAACTGAGCTTCACAGGATCGAACGTGCTGTAAATCTTCTCCAAGTATTCACGGAACGCCTTCTCCTCCTGCACCAGAAGCTGCTCCTTCGTCATTGTGTAGTTCCAAGGAGATCGTTTTGGAAAATCCAACACTGGGCACGAGAGGCAAACACACACACAAACAGAAGAAAAAAAAAAAGAATCAAATCATTGAAAAGCACACAGCTTATGAAAAGCACAGGGGCAGCATACAGCAGCTGGACTACACCTGGCTGTGAAGACCCTGCAGCGCAGAAGGGACACTGGTTGGGCTCCTCTGGTGAGTCACCACCCAGTGAGAATCTTTTCTTTTAAATTTAGAGTACCCAATTATTTATTTTCCAATTAAGGGGAAATTGAATGTGGCCAATCCACCTAACCTGCAAATCTTCCTGTGCCCTGCAGGCTACACCAAGCAATGGGGATTCACTGGAGTTGAACAGGAGAGTTCTACTGAACCTTTGTTGGACCACACATACTCCGAACAGTAATGCCCACAGAAGAATCCATAGAATTCCTACAGTGCAGAAGGGGGCCATTCAGCCCATCAAGTCTGCACTGAAAGTCTCAAAGAACACCCTACCAATGCCCTCCTCCACCCCATCCCTGCAACCCCACCTAACCTAGACATCTTTGAACTGTGGGAGGAAGCTGGAGCACCCAGAGGAAACCCACCCAGACACGGGGAGAACGTGCAAAATCCGCAGTGTCACCCAAGGCCAGAATCGAACCCTGGTGTTGAGAGACAACACTGGGAACCACTGCACCGCCCATATTATTATAATTTCCGAATCATGATGATGTAGGGGCACTGGAGAAAATGCATAAACAATTCACGTGGATGTTACTAGTTAATAATAATAATCTTTATTGTCACAGCAGGCTTACATTAACACTGCAATGAAGTTACTGTGAAAAGCCCCAAGTCGCCACACTCCGGCGCCTGTTCGGGTACACGGAGAATTCAGAATGTCCAATTCACCTAACAAGCACATCTTTTGGGACTTACGGGAGGAAGCCGGAGCACCCGGAGGAAACCCACGCAGACACGGGGAGAACGTGCAGACTCCACACAGACAGTGACCCAAGCCGGGAATCAAACCTGGGACCTTGGCGTTGTGAAGCCAGAGTGTTAACCTACTAGGAGAGGATACATGTCATCAGGAATGGTTGGGCACGTTAAGCTTTTTCTGGAGTGGACTTAAGGGGGCGACCAAGTAAAGACTATTGTAACAATCAAGATTTTCAATAGGATACAAGAACAGGGGCTGATAAACACTAGGTACCATAAATAAAAGAGTCACTAATAAATCCGATCAGGAATTCAGGACAACTGCTTTACTTAAAGGATGTCAATTGCATTATCTCAGAGTATTTGAGGTGAAAAGCATAGCTCAAGAGGTCTGCAGCTCCCTGGGGGACTGTGAGACGGCAAAGCCTGGGAGATCCTTGCTCAGAAGAAGCCTAATTGAAGGAACCTCCGAATTGAAGTACCGCAATTCTTCAAGGACACCAGACGGCAAGAGGAGTCCCAAGAAAAGGAGCCGGAGAAAGGAATACCAGCGATCTAGAGTCCAAGGACCGACCCCACCGCCCAGAAACACCTGCCAAGTTTGCGGTCAAAGATGCAGCTCTTGGTTCCGGGTGCGGCGATGACCAGCTGAGTCGCACGTTTCGGCAGCTCCCTGTGAAACGGACTTTTGGGCTCTTGATAGGAGCCCCAACGGCAATTTTGACGGCTAAAAACACTGTGCGGTAAACCAGAAGGGAATCCCCCCTGGATACGGATGGAAAAAGGAGGAGAGAGTGGCCAGATTGCAGTGGATCCTTTAGAACAGCGGCAAGGAAGGCAAGCAAAAACCAAGATGGCGTCGGAAGGTGGCAGTTTAACATGGGGCCCTGAACAACAAGAGTTCTTGAAATGCTGTGTGGAAGAGATCAAAAAGGAAATGAAGAAAGAGCTGTTGGCCCCGATACTACAGGCGATCGAAGGGCTAAAGGAGGAACAAAAGACCCAGGAGCGGGAGCTTCGGGTCGTGAAGGCAAAGGCAGCCGAGAATGAGGACGATATACAGGGCCTGGTGGTGAAGATGGAGACGCAGGAGGCACATCAGAAACGATGTGTGGAAAGGTTGGAGGCACTGGAAAACAACGCAAGGAGGAACAACCTGAGGATTCTTGGTCTTCCTGAAGGTGTGGAGGGAGCGGACGTCGGGGCATATGTGAGCACGATGCTGCACTCGTTAATGGGAGCGGAGGCCCCGGCGGGTCCGTTGGAGGTGGAGGGAGCATACCGAGTGATGGCGCGAGGACCGAGAGCAGGAGAAATTCCCAGAGCCATAGTGGTGAGATTCCTCCGTTTTAAGGATAGAGAAATGGTCCTTAGATGGGCGAAGAAAACTCGGAGCAGTAAATGGGAGAACGCGGTGATCCGCGTTTATCAAGACTGGAGTGCGGAGGTGGCGAGAAGGAGGGCGAGCTTTAATCGGGCCAAGGCGGTGCTTCATAAAAAGAAGATAAAATTTGGAATGCTGCAACCGGCAAGACTGTGGGTCACATATCGAGGGAGGCACCACTACTTTGAGACGGCGGATGAAGCGTGGACTTTTATTGTGGAAGAAAAACTGGAATGAGCGGGTTATTAAAAAGAACGTTCGAACAAAGTGGTGGGGCGAATGTGGGGGGCAAAGAGGGGTTTTATGTACTAATCCTGCGATGTGGTAACTTTTCTCTCTCCCACAGGTGGTGATGGGGGGAGGAGGGGAGGTGGAGGAGATGGGGCGTTGGCCATTGGGGGCGGGGCCAAGGGAGAAGCGCGGGCTTGGTTCCCGCGCTATGATAATCATGGCGGGAATAGAGAAGCAGGAAGGAGGGGGCGTCGCACGGTGCGAGCCGAGGTCACGGGGGGAAGCCGAGGTCAGCCAGAGTTTGCTGACTTCTGGGAGCAACATGGGGGGAGTAATTACGCTAGCGGGCGATCTAGCGGGGGGGGGTGGGAGGGGGGAATTACTGGGTTGCTGCTGCTGGGGATAGGGGGGAGCTGGTATGGGAGAGGATGGGCGGGGGGGCACCGCCTGGGGGAGATACAGCTGCGTGGGAACCGGGTGAGGAGCTGGAAAAAGGTGATGGCTAATCGACAAGGGGGGGGGGGGTAGGAAGCCCCCCAACTCGGCTGATCACGTGGAACGTGAGAGGGCTGAACGGGCCGATAAAGAGGGCACGAGTACTCGCACACCTTAAGAAACTTAAGGCAGATGTGGTTATGTTACAGGAAACGCACCTGAAACTGATAGACCAGGTTAGGCTACGCAAAGGATGGGTGGGGCAGGTGTTCCATTCGGGGCTAGATGCGAAAAAAAGGGGGGTGGCTATATTAGTGGGGAAGCGGGTAATGTTCGAGGCAAAGACTATAGCGGCGGATAACGGGGGCAGATACGTGATGGTGAGTGGCAAACTACAGGGGGAGACGGTGGTTTTGGTAAACGTATATGCCCCGAACTGGGATGATGCCAATTTTATGAGGCGGATGCTAGGACGCATTCCGGACCTAGAGATGGGAAAGCTGATAATGGGGGGAGATTTTAATACGGTGTTGGAACCAGGGCTGGATAGGTCGAAGTCCAGGACTGGAAGGAGGCCGGCAGCAGCCAAGGTACTTAAAGATTTTATGGAGCAGATGGGAGGTGTAGACCCGTGGAGATTTAGCAGACCTAGGAGTAAGGAGTTCTCGGTTTTCTCCTATGTCCATAAAGTCGACTCGCGATTAGACTTTTTTGTGCTGGGTAGGGCATTGATCCCGAAGGTGAGGGGAACGGAGTATACGGCTATAGCCATTTCGGATCACGCTCCACACTGGGTGGACTTGGAGATAGGGGAGGAAACAGGAGGGCGCCCACCCTGGAGAATGGACATGGGACTAATGGCAGATGAGGGGGTGTGTCTAAGGGTGAGGGGGTGCATTGAAAAGTACTTGGAACTCAATGATAATGGGGAGGTCCAGGTGGGAGTGGTCTGGGAGGCGTTGAAGGCGGTGGTTAGAGGGGAGCTGATATCTATAAGGGCACATAAAGGGAAGCAGGAGAGTAAGGAACGGGAGCGGTTGCTGCAAGAACTTTTGAGGGTGGACAGACAATATGTGGAAGCACCGGAGGAGGGACTGTACAGGGAAAGGCAAAGGCTACATGTAGAATTTGACTTGCTGACTACAGGCACTGCAGAGGCACAATGGAGGAAGGCACAGGGTGTACAGTACGAATATGGGGAGAAGGCGAGCAGGTTGCTGGCACACCAATTGAGGAAAAGGGGAGCAGCGAGGGAAATAGGGGGAGTGAGGGATGAGGAAGGAGAGATGGAGCGGGGAGCGGAGAGAGGGAATGGAGTGTTCAAGACATTTTATAAAAAATTATATGAAGCTCAACCCCCGGATGGGAGGGAGAGAATGATGGGCTTCTTGGATCGGCTGGAATTTCCCAAGGTGGAAGAGCAGGAAAGGGTGGGACTGGGAGCACAGATCGAGGTAGAAGAAGTGGTGAAAGGAATTAGGAGCATGCAGGCGGGAAAGGCCCCGGGACCAGATGGATTCCCAGTCGAATTCTGTAGAAAATATGTGGACTTGCTCGCCCCGGTACTGACGAGGACCTTTAATGAGGCAAAGGAAAGGGGACAACTGCCCCCGACTATGTCTGAAGCAACGATATCGCTTCTCTTAAAGAAGGAAAAGGACCCGCTACAATGCGGGTCCTATAGACCTATTTCCCTCCTAAATGTAGATGCCAAGGTCCTGGCCAAGGTAATGGCAATGAGAATAGAGGAATGTGTCCCGGGGGTGGTCCACGAGGACCAAACTGGGTTTGTGAAGGGGAGACAGCTGAACACGAATATACGGAGGTTGTTAGGGGTAATGATGATGGCCCCACCAGAGGGAGAAACGGAGATAGTAGTGGCGATGGATGCCGAGAAAGCATTTGATAGAGTGGAGTGGGATTATTTGTGGGAGGTGTTGAGGAGATTTGGTTTTGGAGAGGGGTATGTTAGATGGGTGCAGCTGTTGTATAGGGCCCCAGTGGCGAGCGTGGTCACGAATGGACGGGGATCTGCATATTTTCGGCTCCATAGAGGGACAAGGCAGGGATGCCCTCTGTCCCCATTATTGTTTGCACTGGCGATTGAGCCCCTGGCGATAGCGTCGAGGGGTTCCAAGAAGTGGAGGGGAGTACTTAGGGGAGGAGAAGAGCACCGGGTATCTTTCTATGCGGACGATTTGCTACTATACGTGGCGGACCCGGCGGAGGGGATGCCAGAAATAATGCGGATACTTGGGGAGTTTGGGGATTTTTCAGGGTATAAATTGAACATGGGGAAAAGTGAGTTGTTTGTGGTGCATCCAGGGGAGCAGAGTAGAGAAATAGAGGACCTACCGTTGAGGAAGGTAACAAGGGACTTTCGTTACCTGGAGATCCAGATAGCTAAGAATTGGGGCACATTGCATAGGTTAAATTTAACGCGGTTGGTGGAACAGATGGAGGAGGATTTCAAGAGATGGGATATGGTATCCCTGTCAATGGCAGGGAGGGTGCAGGCGGTTAAGATGGTGGTCCTCCCGAGATTCCTCTTTGTGTTTCAGTGCCTCCCGGTGGTGATCACGAAGGCTTTTTTTAAAAGGATTGAAAAGAGCATCGTGGGTTTTGTGTGGGCCGGGAAGACCCCGAGAGTGAGGAAGGGATTCTTACAGCGTAGCAGGGATAGGGGGGGCTGGCACTACCGAGCCTAAGTGAGTATTATTGGGCCGCTAATATTTCAATGGTGAGTAAGTGGATGGGAGAGGAGGAGGGAGCGGCGTGGAAGAGATTAGAGAGGGCGTCCTGTAGGGGGACTAGCCTACAGGCTATGGTGACAGCCCCATTGCCGTTCTCACCGAGGAACTACATCACAAGCCCGGTGGTGGTGGCTACACTGATGATTTGGGGACAGTGGAGACGGCATAGGGGAAAGACTGGAGCCTTGGGGGGGTCCCCGATAAGAAACAACCATAGGTTTGCCCCGGGGGAATGGATGGGGGATATGGAATGTGGCAAAGAGCAGGAATAATGCAACTGAAAGATCTGTTTGTGGATGGGAAGTTCGCGAGTCTGGGAGCGCTGACCGAGAAATATGGGTTGCCCCAAGGGAATGCATTCAGGTATATGCAACTGAGGGCTTTTGCGAGGCAACAGGTGAGGGAATTCCCGCAGCTCCCGACACAAGAGGTGCAGGACAGAGTGATCTCAAAGACATGGGTGGGGGATGGTAAGGTGTCAGATATATATATAGGGAAATGAGGGACGAAGGGGAGACTATGGTAGATGAACAGGGATGGTGCAGGCGGGAGGGTTTCAGATTTTTGGATAACTGGGGCTCTTTCTGGGGAAGGTGGGACCTCTACAGACAGGATGGTCTACATCTGAACCTGAGGGGCACAAATATCCTGGGGGGGAGATTTGTTAGTGCTCTTTGGGGGGGTTTAAACTAATGCAGCAGGGGCATGGGAACCTGGATTGTAGTTTTAGGGTAAGGGAGAATGAGAGTATAGAGGTCAGGAGCACAGATTTGACGTCGCAGGAGGGGGCCAGCGTTCAGGTAGGTGGTTTGAAGTGTGTCTACTTCAATGCCAGGAGTATACGAAACAAGGTAGGGGAACTGGCAGCGTGGGTTGGTACCTGGGACTTCGATGTTGTGGCCATTTCGGAGACATGGATAGAGCAGGGACAGGAATGGATGTTGCAGGTTCCGGGGTTTAGGTGTTTTAGTAAGCTCAGAGAAGGAGGCAAAAGAGGGGGAGGTGTGGCGCTGCTAGTCAAGAGCAGTATTACGGTGGCGGAGAGGATGCTAGATGGGGACTCTTCTTCCGAGGTAGTATTGGCTGAAGTTAGAAACAGGAAAGGAGAGGTCACCCTGTTGGGAGTTTTTTATAGGCCTCCTAATAGTTCTAGGGATGTAGAGGAAAGGATGGCGAAGATGATTCTGGATATGAGCGAAAGTAACAGGGTAGTTATTATGGGAGACTTTAACTTTCCAAATATTGACTGGAAAATATATAGTTCGAGTACAATAGATGGGTCGTTTTTTGTACAGTGTGTGCAGGAGGGTTTCCTGAAACAATATGTTGACAGGCCAACAAGAGGCGAGGCCACGTTGGATTTGGTTTTGGGTAATGAACCAGGCCAGGTGTTGGATTTGGAGGTAGGAGAGCACTTTGGGGACAGTGACCACAATTCGGTGACGTTTACGTTAATGATGGAAAGGGATAAGTATACACCGCAGGGCAAGAGTTATAGCTGGGGGAAGGGCAATTATGATGCCATTAGACGTGACTTGGGGGGGGATAAGGTGGAGAAGTAGGCTGCAAGTGTTGGGCACACTGGATAAGTGGGGCTTGTTCAAGGATCAGCTACTGCGTGTTCTTGATAAGTATGTACCGGTCAGACAGGGAGGAAGGCGTCGAGCGAGGGAACCGTGGTTTACCAAGGAAGTGGAATCTCTTGTTAAGAGGAAGAAGAAGGCCTATGTGAAGATGAAGTGTGAAGTTTCGGTTGGGGCGATGGATAGTTACAAGGTAGCGAGGAAGGATCTAAAGAGAGAGCTAAGACGAGCAAGGAGGGGACATGAGAAGTATTTGGCAGGAAGGATCAAGGAAAACCCAAAAGCTTTCTATAGGTATGTCAGGAATAAGCAAATGACTAGGGAAAGAGTAGGACCAGTCAAGGACAGGGATGGGAAATTGTGTGTGGAGTCTGAAGAGATAGGCGAGATACTAAATGAATATTTTTCGTCAGTATTCACTCAGGAAAAAGATAATGTTGTGGAGGAGAATGCTGAGCCCCAGGCTAATAGAATAGATGGCATTGAGGTACGTAGGGAAGAGGTGTTGGCAATTCTGGACAGGCTGAAAATAGATAAGTCCACGGGACCTGATGGGATTTATCCTAGGATTCTATGGGAGGCCAGGGAAGAGATTGCTGGACCTTTGGCTTTGATTTTTATGTCATCATTGGCTACAGGAATAGTGCCAGAGGACTGGAGGACAGCAAATGTGGTCCCTTTGTTCAAAAAGGGGAGCAGAGACAACCCCGGCAACTATAGACCGGTGAGCCTCACGTCTGTAGTGGGTAAAGTCTTGGAGGGGATTATAAGGGACAAGATTTATAATCATCTAGATAGGAATAATATGATCAGGGATAGTCAGCATGGCTTTGTGAAGGGTAGGTCATGCCTCACAAACCTTATTGAGTTCTTTGAGAAGGTGACTGAACAGGTAGAGGGTAGAGCAGTTGATGTGGTGTATATGGATTTCAGCAAAGCGTTTGATAAGGTTCCCCACGGTAGGCTATTGCAAAAAATACGGAGGCTGGGGATTGAGGGTGATTTAGAGATGTGGATCAGAAATTGGCTAGCTGAAAGAAGACAGAGGGTGGTGGTTGATGGGAAATGTTCAGAATGGAGTACAGTCACAAGTGGAGTACCACAAGGATCTGTTCTGGGGCCGTTGCTGTTTGTCATTTTTATCAATGACCTAGAGGAAGGCGCAGAAGGGTGGGTGAGTAAATTTGCAGACGATACTAAAGTCGGTGGTGTTGTCGATAGTGTGGAAGGATGTAGCAGGTTACAGAGGGATATAGATAAGCTGCAGAGCTGGGCTGAGAGGTGGCAAATGGAGTTTAATGTAGAGAAGTGTGAGGTGATTCACTTTGGAAGGAATAACAGGAATGCGGAATATTTGGCTAATGGTAAAGTTCTTGAAAGTGTGGCTGAGCAGAGGGATCTAGGTGTCCATGTACATAGATCCCTGAAAGTTGCCACCCAGGTTGATAGGGTTGTGAAGAAGGCCTATGGAGTGTTGGCCTTTATTGGTAGAGGGATTGAGTTCCGGAGTCGGGAGGTCATGTTGCAGCTGTACAGAACTCTGGTCCGGCCGCATTTGGAGTATTGCGTACAGTTCTGGTCACCGCATTATAGGAAGGACGTGGAGGCTTTGGAGCGGGTGCAGAGGAGATTTACCAGGATGTTGCCTGGTATGGAGGGAAAATCTTATGAGGAAAGGCTGACGGACTTGAGGTTGTTTTCGTTGGAGAGAAGAAGGTTAAGAGGAGACTTAATAGAGGCATACAAAATGATCAGGGGGTTGGATAGGGTGGACAGTGAGAGCCTTCTCCCGCGGATGGATATGGCTGGCACGAGGGGACATAACTTTAAACTGAGGGGTAATAGATATAGGACAGAGGTCAGAGGTAGGTTCTTTACGCAAAGAGTAGTGAGGCCGTGGAATGCCCTACCTGCTACAGTAGTGGACTCGCCAACATTGAGGGCATTTAAAAGTTTATTGGATAAACATATGGATGATAATGGCATAGTGTAGGTTAGATGGCTTTTGTTTCGGTGCAACATCGTGGGCCGAAGGGCCTGTACTGCGCTGTATTGTTCTATGTTCTATGTTCTATGTAACTAAAAGGGAAATGGGAAGAAGAGCTGGGGGAGGAGATCGAGGAGGGGCTGTGGGCAGATGCCCTAAGCAGGGTAAACTCGTCGTCCTCGTGTGCCAGGCTAAGCCTGATTCAGTTTAAGGTATTACACAGGGCACATATGACTGGAGCACGGCTCAGTAAATTTTTTGGGGTGGAGGATAGGTGTGCGAGGTGCTCGAGAAGCCCAGCGAATCATACCCATATGTTTTGGTCATGCCCGGCACTACAGGGGTTTTGGATGGGGGTGACAAAGGTGCTTTCAAAAGTAGTAGGAGTCCGGGTCGAACCAAGCTGGGGGTTGGCTATATTTGGGGTTGCACAAGAGCCGGGAGTGCAGGAGGCGAGAGAGGCCGATGTTTTGGCCTTTGCGTCCCTAGTAGCCCGGCGCATGATATTGCTAATGTGGAAAGAAGCCAAGCCCCCGGGGGTGGAGACCTGGATAAATGACATGGCGGGGTTTATAAAGCTAGAGCGGATTAAGTTCGTCCTAAGGGGGTCGGCTCAAGGGTTCACCAGGCGGTGGCAACCGTTCGTCGAATACCTCGCAGAAAGATAGACGGAATGGGAAAAAGAAGGCAGCAGCAGCAGCCCAGGATCGGGGGGGGGGGGGAGGAACCAGAAGGACTCTCAGGGTTGTTAATATATACTGTATAGTATGTATAGGTCGTTGCTACAGATAATTATATATTGGACTGTTAAATTATATTTTTGGAGAGTGTTACTTGTAACAAGGCAGTTGCCAATTAGGGCTAGTTTTCATTTTTTGTTATTTATTATTTATTCATTTTTTTGTTTATAAAATAGGTCATTGTTATTTGTGTTGTTATAATATTGTGTAAAGGATGCACAATGTACTGTGTTGGTTGACCAAAAATTTTCAATAAAATATTTAATTTAAAAAAAGATGCAGCTCTTGGATCGGGCTCATCAGCCATATAAGGGCCCACAGATCCCATGACCAGTAACACAGGAGTTTCTTAGGTCAACAATCATACTCGTTAGCGAGTGATCGCCAAAGACGACCGACTAATCAACAGTCAGAGTCAGCACCGTTCAACTCATGTGACCCCCCCCCCCCGCCCCCCCCCCCCAACTATCATGAGCCAGCAAATTACTTACAACATTAAAACTGGATTTCCAACAATAGGAACTTCTTCACGTTTGAATCTGATCATAAATGTTATTTTATGATGATGTGATGTTTGGTTTATTACCATTCTCTCTCAATACTCCCTCCCTGGCTGAATTATCAGAACACACTGGGATAGAAGTTTCTATGCAGCCAAGGTACTGAAGGCAGCGAGGCCTGGGTCCAAATCCTATTTGGTACAACCGACTTTAGGGGTGGCAGGATTTTCAACAAAAAAAAACAAAGGACCACGCTAGGCCAAAGTCTGACCATGATATGAACGAGTGCTCGTCAAAAATAGCGCCATACTGAAACAGATTTATTGCTCAAAACGACCAAGCTTCCTATCAAAAGTAATAAAAATATAAGCACTGCTGCCTCACGCCGCCAAGGACCCGGGTTTGATCCTGGCCCCTGGTCACTGTCCATGTAAGGTTTGCACATTCTAATTTTAATACAGAATGAACTCTAGTGTTGTGAAAGAGGGGAATGTGTTGACTGGTTGGCAAGTTGACCCCCATTGCCCTTTCCTCCTGTCCTGAGGGATATCATGTCTGGTTGTCAGAGAGGCAGATAGATACCCAGTTAGTTCCAATGATGGAAGTGTGTTTTTATCAGAACTGGAACAATACTGGGGAAGTGTCAGGTGTGTAGAATGGGGTTTGTAGCTGTGGGTGCCAAGAAATATATTACATGCTGGAAGTGGGTAGCATGCTGATTTTTCACCCTTGGTCCTCGGATTTAAATCCAGTCCAGAATGAGAAGAGTGAAAAACTCCTGTCTTTTTGATTAAAGGGTAATAGCTTTAGTTTTCCATAGGGCACAACCCACAAGATACAGCTGACTTCACTTACTGCATTGTCACTCATTGAAACTCAGGAGTTTCATTGTATCGAACCCTATCCTGGAAATGTTTAATGGGAACAGGGTAGCGGGAACTTTCATCTGTATCTAACCCCGTGCTGTACCTGTCCTGGGAGTGTTTGATAAGAGACGGGGCAGAGGGAGCTTCACTCGTGTCTGACCCTTGCCATTCTGCGCTGGAGTGTTTGATAAGGAGTATGCAGATTGAGCTTTACTCAAACTGCTTTGGCAGTGCTTGATGAGTGAATCAAATAGGAAATGCTGCCTATCTCAGTGCCAATGCCCTTCAGCATTTAAACAGCAAAGTTATACAAATCTTCTGCACAAGTTAATCTCGCTGCTACCAAAAACATTCTAGTGACATTCTGCCAGCAGGGACAAAAAGCGGAGAATCTCCTGCAGTATTCACTATTGATGGTGACAGGGCAGTTTTCACAGTGTGGTGTCAGCGATGTCAGTCACAGAAATGCTGATCATTGTGGAACGTTAAGAATCCAGGTTTTGTGTGAAGAGAGTTACAGCCCTGAGGCCTAACTGGAGGGAACACCCAGCACTATCTCCAACTAGCTGGCATCAGCTGACATCCCTTTCAACTGGCTGCTGCTGATCAACACTGGCTATGGCAGCAGCCTTTTGTATTTCTTGCAGTTCTGTCCAGAACAGGTACTGGGCACACAATTCCATAGCTGCCAGCTGCAAACTCAGTAGTTGTTTGCCCAGGCTCAAATATGTGAGGCCAGCCAGCAGAGTATTTGACTGCAGACAGCATCACACCCAAGGCTGTTTATGCCCTCAACCCTTGTCCACGTGCTATCGTCCAGTAGAATAAAGGACGAGAATTCCCGTTGACAGGGGTCAATTTAATTACTGACCATCACCCATGGCAAAGCAGCCCGCTTGATTGGTTACCCCGCACCATTCACCACCTTCAAAGCTCACACCCTCCACCACTGACACACAGTGTCTACCATACGAGTTTCGGAGCCATGAGGTCATGTTGCAGCTGTACAAAACTCTGGTGCAGCCGCATTTGGAGTATTGCGTGCAATTCTGGTCGCCGCATTATAGGAAGGATGTGGAAGCATTGGAAAGGGTGCAGAGGAGATTTACCAGAATGTTGCCTGGCATGATGGGAAGATCTTATTAGGAAAGGCTGAGGGACTTGAGGCTGTTTTTGTTAGAGAGAAGAAGGTTAAGAGGTGACTTAATTGAGGCATACAAGATGATCAGAGGATTGGATAGGGTGGACAGTGAGAGCCTTCTTCCTCGGATGGTGATGTCTAGCACGAGGGGACATAGCTTTAAATTGAGGGGAGAGAGATATAAGACAGATGTTAGAGGTAGGTTCTTTACTCAGAGAGTAGTAAGGGCGTGGAATGCCCTGCCTGCAACAGTAGTGGACTCGCCAATACTAAGGGCATTCAAATGGTCATTGGATAGACATATGGACGATAAGGGAATAATGTAGATGGGCTTTAGAGTGGTTTCACAGGTCGGCGCAACATCGAGGGCCTAAGGGCCTGTACTGCGCTGTAATGTTCTATATACAAATTGCTCTGCAACAACTCGCCAAAGCTCCATTGACAGCACCTTATAAACTCCTGACCAATACCATCTGGAAGGACAAGGGCAGCAGATGCATTGGAACCCCACCAGACCGGTGAGTTTCCCTCCAAGCTCCCACACCACCCTGACTTGGAAATAAACCAGCTTTCCCTTCACTGTGGCTGGGTCAAACTCCTGGAACTCCCTCCCTACACCACAGGGACTGCAGCAGTTCAAGAAGGCAGCTCACCGCCACCTTCTCAAGGGCAACTAGGGATGGGCAATAAACGTTGGTCCAGCCAGCGACACTCACTTCCCATAAAATAATAAATCATTAAAAAAAACATACATCAACAGGGATGAACTAACTCAGTCCATGTTTCAACTGGTGCTGAGGACCTTCCTGGTCTGTCTCGCTCTGCTCCAAACCTCTGACCCAGCAGGGGAGCCTCACATTCTCAGATGTTATAGCTATGTCTTTTTGAAAACTTTACCGTGACCAACTACCTTGTTTCCTCCCCCATCCCAGTGCTTTCACACATTGCTGCAAATGCTCAGCTGGTCAGGCAGCATCTGAGAGGAGGGAAACACTCACAGAGATAATATGCCTGTGACCTTCCATCGGAAACTGAGAAACGCTAGAAATATAATAGGCTTCGAGCCAGGGGAGGTTGGAACAAGGACAAAAGGGAAGGTCTGTGACAAGGAGGAAGACAGAAGAGTCTGAGCGGTAGAAGAGTCAGTCTTCCAGAGCCAAAGAGAATGGTGATGTGGCAAGAACATCGACATAGGGCAATACTGTGGCGCAGTGGTTAGCACTGCTGCCTCACGGCGTCAAGGTCCCGGCTCTGGGTCACTGTCCGTGTGGCGTTTGCACATTCTCCCCGTGTTTGTGTGGGTTTCGCTCCCACAACCAAAGATGTGCAGGCTAGGTGGATTGGCCGCACTAAAATTGCCCCTTAAGTGGAAAAAACGAATTGGGCACATTTTTTTTTTTATGTTGAAAGAACATAAACATGAAGTGTGCCGCTGCTTGAAAGAAAAATAAAAGACAAAAAACGGTTCATTTTCCTGGGGCTGGAGGAGATAAGGCAGGGAGAGGATAAACGGTTTTAGAATCATAGAATTTACATTGCAGAAGGAAGCCATTCAGTCCATCGAGTCTGCACCGACCCTTGCAAAGATCACCCTACTCAACTCATGTATCTACCCGATCCCTGTAACCCAACAACCCCCACTTAACCTTTTAGGACATTAAGGGCAATTTAGCATGGCCAACCCACCTAAACCGCACATCTTTGGACTGTGGGAGGAAACTGGAGCACCCGGAGGAAACCCACGCAGACACGGGGAGAACGTGCAGACTCCGCACAGACAGTGACCCAGCCAGTAATCGAACCAGGGACCCTGGAGCTGTGAAGCAATTGTGCTATCCACAATGCTACCGTGCTGCCCTAAATGATGCGGAGATGCTCATCTGATGAAGGAGCATTGCTTCGAAAGCTAGTGATTCCAAACAAACTTGTTGGACTTTAACATGGTGTTGTAAGACTTCTTAAAGGATTTTGAGAACCAGGAAGAGAATTTTAAAAATTCATTCTTTGGCTTAGCCAGAAGCCAGTGTCAGTGAGCAAGCACAGGTTTGCCGGGCCGTTAAGGGCTGACAATCCAGAAACAATTTGGATTTATGTGGCACCTTTAATGCAACAAAACATGCAGAGGTGCTTCACTGGAATGGAATGAGAAAACATTGACAAACGGTGGGAAGATCCAGGGAGCAAACTGCAGAGCTTAGTGCCTAGATTTAGATGTCAGCCCTGGCTCAGCTGGCAGCACTCTCGCATTCGGGTTAGACAGTTCTGGGCTCTATTGCCAATCCAGAGAGCACAAAATCTAGGCCCACACTCCAATGCAGTACTGAGGGAGAGGCTGCACTGCCAGAGATGTCAGCTTTCCCATGAGACGTCAAACCGTGGAGCCTGCACCCCCATTACTAGGGGGTATAGCCTCAAAATAAGGGGAAGTAGATTTAGGCCTGAGTTTAGGAGGAACTTCTTCACCCAAAGGGTTGTGAATCTATGGAATTCCTTGCCCAGTGAAGCAGAAGAGGCTCCATCATTAAATGTTTTTAAGATAAAGATAGATAGTTTTTTGAAGAATAAAGGGATTTAAGAGTTATGGTGTTCGGGCCAGAAAGTGGAGCTGAGTCCATAAAAGATCAGCCATGATCTCATTGAATGGAGGAGCAGGCTCGAGGGGCCAGATGGCCTACTCCTGCTCCTAGTTCTTATGTTCTTATGATCTGAGTAAGGGGTCGCTCATTTATGATAGAGATGAGGAGGAATTTCTTCTCTCAAAAGGGTAGTGAATCTGTGGAATCCATAGAATCTTAGAATTTACAGTGCAGAAGGAGGCCATTCGGCCCATCGAGTCTGCACAGGCTCTTGGAAAGAGCACCCTACCCAAGGTCAACACCTCCACCCTATCCCCATAACCCAGTAACCCCACCCAACACCAAGGGCAATTTTGCACACTAAGGGCAATTTATCATGGCCAATCCATCTAACCTGCACATCTTTGGACTGTGGGAGGAAACCGGAGCACCCGGAGGAAACCCACGCACACACGGGGAGGATGTGCAGACTCCGCACAGACAGTGACCCAAGCCGGAATCGACCCTGGGACCCTGGAGCTGTGAAGCAATTGTGCTATGCACAATGCTACCGTGCTGTCCAATTCTTTACTGCGAGGGACTGTAGAGGCTGGGTTGTAAGTATGTTGAAGACTGAGATAGGCAGATTTTTAATCAACAAGGGAATCGAGGGTTATGGGGATAGGCGGGAAAGTGGAGGTGAAGATCATCATTTCAGATCAGTCATGACCTTACTGAATGGCGGAGCAGACACGATGGGCCGAACGGCCTACTTCTGATCTTATGGTGAAGAGCAGGCCAGTTCACCCAAATGGTCCCTTCCAATATTTGTCCCGCTGATTTCCTAGCGATTATCATAGCACCATTGTTGGGTTTGCTGTATGCGAATCGACGGTTGCCTTTCATTGGCCATCAGGTGCTTTGGAAAATACTGGGATGGTTGAAGGCGCTATGTAAATAAGAGTTCTCCTTCCTTCAACCCCAAAGCTGTTAAATGGAATCCAGCAGCCAATGCTCTGTAGGAAGTGAACTCACAGAAGTATGTTTTTTTTTTAATAATCAATTTGACCTTTCGAAACTATTTTGCTCATTCCTTAGGCAGTAAGTGCTGACCTTTAAACAAAACATACCCAGCACAGCTGTCACTCACCGGACCCGGGCTTGTAAATGTCAACAATGTCTACTTCCAGCTCAGCTTCTGGGGTAAGCTCCACGATTTTCTCTTGCATGACCTTCTTCCTTCGCTCGATCTCCTCCCGGCTCTCTTTCTCTAAATGCAGCCGGAATCTGAGCGACACAGGAAAA
Organism: Scyliorhinus torazame; assembly: GCF_047496885.1. NCBI lineage: Eukaryota > Metazoa > Chordata > Chondrichthyes > Carcharhiniformes > Scyliorhinidae > Scyliorhinus > Scyliorhinus torazame. The sequence goes on along the minus strand of NC_092720.1, from coordinate 188,906,953 downwards.
TGAGACAGAGAGAGAGGAAACATAATTTGGCTGAAAAAAGACCTGAAATGCTCGGAAACATGCAGCAGGCAGACCGCACGTGGTCAAGGTAATGGGTAATCAGGAGGCCACCCTTTCCGATTCACTGCATGGTCCACCCTCCGGTGTCTGCTGCCGGTTACTTGATCCAAGTAATGAGGAAATCCTTTTTTTCAAAAAGATTGGTTGCCATGTGGAATGCACTGGGACAGAGGATGCAGTAGGAAAAATGATTGTTGCTGTCAACTTTATGTCAACACATTACAGGTTAAGGGGGGGAAAGATATTGATCGATTTATTGCCTTTGAGCACATAACCTTGCAGCCTTCCAGTTCAGTACATCTTAAAAATAAGTTTGTGGGCCTTGAATGAAAGGTAATGGTGTTGATAGTGACCACTCCCCTCTGGACAGTGACTCCATGCGAAGGGGGAGCACACGTAAACACATCTGCAGCAGGGGACCTGGGTGCAGCTGGCTAGGTCAGCATTTTTATTGCCCATCTCTAATTGCCCTCAAGGAGGTAATGACCCACCTTCTCGAACTGCTGCCGGCAGGGGTGAGAGGAGAAGAGGAATGCGTAGGAAGGAGGAAGAATGCTGCATTCAGTGAATAAACCTACTACCAAGCTAAGGATGTGTGTGGTTTCATATTTTACTGGCCACTGAGAGATGAACTGGTTGGCCGGTCCACGTAAGCAAGAGACCTCAAGCAAGCTCCCAATTTCCCCCAAGGGGACAGAGTCAGGGACATGATAGAGGAACAGAAACAGACATTGTTCCTTCCGCACCCCCCCCCCCCCCCCCCCCAACAGCTAACTCTTGCACTACCTTGGGTCCAGGTCACGAGAGGATGAGCACAATCTATCTGCCAACACAACAGTCCGCATAAAACATAGATGGAGGCCATGCGGCCCATCATGCCTGTCCTGTGCTAGCTCTTTCCCAACAGCCCTTCACATCTTTTAAACCCTCAAATGCAGCCATTATATTATGCTAATAATGGTGATAATAAAATTTAATCCTGTTCTGCCCTTACGAATAGAGATACATTCAGCATTAAATCCTCCTCCTCCATGTCCTAGGAAGGCAACTATGGACTTCCTTTGGATTGGATATGGTTGTGAACTGGCAAGGTATTGCAGTGCTTTGTCAATGCCTTCTACACTACAGCTGACCCACAAACCCTCCCACACTCATTACCACCTGCCATCAGGCTCACTGGAAGGATTTACAGGCTGATAACTGGCCGAATACAATAGGCTGGAATCGGAAACCAAAACTGAAAATGCTGAAAAAAAATCTCTGCAGGTCTGGCAGCATCTGGACTTGGAAACCGGAGCTTCTGGCCCAAAGGTAGGGAACACCACTCAAGTGTGCCACAGGACCCACACAGCATTGAATCACATCTTCAAACACTGGAAACACTCAGAAAATCTGTTAGCATCTGCAAAGAAAGAAACAGAGTCAACGCTTCCGGCCAAGGGCAATTCATTCAAACTATCTGAATCTGAAAAGTTAACTCTTTCTCTCTCTCGCTCCATGGATGCTGCCTAACCTGGAGTGTTTATCCCCCTCACATTGTATTTTAGTCATGGAAGGATATGTTGAACGGCTGACACGGGGTCTAAATCTCAGCACAGGTCAAACGGGCGGTCAGTGATCGTCAAATTTACATTCATTCTTTTTTCAAATCAGGGCGCCATGTGGTGCAGTGGTTAGCACTGGAACTGCGGCGCAGAGGACACGGGTTCAAATCCCGGCCCTGAGTCAGTGCCGTGTGGAGTTTGCACATTCTCCTCACGTATGCGTGGGTTCCTCCCACGCACCCCAAAGATGTGCTGAATAGGTTGACTGGCCATACTAAATTGCCCCTTAATTGGAAAAGAAAAATAATTGGCTACTCTAAATTCCTCTTCTCTTCTCACCCCCGTCGGCAGCAGTTCAATAAGGTGGGTTATTGCTCACATTCTTGAGGGCAATTAAATGGGCAATAAAAATGCTGACCTAGTCAGCGGCGCCCAGGTCCCCAACTGCAGTTGTGTTTACGTGTGCTCCCCCTTCGCATGGAGTCACTCTCCAGAAGGGAGTGGTTACTATCAACCCCTGCACATCTTTGAGTTGTTGGGGGCGAAACCCACGCAAACACGGGGAGAATGTGCAAACTCCACACGGACAGTGACTCAGAGCCAGGATCGAACCTGGGACCTGAGCACCATGATGCAGCAGTGCTAACCACTGTGCCGCCCTGTCAAATTTACATTAATGGCGCTTCCAAGCTCAACGGACATTAGGAAGGTGCGGTACTTCCTGAGTGCTTTCTCCGTAGTTCTGGCAAACATTGTATTAAAAGTTTCTGGTAAAGACGTCACTGAAATCCTAATAGCTGCCAGGATCCGATCACCCCCTCCTCCCACCCCCCGAGTGTGCTGGCGTGTTTCCAGGGGCATCAGTGCCCTCCAGTTTCCCTCACCTGTTCGGATTGTATCCCGGCTCTCCCGCTTTCCACAGCGCCGGCTGCTGATTGATTTTCCGCACCTGCAAGGTGAAGGATTCGCTGTCCGACGTGTCCGTCTGCTCCTCATAACGATCATGGCTCCCGCTCCGGCTATGGGAGCTCGACCTCACACCGTCGGGTAAACCTGAAACAGATCCCAGAGGAATGCTAGAAGGCTGCAGCAAACAAGGCAGTAAAAGCTCAGAGATTTTGTGCTGACCATCGTTGTTGAAAACCCTAACAGAATAAAACATCCCGAAGGCCAAGAGGGGATTTGATGGAGGTTTCCAAAATTAGGAGGGGGCTGGACAGAGTAGATATGGAGAAATTGTTCCCACTTGTAAAGTGAATGTGGCGCAGTGGTTAGCACTGCTGCTTCACGGTGCCGAGGACCTGGGTTCGGTCCCGGCCCAGTCACTGCCCATGTGGAATGTGCACATTCTCCCTTGTCTGCGTGGGAATCACCCTTCCCCCACAACCCAAAGATGTGCAGGGTAGGTGGATTAGCCACGCTAAATTGCCCCTTAATTGGAAAATTTAAGGGAAAAACAAAAGAGTAAAATGATTGTGAATGAGAGGGCACAGATTTCAATTGATTTGCAAAAGAAGCAAATGCAATGAGATAAAATGAAACCTTTCCACACAGCGAGTGATTGGAATCTGGAACACTGCCTGAAAGTGTGTTGCAAGCAGGTTCAATCCAGGTATTTAAGAGGGCGTTAGATGATTACTGAAATAGGAACAGTGTGCAGGGGTAAGGGAGGAAAGGCCGAAGAGCACTAAGCCATGTTGCTCATTTGGAGATCCGGGCCAGACTCAACAGGCCGAATGGCAATTCTGAGATTAAAAGTCACTTCACAGGAACGCCATCAGGCAGGAAGGAGACACGGGACGAAAAGCTTGGTCAAAGGGATAGTTTTCAAGGAGGATCGTAAAGGAGAAGGGAGCGAGAGAGAAAGAGAGGGAGAGATATGAAAATCAAGGATGGGCAAGAGGTCAGAATTTGATTACGTATGAATGCTCAAATTACAACCATCGAGCCTGGACTAAAAATTGAGCAAGATTGTAGTTGATCTGATTGCGGTCTCTCAACTCCAAAGTCCTGCCTACACTCGATAACCGAATCTATCTACCACTGCCTTGAAAATATTTATTGACACTGCTTCCACCCCTCTCTGGGGAGGTGTTCCAAAGGCTCACGACCCTCTGAGAAAATAATACTTCTCCTCTCCATCTTAAATGGGAGACCCTTCCTTTCTAAACTGCAAACCCCTAGCCCCCCGCATTCAAGTCTCTCCTGCAAGTGACAACATCCTCTCAGCATCCACCCCATCAAGCATCTGATGATTCAGCAAGATCACCTCTCATTCTGCTAAACCCCAATGGATGTGGGCCCAGCCCGTCCAACTTCTCCTCGCAAGATTAAACCCCTCCTGGAGGCATAAATTGAGCAAGCCCCTTCTCGACAGTTAGAAACGCACTTATATCCTTAATTACAGGTACGAGAACAGTGACGTCACGCAATGTTTAGAATGAAACACGCTTCTTCCTCTGCCTCGTTCAGGCGGTGTGAACAGAGACAGGAGCAGTCAATTCAGCTCCTCGAGTTTACTCTGCCATTCTGCTACATCATGACCTGGCCTTTTACTCCATTTACCTGCTTTGCTTCAGTTCCCCTTAATCCCCTTCCCCAACAAAAATAAAAACACCTGCCAATCTCACTTTTTAAACTTTCAATTGATGCCCAAGTTCCAACAGCTTTTTAAAAAGGAAAGATTCCAGATTTCTGCTATGAAGAGGCGCCCCCTGATATCGGAATGGCCTAGCTCCAATTTTCTGGTCACGCCTTGCTCTAGAATTAGCCCACCAGACAAAATAGCTTCTCTCAAATCCATTAAAACATCTTAAATGGGCAGCATGGTGGCGCAGTGGTTAGCATTGCAGCCTCAGGGCGCCCAGGTCCCAGGTTCGATCCCGGCTCTGGGTCAAAGTTTGCACATTCTCCCTGTGCTTGCGCGAGTTTCGCCCCCACAGCCCAAAGATATGTAGGCTAGGTGGATTGGCCACGCTAAAATTGCCCCTTAATTGGAAAAAGAATTGGGTACTCTAAATTTTAAAAGGAAAAGGAAAAAAAAACATCTTAAATACTTCAAAATAAGCAAGCAGGAATAATTTGATTTAGCGCAAGCCCTGATCCGCAACGGATTTACAGCCTCCAGCCCGAGAAAAACACATTCACCATTATTCTGTTTCCTGTCACTCAGCCAGCTTTATGTCCATGCTGCTACTGGCCCTTTTTACTTTGTCCATAAGTCTGTTATGGGGCACCTCACATGGCCTTTTGGAAGCCTCATGTAAGCCACATAGACACAGCACTAACCTCATCAACCTGCACTTTCCAAACAAACCTCAAGCAAGTTAGTTGAACACAATTTTCCCTTTTTTTTAAAAAAACTCCATGACTGCTTTTCTTAATTAATCCAAATGATCGCACATTTTGTCCTTATCCGGAATTATCCGAAAAGCACCCCACCACTGAGGTTAGATTGATTAGCCTGTACTGTTACTGGCCTTATCCTTACACCCGTTTTTGAACAAGGCTCGAATATATGCAATTCTTTATATTTTCTGCATCAGAGGATTGAAAGATTAAGCCCAGCGCCTCTGCAATTTTAACCCTCAACTTTCCTCCATATCCATGGCTACATCTCATCTGGCTCTGGTGACTTATCAACTTTTTTGTTTGGATCAGCCATTCCATTCAATACATCCGCTTCAACCCAGTGTATCAACCACTTCCTCCATTATGTCACAGGCAGCATTCTCTTCCTTGGTAAAGGCAGATGCAGAGTACTCATTAAGAGCCTCCGGCATGGGCAGCACAGTGGTTAGTACTGCTGCCTCAAGGCGCTGAGGACCTGGGTTTGATTCTGACGCCGAGTCACTGTCCGTGCGGAGTTTGCACATTCTTCCCGTGTCTGCGTGGGTCTCACCCCCACAACCCAAAGATGTGCAGGGTAGGTGGATTGATTGGCCATGCTAAATTGCCCCTTAATTGGGAAAAAAAATGAATTGCGTACTTTAAATTTATAAGATATAGAACCTCAGCCATGCCACCTTCCTCTATGCCGTTCCCTGATCGCCTCTCACCCCCTTTTAACACTTATAAAACTAGAGGAGACTTATGCTTCAACACTCTCACTCTCGTTCTTCTCTTATCTGTTTTTGACTTCCCTTCTGAACCTTCTACATTCAACCTGGTTGGCAACTATATTACCCACCTGACATCCATCTTTTTCTGCTTTGTTGTACTCTTCCAGAAAGCTCTGCACTTGTTTGCCCTCCACTTCCCCCTAGTGAGAATGTACCTCAACTGTACTCAAACCATCTCCCCTTTCAAAGCAATTCCGTTAAAGTTTTGCCTGCCAATCGATGATTCCGCTTTATTTGGGCCAGATTACGGATTGACATTCCCCAGTTAATTATTCTCATTCGGATTCATCCTTATCCTTTTCCCATAGCTACCCAAAGTCTGAGAATACTATGACCACCGTCCCCTAAATGTTCCCAGACGGACACTAGATCCTTCTCATTCCACAAATCGAGATCCAGCATTGCCTCCTTCCCTCTGGAAAAATACTGAAGAAACAACCTTCCCAGGACATGCCCTACAAACGTTTTTCCCCTTGGCGCTATTACCATCCCAATCTACAGTCGGGTAATTAAACTTCTCGCACCATTCGAGTTTCCTCGCAATTTTGTTCCTCTACATCTTCTGAGAGCGGCCGACAGAATTCTGCTCCCTCCCAACACTAATGTTCTCCAAATTAACATTGCCTGCCCCCACCCCTCCAACCTTCCTGGACATTGGTAGAGCACAATGAAGCAGAAGAGAGCTACATATGGTTACATGCATCTGCCCTACACATCATCTATTGAATGTCACTCAGAAAAACAATAGGAATTTCTGTTGGGTTGGGTGGGGAAGGTTCAGGTGAGGCAGCAGTCAGGGAAATGGCGTCTGCTGTGGACCGGCGGCGACGGCATGCGAATTGCAGTGGATCAAGGTGTTCTGGGAGTATGGAGGTGTTGCGCTTCATGGTCAAACTCTCAAAGCACTTCATTACGACTGAAGTCAGGGCCACTGGTCGGTAGTCATTGAGGCATGTTGCCTGGTTCTTCTTTGGCACCGGTATGATGGTGGTCTTCTTGAAGCAGATGGGACTTCGGAGTGGAGTAGGGACTGGTTAAAGATGTCCGCGAATACCTCTGCCAGCTGGCCCGCACAGGCTCTGAGCGCACGACCAGGATCCCGTCCGGGCCCAGCGCCTTCCGAGGGTTCACTTTCAGGAAGGCCGATCTGACTTTGGAAGCTGTGATGATGAGTATGGGTGAGTTCTGGGCTGCTGGGGCACTTGACAGCGGATTTTTGGTTACCTGCTCGAACTGAGCATAGAATGCATTGAGTTCATCGGGGAGGGGTGCGCTGCTGCCGGAGATGCTGCTCGGCTTCACTTTGTAGCCCGTTAATGTTTAGTCCTTGCCACAATCGCCGAGAGTCTATCTGTGACTCTAGCTTGGTTTGATATTGTCTCTTGGCATCTCGGATGGCTTTGCGGAGGTCGTACCTGGATTTCTTGTACAGGTCAGGGTCGTCTAACTTGAACGCCTCAGATCTGTCCTTCAGTAAGGAGTCAATCTCGTGATTGAGCCATGGTTTCCGGTTGGGGAACGTGCGTACTGCTTTCTTTGACACGCAGTCGCCCACACATTTGCTGATGAAGTCTGTGACGGTGGTGGCATACTCATTTAAGTTGGTCGCTGAGTTCTTAAATATGGACCAGTCCACTGTCTCTACGCAATCACGTAAGAGCTCTTCAGTTTCCTCAGACCAGCACCGCACGACCTTCTTAGCTGGATTCTCCCGCTTGAGTTTCTGCTTGTATGCCGAGAGAAGGAGCACCGTCTTTTGGTCTGATTTGCCAAAGTGCGGTCGGGCGATGGAACGGTAGGCGCTCTTGATTTGTGAGTAGCAGTGGTCAAGAGTGTTGTCACCCCTGGTGGGACAGGAGATGTGCTGGTGGAATTTTGGCAGTACACGGTGGGTTATTCTCACTCAGCGTATCTAATGGTCTATATTCTTTACCACTGGGTTATTCTCATCACTCACCCTTTACATTATGGTCCATTTCCGATCACTGGGATATTCTCACTCACTCTGTATTCTGGTCTATACTCTTTATGATTGGGTTATTCTCACACTCAATGACCATGTATATTATGATCTACATTCTCTTTCACTCGGTTATTCTCACTCGCCCTGTATATAATAGTCTATATTCTCTATCACTGGGTTATTCTCACTCACTGTATATAATAATCTATATTCACTATCACTGGGTTATTCTCACTCACTGTATCTAATGGTCTATATTCTCTATCACTGAGTTATTCTCACTCACTCACTATATATTATGGTCTACATTCTGTCACTGAGTTATTCTCACTCACTCACTGTATCTAATGGTCTATATTCTCTAGCACTGAGTTATTCTCACTCACTGTATATAATGGTCTATATTCTCTATCAGAGTTATTCTCACTCACTGTATCTAATAGTCTATATTCTCTATCACTGAGTTATTCTCACTCATTCACTGTATCTAATGGTCTATATTCTCTATCACTGAGTTATTCTCACTCACTCACTGTATCTAATGGTCTATATTCTCTATCACTGAGTTATTCTCACTCACTGTATATAATGGTCTATATTCTCTATCACGGAGTTATTCTCACTCACTCACTGTATCTAATGGTCTATATTCTCTATCACTGTGTTATTCTCACTCACTGTATCTAATGGTCTATCACCGAGTTATTCTCACTCACTGTATATTATGGTCTACATTCTGTCACTGAGTTATTCTCATCACTGGATCTAATGATCTATATTCTCTGTCACCAGGTTATTCTCACTCACTGTATATTATGGTCTATATTCTCTATCACTGAGTTATTCTCACTCACTCACTGTATATTATGGTCTACATTCTGTCACTGAGTTATTCTCATTCACTGTATATTATGGTCTACATTCTGTCACCAGGTTATTCTCACTCACTGTATATTATGGTCTATATTCTCTATCACTGAGTTATTCTCACTCACACACTGTATATTATGGTCTATATTCTCTATCACTGAGTTATTCTTACTCACTCACTGTACATAATGGTCTATATTCTCTATCACTGAGTTATTCTCACTCACTGTATCTAAAGGTCTATCACCGAGTTATTCTCACTCACTGTATATTATGGTCTATATTCTCTATCACTGAGTTATTCTCACTCATTGTATATTATGGTCTACATTCTGTCACTGAGTTATTCTCACTCACTGTATCTAATGATCTATATTCTCTGTCACCAGGTTATTCTCACTCACTGTATATTATGGTCTATATTCTCTATTACTGAGTTATTCTCACTCACTGTATCTAATAGTCTATATTCTCTATCACTGAGTTATTCTCACTCACTCACTGTATATAATGGTCTATATTCTCTATCACTGAGTTGTTCTCACTCACTCATTGTATCTAATAGTCTATATTCTCTATCACTGAGTTATTCTCACTCACTCACTGTATCTAATGGTCTTTATTCTCTATCAATGAGTTATTCTCACTCAGTATATAATGGTCTATATTCTCTATCACCGAGTTATTTTCACTCACTGTATATTATGGTCTATATTCTCTATCACCCTGTTATTCTCACTCACTCACTGTATATTATGGTCTACATTCTGTCACTGAGTTATTCTCACTCACTCACTGTATCTAACGGTCTATATTCTCTATCACTGAGTTATTCTCACTCACTGTATATAATGGTCTATATTCTCTATCAGAGTTATTCTCACTCACTGTATCTAATAGTCTATATTCTCTATCACTGAGTTATTCTCACTCACCTCACTGTATCTAATGGTCTATATTCTCTATCACTGAGTTATTCTCACTCACTGTATCTAATGATCTATATTCTCTGTCACCAGGTTATTCTCACTCACTGTATATTATGGTCTATATTCTCTATCACTGAGTTATTCTCACACACTCACTGTATATAATGGTCTATATTCTCTATCAGAGTTATTCTCACTCACTGTATATTGTGGTCTATATTCTCTATCACCGAGTTACTCTCACTCACTCACAGTATATTATGGTCTACATTCTGTCACTGAGTTATTCTCACTCACTCACCGTATCTAATAGTCTATATTCTCTAGCACTGAGTTATTCTCACTCACTCACTGTATATAATGATCTATATTCTCTATCACTGAGTTATTCTCACTCACTCACTGTATATAATGGTCTATATTCTCTATCACTGAGTTATTCTCACTCACTCACTGTATCTAATAGTCTATATTCTCTAGCACGGAGTTATTCTCACTCACTCACTGTATATAATGATCTATATTCTCTATCACTGAGTTATTCTCACTCACTGTATATAATGGTCTATATTCTCTATCACTGAGTTATTCTCACACACTCACTGTATATAATGGTCTATATTCTCTATCAGAGTTATTCTCACTCACTGTATATTGTGGTCTATATTCTCTATCACCGAGTTACTCTCACTCACTCACAGTATATTATGGTCTACATTCTGTCACTGAGTTATTCTCACTCACTCACCGTATCTAATAGTCTATATTCTCTAGCACTGAGTTATTCTCACTCACTCACTGTATATAATGATCTATATTCTCTATCACTGAGTTATTCTCACTCACTCACCGTATCGAATAGTCTATATTCTCTAGCACTGAGTTATTCTCACTCACTCACTGTATATAATGATCTATATTCTCTATCACTGAGTTATTCTCACTCACTCACTGTATATTATGGTCTATATTCTCTATCACCGAGTTATTCTCACACTCACTGTATATAATGGTCTATATTCTCTATCAGAGTTATTCTCACTCACTGTATATTATGGTCTATATTCTCTATCACCGAGTTATTCTCACTAACTCACTGTATATTATGGTCTACATTCTGTCACTGAGTTATTCTCACTCACTCACTGTATCTAATGGTCTATATTCTCTATCACTGAGTTATTCTCACTCACTGTATCTAATAGTCTATATTCTCTATCAGAGTTATTCTCACTGACTCACTGTATCTAATGGTCTATATTCTCTATCACTGAGTTATTCTCACTCACTCACTGTATCTAATAGTCTATATTCTCTATCACTGAGTTATTCCCACTCACCTCACTGCATCCAATGGTCTATATTCTCTATCACTGTGTTATTCTCACTCACTGTATACAGTTTGTTGACAGGCCAACAAGAGGCGAGGCCACATTGGATTTGGTTTTGGGTAATGAACCAGGCCAGGTGTTGGATTTGGAGGTAGGTGAGCACTTTGGGGACAGTGACCACAATTCGGTGACGTTTACGTTAAGGATGGAAAGGGATAAGTATACACCGCAGGGCAAGAGTTATAGCTGGGGGAAGGGAAATTATGATGCCTTTAGACGTGACTTGGGGGGGATAAGGTGGAGAAGTAGGCTGCAAGTTTTGGACACACTGGATAAGTGGAGCTTGTTCAAGGATCAGCTACTGCGTGTTCTTGATAAGTATGTACCGGTCAGGCAGGGAGGAAGGTGCCGAGCGAGGGAACCGTGGTTTACCAAAGAAGTGGAATCTCTTGTTAAGAGGAAGAAGGAGGCCTATGTGAAGATGAGGTGTGAAGTTTCAGTTGGGGCGATGGATAGTTACAAGGTAGCGAGGAAGGATCTAAAGAGAGAGCTAAGACGAGCAAGGAGGGGACATGAGAAGTATTTGGCAGGAAGGATCAAGGAAAACCCAAAAGCTTTCTATAGGTATGTCAGGAATAAGCGAATGACTAGGGACAGAGTAGGACCAGTCAAGGACAGGGATGGGAGGTTGTGTGTAGAGTCTGAAGAGATAGGCGAGATACTAAATGAATATTTTTCGTCAGTATTCACTCAGGAAAAAGATAATGTTGTGGAGGAGAATGCTGAGCTCCAGGTAAATAGATTAGATGGCATTGAGGTACGTAGGGAAGAGGTGTTGGCAATTCTGGACAGGCTGAAGATAGATAAGTCCCCGGGACCTGATGGGATTTATCCTAGGATTCTCTGGGAGGCCAGGGAAGAGATTGCTGGACCATTGGCTTTGATTTTTATGTCATCATTGGATACAGGAATAGTGCCAGAGGACTGGAGGATAGCAAATGTGGTCCCTTTGTTCAAAAAGGGGAGCAGAGACAACCCCGGCAACTATAGACCGGTGAGCCTCACGTCTGTAGTGGGTAAAGTCTTGGAGGGGATTATAAGAGACAAGATTTATAATCATCTAGACAGGAATAATATGATCAGGGATAGTCAGCATGGCTTTGTGAAGGGTAGGTCATGCCTCACAAACCTTATCGAGTTCTTTGAGAAGGTGACTGAACAGGTAGACGAGGGTAGAGCAGTTGATGTGGTGTATATGGATTTCAGCAAAGCGTTTGATAAGGTTCCCCACGGTAGGCTATTGCAGAAAATACGGAGGCTGGGGATTGAGGGTGATTTAGAGATGTGGATCAGAAATTGGCTAGCTGAAAGAAGACAGAGGGTGGTGGTTGATGGGAAATGTTCAGAATGGAGTTCTGTCACAAGTGGAGTACCACAAGGATCTGTTCTGGGGCCGTTGCTGTTTGTCATTTTTATCAATGACCTAGAGGAAGGCGCAGAAGGGTGGGTGAGTAAATTTGCAGACAATACTAAAGTCGGTGGTGTTGTCGATAGTGTGGAAGGAAGTAGCAGGTTACAGAGGGATATAGATAAGCTGCAGTGCTGGGCTGAGAGGTGGCAAATGGAGTTTAATGTAGAGAAGTGTGAGGTGATTCACTTTGGAAGGAAAAACAGGAATGTGGAATATTTGGCGAATGGGAAAGTTCTTGAAAGTGTGGATGAGCAGAGGGATCTAGGTGTCCATGTACATAGATCCCTGAAAGTTGCCACCCAGGTTGATAGGGTGGTGAAGAAGGCCTATGGAGTGTTGGCCTTTATTGGTAGAGGGATTGAGTTCCGGAGTCAGGAGGTCATGTTGCAGCTGTACAGAACTCTGGTACGGCCGCATTTGGAGTATTGCGTACAGTTCTGGTCACCGCATTATAGGAAGGACGTGGAGGCTTTGGAACGGGTGCAGAGGAGATTTACCAGGATGTTGCCTGGTATGGAGGGAAAATCTTATGAGGAAAGGCTGATGGACTTGAGGTTGTTTTCGTTAGAGAGAAGAAGGTTAAGAGGAGACTTAATAGAGGCATACAAAATGATCAGAGGGTTAGATAGGGTGGACAGTGAGAGCCTTCTCCCGCGGATGGAAATGGCTAGCACGAGGGGACATAGCCTTAAACTGAGGGTTAATAGATATAGGACAGAGGTCAGGGGTAGGTTCTTTACGCAAAGAGAGTGAGGCCGTGGAATGCCCTACCTGCTACAGTAGTGAACTCGCCAACATTGGGGGCATTTAAAAGTTTATTGGATAAACATATGGATGATAATGGTATAGAGTAGGTTAGATGGCTTTTGTTTCGGTGCAACATCGTGGGCCGAAGGGCCTGTACTGCGCTGAATTGTTCTATGTTCTATGTTCTATTATGGTCTATATTCTCTATCACTGAGTTATTCTCACTCACTCACTGTATATTATGGTCCACATTCTGTCACTGAGTTATTCTCACTCACTCACTGTATCTAATGGTCTATATTCTCTAGCACTGAGTTATTCTCACTCACTGTATATAATGGTCTATATTCTCTATCAGAGTTATTCTCACTCACTGTATCTAATAGTCTATATTCTCTATCACTGAGTTATTCTCACTCATTCACTGTATCTAATGGTCTATATTCTCTATCACTGAGTTATTCTCACTCACTCACTGTATCTAATGGTCTATATTCTCTATCACTGAGTTATTCTCACTCACTGTATATAATGGTCTATATTCTCTATCACTGAGTTATTCTCACTCACTCACTGTATCTAATGGTCTATATTCTCTATCACTGTGTTATTCTCACTCACTGTATCTAATGGTCTATCACCGAGTTATTCTCACTCACTGTATATTATGGTCTACATTCTGTCACTGAGTTATTCTCATCACTGGATCTAATGATCTATATTCTCTGTCACCAGGTTATTCTCACTCACTGTATATTATGGTCTATATTCTCTATCACTGAGTTATTCTCACTCACTCACTGTATATTATGGTCTACGTTCTGTCCCTGAGTTATTCTCATTCACTGTATATTATGGTCTACATTCTGTCACCAGGTTATTCTCACTCACTGTATATTATGGTCTATATTCTCTATCACTGAGTTATTCTCACTCACACACTGTATATTATGGTCTATATTCTCTATCACGGAGTTATTCTTACTCACTCACTGTACATAATGGTCTATATTCTCTATCACTGAGTTATTCTCACTCACTCACTGTATCTAATAGTCTATATTCTCTATCACTGTGTTATTCTCACTCACTGTATCTAAAGGTCTATCACCGAGTTATTCTCACTCACTGTATATTATGGTCTATATTCTCTATCACTGAGTTATTCTCACTCATTGTATATTATGGTCTACATTCTGTCACTGAGTTATTCTCACTCACTGTATCTAATGATCTATATTCTCTGTCACCAGGTTATTCTCACTCACTGTATATTATGGTCTATATTCTCTATTACGGAGTTATTCTCACTCACTGTATCTAATAGTCTATATTCTCTATCACTGAGTTATTCTCACTCACTCACTGTATATAATGGTCTATATTCTCTATCACTGAGTTGTTCTCACTCACTCATTGTATCTAATAGTCTATATTCTCTATCAATGAGTTATTCTCACTCAGTATATAATGGTCTATATTCTCTATCACCGAGTTATTTTCACTCACTGTATATTATGGTCTATATTCTCTATCACCCTGTTATTCTCACTCACTCACTGTATATTATGGTCTACATTCTGTCACTGAGTTATTCTCACTCACTCACTGTATCTAACGGTCTATATTCTCTATCACTGAGTTATTCTCACTCACTGTATATAATGGTCTATATTCTCTATCAGAGTTATTCTCACTCACTGTATCTAATAGTCTATATTCTCTATCACTGAGTTATTCTCACTCACTCACTGTATCTAATGGTCTATATTCTCTATCACTGAGTTATTCTCACTCACTCACTGTATCTAATGGTCTATATTCTCTATCACTGAGCTATTCTCACTCACTCACTGTATATAATGGTCTATATTCTCTATCACTGAGTTATTCTCACTCACCTCACTGTATCTAATGGTCTATATTCTCTATCACTGAGTTATTCTCACTCACTGTATCTAATGATCTATATTCTCTGTCACCAGGTTATTCTCACTCACTGTATATTATGGTCTATATTCTCTATCACTGAGTTATTCTCACTCACTCACTGTATATTATGGTCTACATTCTGTCACTGAGTTATTCTCACTCACTGTATATAATGATCTATATTCTCTGTCACCAGGTTATTCTCACTCACTGTATATTATGGTCTATATTCTCTATCACTGAGTTATTCTCACACACTCACTGTATATAATGGTCTATATTCTCTATCAGAGTTATTCTCACTCACTGTATATTGTGGTCTATATTCTCTATCACCGAGTTACTCTCACTCACTCACAGTATATTATGGTCTACATTCTGTCACTGAGTTATTCTCACTCACTCACCGTATCTAATAGTCTATATTCTCTAGCACTGAGTTATTCTCACTCACTCACTGTATATAATGATCTATATTCTCTATCACTGAGTTATTCTCACTCACTCACTGTATATAATGGTCTATATTCTCTATCACTGAGTTATTCTCACTCACTCACTGTATCTAATAGTCTATATTCTCTAGCACGGAGTTATTCTCACTCACTCACTGTATATAATGATCTATATTCTCTATCACTGAGTTATTCTCACTCACTGTATATAATGGTCTATATTCTCTATCACTGAGTTATTCTCACACACTCACTGTATATAATGGTCTATATTCTCTATCAGAGTTATTCTCACTCACTGTATATTGTGGTCTATATTCTCTATCACCGAGTTACTCTCACTCACTCACAGTATATTATGGTCTACATTCTGTCACTGAGTTATTCTCACTCACTCACCGTATCTAATAGTCTATATTCTCTAGCACTGAGTTATTCTCACTCACTCACTGTATATAATGATCTATATTCTCTATCACTGAGTTATTCTCACTCACTCACCGTATCTAATAGTCTATATTCTCTAGCACTGAGTTATTCTCACTCACTCACTGTATATAATGATCTATATTCTCTATCACTGAGTTGTTCTCACTCACTCACCGTATCTAATAGTCTATATTCTCTAGCACTGAGTTATTCTCACTCACTCACTGTATATAATGATCTATATTCTCTATCACTGAGTTATTCTCACTCACTCACTGTATATAATGATCTATATTCTCTATCACTGAGTTATTCTCACTCACTCACCGTATCTAATAGTCTATATTCACTATCACTGAGTTATTCTCACTCACTCACTGTATATTATGGTCTATATTCTCTATCAGAGTTATTCTCACTCACTGTATATTATGGTCTATATTCTCTATCACCGAGTTATTCTCACTAACTCACTGTATATTATGGTCTACATTCTGTCACTGAGTTATTCTCACTCACTCACTGTATCTAATGGTCTATATTCTCTATCACTGAGTTATTCTCACTCACTGTATCTAATAGTCTATATTCTCTATCAGAGTTATTCTCACTGACTCACTGTATCTAATGGTCTATATTCTCTATCACTGAGTTATTCCCACTCACCTCACTGCATCTAATGGTCTATATTCTCTATCACTGTGTTATTCTCACTCACTGTATACAGTTTGTTGACAGGCCAACAAGAGGCGAGGCCACATTGGATTTGGTTTTGGGTAATGAACCAGGCCAGGTGTTGGATTTGGAGGTAGGTGAGCACTTTGGGGACAGTGACCACAATTCGGTGACGTTTACGTTAAGGATGGAAAGGGATAAGTATACACCGCAGGGCAAGAGTTATAGCTGGGGGAAGGGAAATTATGATGCCTTTAGACGTGACTTGGGGGGGATAAGGTGGAGAAGTAGGCTGCAAGTTTTGGACACACTGGATAAGTGGAGCTTGTTCAAGGATCAGCTACTGCGTGTTCTTGATAAGTATGTACCGGTCAGGCAGGGAGGAAGGTGCCGAGCGAGGGAACCGTGGTTTACCAAAGAAGTGGAATCTCTTGTTAAGAGGAAGAAGGAGGCCTATGTGAAGATGAGGTGTGAAGTTTCAGTTGGGGCGATGGATAGTTACAAGGTAGCGAGGAAGGATCTAAAGAGAGAGCTAAGACGAGCAAGGAGGGGACATGAGAAGTATTTGGCAGGAAGGATCAAGGAAAACCCAAAAGCTTTCTATAGGTATGTCAGGAATAAGCGAATGACTAGGGACAGAGTAGGACCAGTCAAGGACAGGGATGGGAGGTTGTGTGTAGAGTCTGAAGAGATAGGCGAGATACTAAATGAATATTTTTCGTCAGTAT
Source organism: Scyliorhinus torazame (assembly GCF_047496885.1). Taxonomy (NCBI): domain Eukaryota; kingdom Metazoa; phylum Chordata; class Chondrichthyes; order Carcharhiniformes; family Scyliorhinidae; genus Scyliorhinus; species Scyliorhinus torazame. Next base: position 188,889,698 of record NC_092720.1, on the reverse strand, counting down.
TCACTCAGGAAAAAGATAATGTTGTGGAGGAGAATGCTGAGCTCCAGGTAAATAGATTAGATGGCATTGAGGTACGTAGGGAAGAGGTGTTGGCAATTCTGGACAGGCTGAAAATAGATAAGTCCCCGGGACCTGATGGGATTTATCCTAGGATTCTCTGGGAGGCCAGGGAAGAGATTGCTGGACCATTGGCTTTGATTTTTATGTCATCATTGGATACAGGAATAGTGCCAGAGGACTGGAGGATAGCAAATGTGGTCCCTTTGTTCAAAAAGGGGAGCAGAGACAACCCCGGCAACTATAGACCGGTGAGCCTCACGTCTGTAGTGGGTAAAGTCTTGGAGGGGATTATAAGAGACAAGATTTATAATCATCTAGATAGGAATAATATGATCAGGGATAGTCAGCATGGCTTTGTGAAGGGTAGGTCATGCCTCACAAACCTTATTGAGTTCTTTGAGAAGGTGACTGAACAGGTAGATGAGGGTAGAGCAGTTGATGTGGTGTATATGGATTTCAGCAAAGCGTTTGATAAGGTTCCCCACGGTAGGCTATTGCAGAAAATACGGAGGCTGGGGATTGAGGGTGATTTAGAGATGTGGATCAGAAATTGGCTAGCTGAAAGAAGACAGAGGGTGGTGGTTGATGGGAAATGTTCAGAATGGAGTTCTGTCACAAGTGGAGTACCACAAGGATCTGTTCTGGGGCCGTTGCTGTTTGTCATTTTTATCAATGACCTAGAGGAAGGCGCAGAAGGGTGGGTGAGTAAATTTGCAGACAATACTAAAGTCGGTGGTGTTGTCGATAGTGTGGAAGGAAGTAGCAGGTTACAGAGGGATATAGATAAGCTGCAGTGCTGGGCTGAGAGGTGGCAAATGGAGTTTAATGTAGAGAAGTGTGAGGTGATTCACTTTGGAAGGAAAAACAGGAATGTGGAATATTTGGCGAATGGGAAAGTTCTTGAAAGTGTGGATGAGCAGAGGGATCTAGGTGTCCATGTACATAGATCCCTGAAAGTTGCCACCCAGGTTGATAGGGTGGTGAAGAAGGCCTATGGAGTGTTGGCCTTTATTGGTAGAGGGATTGAGTTCCGGAGTCAGGAGGTCATGTTGCAGCTGTACAGAACTCTGGTACGGCCGCATTTGGAGTATTGCGTACAGTTCTGGTCACCGCATTATAGGAAGGACGTGGAGGCTTTGGAACGGGTGCAGAGGAGATTTACCAGGATGTTGCCTGGTATGGAGGGAAAATCTTATGAGGAAAGGCTGATGGACTTGAGGTTGTTTTCGTTAGAGAGAAGAAGGTTAAGAGGAGACTTAATAGAGGCATACAAAATGATCAGAGGGTTAGATAGGGTGGACAGTGAGAGCCTTCTCCCGCGGATGGAAATGGCTAGCACGAGGGGACATAGCCTTAAACTGAGGGTTAATAGATATAGGACAGAGGTCAGGGGTAGGTTCTTTACGCAAAGAGAGTGAGGCCGTGGAATGCCCTACCTGCTACAGTAGTGAACTCGCCAACATTGGGGGCATTTAAAAGTTTATTGGATAAACATATGGATGATAATGGTATAGTGTAGGTTAGATGGCTTTTGTTTCGGTGCAACATCGTGGGCCGAAGGGCCTGTACTGCGCTGAATTGTTCTATGTTCTATGTTCTATTATGGTCTATATTCTCTATCACTGAGTTATTCTCACTCACTCACTGTATATTATGGTCCACATTCTGTCACTGAGTTATTCTCACTCACTCACTGTATCTAATGGTCTATATTCTCTAGCACTGAGTTATTCTCACTCACTGTATATAATGGTCTATATTCTCTATCAGAGTTATTCTCACTCACTCACTGTATCTAATGGTCTATATTCTCTATCACTGTGTTATTCTCACTCACTGTATCTAATGGTCTATCACCGAGTTATTCTCACTCACTGTATATTATGGTCTATATTCTCTATCACGGAGTTATTCTCACTCACTGTATCTAATGGTCTATCACCGAGTTATTCTCACTCACTGTATATTATGGTCTACATTCTGTCACTGAGTTATTCTCATCACTGGATCTAATGATCTATATTCTCTGTCACCAGGTTATTCTCACTCACTGTATATTATGGTCTATATTCTCTATCACTGAGTTATTCTCACTCACTCACTGTATATTATGGTCTACATTCTGTCACTGAGTTATTCTCATTCACTGTATATTATGGTCTACATTCTGTCACCAGGTTATTCTCACTCACTGTATATTATGGTCTATATTCTCTATCACTGAGTTATTCTCACTCACACACTGTATATTATGGTCTATATTCTCTATCACTGAGTTATTCTTACTCACTCACTGTACATAATGGTCTATATTCTCTATCACTGAGTTATTCTCACTCACTCACTGTATCTAATAGTCTATATTCTCTATCACTGTGTTATTCTCACTCACTGTATCTAAAGGTCTATCACCGAGTTATTCTCACTCACTGTATATTATGGTCTATATTCTCTATCACTGAGTTATTCTCACTCATTGTATATTATGGTCTACATTCTGTCACTGAGTTATTCTCACTCACTGTATCTAATGATCTATATTCTCTGTCACCAGGTTATTCTCACTCACTGTATATTATGGTCTATATTCTCTATTACTGAGTTATTCTCACTCACTGTATCTAATAGTCTATATTCTCTATCACTGAGTTATTCTCACTCACTCACTGTATATAATGGTCTATATTCTCTATCACTGAGTTGTTCTCACTCACTCATTGTATCTAATAGTCTATATTCTCTATCACTGAGTTATTCTCACTCACTCACTGTATCTAATGGTCTTTATTCTCTATCAATGAGTTATTCTCACTCAGTATATAATGGTCTATATTCTCTATCACCGAGTTATTTTCACTCACTGTATATTATGGTCTATATTCTCTATCACCCTGTTATTCTCACTCACTCACTGTATATTATGGTCTACATTCTGTCACTGAGTTATTCTCACTCACTCACTGTATCTAACGGTCTATATTCTCTATCACTGAGTTATTCTCACTCACTGTATATAATGGTCTATATTCTCTATCAGAGTTATTCTCGCTCACTGTATCTAATAGTCTATATTCTCTATCACTGAGTTATTCTCACTCACTCACTGTATCTAATGGTCTATATTCTCTATCACTGAGTTATTCTCACTCACTCACTGTATCTAATGGTCTATATTCTCTATCACTGAGCTATTCTCACTCACTCACTGTATATAATGGTCTATATTCTCTATCACTGAGTTATTCTCACTCACCTCACTGTATCTAATGGTCTATATTCTCTATCACTGAGTTATTCTCACTCACTGTATCTAATGATCTATATTCTCTGTCACCAGGTTATTCTCACTCACTGTATATTATGGTCTATATTCTCTATCACTGAGTTATTCTCACACACTCACTGTATATAATGGTCTATATTCTCTATCAGAGTTATTCTCACTCACTGTATATTGTGGTCTATATTCTCTATCACCGAGTTACTCTCACTCACTCACAGTATATTATGGTCTACATTCTGTCACTGAGTTATTCTCACTCACTCACCGTATCTAATAGTCTATATTCTCTAGCACTGAGTTATTCTCACTCACTCACTGTATATAATGATCTATATTCTCTATCACTGAGTTATTCTCACTCACTCACTGTATCTAATAGTCTATATTCTCTAGCACGGAGTTATTCTCACTCACTCACTGTATATAATGATCTATATTCTCTATCACTGAGTTATTCTCACTCACTGTATATAATGGTCTATATTCTCTATCACTGAGTTATTCTCACACACTCACTGTATATAATGGTCTATATTCTCTATCAGAGTTATTCTCACTCACTGTATATTGTGGTCTATATTCTCTATCACCGAGTTACTCTCACTCACTCACAGTATATTATGGTCTACATTCTGTCACTGAGTTATTCTCACTCACTCACCGTATCTAATAGTCTATATTCTCTAGCACTGAGTTATTCTCACTCACTCACTGTATATAATGATCTATATTCTCTATCACTGAGTTATTCTCACTCACTCACTGTATATAATGATCTATATTCTCTATCACTGAGTTATTCTCACTCACTCACTGTATATTATGGTCTATATTCTCTATCACCGAGTTATTCTCACACTCACTGTATATAATGGTCTATATTCTCTATCAGAGTTATTCTCACTCACTGTATATTATGGTCTATATTCTCTATCACCGAGTTATTCTCACTAACTCACTGTATATTATGGTCTACATTCTGTCACTGAGTTATTCTCACTCACTCACTGTATCTAATGGTCTATATTCTCTATCACTGAGTTATTCTCACTCACTGTATCTAATAGTCTATATTCTCTATCAGAGTTATTCTCACTGACTCACTGTATCTAATGGTCTATATTCTCTATCACTGAGTTATTCTCACTCACTCACTGTATCTAATAGTCTATATTCTCTATCACTGAGTTATTCCCACTCACCTCACTGCATCTAATGGTCTATATTCTCTATCACTGTGTTATTCTCACTCACTGTATACAGTTTGTTGACAGGCCAACAAGAGGCGAGGCCACATTGGATTTGGTTTTGGGTAATGAACCAGGCCAGGTGTTGGATTTGGAGGTAGGTGAGCACTTTGGGGACAGTGACCACAATTCGGTGACGTTTACGTTAAGGATGGAAAGGGATAAGTATACACCGCAGGGCAAGAGTTATAGCTGGGGGAAGGGAAATTATGATGCCTTTAGACGTGACTTGGGGGGGATAAGGTGGAGAAGTAGGCTGCAAGTTTTGGACACACTGGATAAGTGGAGCTTGTTCAAGGATCAGCTACTGCGTGTTCTTGATAAGTATGTACCGGTCAGGCAGGGAGGAAGGTGCCGAGCGAGGGAACCGTGGTTTACCAAAGAAGTGGAATCTCTTGTTAAGAGGAAGAAGGAGGCCTATGTGAAGATGAGGTGTGAAGTTTCAGTTGGGGCGATGGATAGTTACAAGGTAGCGAGGAAGGATCTAAAGAGAGAGCTAAGACGAGCAAGGAGGGGACATGAGAAGTATTTGGCAGGAAGGATCAAGGAAAACCCAAAAGCTTTCTATAGGTATGTCAGGAATAAGCGAATGACTAGGGACAGAGTAGGACCAGTCAAGGACAGGGATGGGAGGTTGTGTGTAGAGTCTGAAGAGATAGGCGAGATACTAAATGAATATTTTTCGTCAGTATTCACTCAGGAAAAAGATAATGTTGTGGAGGAGAATGCTGAGCTCCAGGTAAATAGATTAGATGGCATTGAGGTACGTAGGGAAGAGGTGTTGGCAATTCTGGACAGGCTGAAAATAGATAAGTCCCCGGGACCTGATGGGATTTATCCTAGGATTCTCTGGGAGGCCAGGGAAGAGATTGCTGGACCATTGGCTTTGATTTTTATGTCATCATTGGATACAGGAATAGTGCCAGAGGACTGGAGGATAGCAAATGTGGTCCCTTTGTTCAAAAAGGGGAGCAGAGACAACCCCGGCAACTATAGACCGGTGAGCCTCACGTCTGTAGTGGGTAAAGTCTTGGAGGGGATTATAAGAGACAAGATTTATAATCATCTAGATAGGAATAATATGATCAGGGATAGTCAGCATGGCTTTGTGAAGGGTAGGTCATGCCTCACAAACCTTATTGAGTTCTTTGAGAAGGTGACTGAACAGGTAGATGAGGGTAGAGCAGTTGATGTGGTGTATATGGATTTCAGCAAAGCGTTTGATAAGGTTCCCCACGGTAGGCTATTGCAGAAAATACGGAGGGTGGGGATTGAGGGTGATTTAGAGATGTGGATCAGAAATTGGCTAGCTGAAAGAAGACAGAGGGTGGTGGTTGATGGGAAATGTTCAGAATGGAGTTCTGTCACAAGTGGAGTACCACAAGGATCTGTTCTGGGGCCGTTGCTGTTTGTCATTTTTATCAATGACCTAGAGGAAGGCGCAGAAGGGTGGGTGAGTAAATTTGCAGACAATACTAAAGTCGGTGGTGTTGTCGATAGTGTGGAAGGAAGTAGCAGGTTACAGAGGGATATAGATAAGCTGCAGTGCTGGGCTGAGAGGTGGCAAATGGAGTTTAATGTAGAGAAGTGTGAGGTGATTCACTTTGGAAGGAAAAACAGGAATGTGGAATATTTGGCGAATGGGAAAGTTCTTGAAAGTGTGGATGAGCAGAGGGATCTAGGTGTCCATGTACATAGATCCCTGAAAGTTGCCACCCAGGTTGATAGGGTGGTGAAGAAGGCCTATGGAGTGTTGGCCTTTATTGGTAGAGGGATTGAGTTCCGGAGTCAGGAGGTCATGTTGCAGCTGTACAGAACTCTGGTACGGCCGCATTTGGAGTATTGCGTACAGTTCTGGTCACCGCATTATAGGAAGGACGTGGAGGCTTTGGAACGGGTGCAGAGGAGATTTACCAGGATGTTGCCTGGTATGGAGGGAAAATCTTATGAGGAAAGGCTGATGGACTTGAGGTTGTTTTCGTTAGAGAGAAGAAGGTTAAGAGGAGACTTAATAGAGGCATACAAAATGATCAGAGGGTTAGATAGGGTGGACAGTGAGAGCCTTCTCCCGCGGATGGAAATGGCTAGCACGAGGGGACATAGCCTTAAACTGAGGGTTAATAGATATAGGACAGAGGTCAGGGGTAGGTTCTTTACGCAAAGAGAGTGAGGCCGTGGAATGCCCTACCTGCTACAGTAGTGAACTCGCCAACATTGGGGGCATTTAAAAGTTTATTGGATAAACATATGGATGATAATGGTATAGTGTAGGTTAGATGGCTTTTGTTTCGGTGCAACATCGTGGGCCGAAGGGCCTGTACTGCGCTGAATTGTTCTATGTTCTATTATGGTCTATATTCTCTATCACCGAGTTATTCTCACTCACTCACTGTATATTATGGTCCACATTCTGTCACTGAGTTATTCTCACTCACTCACTGTATCTAATGGTCTATATTCTCTATCACTGAGTTATTCTCTCACTGTATATAATGGTCTATATTCTCTATCAGTTATTCTCACTCACTGTATCTAATAGTCTATATTCTCTATCACCGAGTTATTCTCACTCACTCACTGTATCTAATGGTCTATATTCTCTATCACTGAGTTATTCTCACTCACTCACTATCTAATAGTCTATATTCTCTAGCACTGAGTTATTCTCACTCACTCACTGTATATAATGATCTATATTCTCTATCACGGAGTTATTCTCACTCACTCACTGTATCTAATGATCTATATTCTCTATCACTGAGTTATTCTCACTCACTCACTGTATATTATGGTCTATATTCTCTATCAGAGTTATTCTCACTCACTGTATATTATGGTCTATATTCTCTATCACTGAGTTATTCTCACTCACTCACTGTATATTATGGTCTACATTCTGTCACTGAGTTATTCTCACTCACTGTATATAATGATCTATATTCTCTGTCACCAGGTTATTCTCACTCACTGTATATTATGGTCTATATTCTCTATCACTGAGTTATTCTCACTCACTGTATATAATGGTCTATATTCTCTATCACCGAGTTATTCTCACACACTCACTGTATATAATGGTCTATATTCTCTATCAGAGTTATTCTCACTCACTGTATATTGTGGTCTATATTCTCTATCACCGAGTTACTCTCACTCACTCACAGTATATTATGGTCTACATTCTGTCACTGAGTTATTCTCACTCACTCACCGTATCTAATAGTCTATATTCTCTAGCACTGAGTTATTCTCACTCACTCACTGTATATAATGGTCTATATTCTCTATCACTGGGTTATTCTCACTCACTGTATCTAATAGTCTATATTCTCTATCACTGAGTTATTCTCACTCACTGTATCTAATAGTCTATATTCTCTATCACTGGGTTATTCTCACTCACTGTATATTATGGTCTATATTCTCTATCACTGGGTTATTCTCACTCACTGTATCTAATAGTCTATATTCTTTATCACTGAGTTATTCTCACTCACTGTATCTAATGGTCTATATTCTCTATCACTGAGTTATTCTCACTCACTGTATATTATGGTCTATATTCTCTATCATTGGGTTATACTCACTCACTGTATATTATGGTCTATATTCTCTATCAGAGTTATTCTCACTCACTGTATATTATGGTCTATATTCTCTATCAGAGTTATTCTCACTCACTGTATATTATGGTCTATATTCTCTATCACTGGGTTATTCTCACTCACTGTATATAATGGTCTATATTCTCTATCACTGGGTTATACTCACTCACTGTATATTATGGTCTATATTCTCTATCACTGAGTTATTCTCACTCACTGTATCTAATGGTCTATATTCGCTATCACTGGGTTATTCTCACTCACTATATAATGATCTATATTCTCTATCACTGGGTTATACTCACTCACTGTATATAATGTCTATATTCTCTATCACTGGGTTATACTCACTCACTGTATATAATGTCTATATTCTCTATCACTGGGTTATTCTCACTCACTGTATATAATGATCTATATTCTCTATCACTGAGTTATTCTCACTCACTGTATATAATGGTCTATATTCTCTATCACTGTGTTATTCTCACTCACTGTATATTATGGTCTATATTCTCTATCACTGAGTTATTCTCACTCACTGTATATAATGGTCTATATTCTCTATCACTGTGTTATACTCACTCACTGTATATAATGACCTATATTCTCTATCACTGTGTTATACTCACTCACTGTATATAATGATCTATATTCTCTATCACTGAGTTATTCTCACTCACTGTGTATTATGGTCTATATTCTCTATCACTGAGTTATTCTCACTCACTGTATATAATGGTCTATATTCTCTATCACTGGGTTATTCTCACTCACTGTATATTATGGTCTATATTCTCTATCACTGGGTTATTCTCACTCACTGTATATTATGGTCTATATTCTCTATCACTGGGTTATTCTCACTCACTGTATATTATGGTCTATATTCTCTATCACTGAGTTATTCTCACTCACTGTATATAATGGTCTATATTCTCTATCACTGGGTTATTCTCACTCACTGTATATTATGGTCTATATTCTCTATCACTGAGTTATTCTCACTCACTGTATATAATGGTCTATATTCTCTATCGCTGTGTTATACTCACTCACTGTATATAATGATCTATATTCTCTATCACTGGGTTATTCTCACTCACTGTATATAATGATCTATATTCTCTATCACTGAGTTATTCTCACTCACTGTATATAATGGTCTATATTCTCTATCACTGTGTTATTCTCACTCACTGTATATTATGGTCTATATTCTCTATCACTGAGTTATTCTCACTCACTGTATATAATGGTCTATATTCTCTATCACTGTGTTATACTCACTCACTGTATATAATGACCTATATTCTCTATCACTGTGTTATACTCACTCACTGTATATAATGATCTATATTCTCTATCACTGAGTTATTCTCACTCACTGTGTATTATGGTCTATATTCTCTATCACTGAGTTATTCTCACTCACTGTATATAATGGTCTATATTCTCTATCACTGGGTTATTCTCACTCACTGTATATTATGGTCTATATTCTCTATCACTGGGTTATTCTCACTCACTGTATATTATGGTCTATATTCTCTATCACTGGGTTATTCTCACTCACTGTATATTATGGTCTATATTCTCTATCACTGAGTTATTCTCACTCACTGTATATAATGGTCTATATTCTCTATCACTGGGTTATTCTCACTCACTGTATATTATGGTCTATATTCTCTATCACTGAGTTATTCTCACTCACTGTATATAATGGTCTATATTCTCTATCGCTGTGTTATACTCACTCACTGTATATAATGATCTATATTCTCTATCACTGAGTTATTCTCACTCACTGTATATAATGGTCTATATTCCCTATCACTGTGTTATACTCACTCACTGTATATAATGATCTATATTCTCTATCACTGAGTTATTCTCACTCACTGTATATAATGGTCTATATTCTCTATCACTGTGTTATACTCACTCACTGTATATAATGATCTATATTCTCTATCACTGAGTTATTCTCACTCACTGTATATAATGGTCTATATTCTCTATCACTGAGTTATTCTCACTCACTGTATATAATGATCTATATTCTCTATCACTGAGTTATTCTCACTCACTGTATATAATGGTCTATATTCTCTATCACTGTGTTATACTCACTCACTGTATATAATGATCTATATTCTCTATCACTGAGTTATTCTCACTCACTGTATATTATGATCTATATTCTCTATCACTGAGTTATTCTCACTCACTGTATATAATGGTCTATATTCTCTATCACTGTGTTATACTCACTCACTGTATATAATGATCTATATTCTCTATCACTGAGTTATTCTCACTCACTGTATATAATGATCTATATTCTCTATCACTGTGTTATACTCACTCACTGTATATAATGATCTATATTCTCTATCACTGAGTTATTCTCACTCACTGTATATAATGATCTATATTCTCTATCACTGAGTTATTCTCACTCACTGTATATAATGGTCTATATTCTCTATCACTGAGTTATTCTCACTCACTGTATATAATGGTCTATATTCTCTATCACTGTGTTATACTCACTCACTGTATATAATGGTCTATATTCTCTATCACTGAGTTATTCTCACTCACTGTATATAATGGTCTATATTCTCTACCTTGGTTATTCTCACTCACTGTATATAATGATCTATATTCTCTATCTGGGTTATTCTCACTCACTGTATATAATGGTCTATATTCTCTATCACTGTGTTATACTCACACACTGTATGTAATGGTCTATATTCTCTATCACTGAGTTATTCTCACTCACTGTATATAATGGTCTATATTCTCTATCACTGAGTTATTCTCACTCACTGTATATAATGGTCTCTATTCTCTATCACTGAGTTATACTCACTCACTGTATATTATGGTCTATATTCTCTATCACTGGGTTATACTCACTCACTGTATATTATGGTCTATATTCTCAACACTGGGTTATACTCACTCACTGTATATAATGGTCTATATTCTCTATCACTGAGTTATTCTCACTCACTGTATATAATGGTCTATATTCTCTATCACTGAGTTATTCTCACTCACTGTATATAATGGTCTCTATTCTCTATCACTGAGTTATACTCACTCACTGTATATTATGGTCTATATTCTCTATCACTGTGTTATACTCACTCACTGTATATAATGGTCTATATTCTCTATCACTGGGTTATTCTCACTCACTGTATATAATGGTCTATATTCTCTATCACTGTGTTATACTCACTCACTGTATATAATGGTCTATATTCTCTATCACTGAGTTATTCTCACTCACTGTATATAATGGTCTATATTCTCTATCACTGAGTTATTCTCACTCACTGTATATAATGGTCTCTATTCTCTATCACTGAGTTATACTCACTCACTGTATATTATGGTCTATATTCTCTATCACTGAGTTATACTCACTCACTGTATATAATGGTCTATATTCTCTATCACTGGGTTATTCTCACTCACTGTATATTATGGTCTATATTCTCTATCACTGAGTTATTCTCACTCACTGTATATAATGGTCTATATTCTCTATCACTGTGTTATACTCACTCACTGTATATAATGATCTATATTCTCTATCACTGTGTTATACTCACTCACTGTATATAATGATCTATATTCTCTATCACTGAGTTATTCTCACTCACTGTATATAATGGTCTATATTCTCTATCACTGAGTTATTCTCACTCACTGTATATAATGGTCTATATTCTCTATCACTGAGTTATTCTCACTCACTGTATATTATGATCTATATTCTCTATCACTGAGTTATTCTCACTCACTGTATATAATGGTCTATATTCTCTATCACTGTGTTATACTCACTCACTGTATATAATGATCTATATTCTCCATCACTGAGTTATTCTCACTCACTGTATATAATGATCTATATTCTCTATCACTGTGTTATACTCACTCACTGTATATAATGATCTATATTCTCTATCACGGAGTTATTCTCACTCACTGTATATAATGATCTATATTCTCTATCACTGAGTTATTCTCACTCACTGTATATAATGGTCTATAGTCTCTATCACTGTGTTATACTCACTCACTGTATATAATGATCTATATTCTCTATCACTGAGTTATTCTCTCACTGTATATAATGGTCTATATTCTCTATCACTGAGTTATTCTCACTCACTGTATATAATGATCTATATTCTCTATCACTGAGTTATTCTCACTCACTGTATATAATGGTCTATATTCTCTATCACTGTGTTATACTCACTCACTGTATATAATGATCTATATTCTCTATCACCAGAGTTATTCTCACTCACTGTATATTATGATCTATATTCTCTATCACTGTGTTATACTCACTCACTGTATATAATGATCTATATTCTCTATCACTGAGTTATTCTCACTCACTGTATATTATGATCTATATTCTCTATCACTGTGTTATACTCACTCACTGTATATAATGGTCTATATTCTCTATCACTGAGTTATTCTCACTCACTGTATATAATGATCTATATTCTCTATCACTGAGTTATTCTCACTCACTGTATATAATGGTCTATATTCCCTATCACTGTGTTATACTCACTCACTGTATATAATGATCTATATTCTCTATCACTGAGTTATTCTCACTCACTGTATATAATGGTCTATATTCTCTATCACTGTGTTATACTCACTCACTGTATATAATGATCTATATTCTCTATCACTGAGTTATTCTCACTCACTGTATATAATGGTCTATATTCTCTATCACTGAGTTATTCTCACTCACTGTATATAATGGTCTATATTCTCTATCACTGTGTTATACTCACTCACTGTATATAATGGTCTATATTCTCTATCACTGAGTTATTCTCACTCACTGTATATAATGGTCTATATTCTCTATCTGGGTTATTCTCACTCACTGTATATAATGATCTATATTCTCTATCACTGAGTTATTCTCACTCACTGTATATAATGGTCTATATTCCCTATCACTGAGTTATTCTCACTCACTGTATATAATGATCTATATTCTCTATCACTGAGTTATTCTCACTCACTGTATATAATGGTCTATATTCTCTATCACTGTGTTATACTCACTCACTGTATATAATGATCTATATTCTCTATCACTGAGTTATTCGCACTCACTGTATATTATGATCTATATTCTCTATCACTGTGTTATACTCACTCACTGTATATAATGATCTATATTCTCTATCACTGAGTTATTCTCATTCACTGTATATTATGATCTATATTCTCTATCACTGTGTTATACTCACTCACTGTATATAATGGTCTATATTCTCTATCACTGAGTTATTCTCACTCACTGTATATAATGATCTATATTCTCTATCACGGAGTTATTCTCACTCACTGTATATAATGGTCTATATTCCCTATCACTGTGTTATACTCACTCACTGTATATAATGATCTATATTCTCTATCACTGAGTTATTCTCACTCACTGTATATAATGGTCTATATTCTCTATCACTGTGTTATACTCACTCACTGTATATAATGATCTATATTCTCTATCACTGAGTTATTCTCACTCACTGTATATAATGGTCTATATTCTCTATCACTGAGTTATTCTCACTCACTGTATATAATGGTCTATATTCTCTATCACTGTGTTATACTCACTCACTGTATATAATGGTCTATATTCTCTATCACTGAGTTATTCTCACTCACTGTATATAATGGTCTATATTCTCTATCTGGGTTATTCTCACTCACTGTATATAATGGTCTATATTCTCTGTCACGGAGTTATTCTCACTCACTGTATATAATGGTCTCTATTCTCTATCACTGAGTTATACTCACTCACTGTATATTATGGTCTATATTCTCTATCACTGGGTTATACTCACTCACTGTATATTATGGTCTATATTCTCTATCACTGGGTTATACTCACTCACTGTATATTATGGTCTATATTCTCTATCACTGAGTTATTCTCACTCACTGTATCTAATGGTCTATATTCTCTATCACTGAGTTGTTCTCACTCACTCACTATATTATGGTCTATATTCTCTATCACTGGGTTATACTCACTCACTGTATATAATGGTCTATATTCTCTATCACTGTGTTATACTCACTCACTGTATATAATGGTCTATATTCTCTATCACTGAGTTATTCTCACTCACTGTATATAATGGTCTATATTCTCTATCACTGAGTTATTCTCACTCACTGTATATAATGGTCTCTATTCTCTATCACTGAGTTATACTCACTCACTGTATATTATGGTCTATATTCTCTATCACTGTGTTATACTCACTCACTGTATATAATGGTCTATATTCTCTATCACTGGGTTATACTCACTCACTGTATATTATGGTCTATATTCTCTATCACTGGGTTAGACTCACTCACTGTATATTATGGTCTATTTTCTCTATCACTGGGTTATACTCACTCACTGTATATTATGGTCTATATTCTCTATCACTGAGTTATTCTCACTCACTGTATCTAATGGTCTATATTCTCTATCACTGAGTTATTCTCACTCACTCACTATATTATGGTCTATATTCTCTATCACTGGGTTATACTCACTCACTGCATATAAGGGTCTATATTCTCTATCACTGTGTTATACTCACTCACTGTATATAATGGTCTATATTCTCTATCACTGAGTTATTCTCACTCACTGTATATAATGGTCTATATTCTCTATCACTGAGTTATTCTCACTCACTGTATATAATGGTCTCTATTCTCTATCACTGAGTTATACTCACTCACTGTATATTATGGTCTATATTCTCTATCACTGTGTTATACTCACTCACTGTATATAATGGTCTACATTCTCTATCACTGGGTTATTCTCACTCACTCACTATATTATGGTCTATATTCTCTATCACTGGGTTATACTCACTCACTGTATATAATGGTCTATATTCTCTATCACTGGGTTATACTCACTCACTGTATATAATGGTCTATATTCTCTATCACTGGGTTATTCTCACTCACTCACTATATTATGGTCTATATTCTCTATCACTGGGTTATTCTCACTCACTGTATCTAATGGTCTATATTCTCTATCACTGGGTTATTCTCACTCACTCACTATATTATGGTCTATATTCTCTATCACTGGGTTATACTCACTCACTGTATATAATGGTCTATATTCTCTATCACTGGGTTATTCTCACTCACTGTATATTATGGTCTATATTCTCTATCACTGGGTTATACTCACTCACTGTATATTGTGGTCTATATTCTCTATCACTGGGTTATTCTCACTCACTGTATATTATGGTCTATATTCTCTATCACTGGGTTATACTCACTCACTGTATATAATGGTCTATATTCTCTATCACTGGGTTATTCTCACTCACTGTATATTATGGTCTATATTCTCTATCACTGGGTTATTCTCACTCACTGTATATAATGGTCTATATTCTCTATCACTGGGTTATACTCACTCACTGTATATTGTGGTCTATATTCTCTATCACTGGGTTATTCTCACTCACTGTATATTATGGTCTATATTCTCTATCACTGGGTTATTCTCACTCACTGTATATAATGGTCTATATTCTCTATCACTGGGTTATACTCACTCACTGTATATAATGGTCTATATTCTCTATCACTGGGTTATACTCACCCTGGCGTTTCCTCTCCCGCCGCTCCTGCAGTTGTTTTTTCTTCTGTTTCACACTGAAGGGTTTTTTCCGCGGCATGGCGCCTGAGAAACCCACCCCCAGCCAGAAACTGCTGCTCCTACCCGCCTCCCCCCAGGCGGGAGCCCCCGGCTAGACTCTTTGCCTGGACTTGTTACGACTTGTCCTCCTCCGGCTGCTCGGCCAGGTCACTGCTCGTCGCCACGCTAACAGGCTCTCTGCCACTCCGAGCGCCACTCAGCCTGTCCACCAGGCCGCAGCCTCGAGCAACCCCATTCGCCCCGCCCCCTCCTGCGTAACTGCATCATGCACGCTGCAAGCCCCGCCCCTTCCTTGCGCAGCCGCAAAATGCGCGCCTGTAATCACGCCCCTTCCTTGCGCAGCCGCACAATGCGCAGATAACCACGCCCCTTCCTTACGCAGCCGCAGAATCCACACGAGTAACCCCGCCCCTTTCATGCTCAGCCTCAAAATGCCCGCTGCTCGCCTCACCCCTTTCTTGCGGAGCCGCATAACGCTCCATAATAGCCTTGCGCTCTCCCTCTCTGCGCAGCCGGACAACGCCACATCCTGGCCACGCCCCCTCCCTACGCAGCTGCGGGAGGCTGGTCCCAACTCCGCCCAGCCGCGTGACACACGTTATCGGCCCCGCCTTCTCCGTCCCTTTGGCACAGCCGCAAAACATCGTCTTTCCTCGTTGCCGCCCCCTCCCTCGCCGCAGCTGCGCGGTCCCGACTGTCAGCCGTGCACGTGCCCCGCCCTCTCCGTGCTCGGCTCGCCCCGCCCTTACCTGCCTTTCCAGTCTGCGCAGCCGTGTGGCGTTCCGTGCTGGCCCCGCCCCATTCATTGTGCCGCCGCCTTTGCCCCGCCCTTACTGCCCGACCGCGCCCCCTTTGCAGACGTACGATGTCGCAGGCGTCTCACCCTTTCCAATCACAATCCTCTTCAGGCGCCCTCACCGCGGGATGGTTGTTGGCCCCGCCCCTCTGACGTCGATCCCCTTGCAAACCCACTTCCTTTCTATCCTGTCTGACAACCTCGTCCTCCCGGCAGGTTGGTGCCCCGCCCCATCTTGCATTCCTCCTGACAGCCCCGCGCTGGCTGACCCGCCTCCCTGCTGTCCCTGTCACTCAGCGCCCGCTCGTATCACCCCCTATTGTTCTGTCACTCATAACTCCGCCCCTCCACCACCTCCACCAGTTGACGGGCAGTGTATAGAATTGACAGTGCAGAAGGAGACCATTCGGCCCATTGTCTAACACCCGCCCTTGGACATAGCACCCTACTCAAACCCATGCCTCCACACCCTATCCCTGTAACCCAGTCTAACCTTATTGGACACCAAGGGCAATTTATCATTGGCCAATCCACCTAACCTGCACATCTTTGGACTGGGAGGAAACCGGAGCACCCGGAGAAAACCCACGCAGACATAGGTGAACACGCAGACCCGCACAGACAGTGATTCAAGCCAGCAATCGAACCTGGTCCCCTGGAGCTATGAAGCAACTATGCGAACCACAGTGCTGCCCCTTTGACAGCATCTCTCAAAGCGCACAAACCACAGAACCATCTTCACAAAGTCACATACATTTAATGCTTCAAATGGCTAGCAATGAAACCAACACGTCCGACAATCTTTACCTCAACCCCCCCCCCCCCCCCACCCCGTGTTATGGATTGGTAGATCCGACATGCGCCTTGAAATGCACCGAACTTGACAGTACCATTCAATATTTTGGGGGCTAGGTGTGGAGCATTTGCCCATCCAAACAACAAGGTTCAATGAGTTCCTGCAAGAGGCACTCTTGGAGCGCAGTGGTAATGTCCATGCCCCTAAACCAGATGTTCCAGTTTCAAGTCTTACTCCACAACCTACTGGATTAGGATTTGATTTATTGTCATGTGTCCCGAGGTACAGTGAAAAGTATTGTTCTGCGTACACTCCAGACTGATCGTTCCCTACATGGCAAAAACATGGTGTCACGGAAGCAGCCAGGTTGTTTGTCAACCTGACTAGGTCATGCTGTTGCTAACTTTTGGTTGGCTCTTAATTCGTAATTTGCCCTGTTTGTTTAACCTTTGCTCTCGAGTCGCCAGGTATCTTTATGATACCGCCACAAGGTTCAAGTTCAAGTAATGATCAATAACTCAACACACCAATTAATAAGATTCAAATCAAAACACATTTATTATATACAGTAAGTCACTACTTATGCATATAACTCTACTTTCTAGACTATTTCTATCACTAAAAGGCCTGTACTTAGCTTCGGAATTGGCCCACCAGGTCAGGGAAACAAATGGCCTTTCGTTCAGGTCCTGAGTCTGCAGGCTTCAAAAGCTGGTATGGACTTGTAGCTAGGAGTGCCTATCTCGTACCGAGCGTTGACTGGAGACTTACTTGGTTGATGTGGCCGCTTGGGCAGTTCACTCTCAGGGGTTGATTTGCGTTGTTGAGTGACCCTGCCAAGAAGGGCGATTTGAACTTGGGGGCTTTACTTTATAGTCCCCAGGGGCTTCCCGCCCTTCAGGGCAGACCCCGTATCTGGTTCCAAATGATTGGACTGCGTTCCGATCATTTGGATCGATTTCTCCAATACTGGAGTTGTTCCCTGACCGCTGGGCGGTCCCTAAATGTCCGTTGGCCTTCCTTTGTCTTGGCTCCTGCTGGCGCCGAGGAGTCTGGCTTGACTTTATTCACCTTAAGTGTTGCGATTGTGCCTTGGAATCGCTCATTACTATGCAGATGGCTGCTGATTTCAGTGCTGTCTGGTTTTTGCAAGTTTCAATACACATGATTTCTGCACTTGCTAGTCTTTGCCTGTGTTGGCTGAATTTCCCTTCAGTCTTTGCGGTTCTCCATTTTAAGTCGGGAAGTGGGCAATCCAGGTGTCTACACTGCATTTGACTTTTCACTCACCTGGTAGCTCACTTTTAGTGTGGAAATATGTCATCCATGACTCCGAGGGACTGTGTCAGAAGAATAAAGTTCTTCTGACGAGTTTATGATCGGCAGTAAGAGCAGAAGAGTCTCCTGGTCAGCCAGAAGCTGCAAAAGGCAATGGCAATAACTGTAGTACCTTAGAATCATAGAATTCCTACAGTGCAGAAGGACACCATTCGGCCCAACGAATCAGCTCCGACCCTCTGAAAGAGCACCCTACCTAGGCTTTTGAAATAGGGTTGCGAACTATGATTAAATATATTCCTGCAGGTATCATGCCATGACTTTTTCCCATCCTCTAACCATTAGTTGACCAACACTACATCCTCTTGATGTGCTAACTTCTTACGCCACTTGGGAAGCAAAAAGGCTCATTGTCCAATTGGAAGGTGCTTGACTGCCAGACAAGAATCCATTTTCCCATTTTCAATATGTTTCTATCTGGTAAAGAAAATGACAAAAGAAACCCATCGTTTTCAATGTCCTAAAGATTTCTGTCCAGGATTGCACACACTGTGTCCTAGAGATCGATCGTCAATGACTGGAGACTCCAAGCCAACCCGGAAGGAAATTTGATGGTGATCAAAAGTTTGGTCAAACAGAGAGATTTTCAGAAGCGTCTCAAAGATGGAGCAAGAGGTAGAGAGAGACAAAATGGTTTGTGGAGCAAATTGCACAGGATCTAGGCAGCAGAAGGTAAGTCCACCAAAGATGTGGTGGAGTGGTGAAAATCAAGGACGGGTAAGAGGCCGAAATTGGAATAACGCAGAGATCTCGAGGGTCGTCGGGTTAGTGGAGGCTATGATCAAGGGATGGGCAGGATCAGGATCGGGGAAGGATTTGAATACAAGGATGAGAATTTTACAATTGAGGCGTTGTCAAGACAGAACCAATGCTAAATGAGTGAAGAGGATTACGGACCAGAAACCCACCTTGAGAGGGCATCAAAGTTGTGAATATTCTGATTTAGTCTGGGACAGTGGCCAGGGAGAGGGACAGTAATGGTGGCAAGGGTATGCAGTTTGCATCGGAGGTCAAGGTCTTGGTCTTTCCAATATTTAGGCAGAGGAAATTGAAGTTGTCCAAAACATTTTGGCAGATAACAGTCAGGCAGTACAGTCTCCAGGATTTAATGCTTCATCTCCTGGACACCGAGAAGTCAAGGAAAAGTACCATAGATGCACTCAAAATATTGGGTGCTTTTTTAAAAAAAATTATTCCCTTTAATTTATATGGTTTAAGAATGTTAAAGATGAAGCAAAACTGCACTTTGACATTCGAGAATCATCCAGTTGGATAACAAAAGAGGAAGTTCATTTTACAATGAACATGGAAATGAATTGCCGGGTGACCAGTGGTGGGGGATTAGGTGATTGGATTGGATTGGATTGGATTTGTGTATTGTCACGAGTACCGAGGTACAGTGAAAAGTATTTTTCTGCGAGCAGCTCAACAGATCATTAAGTACATGAGAAGAAAAGGGAATAAAAGAAAATACATAATAGGGCAACACAACATATACAATGTAACTACATAAGCAATGGTATCGGATGAAGCATACAGGGTGTAGTGTTAATGAAATCAGTCCATAAGAGGGTCATTTAGGAGTCTGGTGACAGTGGGGAAGAAGCTGTTTTTGAGTCTGTTCGTGCGTGTTCTCAGACTTCTGTACCTCCTGCCCGATGGAAGAAGTTGGAAGAGTGAGTAAGCCGGGTGGGAGGGATATTTGATTATACTGCCCGATTTCCCCAGGCAGCGGGAGGTGTAGATGGAGTCAATGGATGGGAGGCAGGTTCGTGTGATGGACTGGGCGGTGTTCACGACTCTCTGAAGTTTCTTGCGGTCCTGGGCCGAGCAGTTGCCATACCAGGCTGTGATGCAGCCTGATAGGATGCTTTCTATGGTGCATCTGTAAAAGTTGGTAAGAGTCAATGTGGACATGCCAAATTTCCTTAAGTCAATGTGGACATGCCAAATTTCCTTAGTTTCCTGAGGAAGTATAGGCGCTGTTGTGCTTTCTTGGTGGTAGCGTCGACGTGGGTGGACCAGAACAGATTTTTGGAGATGTGCACCCCAAGGAATTTGAAACTGCTAACCATCTCCACCTCGGCCCCGTTACTGCTGACAGGGGTGTGTACAGTACTTTGCTTCCTGAAGTCAATTACCAGCTCTTTAGTTTTGCTGGCATTGAGGGAGAGATTGTTGTCGCTACACCACTCCACTAGGTTCCCTATCTCCCTCCTGTATTCGGACTCATCGTTATTCGAGATCCGGCACACTATGGTCGTATCGTCAGCAAACTTGTAGATGGAGTTGGAACCAAGTTTTGCCACGCAGTCGTGTGTGTACAGGGAGTAGGGTAGGGGGCTAAGTACGCAGCCTTGCGGGGCGCCGGTGTTGAGGACTATTGTGGAGGAGGTGTTGTTGTTCATTCTTACTGATTGTGGTCTGTTGGTCAGAAAATCGAGGATCCAGTTGCAGAGTGGGGAGCCAAGTCCTAGGTTTTGGAGCTTTGATATGAGCTTGGTTGGGATTATGGTGTTGAAGGCGGAGCTGAAGTCAATAAATAGGAGTCTAATGTAGGAGTTCTTGCTGTCGAGATGCTCTAGGGATGAGTGTAGGACCATGGAAATGGTGTCTGATGTGGACCGGTTGCAGCGGTATGCGAATTGCAGTGGATCAAGGCGTTCTGGGAGTATGGAGGTGATGCGCTTCATGATCAACCTCTCGAAGCACTTCATTACGACTGAAGTCAGGGCCACTGGTCGGTAGTTATTGAGGTACGTTGCCTGGTTCTTCTTTGGTACCGGTATGATGGTGGTCTTCTTGAAGCAGATGGGGACCTCGGAGTGGAGTAGGGACAGGTTAAAGATGTCCGTGAATACCTCTGCCAGCTGGTCCGCGCAGGCTCTGAGTGCACGACCAGGGATCCCGTCTGGGCCCGGCGCCTTCCAAGGGTTCACTTTCAGGAAGGCCAATCTGACTTCGGAAGCTGTGATGGTGGGTATGGGTGAATTATGGGCTGCTGGGGCACTCGCCAGCGGGTTGTTGGTTACCTGCTCGAACTGAGCATAGAATGCATTGAGTTCATCGGGGAGGGGTGCGCTGCTGCCAGAGATACTGTTTGTAGCTTCGCTTTGTAGCCCGTTATGTTTTTTAGTCCTTGCCACAACCGCCGAGAGTCTGTCTGTGACTCTAGCTTGGTTTGATATTCTCTCTCGGCATTCCGGATGGCTTTGCGGATGTCGTACCTGGATTTCTTGTATGGGTCAGGGTCGTCTGCCTTGAACGCCTCAGATCTGTCCTTCAGTAGGGAGTCAATCTCGTGATTGAGCCATGGTTTCCGGTTGGGGAACGCACGTACTGCTTTCTTTGGCACGCAATCGTGATGAATATTTTGCAACACGAGGTCGGACCCTTTACAAGATAGATGCGCCATCCAAAAACACTAACATGCCTTCCTTCTTTTTAAGCACTCAACAGGTCAGGCAACTTCTGTAGTCTTGAAAAGAAAAATGGAGTTAGCAATTCAGGTCTGTGACCTTTCATCAGAAGAAGATCACAGAGTGGGGTTTGGAGTGGGGCGTCAAACCTGGAGAGTTACAGCTGGATATCATCAGTGTACATTTGAAAACTGAACGCATGACCCCAGTATCTGGGCAATGAAAGCTCATTAACCGTTTCTGTCTTTACTTCAGATTTACAGCAACCGCAGTATTTTGTTTTTTGGTTTCTCCATGGATGCCAGCTGCAGTGAAATTGCAATGAATCAAACTTTGATGACAAGAAATTTTGCTATGTCAAAGTTGTCAACTCTTCCCACTGGCAGAATTGCAAATCCCGCGGAATGATGCCCATAAATCAAAATCCTGCACTGGTAACTCCAGATTAGCCAAACTTGTCTAAGCTTGTCGTATGACGGCGCCAACCAATCAGAGTGGAGTTAGGTCACACAGGATGCACAAAATCACATAGCGCCAGCCAAGCCCCTGTCCAATGCTCGCAACAAGCAAGGTACAGACTGTACCCAATCAGCCTGTGCTTGCAAAACACAGTGTCCAACATTCGATGTGACTCTGTCATTGGACAACATTTGATAAATAATCCTCAGTGTGCTAAGTATTACACAGGCCAGCAATTTAAGATTGTTAGTCAGGCTTGCAGTGTGGCACATTTGTGTGTACTGGAAACTACATATCTTAATGCAATCTTTGCAGACAGAAAAACATGTACACACATTAAGCCTGCCTCAGCTAAACAAAATACGTGACAGCCATTCACTAGTTCATTCTTCAGGACAATGCCTTGACCACTCACAGGGGAGCTGCCTGATTTAAATTTTAGAACAATTTGAAATTATCTGTCAGCTGCCATCAACTGGTGCATTCTCCATGGTAACACCTCTACAATCAGAGTCCACTTGCCAACCAATCAACACTTTCTTCTCGTATATATATATATATATATATATATGTGTGTGTGTGTTGATTTCCCTTACATTGTATTCTTGTGAATGTCCTCATGAGTGCAAGATGTACAGAATGATCTGTTTGAGCTGCATGCAGAACAATGCTTTTCACTGTAGCTCAGTACACGTGACAATAAACCAATCCCAATCCAATCCAAATGACAAAAAAAAGTGTTTTTTTTCAGAAATAGACCTGTTAATGTGGCTCAAGGCAGCACAAGCCTTTTGCAAAGTCAGGATATTGTACGGCGTGATCAAATTTAATAGACTTTTTCGCAGTTCTGCTGTCCTTATGTCCTTTCATTTGGCATTTGAAGCTGTTGTTTTTGACGCAGACTGCGTTACATAGAGATGTATTCACGTAGGAAAGGAGCCTCCTCAGGGCTGTTACACAAGTTCGCACAAATTTGGAGGATCCCCAGGGATTTGATTCATAAAGAGTTTTTCTTTAATTCAGCATCTGAGACTGTACATCAAAACATTATTTTAAGTAAGGAGTAAAAAGATATTTTAATTTTAACCTCAGACTGATTTCTTGCGTAAGAAACGCAACGGGGTCTTCCAAAAGATTTAAGGGATTCCACGGCGGTGTAACATCTGAAAGGAGTATCGTAAACACGTGCCGGAGCCATGCTTTTGGAAAGATGTGAACGCATTGGAGAGTGCAGAAGTGGTTTTGCAAGAATGGTTTCAGGGGGGGGCAAGGTAGCACAGTGTTTAGCACTGATATTGACAGCTCCAGGGTCCCAGGTTCGATTCCCGGCTTGGGTCACTGTCTGTGCGGAGTCTGCACGTTCGACCCGTATCTGCATGAGTTTCCTCCGGGTGCTCCGGTTTCCTCCCACAGTCCAAAGATGTGTAGGTTAGGTGGATTGGCCATGCTAAATTGCCCTTAGTGTCCAAAAAGGCTAGTGGGGTTACTGGGTTACGGGGATAGGGTGGAGCTGTGGGCTTAAGTAGGGTGCTCTTTCCAAGGGTCTGTGCACTCGATGGGCCGAATGGCCTCCTTCTGCACTGTAAATTCTATGATTCAAGATGGCGCCAGAGCGAGGCGACTCTCTGTGAGCTCTCCCCAACAGATCCACTTTTTATTTAACTTATACTCGTTCTAATCTTTTCAAATTTAATTTAAGACTAACATTATTACTAACCTCTCTCTTTTATCTTTTCTTGCAGGCTTGAACATCCTTCGAGGCCCGTGGAGATCTTTTGACCCGACCAGACCTGACTTCCACGACCTGGAAGTGGATCGGGCCCAAACCGGATGTGAAGCCCCGACCTCGATTTGGAGCCGACCTAGACCTCGGAGCTCCCAACCCGGCCTAACAACCGACACCAGCCCCCGGATCGCCCAGCCCAGTCCCCGGAACTCCTGACCCGACCCCCGATGATGAGACCCGGCCCAACCCGACCCCGAGAGACCCGCCCAGCGACCCGAACCGGAGAGGCCCGCCCAGCAACCTGACCTACCTGGAGATGGAAGAAAAAAAATCCACTTGGAGGCCCGACCGGGCCAACTTCAAGACCCGACTCCAGGGAGGAAACAGACCACAGGACTCAGCCCAACCTGCCTCAGGAAGCCCTTGTCCACGACCCAGTACCCTGGAAAAGGCGAGGACGTGAACGTGATGCAAGGTATGCCCATGTCCACAGAACGCCGGGACCCATCCAGATCGCAAACATGCCCCCCTAGCAACCCCTCTACCTCGACCAGCGACCGGGACCCTGCCAGACGCGACCCCGGAAACGTAACCAGCGCCCTGGCCCCACCAGCGCCCTGGACCCCGCCAGACGTTGCACAGCCTTCCACAAGGGCCGACGTCGCCCCTCGGATCCCGGCACCATCCAGCCGCAGCCGCCGTCCGAGGAAGCAGTCTGCAGATTAGATTGAAGCAACGCGGTTTCAAGACAGCTCTCCCCAGCAAACGTCCAAGCGGTCAAAAACAAGCTGGATGAACTTAATGCGAGATTTACCTCTCAGAGGGAAGTAAGAGACTGCTGTGTGCTCTGTTTCACAGAGACATGGCTCACCGGCGCCTCACCAGACCGTGCCATACAACCCGAAGGCTTTGCAATTAATTCGGCGGACCGCACCGCGTCATCAGGTCAAAGCGAAGGGTGGAGAGGTTTGCCTCCTCATCAACTCCTCCTGGTGCTTGGATGTGGCAACCCTGGCGACGGACTGGAATACCTGACCGTGAAGTGCTGCCCGTACTATCTTCCACGTGAGTTCACTTCAGCCATTATCACAGAGGTCTACATCCCACCCCAGGCAGAAGTGAGGAAGGCACTGGATGAACTGCACACAGTTATAAACAACTACGAAACAGAACACCCAGAGGCCTTGTTCATCGTGGGCGGAGACTTCAACAAGGCCAAACTCAAGAGTGTACTGCCAAAATTCCATCAGCACAGCCCCTGTCCCACCAGGGGAGACAACACTCTTGACCACTGCTACTCAAAAATCAAGGGCGCCTACCGTTCCATCACCCGACCGCACTTTGGGAAATCCGACCATAAGACGGTGCTCCTTCTCCCGGCATACAAGCAGAAACTCAAGCGGGAGAATCCAGCTAAGAATGTTGTGCAGTGCTGGTCCGAGGAAACAGAAAATGTGTCTGCTTATAGACAGTGGACTGGCCCATATTTAAGAACTCAGCGACCAACTTAAATGAGTATGCCACCACCGTCACAGACTTCATCAGCAAATGTGTGGACGACTGCGTGTCAAAGAAAGCAGTACGTACGTTCCCCAACCGGAAACCATGGCTTAATCGCGAGTTTGACTCCCAACTGAAGGACAGATCTGAGGCGTTCAAGTTAGACGACCCTGACCTAGACAAGAAATCCAGGTACGACCTCCGTAAAGCCATCCGAGATGCCAAGAGAGAATATCAAACCAAGCTAGAGTCACAGACAGACTCTCGTCGGTTGTGGCAAGGACTAAACAACGTAACGGGCTACAAAGCAAAGCCGAGCAGTATCTCCAGCAGCAGCGCACCCCTCCCCGATGAACTCAATGCATTCTATGCTCAGTTCGAGCAGGTAACCAAAACTCCGCTGGCGAGTGCCCCAGCAGCCCATAATTCGCCCATACTCACCATCACAGCTTCCGAAGTCAGATCGGCCTTCCTGAAAGTGAACCCTCGGAAGGCGCCGGGCCCGGACGGGATTCCTGGTCGTGCACTCAGAACCTGCGCGGACCAGCTGGTAGAGGTGTTCGCAGACATCTTTAACCTGTCCCTACTCCACTCCGAGGTCCCCACCTGCTTCAAGAAGACCACCATCATACCGGTGCCAAAGAAGAACCAGGCAATGTGCCTCAATGACTACCGTCCGGTGGCCCTGACTTCAGTCGTAATGAAGTGCTTCGAGAGGTTGATCATGAAGCGCATCATCTCCATACTCCCAGAATGCCTTGATCCACTGCAATTCGCATACCGTCGCAACCGGTCCACACCGGATGCCATTTCCCTGGCCCTACCCTCATCCCTGGAGCATCTCGACAACAAGGACTCCTACATCGGATTCCTATTTATTGACTATAGCTCCGCCTTTAACACCATAACCCCAGCCAAGCTCATATCAAAGCTCCAAAACCTAGGACTTGGCTCCCCACTCTGCAACTGGATCCTCGATTTTCTGACCAACAGACCACAATCAGTAAGAATGAACAACAACACCTCCTCCACAATAGTCCTCAATACCGGGGCCCCGCAAGGCTGCGTACTTAGCCCCCTACCCTACTCCCTGTACACACACGACTGCGTGGCAAAATTTGGTTCCAACTCCATCTACAAGTTTGCCGAAGATGCGACCATAGTGGACCGGATCTCAAATAACGAGGAGTCAGAATACAGGCGGGAGATAGAGAACCTAGTGGAGTGGTGCAGTGATAACAATCTCTCCCTCAATGCCAGCAAAACTAAAGAGCTGGTCATTGGCTTCAGGAAGCAAAGTATTGTACACATCCCTATCAGCATCACGGGGCCGAGGTGGAGATGGTTAGCAGTTTTAAATTCCTTGGGGTGCACATCTCCAAAAATCTGTCCTGGTCCACCCACATCGAATGCTACCACCAAGAAAGCACAACAGCACCTATACTTCCTCAGGAAACTAAGGAAATTCAGCATGTACGCATTAACCCTTACCAACTTTTACAGATACACCATAGAAAGCATCCTATCTGGCTTCATCACATCCTGGTATGGCAACTGCTCGACCCAGGACCGCAAGAAACTTCAGAGAGTCATGAACACAGCCCAGTCCATCACTCGAACCTGCCTCCCATCCATTGATTCCATCTACACCTCCCGCTGCCTGAGGAAAGTGGGTAGCATAATCAAAGACCCCTCCCACCCGGCTTACTCACTCTTCCAACTTCTTCCATCGGGCAGGAGATACAGAAGTCTGAGAACAAGCACGAACAGACTCAAAAAACAGCTTCTTCCCCGCTGTTACCAGACTCCTAAATGGCCCTCTTATGGACTGACCTCATTAACACTACACCCCTGTATGCTTCATCCGATGCCGGTGCTTATGTAGTTACATTGTATACCTGGCAGCACGGTAGCACAAGTGATTAGCACTGTGGCTTCACAGCGCCAGGGTCCCAGGTTCGATTCCCCGCTGGGTCACTGTCTGTGCGGAGTTTGCACGTTCTCCCCGTGTCCGCGTGGGTTTCCTCCGGGTGCTCCGGTTTCCTCCCACAGTCCAAAGACGTGCAGGTTAGGTGGATTGGCCATGCTAAATTACCCGTAGTGTCCATAAGGGTTGGGAGGGGTTATTGGGTTGCGGGGATAAAGTGGAAGTGAGGGATTAATGTGGGTCGGTGCAGACTCGATGGGCCGAATGGCCTCCTTCTGCACTGTATGTTCTGTGTAATAAACCTTGTGTTGCCCTATTATGTATTTTCTCTTATTCACTTTTCTTCCCATGTACTTAATGATCTGTTGAGCTGCTGGCAGAAAAATACTTTTCACTGTATCTCGGTACACGTGACAATAAACAAATCCAATGAGAAGCTTCAGTTATCAAGCAGCTCAGAGGAGATTTGAGAGAGGTGTTAAAAATTCACGAGGAGGCTCGACAAGGATGAGGAGAAACCAGTCCCACTTGCCAAAGGCTCGAGAACGAGAGGGCATAGATTTTAAGGGATTTGCCAAAGAAACCAAATGCAATGTGGGAAAAAAGCTTTTGCAAGCAGCAAGTGGTTTGGGTCTGGGATGCACTTCCTGGAAGTATGTTGAGAGGGCATTAGATGATTACTTGAATAGGAACAATGGGCAAGGGTTAAGGCCCGTTATTTGCTGGCCATCGGATTCTCTGTTTCCACCGGTTGCACACCCTGCCCCCAGCAGCATGGGGTAGCTTCAATGGACATCCCATTGATAAGTGGAGGGAGCACAGAATCCCGCCACCAGTGTGCTGCTGGGGGACTGGGGAAATCCACTACATAGGTTGGGGGGAGGCAGGAGATGGCACTAATAAGTCATAATGCTCATTGGGAGAGCCGGCTTCTGGGAATTTCCAAGCCATGCGATGTAAAACAGTCTGCAAATCCAGCGTGGTGGAGGTTGGGGGGGCGGGGGTACTTCGCACTGGAACTTGGGTCCCTTTCCTCCCCCCATGATGGTGAGCCGGTGAGCGAGCGGTGGTGACCGGCGCGCCTCGCCCAAGATGGCGGGCCGGCGGCGACGCTGCGCCTCGCCCAAGATGGCGGGCCGGCGGCGACGCTGCGCCTCGCCCAAGATGGCGGGCCGAGCGAGACGCTGGATCTCCGCCGACCTTCTTTGGCGGAAGCGTCGCCTGGGCGACTTGCTGTCTGGGCGGCTGTCTGCAATTCTAATTAACGCCGAGGGTGGGGAAGGGGGAGGGGAGCGGAATGGAAAATGTTATTTGAAAAGAGCAGGAATCCTTAGTCTTTTCCTCCATGTCCGGGGTGAAGCAGCAGCATTTTATTGTGGGAGGCGGTGCTGCTGGGTTTGGGAACCACTCTGAGTTCTGCAGAAGAAAGAGGGCCAGGGTCTCCTCTCCCTTCATGTCAATCATTGTTTGATATATTTTTTTTAATGCACCCCTGCTCTCAGGACCTTTTTATTTATTCTCACATTTTTAATCCATCATCAGCTATTCTGCAACATTTATTTTTGTGTATCTTTTACTCGTTTTTAAAATCCCTTTTTTAAAATTTGTTTGAGTGTTTGCTGCTGCTGACCCCCCCCCCCCCCCCCCCACCCCCCCTCATCGAGGTTTCCTCACCATGGAGTTCCCTTTTGATATTAACCCCCTTTTCCCCGAGAGAATCTCAGTCCTGGATCACCATCTCCAGCCTGGTCGCAGGACTCATACCAGCAAGTAAGTGGTGCTCATTCTGCAGAATCTTGTTCTGGTTCATATCCGTGTCCCTCCCCCCCAATCCCCATCACAACCTCTAGTCCCCTCATCCCCCCCCCCCCCCCCCCGCGCTCGTGTTTTCTCAATCACAACCCCAATCGCACCCCGTCTCTCAGTTGCTCGCTCGTTCTCAATCATGAACCCCCCCCAATTGCTTGCCCTCTCAATTGCAACCCCCAATCTCTTGCACTCAATTGCGAATACCCAATTGTTAATGTTCACTCTCGATCGCGTCCCCCAACCATTGGTTCGTTCTCTCGGTCGCGACCCCCAACCGTTGGTTCGTTCTCTCGATCGCGTCCCCCAACCGTTGGTTCGTTCTCTCGGTCGCGACCCCCAACCGTTGGTTCGTTCTCTCGGTCGCGACCCCCAACCGTTGGTTCGTTCTCTCGGTCGCGACCCCCAACCGTTGGTTCTTTCTCTCGGTCGCGACCCCCAACCGTTGGTTCTTTCTCTCGGTCGCGACCCCCAACCGTTGGTTCGTTCTCTCGGTCGCGACTCCCCAACCATTGGTTCTCTCTCTCGGTCGCGACCCCCCAACCGTTGGTTCTCTCTCTCGGTCGCGACCCCCAACCGTTGGTTCTCTCTCTCGGTCGCGACCCCCAACCGTTGGTTCTCTCTCTCGGTCGCGACCCCCAACCGTTGGTTCTCTCTCTCGGTCGCGACCCCCAACCGTTGGTTCTCTCTCTCGGTCGCGACCCCCAACCGTTGGTTCTCTCTCTCGGTTGCGACCCCCAGCCGTTGGTTCGCTCTCTCGGTCGCGACCCCCAACCGTTGGTTCTCTCTCTCGGTCGCGACCCCCAACCGTTGGTTCTCTCTCTCGGTCGCGACCCCCAACCGTTGGTTCTCTCTCTCGGTCGCGACCCCCAACCGTTGGTTCCCTCTCTCGGTCGCGACCCCCAACCGTTGGTTCCCTCTCTCGGTCGCGACCCCCAACCGTTGGTTCCCTCTCTCGGTCGCGACCCCCAACCATTGGTTCGTTCTCTCGGTCCCGACCCCCAACCGTTGGTTCTCTCTCTCGGTCGCGACCCCCAACCGTTGGTTCTCTCTCTCGGTCGCGACTCCCCAACCATTGGTTCTCTCTCTCGGTCGCGACCCCCCAACCGTTGGTTCTCTCTCTCGGTCGCGACCCCCAACCGTTGGTTCTCTCTCGGTCGCGACCCCCAACCGTTGGTTCTCTCTCTCGGTCGCGACCCCCAACCGTTGGTTCTCTCTCTCGGTCGCGACCCCCAACCGTTGGTTCTCTCTCTCGGTCGCGACCCCCAACCGTTGGTTCTCTCTCTCGGTCGCGACCCCCAACCGTTGGTTCTCTCTCGGTCGCGACCCCCAACCGTTGGTTCTCTCTCTCGGTCGCGACCCCCCAACCATTGGTTCTCTCTCTCGGTCGCGACCCCCAACCGTTGGTTCTCTCTCTCGGTCGCGACCCCCCAACCATTGGTTCTCTCTCTCGGTCGCGACCCCCAACCGTTGGTTCTCTCTCTCGGTCGCGACCCCCAACCGTTGGTTCTCTCTCTCGGTCGCGACCCCCAACCGTTGGTTCTCTCTCTCGGTCGCGACCCCCAACCGTTGGTTCTCTCTCTCGGTCGCGACCCCCAACCGTTGGTTCTCTCTCTCGGTCGCGACCCCCAACCGTTGGTTCTCTCTCTCGGTCGCGACCCCCAACCGTTGGTTCTCTCTCTCGGTCGCGACCCCCAACCGTTGGTTCTCTCTCTCGGTCGCGACCCCCCCCCCGAACCGTTGGTTCTCTCTCTCGGTCGCGACCCCCCCCCCCCCCCAACCGTTGGTTCTCTCTCTCGGTCGCCACCACCCCCCCCCCCAACCGTTGGTTCTCTCTCTCGGTCGCCACCACCCCCTGCCCACCCCACAACCATTGGTTCTCTCTCTCGGTCGCGGCCCACCCCCCAACCGTTGGTTCTCTCTCTCGGTCGCGACCCCCCCCCGCCCCTCCCAACTGTTGGTTCTCTCTCTCGGTCGCGACCACCAACCGTTGGTTCTCTTTCTCTATCGATTGCGTCTCCCAACCGTTGGTTCTCTTTCTCTCTCTCGATCGCGTACCCCAACCGTTGGTTCTCTCTCTCTCTCGATCGCGTACCCCAACCGTTGGTTCACTCTCTCTCTCGATCGCGTACCCCAACCGTTGGTTCACTCTCTCTCTCGATCGCGTACCCCAACCGTTGGTTCTCTCTCTCGGTCGCGACCCCCCAACCGTTGGTTCTCTCTCTGTCGCGACCCCCCTCCCCCCCACCCCAACCGTTGGTTCTTTCTCTCTCGATCACGACCTCCCAACCATTGGTTCTCTCTCTCTTGATTGTGTCCCCCAATCGTTGGTTCTCTCTCGATTACGTCCCCCAACCGTTGGTTCTCTCTCTCTTTTGATCGCGTACCCCAATCGTTGGTTCTCTCTCTCTCTATTGCGTCCCCCAAACGTTGGTTCTCTCTCTCTTTTGATTGCGTACCCCAACCGTTGGTTCACACTCTCTCGATCGCGTACCCCAACCGTTGGTTCACACTCTCTCGATCGCGTACCCCAACCGTTGGTTCTCACACTCTCGATCGCGTACCCCAACCGTTGGTTCTCACACTCTCGATCGCGTACCCCAACCGTTGGTTCTCACTCTCTCGATCGCGTACCCCAACCGTTGGTTCACACTCTCACGATCGCGTACCCCAACCGTTGGTTCTCACACTCTCGATCGCGTACCCCAACCGTTGGTTCACACTCTCTCGATCGCGTACCCCAACTGTTGGTTCACACACTCTCGATCGCGTACCCCAACAGTTGGTTCACACACTCTCGATCGCGTACCCCAACCGTTGGTTCACACTCTCTCGATCGCGTACCCCAACCGTTGGTTCACACTCTCTCGATCGCGTACCCCAACCGTTGGTTCACACTCTCTCGATCGCGTACCCCAGCCGTTGGTTCACACTCTCTCGATCGCGTACGCCAACCATTGGTTCTCACACTCTCGATCGCGTACCCCAACCGTTGGTTCACACTCTCTCGATCGCGTACCCCAACCGTTGGTTCACACTCTCTCGATCGCGTACCCCAACCGTTGGTTCACACTCTCTCGATCGCGTACTCCAACCGTTGGTTCACACTCTCTCGATCGCGTACTCCAACCGTTGGTTCACACTCTCTCGATCGCGTACTCCAACCGTTGGTTCACACTCTCTCGATCGCGTACCCCAACCGTTGGTTCACACTCTCTCGATCGCGTACCCCAACCGTTGGTTCACACTCTCTCGATCGCGTACCCCAACCGTTGGTTCACACTCTCTCGATCGCGTACCCCAACCGTTGGTTCACACTCTCTCGATCGCGTTCCCCAACCGTTGGTTCACACTCTCTCGATCGCGTTCCCCAACCGTTGGTTCACACTCTCTCGATCGCGTACCCCAACTGTTAGTTCACTCTCTCTCGATCGCGTACCCCAACCGTTGGTTCACACTCTCTCGATCGCGTACCCCAACCGTTGGTTCACTCTCGATCGCGTGCGCCAACCGTTGGTTCACACACTCTCGATCGCGTACCCCAACCGTTGGTTCACACTCTCTCGATCGCGTACCCCAACCGTTGGTTCACACTCTCTCGATCGCGTACCCCAACCGTTGGTTCACACTCTCTCGATCGCGTACCCCAACCGTTGGTTCACACTCTCTCGATCGCGTACCCCAACCGTTGGTTCACACTCTCTCGATCGCGTACCCCAACCGTTGGTTCACTCTCTCTCGATCGCTTGGACCAACCGTTGGTTCACTCTCTCTTGATTGCGTACCCCAACCGTTAGTTCACTCTCTCTCGATCGCGTACGCCAACCATTGGTTCACTCTCGATCGCGTGCGCCAACCGTTGGTTCTTTCTCTCTCGATCGCGTGCGCCAACCGTTGGTTCTTTCTCTCTCGATCGCGTGCGCCAACCGTTGGTTCTTTCTCTCTCGATCGCGTGCGCCAACCGTTGGTTCTTTCTCTCTCGGTCGCGTGCGCCAACCGTTGGTTCTTTCTCTCTCGGTCGCGTGCGCCAACCGTTGGTTCTTTCTCTCTCGGTCGCGTGCGCCGACCGTTGGTTCTCTCTCGGTCGCGTGCGCCGACCGTTGGTTCTCTCTCGGTCGCGTGCGCCGACCGTTGGTTCTCTCTCGGTCGCGTGCGCCGACCGTTGGTTCTCTCTCGGTCGCGTGCGCCGACCGTTGGTTCTCTCTCGGTCGCGTGCGCCGACCGTTGGTTCTCTCTCGGTCGCGTGCGCCGACCGTTGGTTCTCTCTCGGTCGCGTGCGCCGACCGTTGGTTCTCTCTCGGTCGCGTGCGCCGACCGTTGGTTCTCTCTCGGTCGCGTGCGCCGACCGTTGGTTCTCTCTCGGTCGCGTGCGCCGACCGTTGGTTCTCTCTCGGTCGCGTGCGCCGACCGTTGGTTCTCTCTCGGTCGCGTGCGCCGACCGTTGGTTCTCTCTCGGTCGCGTGCGCCGACCGTTGGTTCTCTCTCGGTCGCGTGCGCCGACCGTTGGTTCTCTCTCGGTCGCGTGCGCCGACCGTTGGTTCTCTCTCGGTCGCGTGCGCCGACCGTTGGTTCTCTCTCGGTCGCGTGCGCCGACCGTTGGTTCTCTCTCGGTCGCGTGCGCCGACCGTTGGTTCTCTCTCGGTCGCGTGCGCCGACCGTTGGTTCTCTCTCGGTCGCGTGCGCCGACCGTTGGTTCTCTCTCGGTCGCGTGCGCCGACCGTTGGTTCTCTCTCGGTCGCGTGCGCCGACCGTTGGTTCTCTCTCGGTCGCGTGCGCCGACCGTTGGTTCTCTCTCGGTCGCGTGCGCCGACCGTTGGTTCTCTCTCGGTCGCGTGCGCCGACCGTTGGTTCTCTCTCGGTCGCGTGCGCCGACCGTTGGTTCTCTCTCGGTCGCGTGCGCCGACCGTTGGTTCTCTCTCGGTCGCGTGCGCCGACCGTTGGTTCTCTCTCGGTCGCGTGCGCCGACCGTTGGTTCTCTCTCGGTCGCGTGCGCCGACCGTTGGTTCTCTCTCGGTCGCGTGCGCCGACCGTTGGTTCTCTCTCGGTCGCGTGCGCCGACCGTTGGTTCTCTCTCGGTCGCGTGCGCCGACCGTTGGTTCTCTCTCGGTCGCGTGCGCCGACCGTTGGTTCTCTCTCGGTCGCGTGCGCCGACCGTTGGTTCTCTCTCGGTCGCGTGCGCCGACCGTTGGTTCTCTCTCGGTCGCGTGCGCCGACCGTTGGTGTTCTCTCGGTCGCGTGCGCCGACCGTTGGTGTTCTCTCGGTCGCGTGCGCCGACCGTTGGTTCTCTCTCGGTCGCGTGCGCCGACCGTTGGTTCTCTCTCGGTCGCGTGCGCCGACCGTTGGTTCTCTCTCTCGGTCGCGTGCGCCGACCGTTGGTTCTCTCTCTCTCTCGGTCGCGTGCGCCGACCGTTGGTTCTCTCTCTCTCTCTCGGTCGCGTGCGCCGACCGTTGGTTCTCTCTCTCTCTCGGTCGCGTGCGCCGACCGTTGGTTCTCTCTCTCTCTCGGTCGCGTGCGCCGACCGTTGGTTCTCTCTCTCTCTCGGTCGCGTGCGCCGACCGTTGGTTCTCTCTCTCTCTCGGTCGCGTGCGCCGACCGTTGGTTCTCTCTCTCTCTCGGTCGCGTGCGCCGACCGTTGGTTCTCTCTCACCCGCTCTATCTGGCGATCGTGACCCTCACCCGTTCGCTCTGTCTGGTGATTGCGACTCACTCACGATCGCGACCCCCCTTTTGCCCTTTACTCTCCTGATCGAGAGAGTAAATGTGCGTGTGCTTTTTCTTTTACTTCCATGATGAAACTTGTCGCTTTGGCCTTCACCTCACCATCACCATTTTTGAAACATGTTTTTCCACATGTGCTTTTGATGATCTGTCACCAGGTGTTGTGCTGATGGCATATATCATGAGCCCAGCCCATTCCAGTCCTCCTGCTTTCCTCCCAGCCCAATGCACAACCAGAGCATCACAGCCAAAAGCGAACAAGGAAAGAAAGAGTTGCATTTATAGAGCAGCTCCTTGCTCATCTTCTCCTGGGCCCAGGTCAAAGTGGGCTTCAACGGATCGAGGTAGCGGATGATTCAGCGCATGTCATCCAGCCTGACTGTCCTTCCATTTCCCATGGCTAAGTTTGGGTCTGGGTGTCCCTTGAGAGGTTTGAGGCCTCCAGCCACTAGTGGACACCGGGGGGGCTGGAGTGCAGCATCAGCATCCAAAGTAATCTTTAAATTTAATTAGATAAGCTTCCTTTACATTTTGTCCTATTGCAGAGGCATGATAGTCAGGATGTTGTCAGGGCCTCTGAGCATTCAGCAAAGGATAGTCTGCAGAGCTGCTCCTTGCTATGACGTGAAGTGAATCAAGTTGTTTTGAGACTGGGACCTGCAGTGTCGGAGCGGCAGTACTGGGTGGAACGGATGCCACGTTCTCAGAGTGACCGGTTTAAGGGAGGGGGTGTTGAGGGGAAGGAAGGGCAGTGCTGAGGGTGGGGAGGGGGTGCCACACTGTCAGAGAGGTAGTTCTAAAGGGATGTCTCACTGTGCAAAGTGTCATACTGAGCAGGGGTGGCTGCAGTATCGGAGTGGTGGTACTGAGTGGGTGGGTGGGTGGGGTTCCGCTGCACTCAGAGCGGCAGTACGTGCCGGGTGGGGGGCTGCACTATTGGAGGGGCAGTACTGCGGGGCAGCATTGCACTATTGGAGGGGTGGCATTGAGAGGCAGCCTGGCACTATTGGAGGGGAGTTACTGAGGGGCTGTGTTGCACTATTGGAGGGGCGGTCCTGAGGGGCAGCGATGCACTATTAGAGGGGCTGTACTGAGGGGCAGCGATGCACGATTGGAGGGGAGTTACTGAGGGGCAGTGTTGCACTATTGGAGGGGTGGCATTGAGGAGCAGCGATGCACTATTGGAGGGGCGGTGCTGAGGGGCAGCGATGCACTATTGGAGGGGCGGCGGTGCTGAGGGGCAGCGATGCACTATTGGAGGGGCGGTGCTGAGGAGCAGCGATGCACTATTGGAGGGGCGGTGCTGAGGGGCAGCTTGGCACTATTGGAGGGGTGGTATTATGGGGCAGCGATGCACTATTGGAGGGGTGGTACTGAGGGGCAGCTTGGCAGTATTGGAGGGGCGGTACTGAGGGGCAGCAATACACTTTTAGAGGGGTGGTATTGACGGGTAGCTTTGTACTCTTGGAGAGACCACCTTTCTGATGATACATAAATCTGAGGCCATGTCTGCCTGGTACAAAATCCCATGGCGACACGGTAGCTCAATGGTTAGCCAGGGACCCGGCTTCAGTTCCAGCCTTGGGTTACTGTGGAATTTTCACGCTGTCTGTGTGGGTTTCCTCCGGGTGCTCGGGTTTCCTCCCACAAAGATGTGCAGGTGAGGTGGATTGGCCATGCTGAATTGGCCCTTAGTGTCCAACAGGTTAGGTTGGGTTGCAGGTGAACAGCATGGTGGTGCAGTGGATAGAACTGCTGCCTCACGGCACCGAGGTCCCGGGTTCGATCCCAGCCCTGGGTCACTGTCTGTGTGGAGTTTGCACATTCTCCCCGTGTTTGCGTGGGTTTTGCCTCCACAACCCAAAGATGTGCAGGGTAGATGGATTGGCCACGCTAAATTGCCCCTTAATTGGACACTCTTAAATTTTTTTTTTAAATAGGTTGGGTTGCGGGGATAGGGTGGGGATGTGGGCCTGGTTAGGCTGCTCTTTCAGAGGATCGGCGCAGACTCGACTGGCTGAATGGCCTGCTAGGGTTTCTATGATTCTATTCTATGAATCTGTTTTGATGAAGAGCAGGAGAGTACTTCCTGGTGTCCACAACAATATTTATTCCTCGGCCCTCCTCAAAAACAACGGCCTGATTGTTAGCTCATTGCTATTTGTGGGAGTTGTCTGAGCAGTGATGACATTCCAATGGTACTTCATTTGCTGGAAAGCTGTTTTTGGAATGTCCGGCCATGGCGAAAGGCACTGTAGAAATGCAAGAACTTTCTATTTATCTATGTGCTGCTCACGTGAGCAGTTTGAAATGTTCTGGATGAGTGCCTGCCCTGGACTGACTGCACAAATCACCCCCACTACTGGGCTGACAAGTACGGTTTGAATTGTTGCTGTTGTGCGATCTGCTAGAAAGCTAAAACCAGCCTGAGCAACGCAGATGCGAGCACAGAGCCTTGATTGTTGCTGCTTCCATGACTTGCACAACAGCTGCTCCTCATTTTACACGGATGTGATTCCTTGGTTTGATAAAGAAGCCTTGACACTGCTTTTCCATCAGTTTTTTTTAAGGTTTCTGATTCAAACTCTTACAATTAATGTCCTCTTGTTTACTACCCACTGGAAACTCTAGCCCCCCTTGCCCCCACCATTTCTCTGCTACTGACTATCTTGATTGACATTAACCCCTTGGTTTCTGTGACCATTAGCACCCGGTTTCCCTGGGTTTCTGTGGCTATGACTCATCTTTCATTCTCACTCCACAGTATAAATATTTCCCACTTTCTCTGTCTGTTAGCTTTGACAAAGTCATCAGACTCGAAACATTAGCTCTTTTCTCTCCCTACAGATGCTGCCAGACCTGCTGAGATTTTCCAGCATTTTCCCTTTTGTTGACATGAATCCAGTTGCCTCATACTGTCACTCAGTAATGCGTTTGCCCCCACCCCAGCTCAGCCCCCAACCAAGCAACATTGTGTCACTGACTGTGTTTATATTGATAATCCAGTTCTCATGTCATCGCTCAGTAATGCCTACTCTCCTCCCCTTGAGTGCCATTGTTATTGACTATATTTGTACAGATGTTAATCCAGCTCCCTCACACTGTCTTTCAGTAATCCCTCCTCCCTAACACTCTGTTACTGCCTGTTATCTGTACAAATGTTGTTCATGAAAGCCCTGCCTTCTCAACCTTGCCCATCGCCTGAGGTGTGGTCATCCTCAGGTTAAATCACCAAAGAGGAAAGCAACCTATGGTCATCTGGGACTATGGCGACTTTAACTTTTACAGGGTTGTGCAACTTTGGAATTCTGCCTCAGAAAGTAGTGAAGGCGGGGCCTCTGAATATTTTTAAGGCGGAGGTAGATTTGCTCTTGTTAGGCAATCGAATAAATGGTTATCGGGGTAGATGGTGGCACTGTGGCATCATCGGTGGTGCAGTGGTTAGCACTGTTGCCTATTTTTTAGAATTTACAGTGCAGAAGGAGGCCATTCAGAATTCGTCCAATTCCCCTTTTGAAAGTCGCTATTAAATCCAATTTCCCACCCTTTGGTTCCCCAGAGTAATCACTGGGGTGGCGGGATTTTTTTTCTCTTACAAGGCGAGATTCCCTAAAGTTTCCAGAACGAGAGGTGATCCTATTAGAACTTACAAAATTCTTAAGAGGGTAGAATCATGGAACCCATACAGTGCCGAAGGACCGCACCGATCTGCCGAAAAAGCACATACCCAGGCCACTCCCCCCATCCTCGTAATATAACCTATACTAAGGGGCAATTTAGCATGTCCAATCCATCTAACCTGGACACATCTTTGAACCGTGGGGTAACCGGAGCACCCGAAGAAACCCACGCAGACGCGGGCAGTAGGTGCAAACTCCACACAGTCACCCAGGGACGGAATTGAATCGGCTCCCTGCTGCTGTGAGGCAGCAATGCTAGCCACTGTGCCACCGTGTCAACCTAGATGAGGATAGGATGTTGCCCCTGGCTGGTGAGACCGAGAAGAGGAGGAATTTGTTCACTAGAGGGTGGTGTATGTTTTGAATTTTCTGCCCCAGCGGGCTGCGGCATCTCAATCATTGAGTATGTTCAAGGCTGAGATGAATAGATTTCTGGATGCTAATGATATCCAGGGATATGGCGATAGTTGGGAAAATGGTGGAGTGGAAGATGATCCGCCATGATCTGTCTGAATGGTGGAGATGGCTCAATGGTTTAAATGGCCGACTCCTGTTCCTTTTGGGGTCATGCATTCCAGACTTCTAACTCGCTTTTTTTTTTAATGTCTCCCCTCCGGTTCTCTCGCCAACTTTCTTAAATTTGACTCTAATTACTGATCATTCTCCTACCACTGGGAACTTTCTTCGTATCTGTCCCAACAAAACCTGTTCACGATTTTGACCACTGTTTTATTAAATCTTCCCTTTATCCTCTCCACTCCAAGGAGAAACCCAGCTTCTCTTAATACCTCCCGATTAGATGGCGTCCCTCATTCCTGGTGCCGTTCCCAGCAATTTCCTCCCCACCCTTACCCGGTCTGCTTTGGAGCCGCCCAATTCTGCCCTTGCCTTTTGCGGAGGTAACTTCCCCGTTCGCAGTAAGGGAGCCTGCTTGTTGATACTGTCACCATCTTCTCTTTCCCCACAGGGCCACCCTCGAGACCCAGCTGGCTACAGTTTTGGACAAAATGGGGGAGGACTCGGCCAAGGTAACGTCCACAGCGTGTCGCCATGCCGATTATCCATGTCTCCACTTTGCGCGGCCGCCCTGTGATCTTGTGGGAGACCCTCACCTCAACCCAGAGCTTTAGAGCCAGTGCCGTAGTTGGCGTGTTGAGCATGTTCTTTTTACATCAACTGAATGGGCCTCCTGCACTGAAGCTTAGGAGGTAAACGAACTGAGATGTTTATGATGATTGAACTGTTGAGGTAGGTATTTATTCTGGTGGAGGACAGGGGACGATTGTTTAGAACAAGAGGGACAAAACTATTTTAAAGTTAGAGCTCTGCTGTTGGGGATGATATCCGGAAGAATTCCTTCACAAAAAGAAGCACGGGTTGTGGATTAAGTTCAATGGTCCACTCATGTTCCAAAATAGCATACCAATTGCTGTCCAGCTCTGACCAGTTGACTCGACACCTCTTGGTGTCAGAACCTTAACAGTTGATCATTGGTCAGGGACAGGAGGATGTGACAAGCAGGCTATGGGAACCAGCATGCAGTGATAGTGTTCCCCCCCCCCCCCCCAGCTCTGTGTCCAACTGGTACCAAGTGCATACTACCTGTGTGGTGGATAAGGAGGAGGACTGCAGGTGGCTGAGAAGGCGGAGTATGGCACCATGGTGAAGAATGCATTCAAGTGGACGATGGCGGCTGGAGGGTGGGGGGGCGCAGGGCGGAATGGGCGAAAAGGAATGTGGTAGTGATAGGAACAGTATATTTGAGATAGATATTGTTTTCTGTGTGCGGGTCCACACAGTGTGTTGCCTGCCTGGTGCCAAGATTTGGGATATCTGCTCCGGGCTGGAGAAGAACAAGCGGTGGGGAGGGGGAGGATCCAGTGGTTGTGGTCTACGTAGGTACCAACGACATAGGTGTCAGGTGAATGTACCTTTAAGAAATGGGTGTTTAGGGCAGCACGGTGGCGCAGTGGGTTAGCACTGCAGCCTCACGAGGTCCCGGGTTCGATCCCGGCTCTGGGTCACTGTCCGTGTGGAGTTTGCA
This sequence comes from Scyliorhinus torazame, assembly GCF_047496885.1. Classification (NCBI taxonomy): domain Eukaryota; kingdom Metazoa; phylum Chordata; class Chondrichthyes; order Carcharhiniformes; family Scyliorhinidae; genus Scyliorhinus; species Scyliorhinus torazame. The sequence goes on along the minus strand of NC_092720.1, from coordinate 188,848,506 downwards.
CATTCTCCCCATGTTTGCGTGGGTTTCACCCCCCACAACCCGAAAGATGTGGAAGCTAGGTGGATAGGCCACGCTAAACTGTCCCTTAATTGGAAAAAAAAATGAATTGGGTACTCAATTTTTTAAAAAAGAAATGGTGTTTATCAAATAGCTGCAGTGATGTCAGTGTGTGAGTGGAGCTGGGCTGTCTGTCTTTTTACTTTCGTTTTGAGCTTAAAAGCTGCTTTGTGGCTCTGTTTTTGGTTTCATTTTGAGTTGGGGAGCTGCACTCAAATAAGAAGCTGTATATCTCTCTCTGAAGAATGTCTCCAGATCACGTGATGATTTCAAAGTAATACCTGTTTCTGGAGAGAATTTAAGCCTGCTGTCTTTCTTAAAGGGTTTAACTTAGGATATTGCTGGGAAAGGTATCAAGGGTTACCTATAGAGTATTGTATCTGTGGGGTTGCGTGTGTTGGTCCTTGATAAGATGTTTACTGTGTGTTTGCAAAATGTTAACTGGGTTCATAGAATGAACATTGTGTTGTTTTAAAAATACTTACGATCTCTGTTGCATCACACCTGGAGAGTGGACCCTTGTGCTCCCCATAACCAAAATCTATTACAAGTCATGGGTTGGGCAGCCTGGTGGCGTAGTGGGTTAGCCCTGCTGCCTCACGGCACCGAGGTCCCAGGTTCGATCCTGGCTCTGGGTCACTGTCCATGTGGAGTTTGCACATTCTCCCTGTGTTTGTATGGGTTTCGCCCCCACAACCCAAAGATGTGCAGGTTAGCTGGATTGGGCTTGCTAAATCGCCCCTTAATTTGAAAAAATGAATTGGGTACTCTAAATTTAAAAAAAAAAAGTTGTGGGTCAGGTGAACATCTACTTTGGAGCTTTCTGAACCCTGGCCCATAACATAGGTAAGACTAGGAAAGAGGTTCTGCATAGAGGATGAGGCACAAAATTAAAATTCAGAACCACAAAGGTGATAATCTCTGGATTATTACCTGAGCCATATTCAAATGAGTATAGGGTAAATAAGATTAAAGAGATTAATGTGTGGCTCAAAGATTGATGTGGAAGAAATGGGTTTTGATTCATTGAATCATAGAATTTACAGTGCAGAAGGGGGCTATTCGGCCCATCGAGTGTATGGGCCCTTGGAAAGAGCACCCTACTGAAGCTCATGCCTCCTCCTTATCCCTGTAACCCAATAACCCCATCTAACCTTTCAGACACTACGGGGTAATTTAGCATGGCCAATCCACTTAACCTGCACATCTTTGGACTGTGGGAAGAAACCAGAGCATCTGGAGGAAACCCACACAGATACAGGTAGGAAGTGCAAACTCCACACAGACACTCACCCAAGGTCGGAATTGATCCCAGGTTCCTGGAGCTGTGAGGCAGCAGTGTTAATCACTGCTGCCCATGAGGCACTGGAACCAGTAGTGAGGAAAGTGGGAGTTGTACCATTAAGAAAGTCTGAACAGTGCCTCGACCAGTGTTCTAGCGAGTCATAGAATTATAGGAAATAGACATGAGGAAAGACTTTTCCACCCAGAAGATGGTGGACGTCTGGAATTCGCTGCCTATTTTGGTGATTGAGGCCGAATCGCTCAACTCATTTAGAAGGTACTTGGATCGATCCCAGCGCCAGGTCACTGTCTGTGTGGAGTTTGCACTTTCTCCCCTTGCCTGCATGGGATTCCTCCGGATGCTCGGGTATCCTCCACAGTCCATAGATGTGCAGGTTAGGTATTTTGGCCGCCATGCTCTATTGCCCCTTGGTGCTCAAAGATTAGGTGAGTTTACTGGGTTACCGGGATGGGGCGGGGGAATGCCTGTAGGTAGGGTGGCTCTTTCAGAGGGACCTTGCAGATTCAATGGGCCAAATGGCGGCCTCCTGCATTGTAGGGATTCTATGGAATTTATAATGGGGAATAAGGAAATGGCAAATACTTCATGTCTGCCTTCAGGGAGGAAAATAACAAAACCTCCCAGAAATATTGGAGAATCTTGACTTGTGTAAACGCGCAACTGCAAAACATTAATATTAGCAAAAAGAATAGTACTTGAGAAATTAATGGGATTTGATAAATCCCCCAGCTGTGATGATCTACATCCCAAAGCTTGAAAGAGGTGGCTGCAGAGGTAGTAGATGCATTGGTGGTCATCTTTCAAAATCCTATCGACTCTGGAAAGGTTCCTCCAGATTGGGATGTGACAAATATAACCCCACTATTGAAGGAAGGAGGGAGAAAGAAAACTGGGAACTACAGCCCTGTTTGCCTGACATCAGTAGAAGGGGAAAATGCTAGAATCTCTAATAAAAGGATGCTATAACAGGCCACTTGGAAAATAGCGGTAGGAAAAGGAAATCATGTTTAAAAAGCGTGCTGGAGTTTTTTGAGGATGTAAATAGCAGTACAGGTAAGAGGGAACCTTTGCTTATGTCCCCATACCAAAGGTTAGTAAACAAAATTAAAGCACACAGGATTGGGGATAATATATTGGCATGAATTGAGAGCTGGCGAGCGGACAAAAAACCGAGTGTAGGAATGAATGAGTAATTTTCAGGTGGGCAGACTGTGACCAGTGGGATACCCGCAAAGATCTGTGCTTGGGCCTCAGCGATTCACATTCTATAAACAATGATTCGGATGAGGGAACTAAAAGTAATATTTCCCAGTTTGCAGATGACACAAAACTGGATGGCAGTGTGAGCTGTGAGGAGGACGCAGAGACGCTGCAAGGGGAATCGAAGAGGCAGGTGGAATACATGTAGAAAAATATGAGGTGTTCCCAGATTGAGCTTTGACAAAACGTCACCTGGACTCGAAACGTTAGCTCCTTTCTCTCCTTACAGATGCTGCCAGACCTGCTGAGATTTTCCAGCATTTTCTCTTTCGGTTTCAGATTCCAGCATCCGCAGTAATTTGCTTTTATTTATGAGGTTTCCCACTTTGATATGAAAAACAGAAATAATGTATTTCTTAAATGGTGAAAGGTTGGGAAGTGTTGAACTTCAAAGGGACTTGGGTATCCTTGTTCGTGAGTCATTGAAAGCTAATGTTCAGACACAGCAAGCTATTCAGAAGACATTTGGCATGTTGGCTTTGTGATGAATGTAAGAACTTTTTATATATTGGGTGGGATTCCCCACCAGAAAACCGGTGTGGCGCTCCTCGGCCGGCAGCGGGATTCTCTGACCCGCCAGCCGGCCAATGGGGTTTCCATTGTGGGCAGCCCCACGCCTTCAGCTGAGCAGAGTGCTTTTACAAATCCTGGTCCAGTCCAATGGACTATGGGAAATTCTCCTCATTGTGCCGGAGGAGAGAGATTCAGCTGCCGACTCTGCCCCCAGGGCACCCAATTATTGGGTGTGTTGAAGATTCATCTTCTCTTCGTTTATGGGGTGTCCCTGGCTGGGGCTGGAGTGATTTTCTTTTAGCGTAAACGGGGGTGGTGCACTGCTCTGGGTATGGTTGGTGAGATGCAGGGTTGGTTGGGATATAGTTTTTTGTGTGTCCTGCAGGTCTTGGGGGTACTGATCAGTATATGCTGGCCGATACCAGGTCCGGTGTTGTGGTTGGTATCCTTGTAGTTCCTCGAAGCTTGGGAAGTCCATGCTCGAAAGCTCTTATTAGGGACATCCTGAGAGGCTTGGTTTTGCTTTCTCTGTACACGAAAGCCTGGGGTTGAGACAGTAGTGTGCTAATGGTTGATATCCTGTTGCCACCCCCCCAATGGTCAGGATGCTTTCTTGTTTGAATGACCAGCTTGTTCTCTTCTCCATTAATGGGTGATAGGCGTGTGCCAGCGATTACAGGCCCATGGTGGGGATCTCGATCTTTTCTTATCCTGTGATTCATTCTTGGTAGCTCTCATTCTCCTTCCTTTTTGTTTTCTTGGGAGGTATTGACGGCACAGATCATAATCCAAATATGTTGCTGCTGGTCCTCTTCTGTATAAATGTGTGGAATGATGTCGGTTCTGTACTGGGTCTGAGACTGGGGTTATGTTCCATTGTGTGATCTATATATAACCCCCTTTTGGAACTGGGGTTAGGATCATAGAATCCCTACAGTGCAGATGAAGACCATTCGGCCCATCGAGTCTGCATCAACCCTCTGAAAGAGCACTCCACCGAGGGTCAGGCCCCATCCTATCCCTGTAATCCAGTAACCCCACCTAACCTTTTGGACACTAAGAGCAATTTATCATGGCCAATCCACCTAACCTGCAAATCTTTGGACTGTGGGAGGAAACCGGAGCACCCGGAGGAAACCCACGCACACACTGGGAGAACGTGCAGACTCCACACATAGTCACCCGAGGCCGGAATTAAACCTGGTCCCTGGCGCTGTGAGACAGCAGTGCTAACCACTGTGCCACCATGTTGCCCTGGCGGTTCTTGTGTATTTCTGTTGTAAGTTTCCTTTTTTCTAAAGGTGGGCAGAAAGAGTCTGCGATTGGTTGCTGCATGGGTGCAGATGGCTCTCGTATCTGAGGAGAGGAGGCTGCAATGTGACATTGGTGCCTCTGGCACTGCTGGTGTGGAGGAAGATGTATATTAATGGGTGCCCTAACATGGTGTGAAAAAGTTATCCTGAACTCGTGGCAATTGCGAGCAATCACTGCGTGGGAAGGTGTCCATCATTTTACCTTCTCCGGTGTCTCCCTTGTTCTCTGGTGGGGCTTCTAGAGGCATCAAGTTATGTTTAATGATTGTATCAAGCTCATTATACAGCTGTTCTCCTGTCGCCCTCTGTATTAATTTATGTGGAGCCTATCTTTTCCTGGTTGTGCTGTAATAGTCTTATAGAATTGTTGCATTGTTTGTTAAAATATAAAACCTCAATAAATACTTTAAAAAAAAAAAAAAAAATAGACTGGTCCCGTATTCTCTGGAGTTCAGAAGAATGAGAGGTGATTTCATTCATATTCTTACCCGGGCCCTACATGGTAGATGCAGAAGGATGTTTTCCCTGGGTTGGCAAGTTTGTAACGTTCAATTACCATGGGTGTACATAACCTTACTCATTGCTGCTAAGTGAATGTGGAATTTGCTCAGCACTGACAGCAAATGAAATAAAGCTGCAGACCAGAATGGGACTGGAAACAACTGGGCAATAGATTGCAACACAAAATGAACACTCCTGTATAGTAACAGTGCCGGTAGACCGCTGACAGTGGACAGATTTGCATATGCACAAACACGCTTGCTGTAATTGGTGGGGACTGTACTGAAACAGTTCAAATTAAAGAATAAGAAACTTGTGTAATATCCTGGATTCTAAGTCATTTGCTTGGGATTGTGTTTGTCGTTGGACTGCCATTCACATGACCAACAACCTTGCCCAGGGTGCCCCGTGCATGCAGTGTTCCCAGGCACCGCTTGTCCGCAGTGGAATAGCTGTCAGTTACAGTGCTGTTTCTGTTGGCAGGCCCAGCAGCTGTCTGCGCCCATCACCAACACCTTGCGGATGCAGACCAACCGGCACCGGCTCTACCTTCTGAAAGATGGGCACGCTAACCAGTAAGTGTGGATCTCAGTTGAACCTCCTACTTCTGCACAAGAGCCCGCCTGAGGGAAATCTGTGCTCAACCAGCACGGGTGCTTCGAGCAGGGTTATGCGCTGGCTGCTTGGGGGATTTGGTGAAGTATTTGAACGTGGTTGCACATAGAACATAGAACATTACAGCGCAGTACAGGCCCTTCGGCCCTCGATGTTGCGCCGACCTGTGGAACCATTCTAAAGCCCATCTGCACTATTCCCTTATCGTCCATATGTCTATCCAATGACCATTTGAATGTACTTAATGTTGGCGACTCCACTACTCTTGCACAAGAGGCCCTGGAATTAAAATCATCTCTGCCTTATGTTGGCGAGGGTAAAGAACAAAGAAAAGTACAGCACAGGAACAGGCCCTCCAAGCCCGTGCCGACCATGCTGCCCGACTAAACTACAATCTTCTACACTTCCTGGGTCCGTATCCCTCTATTCCCATCCTATTCATGTATTTGTCAAGATGCCCCTTAAATGTCACTATCGTCCCTGCTTCCACCTTCGGTCGCGAGTTCCAGGCACCCACTATCCTCTGTGTTTAAAAAAAACTTGCCTCGTACATCTACTCTAAACCTTGCCCCTCGCACCTTAAACCTATGCCCCCTAGTAATTGACCCCTCTACCCTAGGGAAAAGCCTCTGACTATCCACTCTGTCTATGCCCCTCATAATTTTGTAGACCTCTATCAGGTCGCCCCTCAACCTCCGTCATTCCAGCGAGAACAAACCATGTTTTGCTTATGAAGGGCTTTCCCATGCTTGAGGTGCTTACAGGCAGATGGACCTTGACAGGCAAAGCAGTTCAATTGGTTTATCATGTGGGGCGTCACAGCCAAGGCCGATCTGGCCCTCACGTACTCGCGCTCACCTACCTGTTCTGATCCACGAAGGGAGGCACAGATGCGCCTGCCCTCACCTGCACAGACTTGCACCACTCTCACTTGCCCGCTAATGCAGGCGCTCTTCTGGAAGCCAGAAGCTGCTCTGTCTGCTCCCTAAACCCCCATCTGTTGCCCACAGGCGTTGAGACCAGTTGCAGCACCCCAGCTGCTTGCCCCGGGCAGCCTTGGCGAGAAAGTGAGACCATCTGCATTGGCACCACTTAATCCATCGGGGCCAGATAGATGAAGCCTTTTTGAAGAAGTTTAAAATGCCATAAGGTTGAGGACAAAGGAAGAAATAGGAGCAGGTGTAGGCCATTCAGCCCTTTGAACCCATTCCACCAATCACTGAAAATATGGGCCATGTTCTACTTCAACTCCGTTTTCCCACACCCACACTATCCCCATATCCCTTGATGCTTTAAGAAAGGTGTTGCATAAAAGCAAGCCTGTCTTTCTTTAGCTGTAAAGAAATGGATTCTGAAACTCTGACGGTAAAATGATCGTACCATCTTGTATCTAAAGTTTTGCTGAGTGCAATCAAGTGTGGGCCGTGGCAATTTTAACTCAACCTTGAACGTTCGGAAATCCGTAGGATAGGTTGGAATGCCGGTGTTAACAATAGTAACTGCAGCGAAGAATAAACTGAGCACTCCTCCTGATGCCACCGGTTTCCCGATATTTGGGTTGGGTTGAATCCCCACCCTCGCCACGTGGTCAAAGGTTCAAGTCATGACCAAGAGGGGTTTGGGTTTTCCAGCCTAGATATAGGAGGTGGACACGGAGAAGGGCACATGTTAAAGGTGAATCTGGGTAATTTCAAATTAAAAAGGCAAAGGGTCACGGGTTCAAACTAGTAGAAAAGGCGAATGTGTCCGAAAAGTGATGTTTGAATACGAGAAATAGGAGCAGGAGTAGGCCATGTGACCTGTTGAGCCTGCTTCGTCACTCGATAACGATAATTGGCTGACCTTGGGTTTCACTCTCCTGCCCAATTCCACGGGATGCCAAAAATCTATCTATCCCAGATTTAAATGTATCCACAAGATGGAGTGTCCACATCCCCCTGGGGTAGAAAATTGGTCGGACATGCTTGGCCACAAACCGAACCAACCAGCACGTGATGTGGACCGCCTGATCACGTGCCAGCGGTGAAAGCCGGGAATCACCTGAGAGAGCCGTTGTATTCTGCAATTAGTGGAACACTGGGCAGTGCGATTGAATGGGAGCCCAATGGCTGCGTCCTCTCCCATGCTATTGTGACCGACAATTTCCTGCCTCGGCACACACCCTCCGCCGTGAGATTCCGATTTCAGCTCCTAAGAGGGAGGATATTCGATTCGCAGCTCGTGTGGAGCATGAAAACTGACACTGACCCGTTGGGCTGAATGGACTGTTCCTGAGGAAAATTAAAACCCAGGAGGGGGTTCCATTAGAACTCCATTGTTAAGTTTGAAGAAGGGCTATGCTGCCAGTGATGGTCTTTTCTGTTCATGGCCTTGCTCCTGGGTAAAGAGGGACAGATTTGGAACCCCATCTCTGATACTTTCCACATTCTAATTCACTCATGGGATTTGGCCGTCACCAGTTGGAGTAGCATTTATTGTCCATCCCTAATTGCCCTTGAACTGAGTGGCTTGCTCGGCCATTTTGGGGTCAACCATGTTGCTGTGGGTCTGGAGTCGCGTGTAGGCCAGGCCAGCACGGTAGCATTGTGGATAGCACAATTGCTTCACAGCTCCAGGGTCGATTCCCCGCTGGGTCACTGTCAGCACGGAGTCTGCACATCCTCCCAGTGTGTGCGTGGGTTTCCTCCGGGTGCTCCAGTTTCCTCCCACAGTCCAAAGATGTGCAGGTTAGGTGGATTGGCCATGATAAATTGCCCTTAGTGTCCAAAATTGCCCTTAGTGTTGGGTGGGGTTACTGGGTTATGGGGATAGGGTGGAGGTGTTGACCTTGGGTAGGGTGCTCTTTCCAAGAGCCGGTGCAGACTCGATGGGCCGAATGGCCTCCTTCTGCACTGTAAATTCTATGATAATCTATGAAACCAGGTAAGGATGGCAGATTTTCTTCCCTGAAGGACATGAGTGAACCAGATGGGGGTTTTGGGCACAGTCGACAATGGTTTCATGTCTATCATTGGACTGTTAATTCCAGGTTTGTTAGACAGAGGCATTTGACATAGCTGGGTTGTTGAGGGGTAGCGGAGAAAATGGAGGGGGCACGGGTGAAGGGAGCTGTCCCAAGGAGCGGTGGGGAGGTCATGCCAATACGTGATATTGTTCACCTTGCCTGAGCTGGTAATTGACTGTGAACTGATGTGCTCTCTCTCCGCAGTGGGATGGGAGCTACCATTGGTTTCCTGAAGGTCGGTCACAAGAAGCTGTTTGTGCTGGTGAGTCACCCCTCTTTCTCTTTGAACTGAAGACTGCAGTGAGGATGTGCCTGCCCCTGAGTGCGGCTACGAGTGGTTCAGGTCCCCTAGATTGTTTTTAACGCCAGGCTTGTAGATCAGAATGGCAAGGATCACCCATCACTAATCCACCAGTAAATATAAACAATCGTGACCTCGCCAAGGATCAACTATATCTGTTGCGTAATATGACACGTGCACTAAAGTCATTCTTGCCGCCGCCTTGTCACAAGTAGGCTTACATTAACACTGCAATGAAGTTACTGTGAAAATCCCAGAGCCGCCACATACCGGTGCCTGTTCGGGTCACAGAGGAAGAATTCAGAGTGTCCAATTCACCGAACAAACATGTCTTTTGGGACTTGTAGGAGGAAACCAGAGCGCCCGGAGAAAACCCACGCAGACACGAGGAGAACGTGCAGACTCCGCACAGACCGTGACCCAAGCCTGGACATATAAACTGGACTCTCACAGCAGAGGAAATAATCTCTATCTACCCTATCAACCTCTTTTTAATCATGTCAATCGAATCAATATCTTGATTCGATCACCCCTCAATCTCCTACGTACGAGGCTACAACAAGCCTGGGTTTACCACTTGTCCAGTTCTACCACTGAGCTACTCCTGCTGGTGAATAGAAAGCAAAATGCTACAGATGCTGGAGACCTGAAATACAAACAGAAAATGCTGGGAAAAACACCCGATTTTTATCCCTCCACCATTGGTGTTCTGTGCTGCCTCGGATCTAAACTCTGCAAGTCCCTCCCTGAATCCCTCTTGTCATCCTTTCGGTCGCTGATAAAAATCTAGCGTTGTGCCGAGCTTTCCATCACCCAGCTTAATATCCCTCCCCTGATGTAGCTTTGTGACATTCAATCTGGTGATGCTCCAATGAAACTACGTTTGAGGGGCTGCACAAATGTTGGTCCTTGAAGCAGTCACTTTTCACAGCCTGTTTTCAGGATGTGAGAGGGTTGAATCTGATGCATTGTCAACCTCTGCCTTGCACAAAGCTAGCGCTCACTATGTCGCTCAGTAAACCCACAGCTTTTTCTCTGTCCCCTTTGATATCTAGGACGGGCGAGGTGCACACAATGAGATGGAGCCCCTGTGTGTGCTGGACTTCTACGTGCATGTTTCACTACAGCGCCATGGATATGGGAAGGAGCTGTTCGACTACATGATTCAGGTACAGAAAAGCTATAAATGTCAACGATGTGGTGGATGGACAAACATTTGATGATGTTTCCGAAGGGAATTGGATAAATAGCGGGAAGAGGGAAAAAGAAGAGGGAATGGTGTCCTGCAGTCAGCATCACAGTGAAGCAGTCAGAGAACGGTGTGTTGCAGTCAGTATTGTGGTGAAGCAGTCTGGGAACAGTGTCCTGCAGTCAGCATCACCATGAAGCAGCCTGGGAACGGTGTCCTGCAGTCAGCATAGCAGTGAAGAAATCTGGGAACAGGTGTCCTGCAGTCAGCATTACAGTGAAGCAGCCTGGGATAGGGTGTCCTGCAGTCAGCATTACAGTGAAGCAGTCTGGGAATGGGTGTCCTGCGGTCAGCATCACAGTGAAGCATTCTGGGAACGGTGTCCTGCAGTCAGCATAGCAGTGAAGAAATCTGGGAACAGGTGTCCTGCAGTCAGCATTACAGTGAAGCAGTCTGGGATAGGGTGTCCTGCAGTCAGCATTACAGTGAAGCAGTCTGGGAATGGGTGTCCTGCGGTCAGCATCACAGTGAAGCATTCTGGGAACGGTGTCCTGCAGTCAGCATAGCAGTGAAGAAATCTGGGAACAGGTGTCCTGCAGTCAGCATTTCAGTGAAGCAGTCTGGGATAGGGTGTCCTGCAGTCAGCATTACAGTGAAGCAGTCTGGGAATGGGTGTCGTGCAGTCAGCATCGCAGTGAAGCATTCTGGGAACGGTGTCCTGCAGTCAGCATCGCAGTGAAGCAGTCTGGCAATGGTATCCAGCAGTCAGCATCGCAGTGAAGCAGTCTGGGAATGGTGTCCTGCAGTCAGCATCGCAGTGAAGCAGTCTGGGAGCGGTGTCCTGCAGTCTGGGAATGGTGTCCTGCAGTCAGCATCACAGTTAAGCAGTCTGGGAATGGTGTCCTGCAGTCAGCATTACAGTGAAGCAGTCTGGGATTGGTGACCTGCAGTCAGCATCGCAGTGAAGCAGTCTGGGAATGGTATCCAGCAGTCAGCATTGCAGTGAAGCAGTCTGGGAATGGTGTCCTGCAGTCAGCATCACAGTGAAGCAGTCTGGGAACGGTGTCCTGCAGTCAGCATCACAGTTAAGCAGTCTGAGAATGTTATCTTGCAGTCAGCATCGCAGTGAAGCAGTCTGAGAATGGTATCCTGCAGTCAGCATTACAGTGAAGCATTCTGGGAACGGTGTCCTGCAGTCAGCATTGCAGTGAAGCAGTCTGGGAATGGTGACCTGCAGTCAGCATCGCAGTGAAGCAGTCTGGGAACGGTGTCCTGCAGTCTGGGAATGGTATCCTGCCGTCAGCATCGCAGTGAAGCAGTCTGGGAACGGGTGTCCTGCTGTCAGTTCTAGTTGAAAAAAGTTAACTGAGAAGCAGTTATTAAGTAAAAGTCGGAGCCAGCATGCATAATAATTATATTAAGTAATACAAGAATAAGTAGATTAAATGAGAATTGGACAAAGAGACTAAGGTAATGTTAGAGAAGTATCTTTTAAGATCAAGTAATTTGAAAAATTCTCAAGTAAGATGTAGTACATTTAAGTTTTAAGACATGGCAGGTGAGGTCAGCCGAGTGGAATATGTGACCTATCATATGTGAGGAATCATGTACCATACCGGTATCCTAGATGACCACATATACAGGAAATGCTCCCAACTACAGAAACATGAGTTCTGGAGCGCCGGTTTGAGACACTTTAGAGCATCCGCGAGGCTAAGGAGGCACCTGGGTGGCACGTTTAGGTGAGTTAAGGTTGTGAATTGACACATGGAGTTGTGATAGGGGTATAGGATCTTGAGGTGTGACAGGGGAGGGTATAAAAGAGCAGGAGGTGTCGCATTATTTATTAAGAAGTCAGTTACTGCAGTAAGGAGGGACAATATCTTGGAAGGGTCTTCAAATTAAGCTTTGTAGGTAGTGTTTCGGAATAAAAAGGGAGCAGTCACATTGCTGGCAGTGTATTATAGGCCCCTAAAAGGAAAGGATGATCTGCAAAAAACGGCTTTAGATTGGTGATTGGAGAAGGAATAAGACAGGATCTGGCCAAAGTAAACTGGGAACAGACTCTTATGGGAAAACCAACAGTAGCAGAGCGGCTCAATGAGCAGGAGGCATATTAAGGGGCAGGAGGTTTGGAAGGTATTTGAGCAGAGCAGTGTGAAGGAATTTGGGCGGTTCAAAAAGGAAATGGGGAGAGTGCCGTAAGTCTACAGTGCGAAAAGGTCCCGCAGCCCATTGCACCTGCGCCAGCCAAAAACAGCAATTTATAGTACACTATTTTTTTTTCCAATTAAGGGGCAATTTAGCAGGGCATATCCACCTTCCTTTGGGCAAATCTTTGGGTTGTGTGATCAGCGTGCTCAGACAGCAAATTAACTATCCTGACCCCATTCACCAGCACTTGGCCCATAGCCTTGTACACTGAGATCGCAAGTGTACATCTAAATGCTTCTTAAATGTTATGAGTGTCTCTACCTCCACCACCCTTTCCGGCAGTGAGTTCCAGACTCTGGGTGAAAAAGTTTCTCCTCAAATACCCTACAAACCTCCTGCCCCTTAATTTAAATCTGTGCCCCCTGGTCATTGATCCCTCTACCTAGGCAAAAAGTTTCATCTTGTCTACTCTACCTTTGCCCCTCATAATTTTATACATCTCAATCATGTCCCCCCTCCGTCTTCTCCACTCCAAGGAAATAAACCTCAGTCTATCTCTCTTCATACTAAAATTCTCCATCCCAGGCAACATTCTGGTAATTCTCCTCAGCATCTTTTCCAGTGCTATCACATCTCTCCTATAATGTGGATTCCAGAACTGCACACACAACTGTAGCTGTGACCAACTGATGTTTTATACAGTTCCAGCATAACCTCCCTGCTCTTAAACTCTATGCCTTGGCTAATATACCATATGCCTTCTTAACCGCTGAATCCACATGCCCTGTAACCTTCAAAGGACCGGTGTACGTGCACACCAAGTTCCCTCTAATCTCCGATGATTCCCAGGATCCTGCCGTTCATTATGTATTCCTTTGCCTTGTTTGTCCTGCCCAAGTGCATCACCTCACACCTATCCGGATTGAATTCCATTTGCCACTGATCAGCCCATCTATATCCTCCTGTAATCGAAGGTTATTCACCTTGATGTTTACCATCCCACCAATTTTCATATCGTCCATAAAAATACTGATCAATCCTCCTACATTCATGACTAAATCATTTATTTAAACCACAAACCGCAAAGATCCCAACATTGATCCCTGCGGGACCACACTAGACGCAGGTTTCCAGTCAGATAAACACCCCCAACCATCACCTTCTGCTTCCTGCCACTCAGCCAATTCTGGATCCAATATGCCAAATTTCCTTGGAAGGTGTTTGCGGGTTTCAAAGTGGAAAAATCCCCAGACCGGATGAGTTGTATCCCAGGTTGCTATGGGAGGAAATTTGACTCCAATCTTTCATTCCTCTCTTGCCAAAGGGGAGGTGCCTGAGTATTGGAGGACAGAAAATGTAGTTCCACTTTTCAAGCAGGGTGGTAGAGGTAACCAGGAACTTACAGACCAGTGGGTCTCATACCAGTGTTATGGAAACTATTGGAGAAAAATGTGAAGGAGAAAATTGATCTCCCCTTGGGGAGGCAAGATTTGATCAGGGCTAGTCAGCATGGCTTTGTCAAAGGAGGTCATGCCTAACAAATTTGATTGAACTTTTCAAGGAGGTGATCAAGAGTTGATGTCATTTATACGGATTTCAGCAAAAGCCTTTGACAATGTCCCACATGGGAGGCTGATGGAACTCTGTCTATTCTGCACCCTTGATATGCATTATGTCTTCTTAGTTCCCAAATAACAGAGATTCCAGGCTGTGCTTTTTGGCAAAGTTTTGTTGAACTTTATTGGCAGCTTAAGTGTCCACTGGTAAATATTTGGTTACAATACAAACTTAGGTCAGATTGATTGTCTTTAGCGAATACAGTGGTTGAGTTTAAAATACAAATCGTGGTAATTCTTCAAATCATTTTTAAAATATATATATATATTTATTAAAGTTTTTAAACACAATTTTTCTCCCTTACAAACAATAAACCCCCCCCCCCCCCCCACTCGTAACAAAAAAAAAAAACGAGAAATTGCGCAGAGCAAGGTATATACATGGCAAAATGATATATTTACACAGCTTTGTACGCTGGCCCTCACCCGTACGTGCCAGTTTCCTCAACCCTTCATGTTATCTCTTGCTATTCTTCAAATCATGATACACAGTACAAAATTACGGGTTGATTTAAACAAAAGAAAAATGGCGATTTTTCAAAAGAAAGCTGCAAGGGGCTGGTTTAGCACAGGGCTAAATAGCTGACTTTCAAAGCAGACCGAGGCAGGCCAGCAGCGTGGGTTTAATTCCCATTCCAGCCTCCCCGAACACGCGCCGGAATGTGGCGACCAGGGGTTTTTCCACAGTAACTTCATTTGAAGCCTACTTGTGACAATAAGCGATTTTCAATTTTTTTTCCAAGAAATAGGTTTCAGAAATTGATAGATTAATTCCGGAATGGATTTTTCCATCCCGACAAGTGATTTTTAAGGAGATAATTATCTTAAAGTCTCGGCTTCTTTTCATCTCTGATTGATTGGTTTTTACCTAATTTATAATTCACTCAATTCGACCAAAGTGTCTGTCTGTCAATTTTGAGAGAGATATGTATTTAAATAAGTTGGTGTGAATTTTCCATTCCATCGCCTGCCAATTTTCCAACTTATCCACAAATGCATCTAGACATTATTGGAGAAACACATTTTTTGCTAAGAAAGTATCTCTCTGGACTGGCTGTTCTTTCACACAATGGGGCCTTTCAGCGAGCTGACGTCATTGTTCCTTCAGTCTCTAGTAATTCTCAAGCAATTTGCAAAATGTTCCCAGCTATTCAGCTTTCCTCACTCTCATGGTTAATATGATTTAGTTAATTACTCTTGATGAGTTCTTAATTAAACTTTTTATCTATATCATCTATAGCTAACTAGAAAGCCAATTTCTATCAGACTGATAAAGAAGGCAAAAGCACAGGGAAGATTGATCCAAAAACCAGCTTAGTGGTAAGAGACAGAGGGTGTTGGAGAAAGCCGTTTGTGTGACTGGAGGCCGGTGTCCAGTGACAGGGATCAGTGCTAGTTCCCTTACTGTTCATGACGCATATAAACAAATATAGATGAGAATGTTGGGGAGTTGAAGAGGGTAGCACAGGGGTTAACACTGTGAACATAGAACAAAACAGCGCAGTACAGGCCCTTCGGCCCTCGATGTTGCGCCGACCCGTGAAACCACTCTAAAGCCCATCGACACTATTTCCTTATCGTCCATATGTCTATCCAATGACCATTTGAATGCCCTTGGTGTTGGCGAGTCCACTACTGTTGCAGGCAGGGCATTCCACGCCCTTACTACTCTCTGAGTAAAGAATCTATATCTGACATCTGTCCTATATCTATCTCCCCTCAATTTAAAGCTATGTCCCTCGTGCTAGACATCACCATCCGAGGAAAAAGGCTCTCACTGTCCACCCTATCCAATCCTCTCATCATCTTGTATGCCTCAATTAAGTCACCTCTTAACCTTCTTCTCTCTAATGAAAACAGCTTCAAGTCCCTCAGCCTTTCTTCATAAGATCTTCCCTCCATACCAGGCAGCATTCTGGTAAATCTCCTCTGCACCCTTTCCAATGCTTCCACATCCTTCCTATAATGCGGCGACCAGAATTGCACGCAATACTCCAAATGCGGCCGCACCAGAGTGTTGTATAGCTGCAACATGACCTCATGGCTCCGAAACTCAATCCCTCTACTAATAAAAGCTAATACACCGTACGCCTTCTTAACAACCCTCTCAACCTGGGTGGTAACTTTCAGGGATCTATGTACATGGACATCGCCTCTCTGCTCATCCACACTACCAAGAATCTTACCATTAGCCCAGTACTCTGTCTTCCTGTTATCCCTTCCAAAATGAATCACCTCACACTTTTCTGCATTAAACTCCATTTGCCACCTCTCAGCCCAGCGCTGCAGCTTATCTATGTCCCTCTGTAACTTGTAACATCCGTCCGCACTGTCCACAAGTCCACCGACTTTAGTGTCATCTGCAAATTTATTCATCCATCCTTCTACGCCCTCCTCAAGGTCATTTATAAAAATGACAAACAACAGTGGCTCCATAACAGATCCTTGTGGTACACCACTAGTAACTGGACTCCAGTCTGAACACTTCCCCCTTTGTCTTCTTCCAGCTAGCCAATTTCTGATCCAAACTGCTAAATTTCCCTGAATCCCATGCCTCCGTATTTTCTGCAGTAGCTTACCGTGGGGAACCTTATCAAACGCTTTACTGAAATCCATGTACACCACATCAACTGCTTTACCCTCATCCACCTGTTTGGTCACCTTCTCAAAGAACTCAATAAGGTTTGTGAGGCACGTCCCACCCTTCACAAAACCATGTTGACTATCTCTAATCAAATTATTCCTTTCCAGGTGATTGTACACCCTATCTCTTATAAACCTTTCCAAGATTTTGCCCACAACAGAAATAAGGTTCACTGGTCTATAGTTAACGGGGTTGTCTACTCCCCTTCTTGAACAAGGGGACAACATTTGCTATCCTCCAGCCTTCTGGCACTATTCCTGTAGACAAAGATGACTTAAAGATCAAAGCCAAAGGCTCAGTAACCTCCTCCCTAGCTTCCCAGAGAATCCTAGGATAAATCCCATCCGGCCCAGGAAACTTATCTATTTTCACACTTTCCAGAATTGCTAACACCTCCTCCTTATGAACCTCAAGCCCTTCTAGTTTAGTAGCCTGAATCTCAGTATTCTCCTCGACAACATTTTCTTTTTCCTGTGACGAAAAATATTCATTTAGCACCTCTCCTATCTCCTCGGACTCCTCGCACAACTTCCCACTACTGTACTTGACTGGCCGTACTCTTACCCTAGTCATTCTTTTATTCCTGACATATCTATCAAAAGCTTTAGGGTTATCCTTGATCCTATCTGCCAAAGACTTCTCATGTCCCCTCCTGGCTCTTCTTCGCTCGCTCTTCAGGTCCTTCCGAGCTAACTTGTAATTCTCGAGCGCCCTAACTGAACCTCCCTGTCTCATCTTTACATCAGCCTCCTCCTTCCTCTTGACAAGTGTTTCGACTGCTTTAGTAAACCACGGTTCCCTTGCTCGACCACTTCCTCCCTGCCTGACAGGTATATACTTATCAAGCACAGCTCCAGGGTCCCAGGTTCGATTCCCGGCTTGGGTCACTGTCTCTAGAGTCTACACGTTCTCCTCGTGTCTGCGTGGGTTTCCACCCACAGTCCAAAATGTGCAGGTCAGGTCGATTGGCCATGCTAAATTGCCCTTGGTGTCCAAAAAGGTTAGGTAGGGTTACTGGGTTATGAGGGTAGGATGCTCTTTCCAAGGGTCAGTGCAGACCCGATGGGCTGAATGGCCTCCTTCTGCACTGTAAATTATTTTTTTTTGTAAAATATTTTTATTCACCATTTTCTTCAGAATTTACACCCCACCAACAAGCAGTAAACGGTAACAAATACAAAGTCAATCCCCTTATCAACAACAACGATCCCATCCTCCCACCACCCCAAACAACGTCCCACCTGACAATATAAGCATCAAATAAAACAAACCCTCCCACGGTGGGAAAAACAAAGGGCAAAAAAAAGGAATCAGGAATCGCCTATGGTCACCATTGACCTATAGAGTCCACTTCCCCTTCCCCCGAACATTCAATGCCATCCAATCCCCAAAAGAGTACCGTAAATGACACCCATGAATTGTTAAACCCCCCCCCCCTCCCTGCCTCCTCCCCTCCACTTCCTCTTACAAAACTCCTCCCCCCAACCTCTGTTCCTTCCCCCCCCAACTTTCCACCCCAGCGAGACTTATCGGAACCTGTTCTGCCAGGCTCCGATGGCCGCATCCCCTCCCCCCCCCCACCTCACTCCCGTTCACTGGCCGGCTTAAATCGGCCAGCGTGGAGGCTCCCGCCCGGGTCTCTTTCCCCCTTGCCCTGTCCCAGGAAAACCAAGAAATCCCCTTTAGCACACAAACCCCGCATACACACCCAAGCCCCAAAGAACCATCATTGCAAGTGAAAGTCCCATCTCTTCCCTTGTCCAAATATATACAACATTGGCTCATTTAGCACATACACCAGTACGCAATGGAAAAGTACAGTTACATGAGGCTACATCGATACACGACCATTTCTCAATTCAGCCACAGTCCTTCTGCCTTCGCAAACTCCGCTGCTTCCGCCGTCCCAAAATAAAAGTCCTTGGATTTGTAGGTCACCCTCAACTTAGCTGGGTATACTATGCAGCACTGCACCTTACTGATGCACAGTGCCTTCTTCACCCGGCTGAAGGCAGCCTGCCTCCCCGCCAGCTCCACCGTAAAGTCCTGATATATGCGTACACCAGCTCCAGCCCACTGCACCACCCGCTTCTGCTTTGCCCAGCACAGGACCTTCTCCTTCACAGTGTACCCTCCATGTGTTCTGTGAACTGCCTTTCGAGTTCCACGGCCACCACCTTGGTCATTTCTTCAGCCGTGAGCAATGCGGCCTCCCCTGGTGCCCCACTTTTCTTGCCGTCCCCGCCGTGACCGTTCCACTCCCCGACGGACTTTCAGCCGCTTTTTTCACGGCCGTTTTTTAAACTTATTTTCGACATTTCCCTTCACTGTACCTTCTCCCTGCTTTTGCCACCTCCGTTGCCTCTGGGACCGGGCGTTAAATCTCGACAATGCCGTTCCCGAACCCTGCACTGTAAACTCTATGATGAGTAAATTTCGAGATGATACAAAGATTGACAGGGTGGTTAAGTGAGGAGGAAGGTTTTGGGTTGCAGGAAGATGTAGATGGGTCGCCCAGCTGGAGTGCTGTGTAAGGATGTGATTGTACTGGAGAGGGTGCAGAGGATATTGTCATGTGAGAGTCCCTTTAAGCAAAGTGTGTTTTATCAAATGGCTGCAGTGATGTCATTGTGGGGGTGGAGCTAGGCTCTGCTCTGCTTTTTACTTTCGCTTTGAGCTGGGAGCTGTTCTCCAGATCACTTGATGATTTCAAAGTAATACCTGTTTCTGTAAGGAATACAAACCTACTGTCTTTGTTAAAATGGATTTTTTGACTGATGCATGTTGTTAGGAAAGTTATTAAAGGTTACCTATAGAGTACTGTATCTGTGGGGATTAACAGTGTTGGTAGTTGACGAGCTGTTTGCTGTGTGTTTATAAAATGTTAACTGGATTCATAGAATAAACATTGTTTTTGTTTAAAAATACTTTTGGCACTCTGTTGCATCACACCTGTAAAGTGGGCCCTTGTGCTTCTCATAACCAAAATCTATTAAAGGTTGTGGGTCAGGTGAACTCCCATGATATACTTTGGTGTTCTCTAAACCCTGGCCCATAATATTCTCAAAGATGTTGCTTGGGATGGAGCATTTGAGCTATGAGGAGAGGCTGGATAGGCTGGGGTTGTTTCCTTGGAGCAAAGAAGGCTGAGGGATGGCCTGATTGAGGTGCATAAGACTGAGGGGTATGGGCAGGGTGGATAGGAAGCAGCTGTTCCCCTTAGTTGAAGGATCAAAAGCAAGGGGGCATAATTTTAAAGTGAGGGGCAGGAGGTTTAGAGAGGATTTGAGGAAAGATCTTTTCCCAGAGGGTGGTGAGAGTCTGGAATGCACTGCCTGGGAAAGTAGTAGAGGGGAGCAACCTCACCACCTTTTTGAAAAGTACGTGGATGAGAAGCTTGCAATGTCCTAACATTCAAGGCTATGGGCCAAGTGCTGGAAAGTGAGACTTGAGGTAAAAGATGAAGTCACTAAAGTCCCAGATGACCATATGCTGCTTTCCCCTTTTGAAGGGCAGAGCTGATTGGTGGTAATTTAACCGGAGGATCACCACACCTCAGGCGAGGGCCAAGGTTTTAAAAATAAATTTAGAGTACCCAATTCATTTTTTACAATTAATGAGCAATTTAGTGTGGCCAATCCACCTACCCTGCACATCTTTGGGTTACCTAGGAAATGTGCCCATACTGAAGTTTCAGCGCAGCTAAAGGTTGCAGTCTGCGCTCCTGCTGGTGAACTGGTTCAGGCGGCCACCTATTTCAGGTTAAAGACCCCCAAGTGCAGTACCGGAAGGTGCGGCACTGCTGGGGGCGCCGCCTTTCGGATGAGACGTCATGCCGGGGTTTTGTCTGCCATCCCAGGTGAGAGTTAAAGATCCCACATCACTCCTAAGAACTAGGAGCAGGAGTAGGCCATCTGGCCCCTCGAGCCTGCTCCACCATTCAATGAGATCATGGCTGATCTTTTGTGGGCTCAGCTCCACTTTCCGGCCCGAACACCATAACCCTTAATCCCTTTATTCTTCAAAAAACTATCTATCTTTATCTTAAAAACATTTAATGAAGGAGCCTCAAATGCTTCACTGGGCAAGGAATTCCATAGATTCACAACCCTTTGGGTGAAGAAGTTCCTCCTAAACTCAGTCCTAAATCTACTTCCCCTTATTTTGAGGCTATGCCCCCTAGTTCTGCTTTCACCCACCAGTGGAAACAACCTCCCCGCATCTATCCTATCCCCTTCATAATTTTATATGTTTCTATAAGATCCCCCCGCATCCTTCTAAATTCCAACGAGTACAGTCCCAGTCTACTCAACCTCTCCTTGTAATCCAACCCCTTCAGCTCTGGGATTAACCTAGTGAATCTCCTCTGCACACCCTCCAGCACCAGTATGTCCTTTCACAGGTAAAGAGACAAAAACTGAACACAATACTCCAGGTGTGGCCTCACTAACACCTTATACAATTGCAGCATAACCTCCCTAGTCTTAAACTCCATCCCTCTAGCAATGAAGGATAAAACTCCATTTGCCTTCTTAATCACTTGCTGCACCTGTAAACCAACTTTTTGCGACTCATGCACTAGCACACCCAGGTCTCTCTGCACAGCAGCATTCTTTAATATTTTATCATTTAAATAATCCCTTTTGCTGTTATTCCTACCAAAATGGATAACCTCACATTTGTCAACATTGTATTCCATCTGCCAGACCCTAGCCCATTCACTTAGCCTATCCAAATCCCTCTGCAGACTTCCGGTATCCTCTGCACTTTTTGCTTTACCACTCATCTTACTGTAGTCTGCAAACTTGGACACATTGCCCTTGGTCCCCAACTCCAAATCATCTATGTAAATTGTGAACAGTTGTGGGCCCAACACTGATCCCTGAGGGACACCACTAGCTACTGATTGCCAACCAGAGAAACACCCATTAATCCCCACTCTTTGCTTTCTATTAATTAACCAATCCTCTATCCATGCTACTACTTTACCCTTAATGCCATGCATCTTTAGTTTATGCAGCAACCTTTTGTGTGGGACCTTGTCAAAAGCTTTCGGGAAATCCAGATATACCACATCCATTGGCTCCCCGTTATCCACCGCACTGGTAATGTCCTCAAATTTCCTCGCTATTTCTTCCTTAAAGATAGATTCCAGCATCTTCCCTACTACCGAAGTTAAGCTCACTGGCCTATAATTACCCGCTATCTGCCTATCTCTTTTTTTAAACCGTGGTGTCACTTTTGTTCATTTCCAATCTGCCGGGACCACCCCAGAGTCCAGTGAAATTTTGGTAAATTGTCACTAGTGCATTTGCAATTTCCCTAGCCATCTCCTTCAGCACTCTGGGATGCAGTCTATCAGGGCCAGGGCTCCTCATCAATGAGGAGTGGGGGAGTTCTTTCCAATTTCCTGTGTTAATGTGCCAACGTATCAGCAAGTGCATGCTTGTGACAGTTACATTGCTAAGCCGATTACCTTATTCAAGACAGGTAATGTTTATTGGCTCATCGTCCGAGTATAAATGGACACAACTGGAACAGTTATGGTGGGGATCTTGTATGGATTGTACCTCTGTTAAGTTGGAATCAAAATAAAGTTGCTATAAGTAAAAGAAGCTTCTGTATGATTCCCCCATCATATGCTAAATGTGAGTATTAACATCCTGGCTGACATTTATTCCTCGACCAAGAATAGATTAAATGTTTTTCCCTTAGCGGTCGTTGCTATGTGTGAGATCTAGCTGAGTGCAAATTGATTGCCACGTTTCCCTAAGTTACAACCCCTAGTGACAATTCAAAAGTGCTTAAGTGCCTGTAAACTGCTTTAGGATGTTTTGTGGTCATGAGAGGCACTTTCTACGTTTTATAATTTAAAAAAAAAAGATTCCTTTCCTAAATCATCTCTTGAAAACTGAAGAAACCTCCAGCCTCACTGACGGACCTAGTCCAACCCTGACTCCGCTGCACCACAAGGGCAAAGAAGCAGAGGTTTAGGAAGGGAATTCCAGAACTTGAGGGCCTACGCAGCTGAAGCCGTGACCAACAAATGGTGGAGCAATGGAAATTGTCCAAATTGGAGGAGGGCAAAGATCTGGGAGGGCTTTCAGAGATAGTGAGGAGTGAGGCTGTGGAGACTATCCCTGTTGGGTGTAAACCTTTTTTTAATTGGAAACAAAATCCACCTGTATATTTTTTGTTTGCTGCAGTATGAAAGTGTTAAACCTCACCACCTGGCCATTGATCGTCCCTCCAGCAAGTTCCTTTGCTTCCTCAGGAAACACTACGGCCTAGCAAGCACAATTCCTCAGGTAAGCAAGGCTACAATTCTGCTTTTAGATATTGCTTGCAGTTTTGCCATCCCTCCTGTAAGTGGGGCTGTGGTTCTTTGAATGTCATTAGTACCACTCCTGGCGTAAAAGCCCAAGATGCATCTGGGGAATTGCCGCTGATTTGAGGGGTCCATGTACCCACGTGGTTTTATCTTCAGTGGGGATTAAATCTGCAAGCCCTTTGCGTTCCAGCAAGCAAGTGTAAAGGTCATCGACCTGACATGTGAACTCTGTATCCCTCTTCACAGATGCTGTCAGACCTGAAAATTTCCCCCCCCAGCCACAGGAAACAACATCCCTGCATTCAGTCTGTCCACCCCCATCAGAATTTTATATGTTTCAATTAGATGCCCTCTCATTCTTCTAAATTCCAGTGAATACAGGCCTCGTTATCCCAATCCCTTCTGCCTTCCCAGGAATCAGTCTGGTGAACTTTCACTGCACTTCCTCTTTGGCAACCAAATCTCTCTTGGTACTCCAGGTGTGGTCTCATCAAAACCAAGCTGCCGTAAGACATCCTTGTTCCTGTACCCAAGTCTTCTTGCAATGAAAGCCAACATACCATTTGCCTGCCTAACTGCTTGCTGTACCTGCATGCTCGCTTTCATTGACTGATGTACAAGGAATCCAGGTCCTTTGTACGGCAATATTACCATTTACATTCTGTTTCAAAATGTTTGACGAGCAGCAAAGAGAGGAGAATCGTCATTCCAAGAATTCAAACAATGTTAGAAAGTTAGATAAGCCCATGCGAGAGAAAGAAAGAGTGGGGTTTTCTCTCAGAGCGAGGTGAAATGGGGCGGGCGAACCAGTGGGGTGAATTTTGGTGGGCAAGCAAGAGGAAATGGGGCGGGCAAGCAGGAGGAAATGGGGCGGGCAAGCAAGAGGAAATGGGGCGGGCAAGCAAGAGGAAATGGGGCGGGCAAGCAAGAGGAAATGGGGCGGGCAAGCAAGAGGAAATGGGGCGGGCAAGCAAGGGGAAATGGGGCAGGCGGGCGAGTGAGGTGAAATGGGGCGGCCGGGCGAGGTGAAATGGGGCGGCCGGGCGAGGTGAAATGGGGCGGCCGGGCGAGGTGAAATGGGGCGGCCGGGCGAGGTGAAATGGGGCGGCCGGGCGAGGTGAAATGGGGCGGCCGGGCGAGGTGAAATGGGGCGGCCGGGCGAGGTGAAATGGGGCGGCCGGGCGAGGTGAAATGGGGCGGCCGGGCGAGGTGAAATGGGGCGGCCGGGCGAGGTGAAATGGGGCGGCCGGGCGAGGTGAAATGGGGCGGCCGGGCGAGGTGAAATGGGGCGGCCGGGCGAGGTGAAATGGGGCGGCCGGGCGAGGTGAAATGGGGCGGCCGGGCGAGGTGAAATGGGGCGGCCGGGCGAGGTGAAATGGGGCGGCCGGGCGAGGTGAAATGGGGCGGCCGGGCGAGGTGAAATGGGGCGGCCGGGCGAGGTGAAATGGGGCGGCCGGGCGAGGTGAAATGGGGCGGCCGGGCGAGGTGAAATGGGGCGGCCGGGCGAGGTGAAATGGGGCGGCCGGGCGAGGTGAAATGGGGCGGCCGGGCGAGGTGAAATGGGGCGGCCGGGCGAGGTGAAATGGGGCGGCCGGGCGAGGTGAAATGGGGCGGCCGGGCGAGGTGAAATGGGGCGGCCGGGCGAGGTGAAATGGGGCGGCCGGGCGAGGTGAAATGGGGCGGCCGGGCGAGGTGAAATGGGGCGGCCGGGCGAGGTGAAATGGGGCGGCCGGGCGAGGTGAAATGGGGCGGCCGGGCGAGGTGAAATGGGGCGGCCGGGCGAGGTGAAATGGGGCGGCCGGGCGAGGTGAAATGGGGCGGCCGGGCGAGGTGAAATGGGGCGGCCGGGCGAGGTGAAATGGGGCGGCCGGGCGAGGTGAAATGGGGCGGCCGGGCGAGGTGAAATGGGGCGGCCGGGCGAGGTGAAATGGGGCGGCCGGGCGAGGTGAAATGGGGCGGCCGGGCGAGGTGAAATGGGGCGGCCGGGCGAGGTGAAATGGGGCGGCCGGGCGAGGTGAAATGGGGCGGCCGGGCGAGGTGAAATGGGGCGGCCGGGCGAGGTGAAATGGGGCGGCCGGGCGAGGTGAAATGGGGCGGCCGGGCGAGGTGAAATGGGGCGGCCGGGCGAGGTGAAATGGGGCGGCCGGGCGAGGTGAAATGGGGCGGCCGGGCGAGGTGAAATGGGGCGGCCGGGCGAGGTGAAATGGGGCGGCCGGGCGAGGTGAAATGGGGCGGCCGGGCGAGGTGAAATGGGGCGGCCGGGCGAGGTGAAATGGGGCGGCCGGGCGAGGTGAAATGGGGCGGCCGGGCGAGGTGAAATGGGGCGGCCGGGCGAGGTGAAATGGGGCGGCCGGGCGAGGTGAAATGGGGCGGCCGGGCGAGGTGAAATGGGGCGGCCGGGCGAGGTGAAATGGGGCGGCCGGGCGAGGTGAAATGGGGCGGCCGGGCGAGGTGAAATGGGGCGGCCGGGCGAGGTGAAATGGGGCGGCCGGGCGAGGTGAAATGGGGCGGCCGGGCGAGGTGAAATGGGGCGGCCGGGCGAGGTGAAATGGGGCGGCCGGGCGAGGTGAAATGGGGCGGCCGGGCGAGGTGAAATGGGGCGGCCGGGCGAGGTGAAATGGGGCGGCCGGGCGAGGTGAAATGGGGCGGCCGGGCGAGGTGAAATGGGGCGGCCGGGCGAGGTGAAATGGGGCGGCCGGGCGAGGTGAAATGGGGCGGCCGGGCGAGGTGAAATGGGGCGGCCGGGCGAGGTGAAATGGGGCGGCCGGGCGAGGTGAAATGGGGCGGCCGGGCGAGGTGAAATGGGGCGGCCGGGCGAGGTGAAATGGGGCGGCCGGGCGAGGTGAAATGGGGCGGCCGGGCGAGGTGAAATGGGGCGGCCGGGCGAGGTGAAATGGGGCGGCCGGGCGAGGTGAAATGGGGCGGCCGGGCGAGGTGAAATGGGGCGGCCGGGCGAGGTGAAATGGGGCGGCCGGGCGAGGTGAAATGGGGCGGCCGGGCGAGGTGAAATGGGGCGGCCGGGCGAGGTGAAATGGGGCGGCCGGGCGAGGTGAAACGTGTGAGCAAGCAAGGGAAAATGGAGCGGGCAGGCGGGCGAGGGAAAATGGGGTGGTCGGTCGAGCAAGGAGAAATGGAGCGGGCGAGTGTGGGGAAATGAAGCAGTCGGGCATGCGAGCGAGGGGAAATATGACAGTCGGGCATGCGAGCGAGGGGAAATATGACAGACGGGCAAGCGATGGGAAATGGGGCAGGCAAGCGACGGGGGGGAATGAGGCGGGCATGCAAGCGAGGGGAAATGGGGTGGTTGGGAGGGTGAGGAAGGAAAAATGGAGCGGTCGGGCGAGCGAGGGAAAGTAGACCAGTTGGGCAGGCAAGCGAGTGGAAATGGGGCGGGCGCGTGAGCAAGGGGAAATGGGGCGGGCAAGTGAGCGAGAAGAAATGGGGTGGTTGGGTGGGCAAGCGAGGGGAAATGGAGCGGTTGGGTGAGAGAGGGGAAATGGACCAGCCGGGCAGGCGAGCGAGGTGAAATCGGGCAGGCGGGTAGGAGTGTGAGGGGCATCAGGCAGTCGGGCAGGCGAGTGCGGAAATGGGGTGGGAAAGCGAGCAGGGGAGTTGAGGTGGTCGGGCGGGTGAGCAAGGTGAAATGGGGCGGGCGAAGTGCGTGTGTATCCTAAACGCGAACACCGAACAGTTTGAATCAGTGGACTCTTTCAGTACTCCACATTCGATGTAAATCCGATTACAGATCACTCTCATCCTGTGGCCAACAGGGTGGCCCACACCCCTCTGATCTATCTGTCTTCTGCCACATCCGCGGTACCTTTTGCGCTTTGACAGATTTGCCATGCAGCTCGGCTGTGAAAATTTCCACCATCTCTCGGCCCATCTTGCATCTCTACTTGTCCCATTACCATCCTCCTTTTTTTGCTATTTAATCTCTTCTGCCTACCTCCCTAGTCCAGAGCCCCCTCCCCCCTTCCCCCACCCGCCTCCATTTCCCCTGCCTCTAACTGTTTGAAACTTGCTACATCTCTAACGTCTTCCCGTTCTGATGAAGAAAGGTCAGTGATCTGAAACATTAACTCTGACTCGATTGATCAACAGCTGATGCTGGCAACACTGACAGTTTCCAGTCTTTTCTGCCTTTTGTTATTTCTCTTGGAGTTCCAGTGTCCGCAGTATTTTGATTTAGTTATTCACACATTTCTTACTGATGGGTTTGCATTGTGACACCTCTCTCGCTTGGAAATTATGGCGAAATAATCTCATGATGTAAAAGCGAGGGGGGGGTAATATTTGGAGCATCGCAGTTAATCAGGGTGCCATCTTCATTTATAAAAAAAATTCAAATTGAGGGGCAAATTTAGTGGTGGCCAATCCACCTACCCTGCACATCTTTGGGTTATGGGGGTGAGACCCATGCAGACACGTGGAGAATGTGCAAATTCCACACTGACAGTGGCCCGGGGCCAGGATCAAACCCGGGTCCTCGGCACCGTAAGGCAGTAGTGGCCAACTTCATTTAATGCATTCGATTTGCTTACATTGTAGCAGGGAGCTCTTAGCTAGATAACAGGATTGGCAGTTCTAACTTTTCCTGCTTTCCCTACCCTGTTCCCCTCCCAAAGAAAAATGTATGGAAACATCAGGATGAACTCCAGTGACCCTGCACCACGGTAGTGAGTTTAACCACATTGGTGCAGACTCCGGATCCGCTTGTCTCAGCCCCACAGTGACTAAATTGCTTATCGATGCATGCTTTGGGATCACACCCTGCTCTGCACAGTATCCATAACTATGAAGGGTTTCGGAGCTTTGCAGTACAGAATGCGTCGAGGAAGCTTGCTTGCATGTGCATATACTAACTCGGACCAAATCTCCCCATGCCCCCTCCTCCCTGCAGTCCCCCGAACTCACTAACCTACTTTACTTCTTGGTTCACCGAGTCCTCAATATTTTTTAAATGTCTCATCCTTGTTTTCAAATCCCTCCTCCACCTCATGCCTTCATTCACCTCTGGCCCTCTGACATCCCTGCATTCTTACAAAGCTGGCCTTTTGCCTATCCCTGATTCACATCAGTTGGGGGCCATGCTCTCAGTTGCCTGGACTCTAAGCCCTGTAACTCCTTATCTAAACCTCTCTGCTTTCTGACTCCTTTGTCATCAGCAAGCATCTCCTTTTGTGACCTGGTGTCACCTTTGGTCTCCTGTGGGTGTTTTACTACATGAAGGTGCTATGTGGGCAGTGGCAGAATCCTCTCAGTACTTGCCGGATTAACTGATAGGTCTGGTTTTCTTTGTGTGTGTCTCTCTCTCGCTCCCCTTCTCTCACTCTCTCTTCTCCCCCTCTCTCGTTTCAGGTTAATAACTTTGTGGTATTCGAAAGTTTCTTCTGGGACAGACATTGTGAGTAATGATGGGGTAATAGTTTGCTATAGTTTTTGGTTCCAGTGTTATGTTATTCATTTGAGGTGGAAATTCACGTGACAGGAAGAGATCACCGTGCTCTCTGCTCTGATCCAGAGTTGATAAATGCCACTCCCTGTTAAACAAGCCCCTCAGTCCCTTTCTCCAGTGGGTAGCACTCTCGCCTCTGGGAATGAAGGCAGTACTTTCGCATCCCACTCTTGAGAACTAAGACGCATAATTCAAGCTGACGGTCCCGAGTGCGGTGGTAAGGGACTCTTGCACAGTCGTAAGTTCTACCCTTCAGCTGGCTGCAAAATATCCTGTGGTACTATTTGGGAGAAGAGCAAGGGAGCTTGCCCTGGCATCCTGGCCAATATTTTCAATCAACTTCACAAAAGCCGATGATTGGCAGGTGGGCTAGCACTGCTGCCTCACAACGCCGAGGAAGAAAATATACTTTTAAAAATATATAAATTTAAATTACCCAACTCATTTTATTTCCAATTAAGGGGCAATTCAGCATGGCCAATCCACCAACCTGCATATCTGTGGGTTGTGGCGGCTAAATACCAGCAAACACGGGGAGAATGTTGCCAAAACATAGGAACTGGCCATAAGCTCCTTGAGAGTGTCCCGCCATTCAATGAAATAATGGCTAACCCGTGACCTAACTCCAATACCCTTAATATATTTTTGCTTCACAAAAATCCATCTATCTCCGATTTAAAATTAACACTGATCTAGCTTCAACTGCTGTTGTGGGCGAAAATTCGAAACCTCTACCACCCTTGAGTGAACATCTTCCTAACATCTCTCCTGAATGGCCTAGCCCTAATTTTTAGACTATGCCCCTGAGTTTTAGAATCTCCAACCAGTAAATAGTTTATCTTTATCTACCCTGTCTTTCCTTGTTGATATCTTGACTATTTCGATCAGACCATCCCTTAACCTTCAAAATTCTAGTGCAACAAAACTGGTCAACCGCATACTCCACTTCCCCGTAAATGTTAAAGGAGAGACACAGGAATATATTGAGCATTGAACATATTAAGGGAACAGGCCCAACATGTTTCCTCTGGGGTAATAGGAAGGAGTAACAAGCCCAGACAACCATGGATGGCCAGAGACATTCATGAGAAGGAAAAGAGAGACTTTTGGCAAGTACAAGGGGAGCAAATCAATGAAGGCATTAGTGGAGTGCAGAAAGTGCAGGATGGAGTTTAAGAAAGCAATTGGGAGAACAAAAAGGGTGTATGAGAAAGCACTGGCTGGTAAAAGTATGGAAAAATCCCAAGATATTCTATAAGTATCAATGGGAAGAGGGTAACCAGGGAAAGAGTAGGGCCCATTAGGGACCAAGGGGGAAATCTGTGGGTGGAACCAAATGCTTCACGCCTGTCTTCACCCAAGAGAATGAGGCGGTATATATGGAACTCTGGGAGAGAGACTTTGAGGTTCTTGAGCAAATTTTCATGGCGAGTGGCCAGGTATTAGAGGTGTTGGCAGGCTTAAAAGTGGACAAATCTCCAGGTCCAGATGAATTATGTCCCAGGATGCTGTGGGACGCGAGGGAGGAGATTGCAGGGGCTCGACCCAAATTTTTAATTATTCTCTAAGGAGGTGCCAGAGGACTGGAGAACAGCTAATGTGGTCCCGCTATTTAAGAAAGGTTTTAGAGATAAGCCAGGGAACTACAGAGCAGTGAGGCTTACATCAGTGGAGAATCTATCACTGCTTGGAGAGGCAAGGTTCGGTAGGAATAGTCAGCATAGCTTTATCAGAGGGAGGTCATGTCTAACAAATGAGGATAGTGCAGTTGATGTAGTTTACATGGATTTCAGCAAAGCCTTTGACAAGATTCCACATGGGAGACTTATAAAGCTGGAAAATGCACATGGGATACAGAGGATTCAAAAATGGCTGAGCTGTAGGAGATGGAGGGTAATGACAGATGGCTGCCTTAGTGACTGGAAGCCGGTGTCCAGTGGCTTATCACAGGGATCTGTGCTGGGTCCCCTATTGTTCGTGATTTATGGAAATGTCATAGATTACAGAAAGATATCGATGGGATGGTCAAATGGGCAGAAAAGTGGCTGATGAAATTTAACCCTGAAAAGTGTGAGGTGATACACTTTGGGAGGAGTAATTTGACAAGGAAGTATTCAATGAATGGCCTGACACTGAGAAATCCCGAGGAACAATGAGACCGTGGCGTGTTCGTCCAGAGATCTCTGAAGGCAGAAGGGCAGGTTAATAGGATGGTGAAAAAGGCATATAGGACACTTGCCTTTATCAATCGAGGCATAGATTACAAAAGCAGGGAGGTCATGTTGGAGCTGTACAGAACATAGGTGAGGGCACAGCTGGAGTACTGTGTGCAATTCTGTTCGCCACATTATAGGAAGGATGTAATTGCACTGGAGGGCGGGGGGGGGTGGGATTCACCGGGATGTTGCCTGGGACGAAACATTTAAATTATGAAGAGAGGTTGGATAGACTTAGGTTATTTTCGCAGGAGTAGAGAAGACTTAAGGGGCGACCTGATCGAGGTGTACAAGATAATGAGGGGCATGGACAGGGTGGATAGGGAGCGGATGTTCCCCTTAGCTGAAGGGTCAGTTACAAGGAGACCCAAGTTCAAGCTTTAGGGGATTTGAGGAAAAACCTTTTTACCCAGAGGGTGATGGTGGTCGGAATGCACCGCCTGGGAGGGTGGTCGAGGTTGGTTGCCTCAGCCTTTAAAAGGTATCTGGATGAGCACTTGGCATGTCATAATATTTAAGGCTATGGGCCAAGTGTGCCGAATGGGATTTGGTAGGTAGGTTAGGAGTTTTTCATGCGTCAGTGCAGAGTCGATGGGCTGAAGGCCCTGCTGCACTGTATTATTCTGTGATTATGTGATTCCATATCCCTTAGCCACCTCTTCCACCATTGATGGGGAAGATCCAACATTAACAGGACCTCTGCAAGTGGACAAAAGTCCGAGTGTGCAGCGCAGCTTTTTAAAAAAAAATAAAAAATGCTGCTGCTGCCCTCCACTTAACGTTCCGCGAGAAAGTCCAGGTTGCCACCGCCTGGAGAACCCCTGCAAGGACCCTCGCAAGGCAAACTTTATCCTCTCCAACCTGAGAAATCTAGCCATGTCACTGACCCAAGCCTCTACGCTTGGGGGTTTCGCGTCCCTCCACATTAACAAGAACCGCCTCTGGGATACCAAGGAGGCAAAGGCCAGAACTCCGGCCTCTTTCGACTCCTGCACTCCCGGATCATCCGATACCCCAAATATCGCTATCCCCCAGCTCGGTTTCGCCCGAGTATCCAAGACCTTGGACATAGCCTTTCCAAAATTCTGTAAGTGCTGGGCATGCCCAAAACATATGGACATGGTTTGCTGAGCCCCCTGAACACCTCACACACCTGTCCTCCACCCCAAAGAACTTACTAATTCTCGCCGCTGTCATTTGCGCCCGGTGCGCCACCTTAAACTGAATCAGGCTAAGCCTGGCGCAAGATGAGGAGGATTTGACCCTGCCCAGGGTGTCAGCCCACAGGCCCTCATCTAGCTCCTCAACCAGCTCCTCCTCCCACTTGCCCTTCAGCTCTTCTACCGAGGCATCCTCCACCTCCTGCAGCTCCTGGCATATGTCCGATACCTTGCCATCCCCACCCACACGCCCGAGACCACTCTGTCCTGTATCCCCCAGGCAGGCAGCAGCGGGAATTCCCCCACCTGCTTTTTCCCGAACGCCCGAACCTGCATGTACCTAAAGGTATTCCCTGGGGGGCAACCCAAATTTCTCCTCCAGTGCCCTCAGACTAGCAAAAGTCCCATCAATAAACAAGTCCTCCATCCTTTTGATACCCGCTCTGTGCCAGCTTAGGAACCCATCATCTATTCTACCTGGAACAAACCTGTGATTGTTCCGTATCGGGGTCCAGACTGAAGCCCTTGCTTCCCCCCCCTGTGCCCTTTCCACTGACCCCAGATCCTCAATGTCGCCGCCACCACCGGGCTCGTGGTGTACCGTGTCGGCATATCAATGCCCCCAGGCTAGTATCCCTGCAGGACGCCACCTCCAACCGCTTCCATGCCGCCCCACTTCCTCTACTACCCACTTCCGAATCATGGATATATTCACTGCCCATTAATAGCTGCAAAAGTTCGGCAGCGCCAGCCCAACCCCACCCCGACTGCGTTCTAAGAACAGTCTCTTAACACGCGGGGTCTTGTTTGCCCACACAAATCCCGTAATAATCCTGTTTACCCGCTTGAAAAAGGACTTGGGGATGAGGATGGGAAGGCACTGGAAGACGAACAAGAACCTGGGGAGGACCGTCATCTTCACGGACTGCACCCTACCCACCAGGGAATGCGGCATCTCCTCCATCTGATCCACCAGCCACGCTATATTGAGCTTGTGCAGGGCATCCCAACTCTTAGCCACCTGAATGCCAAGTAGCGAAAGCTCCTCTCCACCATCTTAAGCGGTAGCTCTCCCAGTCTCTTTTCTTGGCTCCTCGCATGTATCACAAAAAGCTCGCTTTTCCCAACATTCGGCTGATACGTAGAAAAGTCCCCAAAATCTCTAAGGATCTGCATGACCTCCCCCATCCCCTCCACCGGATCCGCAATGTACAGGAGCAGGTAATCCGCACAGTGAAACCCTCCTCCTCAATGCCATGGTCAGCGGCTCGATTGCCAGGGCAAACAGCATGGGGCCAGGGATCATCCATGCCTTGTTCCTCGATGTAACCTAAAGTACCCTGACCGCAGCCGTTTCGTCGACACACTCGCTACCGGAGACTGATACAACAATTTAACCCACTCTATAAATTCCTCTCCAAGCCCAAATATGCCTAACACTTCCCACAGGTACTCCCACTCCACCCGATCGAAGGCTTTCTCCGCGTCCATTGCTGCCACCACTTCTGCATCTCCCCCCCCCCCCCCATTCCGAGGGCATCATGATCACATTCGGGAGCCTCCGTACATTCGTGTTCAACTGCCTGCCCTTCACAAACCCCGTCTGATCCTCATTGATCACTCCCAGGACCCAGTCCTCAATCCTAGTGGCCAAAATCTTGGCCAACAGTTTGGCATCTACATTAAGGAGCGAAATCGGCCTATTGGAGCAACATTGCAACGGGTCCTTATCTCGCTTAAGGATGAGCGAGATCCGAGCCTGCGACATCGTCGGGGGAAGGGTTCCCTTTTCCTTAGCCTCGTTAAAGGTTCTCAACAATAGCGGACCCAACAGCTCTGAGAATTTCCTGTAAAATTCTACGGATACCCATCTGGTCCCGGGTCCTTGCCCAACTGCATACCATCCAACCCCTTAACCAATTCCTCCATCTCAATCGGGGGCCCCAATCCCCCTCCTCCATCTCAATCGGGGCCCCCAATCCCCCTCCTCCATCTCAATCAGGGGCCCCAATCCCCCTCCTCCATCTCAATCGGGGGCCCCAATCCCCCTCCTCCATCTCAATCGGGGCCCCCAATCCCCCTCCTCCATCTCAATCGGGGCCCCCAATCCCCCTCCTCCATCTCAATCAGGGGCCCCAATCCCCCTCCTCCATCTCAATCGGGGGCCCCAATCCCCCTCCAACTCAATCAGGGGCCCCAATCCCCCTCCTCCATCTCAATCGGGGGCCCCAATCCCTGTGTGCAGCGCAGTTGTTGTTGCCTCACTGTTGTACTGCAGTGAGACCTGCACTGTATATCGGAGACATGTAAAAGCACTGGAGAAATTCCCATCAATAATACCTCCGCCCCAACCTCTGGATTCAGTAGGAGGACCGTAAGACGAGCGCGAGTGTCCTTCACCTGCATTCAGGCAAAGTTCCTGCAAAATCAGCTTCGATGGTCTGGACACCGTGTCTGGATGGCCAGAAACGTCCCTCCCCTGACAGGCCTTGTAGCCTCACTCTCAAATAGCTACTGTTCCAGGGGAGGACAAACAAAATGTTTCAAAGACACTCTGAAACTTTCCTTAGAAGCGCATCAGCATTGACAATAATGACTGGGAGGGAGGAGCTTGCCGCCAAGCTGGCGAAAACGTGTCCGTCAAACCGTGTCATGCTTTGAGTCACGACATCTTGATGATGATGCAGGGTGGCGGCAGAGAAGGAAAAATGGGCATCATGCCCCATGTGCAAAAGTCGACCGACTCACAAGGATCCACGACAGAAACTCACAACCCCGAGTAGATGTTCATCCCCCTAGTCGAGGGGCAAGAGGTTGTGCCGAGCAAATTTTTCTTGCCTTAATCCGTTCCCTGTTCAATTGGCTGACACTCATAGCCTCCATTGTTTGCCTGGGTATTATATGACTTTAATGCACTATATGTGAATTAGCTGCATCCAAACATGTATTCACCTTCCTGTTTATAAGTTTAAGCCTGTGTCCCCTTTTTGAAGTGATTATAATTCTGTCAAACTCGTTTTGTTTTTTTTTCTATTCATTTAGAGCACCCAATTATTTTTTTCCAATTAAGGGGCAATTTAGCGTGGCCAATCCACCTACCCTGCACATCTTGGATTGTGGGGGCGAAACCCACGCATACACGGGGAGAATGTGCAAACTCCACACTGACAGTGACCCAGAGCCGGGATTGAACCTGGGACCTCGGCGCCTTGAGGCAGCAGTGCTAACCCACTGCCCAATCGTGCTGCCCTGAAAAGAGTTAATTTTATCCACATCCCTTAGAATTGCAAATGCATCAATGGCTATGCCCCCGCCCCAGCAACCTTCTCCTGATTCACAGTCAATATTCCTGGCTTTACGTTTCACCCTTTCTTATGGATTAAGGTGCCTAATTCCAGTGAAAATTGTTATTGATATCGCTAGCGGCTGTCAGTTTAAAAATTGCTTCTTCATATGGCCACTAATAAATCCCCCTGGGAATTCATTGAGTTATGGAATGGCCAGATTGTGCCTGCGAGGCTTCAGAGATCTGAAGGGAGGTGGGGGTCTTTCATTGTCGAAGCTGCTGTGGTTTAAATCCAGGTGCGCTCTGCCTGCCCCATCAACCCGTCTTGGCTGTTCAAATTTGGATGGTGTTTGTAAAAAGAGGAGTGGTGGGAGTTTTTCGGTGTTTGGACTAAACGTTCCATCCACCACCACGAACGCATTTGAGCTGCAGTATGAACATGTCTTTTGCTTTCCGCATTCTTTGCAATTTTGTATTCTCATTATTTTCTCTTGTTCTGCGATACAGTGCCTGGAGAAAGGCTGGTTCACAGGACCATCCCCAAGAAGGTGGAACAGGAGATCAAACCATACTCCATTGCCGTGCGGGATGGTGAGTGATTACTTAATCTGTCACAGCGAGTGACGGACGGTCGCTGACATCTCACTCCACTTACTGCATGTGGACAGTCACTGACCCCTCGTTCCATTTACTGCTTGTGGACAGTCACTGACCCCATGCTCCATTTACTGCATGTGGACAGTCAGTGACCCCTCGCGCCATTTACTGCGTGTGGACAGTCACTGACCCCTCGCTCCATTTATTGCATGTGGACAGTCACTGACCCCTCGCTCCATTTACTGCATGTGGACAGTCGCTGACCCCTCGCTCCATTTACTGCATGTGGACAGTCACTGACCCCTCGCTCCATTTACTGCATGTGGACAGTCGCTGACCCCTCGCTCCATTTACTGCATGTGGACAGTCACTGACCCCTCGCGCCATTTACTGCGTGTGGACAGTCACTGACCCCTTGCTCCATTTACTGCGTGTGGACAGTCACTGACCCCTCGCTGCATTTACTGCATGTGGACAGTCGCTGACATCTCGCTCCATTTACTGCGTGTGGACAGTCGCTGACATCTCGCTCCATTTACTGCGTGTGGACAGTCGCTGACCCGTCGCTCCATTTACTGCGCGTGGACAGTCACTGACCCCTCGCTCCATTTACTGCGTGTGGACAGTCACTGACCCCTCGCTCCATTTACTGCATGTGGGCAGTCACTGACCCCCTCGCTCCATTTACTGCATGTGGACAGTCACTGACATCTCGCTCCATTTACTTCATGTGGACAGTCACTGACCCCTCGCTCCATTTACTGCGTATGGACAGTCGCTGACCCCTCGCTCCATTTACTGCATGTGGACAGTCACTGACCCCTCGCGCCATTTAATGCGTGTGGACAGTCACTGACCCCTTGCTCCATTTACTGCGTGTGGACAGTCACTGACCCCTCACTCCATTTACTGCATATGGACAGTCGCTGACCCCTCGCTGCATTTACTGCATGTGGACAGTCGCTGACATCTCGCTCCATTTACTGCGTGTGGACAGTCGCTGACCCGTCGCTCCATTTACTGCGCGTGGACAGTCACTGACCCCTCGCTCCATTTACTGCGTGTGGACAGTCACTGACCCCTTCGCTCCATTTACTGCGTGTGGACAGTCACTGACCCCTCGCTCCATTTACTGCATGTGGACAGTCACTGACATCTCGCTCCATTTACTGCGTGTGGACAGTCACTGACCCCTCGCTCCATTTACTGCATGTGGACAGTCACTGACCCCTCGCGCCATTTAATGCGTGTGGACAGTCACTGACCCCTTGCTCCATTTACTGCGTGTGGACAGTCACTGACCCCTCACTCCATTTACTGCATATGGACAGTCGCTGACCCCTCGCTGCATTTACTGCATGTGGACAGTCGCTGACATCTCGCTCCATTTACTGCGTGTGGACAGTCGCTGACCCGTCGCTCCATTTACTGCGCGTGGACAGTCACTGACCCCTCGCTCCATTTACTGCGTGTGGACAGTCACTGACCCCTTCGCTCCATTTACTGCGTGTGGACAGTCACTGACCCCTCGCTCCATTTACTGCGTGTGGACAGTCACTGACCCCTTCGCTCCATTTACTGCATGTGGACAGTCACTGACATCTCGCTCCATTTACTGCATGTGGACAGTCACTGACCCTTCGCTCCATTTACTGCATGTGGACAGTCGCTGACCCCTCGCTCCATTTACTGCATGTGGACAGTCGCTGACCCCTCGCTGCATTTACTGCATGTGGACAGTCGCTGACATCTCGCTCCATTTACTGCGTGTGGACAGTCACTGACCCCTCGCTCCATTTACTGCGTGTGGACAGTCACTGACCCCTCGCTCCATTTACTGCATGTGGACAGTCACTGACCCCTCGCTCCATTTACTGCATGTGGACAGTCACTGACTCCTCGCTCCATTGACTGCATGTGGACAGTCACTGACCCCTCGCTCCATTTACTGCATGTGGACAGTCGCTGACCCCTCGCTCCATTTACTGCATGTGGACAGTCGCTGACCCCTCGCTCCATTTACTGCGCGTGGACAGTCACTGACCCCTCGCTCCATTTACTGCGTGTGGACAGTCACTGACCCCTCGCTCCATTTACTGTGTGTGGACAGTCACTGACCCCCTCGCTCCATTTACTGCATGTGGACCGTCACTGACATCTCGCTCCATTTACAGCATGTGGACAGTCACTGACCCCTCGCTCCATTTACTGCATGTGGACAGTCACTGACCCCCTGGCTCCATTTACTGCGTGTGGACAGTCGCTGACATCTCGCTCCATTTACTGCATGTGGACAGTCACTGACCCCTCGCTCCATTTACTGCGTGTGGACAGTCACTGACCCCTCGCTCCATTTACTGCATGTGGACCGTCACTGACATCTCGCTCCATTTACT
The DNA here is from genome assembly GCF_047496885.1 of Scyliorhinus torazame. Lineage (NCBI taxonomy): Eukaryota > Metazoa > Chordata > Chondrichthyes > Carcharhiniformes > Scyliorhinidae > Scyliorhinus > Scyliorhinus torazame. Next base: position 188,810,589 of record NC_092720.1, on the reverse strand, counting down.
GCGTGTGGACAGTCGCTGACATCTCGCTCCATTTACTGCGTGTGGACAGTCGCTGACCCCTTGTTCCATTTACTGCATGTGGACAGTCACTGACCCCTTGTTCCATTTACTGCATGTGGACAGTCACTGACCCCTCGCTCCATTTACTGCGTGTGGACAGTCACTGACCCCTCGCTCCATTTACTGCATGTAGACAATCACTGACATCTCGCTCCATTTACTGCGTGTGGACAGTCACTGACCCCTCGCTCCATTTACTGCGTGTGGACAGTCACTGACCCCTCGCTCCATTTACTGCGTGTGGACAGTCACTGACCCCTCGCTCCATTTACTGCATGTAGACAGTCACTGACATCTCGCTCCATTTACTGCGTGTGGACAGTCGCTGACCCCTTTCTCCATTTACTGCGTGTGGACAGTCACTGACACCTCGCTCCATTTACAGCGTGTGGACAGTCACTGACCCCTTGCTCCATTTGCAGCATGTGGACAGTCACTGACCCCTGGCTCCATTTACTGCGTGTGGACAGTCACTGACCCCTCGCTCCATTTGCTGCATGTAGACAGTCACTGACATCTCGCTCCATTTACTGCGTGTGGACAGTCGCTGACCCCTTTCTCCATTTACTGCGTGTGGACAGTCACTGACCCCTGGCTCCATTTACTGCGTGTGGGCAGTCACTGACCCCTCGCTCCATTTACTGCATGTGGACAGTCGCTGACCCCTGGCTCCATTTACTGCATGTGGCAGTCACTGACCCCTCGCTCCATTTACTGCATGTAGACAGTCACTGACATCTCGCTCCATTTACAGCATGTGGACAGTCGCTGACCCCTTTCTCCATTTACTGCGTGTGGACAGTCACTGACCCCTTGCTCCATTTGCAGCATGTGGACAGTCACTGACCCCTGGCTCCATTTACTGCGTGTGGGCAGTCACTGACCCCTCGCTCCATTTACTCCATGTGGACAGTCACTGACCCCTGGCTCCATTTACTGCATGTGGACAGTCGCTGACCCCTGGCTCCATTTACTGCATGTGGCAGTCACTGACCCCTCGCTCCATTTACTGCATGTAGACAGTCACTGACATCTCGCTCCATTTACAGCATGTGGAGAGTCACTGACCCCTCGCTGCATTTACTGCGTGTGGACAGTCACTGACCCCTCGCTCCATTTACTGCGTGTGGACAGTCACTGACCCCTCGCTCCATTTACTGTGTGTGGACAGTCACTGACCCCTCTCTCCATTAACTGCGTGTGGACAGTCACTGACCCCCTCGCTCCATTTACTGCGTGTGGCAGTCAATGACCCTTGCTCCATTTACAGCGTGTGGACAGTCACTGACCCCTCGCTCCATTTACTGCGTGTGGACAGTCGCTGACACTTCACTCCATTTACTTTAGCCACTCGAGGCTGTTGCATCATTCATTAAGTTCATGGCTGGCTTAACAGGGACATTGAAAACATTTTAGAATCTTACTGCAGGGCAGGAGGCCCTTTGACCCATCGCACCTCTACTGGATCTTGGAAATTGCTGACCCCACAATTAAAGAAAAAATTATTTCTGGGGCGTGGGCATCGCTGGATAGGCCAGCATTTACTGCCCATCCCTAATTATTCTTAACAGGTGGTAGAAGCTGTCTCCTTGAACTGCCGCAGTCCATGTTTGTAGACACATCCACAGTGCTGTTGGGAAGCAAACTGAGAAGAAAAAGGTTAATAACCAGAGGAGCGTAGATTTGAAGTAATTGGCAGAAGAGTTAGTGGGGAGTTGAGTGATTCTTGTCATCCGGAAATGGTAGGGATCTGGAACTTGCTGCTTGAAAGTGCAGTAGAGAGGGGCGATGCATGGTTAACACAGCTGCCTCACACCGCCAAGGACCCGGGTTCGATCCCGGCCCCGGGTCACTATCCGTGAGGAGTTTGCACATCCTCCCCTTGTTGTCGGATGAAAGAATTTGAACACACTGGGGGCTGATTTCTGTTGCACATTCTCCTCTTGTCTCCAGTGCAAACATGCAGGACTGAATGGCCTCTCCCGTACCATACGTTTTCTGTGAAACCTATCAGGTAGTATAGACTATTTTAAGAAAATAAGAACTAGGGGCAGAAGTAGACCACACACAACCCGTCGAGCCTGCTCCACCATTCGGTACAATCATGGGAAATCTTGGCTCACCCCCACAACCCAAAGATGTGCAGGGTAGGTGGATTGGCCATGCAAAATTGTCCTTTAATTGGAGAAAAAAAAATGAATTGGGGTACTTACATTTTTCTTTTTAAAAAGCATGTGCGTTAGAGGCAGACAATCAGGCAGTTACCAGGTTGTTGCCTGGTATGGAGGGACAATCTTATGAGGAAAGGCTGATGGACTTGAGGTTGTTTTCGTTAGAGAGAAGAAGGTTAAGAGGAGACTTAATAGAGGCATACAAAATGATCAGGGGATTAGATAGGGTGGACAGTGAGAGCCTTCTCCCGCGGATGGAAATGGCTGGCACGAGGGGACATAGCTTTAAACTGAGGGGTAATGGATATAGGACAGAGGTCAGAGGTAGGTTCTTTACGCAAAGAGTGGTGAGGCCGTGGAATGCCCTACCTGCAACAGTAGTGAACTCGCCAACATTGAGGGCATTTAAAAGTTTATTGGATAAACATATGGATGATAATGGCATAGTGTAGGTTAGATGGCTTTTGTTTCGGTGCAACATCGTGGGCCGAAGGGCCTGTACTGCGCTGTATCATTCTATGTTCTAATCTCTTTTTTTTAAAAAAAGCACTTGCATGGGTTCGATTCCCGGCTTGGGTCACTGTCTGTGCGGAGTCTGCACATTCTCCCCGTGTCTGCGTGGATTTCCTCCGGTTTCTTCCCACAAGCCCCGAAAGACGTGCTTGTTGGGTGAATTGGACGTTCTTAATTCTCGCTCTGTGTACCCGAACAGGCGCCGGAGTGTGGCGACTGGGGGCTTTTCACAGTAACTTCATTGCAGTGTTAATGTAAGCCTACTTGTGACACTGATAAAGATTGGTATTATGTGTACTCGAGGTGCAGACTAACTTAAAGGTCTTAGAATGTTAGGGCTGCAGAGTGTGATGCGGCTGGATAGCTCTTTCTATGGACATAAGAAACATGCGCAGGGGTAGACCATGCAGGGCATCAAGCCTGTTCCAAAATTCAATATGTTCATGATCTCCTGTATGAATTCCGTTTCCTGGCCACTCCCAATATCCCTTAATTCGCTGAGGCACCAAACTCTACGCAACACTCTAGGTGTGATCGCACCAAAGTTCTGTACAATTTTAGCAAGACGACTTATTCTTGTACTCCACCCCCTTGCAGTGTAGGCCAAACTAATCATTTGCCTCCCTAATTGCTTGCTGTACCTGCGTGCGACCTTGGCCAGCATAGCCATGAAGAACTGAATGGCCTCTCCACACCATAGGTTTTCTGTGTAACCTATCAGGTAGTACAGATTATTTTAAGAACATAAGAACTAGGGGCAGAAGTAGACCGCATACAACCCGTCGCGCTTGCTCCACCATTCAGTACAATCATGGGAGATCTTGGACTTCAACTCCATTTTCCAATCTGCTCCCCATACCTCTTAATTCCCTGAGAGACTGACCCCAGAGGTGTGAGTCCCACCAATATAAATGTATTGAACGATTGGGCATCCACAGCGTTCTGCAGTAGAGAATTCCTTTAATGCAGCCAGTTCTCTTGCGTTTGCTTCTCCTGGCGGTAGAAACAGTTTCTCCTGATCTTCCCTTGGCACAAGGGCTGTTGGCTCACTGCAGTTTGCTTCTGTGACAGGCGCCCCCGAAGATCAGGAGCTTCCTTGGCCATTCAACCAGTCGCCCTCCCTGACCCGCACAAACAGCCTGGGCCGCAGTCCCTACCGGCAGCTAGGCCGACCCCAGATCAACCACCAGGAGGCACTGCGACACATCAGAGTGGCACACCCCCAGTCGGTGAATGGCGCGAGGGAGACTGACAACCTCATGACCCACAGGAGGAGGACCAGGTGAGCCAGATGTTGCGTGTGTGTGCGCGGGTTGCGTGTGTGTGCGCGGGTTGCGTGTGTGTGCGCGGGTTGCGTGTGTGTGCGCGGGTTGCGTGTGTGTGCGCGGGTTGCGTGTGTGTGCGCGGGTTGCGTGTGTGTGCGCGGGTTGCGTGTGTGTGCGCGGGTTGCGTGTGTGTGCGCGGGTTGCGTGTGTGCGCGCGGGTTGCGTGTGTGCGCGCGGGTTGCGTGTGTGCGCGCGGGTTGCGTGTGTGCGCGCGGGGTGCGTGTGTGCGCGCGGGGTGCGTGTGTGCGCACGTGCGGGGGGGCAGAATATGGAGACTATGATAGGAATTTTAAAATTGAGGTATTGATGGAAACGGGAGCCAATGTAGGCCAGCACGCGCAGAGGATAGGTGGATGGATAACAACTCACACCAAGAAGTTTTGAAAAGCTGGCATTGACATTTCATTAATAAATTTAAGAGTACCCAATTATTTTTTTATTTCCAATTAAGGGGCAATTTAGGGTGGCCAATCCACTGCCCTGTACATCGTTTTGAGTTGCGGGGGTGAGACACGGGGAGAATGTGCAAACGCCACACAGACAGTGACCCGGGGCCGGGATCGAAGCCGGGTCCTCAGAGGCGTGAGGCAGCAGTGCTAAACACTGCGCCACCGTGCTGCCCAGACAAGCTGGCATTTATGATTGGCGGAAGGAATTGGGGTGGACAAGAAAGGATGAGAAGAATCGAATATAGAGGTGAGAAAAGTTTGGGATTAGGGTTTCGGCAGCAGATCAGCCGAGACGGGGCCGGAGACTGGCAGTGTCACAGAGGTGACAAGAGTAAATTGGAAGGTCTGTTTGGCATTCTAGCGTGGGAACGGAAGAGAAAAATTTTGAACATCTGTACAAGCTGTTACTTGGAAGGGATTAGACCTATTGGATTCCGACCAACTCGAATGATTGATGGGTACAAAGTAAATTAATGGGAAAAGGTTTGATGTGTTGTGTTAGATCTGGGTGCATTTATTTGGAGCTGATTGCTTTCTTGTTTCTCATCTGTGCCTTGCGTGTCGGTCTTGCCTTGCGTGTCGGTCTTGCCTTGCTTGTCAGTGTCATTCTCCTATATACTTCTATCAGGATCTTGCTTGCTCTTTAAGTTCTCCTTTTCTGTCTCTGTCTCTACTTCCTTCCTATCCCAGCTCCCTCACTCGTTCCCAACTTTCTTTTAAATGACATACTCCTGATGTCCGACCTGCTCCTGTTTCCATAGTTCCTCAACAATGTCCAACTCCTTCCGTTAACTAAATTAATTTGTTTGAAAGCTTTTTTTTAAAAAAAACTTGTAAGATCAGCAACTGTATTAATTTACCTTTTACAGATCTCTTGGATGTCTTTTTTACTTAGTCCTGTTTTTTCTTTTTAAAAAAAAAAAAAGTCTCTGTGCGGGAAATTGCTTTGTTTTTTAAAGTTGCTTCCCCAAGATTGCTTTGGCCATTTTAAAGTTGATAATGTTGTGAGCCAGCTGTCCCAGTGCCTCTATTAGCCACACAAAATGGTTCCTTTTCTATGCTGAATTAGCTGACTTCGAACGGGATTGGAACAGCAGCAGGAGAATTACAATTGGCCTCAGCGTCCCTGAATTAAGGTGGGGTAGGAGGTGAGAGGTAGCAGAGAATCAGCATGGGTTCTGTGGTTCGCAGATCATTCAGTCACTCCCAATGTGGAGAAAAGTGTACCCGTGTTGTGCGCACGAGAGAGAAGAGAATTGGACTTTTCTCTGATGCCTCTGCAGTCAAATAGCCTGCCAGCAGCATTCACCCACTTTGCTTCATGTTCTAAAAATGAGCAGTTGGGTCCTTGAGGAGGACGGTACGCAACTAATATTGGAAAGTTGACACCTCCTGTGAAGCAGTCGTGTGGGGGTTGGGGGAGAATGTGGGGAGGCGGCATGGAGGGAGGGATGAAATTGGAGAACAGTTTTACTTTCATAAAAGCAAAAATAACATTTTGCATGGTTTCGGTGGAGAAATTAGGTTGGCAGTGCTAGTTCCCAAAATGGAGGAACCGTTGTTGATCCTTACGAGCAAGAGGACTTGGGGCCCAGAAAGGTATAGATTGCGGGCTCCTAAACAAAGGTGGGCCGTGGATGGTGAGTGAGCACTGGTAACTTAACTGGTGACTTTTAAAATGGAAGACAACTTGGTTAAGGGGCAAAGCAGACTTTTGATTTGTGAATGAATGTGTGTGGAATCCAACTCTCATGTCCCCGTGCTCCAAAAGGTTGGGTGGGGATAGGGCGGTGGCGTGGGCCTGGGTGGGGTGCTCTTTCGGAGGGTTGGTGCAGACCCAGTGGGCCAAGTGGCCTCCTGCACTCCAGGGGGTTCCATGATTCTTTATTACAGCATTGCTCTGTTTTATACAAAAAATACTTGCAATATCCCATTTCTCGTGGGACCCGCAGTGACCATACCATCAAGGATTCGATTTCTTTTTTTGGGGTGGAAACCATCAGAATCATTATTCAGAAGAGTTGAAGCACACCGAGCCGACCCAGGTTTATAGGTATAGTGTGGGGATTAAAGGGGGATATTGATATCTCAAGTGGGATCCTTGGCGCTATTAACCGCAACCGCACCAGAATTGTGACCAGAGACATTCCGTTTTCCCTTTACTGTCACGGGGGAAATCAGCATCTCACCAGGATCTCTCCATGTTTTGACCCTGGTTAGTATTCTAGGTTATTAGTGATCGATGGCACCTGGTATTCAAAATTCACAAATTCTCCATCTCCTCCAGGAGGCCGAAGTAGAAACAAAGGTTATTCAGATTGCGCACTTCCTGACCCAAGGATATATTCCAAAGTACTTCACGGTCAACCAAAAATGCAAAGTTTTGTTTTGGTGTGGTCACCATTGTAATGTAGGAAACATGGGAGCTGGCTTCCGCACAGCAAGATCCCAGAAGCAGCAAGATTGTCAAATCATAAAACTGTCTTTGTTTTAAAAAAAATCAATGTTGTTCGAGCGATAAATAGTGGCCAGGGCACCGAGGGGAACTCCTCTACAAGATCAAACCTAAAGAGGGCGGGCAAGACATTTGGTTTTGCATCTCATCGGAAAGCTGATACCGCTCTGACAAAGAAGCACTCCCACGGTTAGTGGTATCGTAAGTAGCATAAGGTGAAAGCTTAAAATCGCTCGGCGGCATTGATAAAGTGAATGGCCAAAACCTGTGGCAAGTGGATTTTCACATTGACCTAAAAAGAATTGGGAGGGTCTGGTGTGGTTGGGGGTGCGAGGGGAAAATGCTGGCTGTCATATCGAAAGGACTAGAATACAAAGGGATTAGAAGTTGTGCTTCAGCTGCACAAAGGATATATTGACCTTGGAGGGAAGTTTAATGGGATGATACCTGGACTGCTAAGGGTTAACATACAAGATTGATTATGCAAATTAGGAATGTTTTTCCTGGTGGGCGGGGGGGGAATGATTTGATTGAAGGTTTCAATATATTGTGGAAGGGGGCTGAGTGGAAACCGATGATAGGGTAGATGACGCACAATTTATTTGGGAGAATTTTGAAACCAGGCGATATGGACTAGAAATCCGAGCCGGGCCTTTTTCAGGCAGAAAATTAGGAAATGTTCCTCCGCGTGCAGAATGCTGGAAGCAAATGACAATTGAAGCAAGATAAATTGTTCATTTTAAATCTGAGCTTGATAGATTTTTGTTAACCAAAGGTATTAAAGGCATAGAAAAATTGAAACTAGGAGCAGGAGGAGGCCTTCGAGCCTGCTCCTCCATTCATTGTGATCATGGTTGATTATCCAACTCAGGAGCCTAATCCCGCTCTCCCCCCCCCCCCCCCCCCCCCCCACCACCATATTCTTTGATCCCCTTTGCCCCAAGTGCTATATCTAACTGCTTCTTGAAAACACACAATGTTTTGGTCTCCGCTACTCCTGTGGTAATGAAATCCATCTCTGGGTGGAGAAATCTCTCCTCATCTCAGTCCTTTGGTTTACCTCGTATCCTCAGACTGTGACTCCTGATGGCACCCCACCATCGGCACATCCTTCTAATAATAATAATCTTTATTAGTGTCACAAATAGGCTTACGTTAACACTGCAATGCAGTTACTGTGAAAATCCCCTAGTAGCCACATTCTGGTGCCTGTTCGGGTACACTGAGGGAGAATTCAGAACATCCAATTCACCTAACAAGCACATCTTTCAGGACTTGTGGGAGGAAACCCACGCAGACACGGAGAACGTGCAGACTCCGCATAGACAGTGACCCAAGCGGGAAACTGTGCTACCCTGCCGCTCTGTATTCTTGCATCTACTGTGTCTAGTTCTTTTTTTCAATAAATTTAGAGTACTCAATTCTTTTTTTCCAATTAAGGGGCAATTAAACGTGGCCAATTCACCCACGCTGCACATCTTTGAGTTGTGAGGGAGGCCCCCACGCAGACACGGGGAGAATGTGCAAACTCCACAGAGACGGTGACCCGGTGCCGGGATCGTACCCGGGTCCTCGGCACCGCGAGGCAGCAGTGCTAACCACTGTGCCTCCCTACCCTGTCTAGTTCCGACAGAAATTTCTATGAAATCCCCCCTCATTCTTCTGTTCTCCAGTGAATACAATCCTAACTGACTCAATCTCTCCTGATACGTCAGTCCTGCCATCCCAGAAATCAGTCAGGTAAACCTTCGCTGCACTCCCTCTAGAGCAAGAACGTCCTTCCTCTGGGGCAAAGGCAGATATTTGGAGTTGGTTGCAGATCAGCCATAATCCCACTGAGTGGTGAAACAAGCAAAGGCCAAATGCTCCCTTGCTATGAAATTAAAATAGTCGTTTGGTAATACAGAACTTGAGCATTGCTGAAAAAGAGGCATGCTGTCAAATTTTTTCATCTCGCACTCATCAGGAAAGATCACAAGATTGCCAACAGAAACGATCACAACAGTTTATACTGCATGAGAGGAGAGTGCTGGTTGATTGACAAGTGGACTCTGATTGGGGGAGGGGCGGCCGTGGAGAATGCAGCAAGGGACCGTGAACTGCCAAGTCCTCATCCACATCGGTGGCTATGCCTTGACCAAGAGTTGGCCTCCTTGGTTTGAACTGAAGCAATAGCTTGGTAGTTAGTTGTTCCTTCCGGCATCCTCCATGGCATTGCCTCCCCAGAGTCCATTTCTTAATTAATCAACACTCTCCTCTCGTGTAGTATAAATTGTTGTGGCCTTTATTGTTGGTAATCTTGCGATATAAAATCATCTGACCGCGTAACCAAGGGTCTGTTTGATTTCAGATTGGCTATGGGAAGGCGGTGCACTCTAAGTAAGGACGAGTCAGGCAAACCGTGGTGGGGCAGCAGGCAGCCTGGATGTTTTGAAGGAGGGGGGGGAGACGGTCATGCCTGGACTCCTCTAGAAATATGTCCAAACGGAGTTGGTAACCCTATTCCCAGCCCTAATGTTTAAATATGAGCATCTTAAAGTGACACCACCATTCCCATCGGCTCCATTCTGACTGGGTAATTCTTTTACCCATCACACAGGGAGACCATGCAGCTGTAAGTGACTGGGTTTGTTTTCATGTTCATAAAAGTACCTATCCTCCACCAACTGCATTTTTCTGCAGGAGTAATCCTGCTTTTATCGGGAGGTGTTTGCTGTAACTTAGTCAGGAGTTCAGCTTTTTGTAGTTGGTAGAGACCTTTTAGATAGACTCTGTAGACTGTTTGCTATAGTGCAGTGTTCATGCTTGTTGAATAGATAGACGTTGTTGTATAATAGACTGTTATTGTTGGCTAGTGTCTTCCGCCCCGCCCGCCGCAAGATCACCCCAGGTGGGATGCGGACCGTGTAAAGGTCCATTGACCTCGGGCGGGAATTTCTGGTCACCTGGGGGCGGAGCAACAGGATAATTCGCCTCGTGAGTCCTGTTGTAAGTTCTGCTCCATCCAACTTGTCGACCGAGATTGGTTTTAGTCTACTTTTTTTCTTCTAAAAAAAAAAGAAAGGCAGTATTTTTTTTTTAACGCATTTTATTCAAACTTGTATCAAAGTTGGTTACAGCAAATAAACACCCCGGGAAGCATTCTTCCCAGCAATCAACTATACAGTTTGTACAGATTTTTCTCCTTTTTCACCCCCCACCCCCCTGTGACGAACAGCTCCACAAACACGGTCACAAACATCCCCCACCTTTTCTCAAGCTCCCCTGCTGAGCCCCTTAACTCGTACTTTATCTTCTCTAACCGCAGGAAGTCGTACAAGTCACCCAACCATGCTGCTACCCCCGGTGGCGATGCCGACCGCCACTCCAGCAAAATTTGTCGCCGTGCAATCAGCGAGGCCAAGGCCAAGACATCGGCCTTCCTCCTTTCCATGAGCTCCGACTTCTCTGAAACCCCAAATATCACCACCAAAGGGTCCGGGTCCACTCCCTCCTCCACTATCCTGGCCAAGATCGTGAACACTCCCGCCCAGAATCTTCCCAATTTTTCACAACCCCAGAACATGGGCGGATGATTCGCTGGCCCCCGCCCACACCTCTCACACTCATCTGCTACCCCCTGAAACAACCCACTAATTCTCACCTGAGTCATATACACCCTGTGCACCGCCTTAAACTGTATCAGGCCCATCCTGGCACAGGAGGAGGTCCCGTTTACCCTTCACAGTGCCTCAGTCCATACTCCCCAATTGATCTCCATTCTCAACTCCGCTTCCCATTTCCCTTGATCTTCACCACCCGCTCGCCTCCCTACTCCCCCAGCCACTTATATATATCCCCAATTCTTCCCTCCCCTTCCACATCCGGAAGCAGCAGTCGCTCCAGCAGGGTGTATCCCAGCAATCTAGGGAACCCCATCCAGACCTTTCGTGCAAAGTCCCTAACCTGTAGATACCTGAACTCACTACAGCTCAACCCTCTTCCTTAGCTCCTCCAGACTGGCGAACCCTTCCTCCAAATACAAATCCCTCGCCTTGACCAGCCCCACTTGCCTCCACCTCCTGTATACACTATTCATCCTCCCCCGGCTCAAACCTATGATTCTCGCACAGTGGCGTTAGCACCGACATCCCTTCCACCCTAAAATGCCTCCTCAGCTGATTCCATATCTTCACCGTGAACTGCACCACAGGGCTCCCTGAATACCTACTCTGAGCCATTGGCAATGCTGCCGTCATCATAACCCTCAAACTAGACCCCTTACAAGATTCCTCCTCCATCCTAACCCACTCTACCCCTTCTCCTTCCCACCACCGCCGCACCTTGTCCATATTCGCTGCCCAATAAAAAAGAAGCAAGTTTGGCAACGCCAACCCCCCCTGCTGCCTCTGTAGCAGGGTCCTCCCCACCTTCCCCGCCCATACAAAGTCAGAGATGATTGTGTCCACTTTCCGAAAAAAGGCCTTTGGTATGAAGATCGGGAGAGCCTGAAAGATAAACCAGAACCTCGGCAGAATATTCATTTTCACCACTTGGACCCTCCCCGCCAACGTTAAGTGCAGTGTATCCTACATCTTAAGATTCTCCCTGGCCTCCTCCACCAGCTTCGTTAAGTTCCACTAATGGAGCCCCGTCCATTCCCTCGCTACCTGAATCCCCAAGTACCTAAACCTATCCCTCGCTACCGCTAGTGGCATCCCCCCTAAATTAGCCCGCTGTGCCAGCTCATTCACCGGGAATACCTCTCTTTTCCCTACACTCAGCTTGTATCCCGAGAACCCTCCAAACCTCCCAACAGGCCCATAATCCTACCCATACTCTCCAACGGATCCGAAACATACAGCAAGAGGTCATCGGCATAAGAGCGACACCCGATACTCCCTCTGTCCCCTCATTATCCCCTGCCACTCTGCCGACCCCCTGAGAGCCATCGCCAATGGCTCTATGGCCAACGCAAATAGCAGCGGCGACAGCGGGCACCCCTGCCTCGTACCCCTGTGTAAGTCAAAGCTTCGTGAGTTCATATCATTCGTCCTCACCCTCGCTCTTGGCGCCACATACAGCAACCGCACCCATGCCACAAATCTCGGCCCAAGCCTTCCCTAAACTTCGAACAATTACCGCCACTCCACCCGATCAAATGCTTTCTCCGCCTCCAATCCCCTCTACCATCCGTCATCTTCTCCATTTAACTCCTGCCCCTTTAATTCCACTCTGTACCTAGCCCATCCCAGATGGCCCCTTTCTTTGCCCTTGACCATGTCATCTCTCACCCCCTGCCGGGTCACAGAAATCCCTCCCCCACTTCCCCTTTTTCCCCCCTCCCCCCCGGCCACCCCTCTTGGCCTTCTCCCCCACCACCTCAGTTCCGTTCACCAGCATAGCCTGCCAGCGCGGCTGCCCCTGCCCGAAGGCACATCCTAATGACCCCTCCCCCCGTCCTCAGCTCAAAGAAGAAGGCCTCCTGCTGGCCATACCCTCCCCCACCCAAACAAGGACTTCTGCTGAACTCCAGGTAACCTTCTCCGAAAGCACACAAACAGTCCCGTAAAACAGGAGGGGGGGATGGAAACATCCATCCCCACATAAACTTTTCATCCCTACAATTTCTTACAATCTCAACATTGAACAGAACCCCCCCCCCCCACAAAAAAAGGCGCAAATCCCCCAATCCCTACACCCACTTCAAACATGCTCCCGACCATTACATAGTGCCAGCACCCCGGTTCCCAAGCATTGTCCAATCAGTTCTCCCCAGTTAATGCTCCTTAATGAAGCCTTTGGCCGCTTCTGGGGTCTCGAAATAATACTCCCGGCCTCTGAACGTCACCCATAATTTCGCCGAGTAGAGCACCCCAAACCCGATCTGCTGCCGGTACAGCACCGCCTTGGCCTTGCTGAAGCTTGCCTGCCGCTTTGCCAACTCTGCTCCAATGTCCTGATAAATCTGGACATTATTTCCCTCCCAGTCGCAGCTACGCTCCTCCCTGGCCCACCGTAGAGTTTTCTCTTTCTCCACAAATTTCTGGAGTCTCACGCCCGCGGCGGCTCCCCAGCTCCTGGCTTTTACTTCAGAGACCTATGTGCTCGGTCCACTTCAGGTGCCTTATCTAGCACCCCTTCTGCCACCAGTCCCGCCAGCATCTTCAAGACATACCTCGTGGCACTCACACCTTCCACTCCTTCAGGCAGGTTCTGCCTTCTCGAGACATCCTCCACCTTTGCCCTCAGTGTTTTACAAAGGCCCCCTAGGAGCCCCACCTCTGCCTCCAGAGCCACCACAAGATCGCTGTGATCTGAGATCGCTCCTTCAATCTCCCGAATCTGTGACCCCTGTGCCTCCAAACAGTTCTCCATCCGCTCCAAAGTACTCTTCGGGGATGCCACAGCTTCTGCAATGGCCTTTGCTTGATCCTCTTGCATTTCTCTCCCCTGTTTATGGAATTCCTCCTTGATAAAAGTCATCAGTTCCTGTATCTGGGGCGTTACAACTTGCCCCTCCCCCCGCCTGCATGCTGGAAGAGACTGTCTGAAGCACAAGACTTTCAACTTTCCAGCCAGACCTCTCTCTGTTTTCTGCCGGGTCCGGTGATCAGAAGACATATCATTCCAGGGGTAAACGACTCCTCTAACATTCACCTACGCTTTTTCATCAGAATTCCACCCGGATCTTGGTAAAAAGAGCCCTTTTCTGTGACTTTGAACAGGAACAGCCCTTTGTGACCAATCACTCCATGGTCACAAGCAGAAGTCAAAAGAAAGGCAGTTTAGTGAAGATGCTGGAGGTGCACAGTATTTGGGCAGCCTCGGTGGAGAGAAACCGGGTTAGTGTTTCCGGTCGAGGTGTCCTTTCAGCAGAACGGAAGAAAAATAGAAATGTAATAAATTTAACTTTTCCTTCTCACTCTCCCTTCATGCCGCATTCCAGATAGCTGCTATGTAGCCATTCTCTCCTCACCTGGACACACCCTTTGTTTGTGACCATGCTCTTTGGAACCATGAAATAGTTTGTTCTTTAATCTCTTCTATCACAAGACCGGCCCATTTGTTCTTTATCCCCCACCCTGCCCTTCCTCTCGCTCAAAGCCTATTACATTTTTATCTTTATAAGTAAGAGCAAAATAGGGAGGCGCAGTGGTTAGCACTGCTACCTCACGGCGCCGAGGACCCGGGTTCGATCCCGGTCCTGGGTCACTGTCCGTGTGGCGTTTGCTCATTCTCCCCTTGTCTGCGTGGGTCTCACCCCCACAATGGATTGGCACCCATCAACAAACATTCACTCCCTCCACCACTGGGACACAGTAGCAGCCGTGTTTACCATCTACGAGATGCACTGCAGGAACTCACCAAGGCTTTGGCCACATCTTCCAATCCCGCGACCTCTACAGTCTAGAAGGACGAGAGAAGTGGGTGTATGGGAAAACCACCACCTGTGACGTTCCCCTCCAAGTTACTCATCATCCTGACTTAGAAATATATCGGCCAGTCCTTCACTGTGTCTGGGTCGAAATCCTGGAGCTCCTCCCTAACAGCAGAGTGTGTGACCTACACCGCATGGACTGCAGCGGCTCAAGAAGATGGGTCACTCGCCACCTTCTCAGGGGGAATTAGGTAACAAATGCTGGCCTGCAACGCCCATTTCCAATGCGCTCCTGCCCCCTCGTACAACTGAACGGCAAGGGATCATACTGGCTACTCGTCGTCTCCTTTTGTTTTTAAATTTCAGAGTACCCAATTCATTTTCTCCAATTAAGGGGCAATTTAGCGTGGCCAATCCTCCTACCTTGCTCATTTTTGGGTTGTGGGGGTGACACCCACGCAAACACGGCGAGAGTGTGCAAACTACTCATTGTCTACTTTAAGCTATCGCGTGAGGACAGCAACGCAGACATCATGCAAATAAATGAGCAGGTCATGCGCAATACTTAGCAACAACGTTGTCCACACCCTGTGAATGAATTTGTGGGGAGGGGGGGGGGGGACTTTTTAAAGCATTTTCTGAGTTAGTGAGGGCAAAAGCACATGGGTTTGTCCAATTGAAAAAATATCTGCGTGGAGTGAGGCAGCAAATGGGATTTTATTTTTATTTCTCCGTGGGATGGTGAACTGAATTTATTGCCACACTCTGGTTGCCCCGAGTGACTTCCGAGATCACTTCATTGGAAATTGCATCCACCACATAATGTGGGAGCAGAGTCAAATGTAAAAGGGAAAGTCGCCATAGTCTCAGATGACCGTAGACAGCTTTTCCCTTTGAGGGAGAGAGCTGACTGGTGGTCACCACACCTCAGGCGAATGGAATCCGCGCTGCTGGCCTAGCTCTGCTTCACCAACCAGCAGTCTAGACAATTGAGCTGAACCGGTCCCAAGAGTCCAGTGTCGGCCAGGGCAGATGGATGATAGGGGCAGTAGGATCAAGTGGCACTCCCATCCTTGCAATACTCTTTGAAGTCAACAGAGATTAAAATCGGGTGGGGTGTAAAATGGTCATCACGTCCAATCCCTCCGGTTTGCTCAGTGGGCAGATTCACCCTTGGCTCCTGTAGCTTCTGGGCAGACGAGGGAGCGGATTTGTCTCTGGGCTGTGACTCAGATGGTTTGTGATGTTACGGTTAGGAATAGCGTATCTGTTGGCTGTCCGATCGGCGTGATCTTCTCCTCGTCTTTCTCAGTGGTCCTAGCTTGGATGTGTGTGAGTTTGTTTTAGTTCCTGCATGTCTGTAACGAAATAAGTGATCGAAAGACCCTGCAATGTAGTTTCTATGTTTACAATAAAGCCCTGGGTGATCAGACCTCCCAATTTCTGGTGCCTGTTTTGTTTTTTTCCGTTCCCCCCACCCTTCCTACCCATTTCTCAATAAGCCGTCTGGTGACGTGCCCTGCGGTGTCAGTTCCTGTAAATCGGAGCTTTCCAAACGGTGAGCCATGATCCCCAATGGGGCTGGGGTGACGAGATTTGAGGTCGCAAGCTCCGAGGCAGCAGTAGTTGCCCTGGAGGTCGAACTGATTGCTAACAGCTGCAAAGTCCCTTGAAATCCTCCCCCTGCCCCACAGATCCTTTTTTTCCTATCGGCGGCCAAATGGACAGATCTTTGAGGCCTGATTGCTACTGCAGAAAAAGGCTATGAGAAGGTAGGTGTTTTTAAAGTCTTGCACTTGAAGCACTTCCTGTCGTGCTCAACCTCACTTTCACACCAGGCACAGCAGTGGGGTGGGTGGGGGGGGGAGGGCTCAGTGTAAAACCCCATATCTATCCACACTACGGGTTGGCACAAGGGAACAGTACATCTCCTGCGTGTGCCTGCTGCTGTGAAGTGCATCAGCTGCAACATCCACTGTAGGCGATGGTGTTTTCAGTCGGGAACTTTTATTAAATTGGAAACTGCAGATTGTACGTTTCTTTTTCTTTATTCTTTCGTGGGATGTGGGCGTCGCTGGCTGGGCCTGCATTTTTTTTTGCCCACACCTAATTGCCCTTGAATTGAAGGCAGTCAGAATCTTTTTTTTTAAAATTTAGAATACCCAATTCATGGGCAGCACGGTGGCGCAGTGATAGCACTGCAGTCTCACGGCGCTGAGGTCCCAGGATCCAGGCTCTGAGTCACTGTCCATGTGGAGTTTGCATATTCTCCCCGTGTCTGCGTGGGTTTAGCCCCCACAACCCAAAGATGTGCAGGGTAGGTGGATTGAACACGCTAAATTGTCCCTTAATTGGAAAAATTGAATTGGGTACTCTAAAAAAAATTTTTTATATCCATTTCATTTTTTCCAATTAAGGGGCAATCTAGCGTGACCAATCCACCTACCCTGCACATCTTTTGGGTTGTGGAGGCGAAACCCATGCAAGCACAGGGAGAGTATGCAAACTCCACACGGACAGTGACCCAGAGCCGGGATCGAACCTGGGAACCTCGGCGCCGTGATGCAGCAGTGCTAACCACTGTGCCACCGTGCTGCCTGGGCAGCTCAGAGTCAACCACACACCTCGCTGGCTGTGGGAGCCTGGAGTCAAACATAGGCCAGACCGGGTATGGCTGGCAGATTTCCTACCTGAAAGCAAGGACGTTAGTGAGCCTGATAGCCCTTAATGACACGAGGTGATGGCCGTCATGATCATCGTTACTAAGACCAGCTTTATAATTCAAGATTTATTCATTCAATTTAAATTCCACCAGCTGCTGTGGTGGGATTCGAAACCCTGTTCCCCAGACATTAGCATTGACCTCTGAATTACTACTCCTGTGACACTTCCACAACACCACCATCTCTCTCTACGCTCAGTGTGGGCATCTCCTCCCTTGATCCATTGCATCTGAAAGCCATGACTGTTTCACCTGGCAGCTGGGTAGTCACGGGCTCAACGGTGAAACACTCACGCCGTTTATTAGCGTCCGTCGGCAGCTTCCCCTGCTTTCTAGTCAAAATACCACCCGAGAGCAGACAGGTTCCAGCATCCCACACTCTGGACGAGAGTCCCACACCGGAGCCTCATCCAAGCGGCTTTTCTCCTGAGCCCAGGTGGTCCGTGTGGCATTCAAGTTAAAGTTGCCATAGTCCCAGATGACTTGAGGGGGAGAGCTGATTGGTGGTGATTTAACCTGAGCATCACCACACCTCATGAATAGCCTCAGACGGTACAGGAATTGAAGCTGCACTGTTGGCCTCACTCTGCATCAAGAACCAGCTGACCAGCCAACTGAGCTATAGTGCAGGGTGCATCATAGCTAATTTCTTGTTCAACACTCCCGTGCATGGGCACACCTTATCGTAAGAGTCACTGGACTATTCGGAGGGTGAACCTTGGGCTTGGTTTTTTCCTATCCGTGTCTGGGGACATGAAATATGCGCACAATTTCTCCCCACTCGCCGCCACCCCCCCCCCCCCCAAACCCAATTCAACACTTATCCAATTTTCCCAGAAAAAGCTCCCTACGATAGATCACTCGCGCTGTCACCATGCTCTGTGTGGATAAACCTCTCCTCGCCTTGCTCCTCACTTTCTGGGTGGCCATTTTAAATTGACAATTCTTATTTAGCCTCCCAAAAAAGAAAATCGGTCCTCAGAATTATAAAAGCCTATTTCAAATTTCCTGACGGCCTCCTCCGCTCCAGTGAAAATAGTCCCAGTGTCACCAGCGTCATGTCCTAGTAATTGCAACTTCCTATTTCTGGGGTAGTCCTGGTATCACTCATTTGGCTTCAATACGTCTCCTATAATGGGATACAGGCCACTGTTTTATCCACATTTCTCATTGCTCCTTTACACTGTGGCCCCATTAGGTTTTGTTTCCTGAAACAAAAACAGAAAATGCTGGACGACCTCAGCAGGTCTGAGAGCATCCGTGGAAAGAGAGAGAGAAGTGAAGTAACTTGTCACCCGGGCTCGAAACGTGCGCTCCCTTATCTCTCCACAGATGCTATCAGACCTGCTGAGGTTGTCTGTTTTTTGTTTCAGATTCTGGCACCCGCGGTGATTTGATTCTATCTTTGGGTTTTGTTTTCTGCCCAGCTTAATTTGCCCGCATGTGTCCCCAGATGTTCTCTCCGGCTTTTTAAACCGATATTCCTCGCTCGGTTTTGCAACCGACCTATGGATCTACGAGTAACAATTTTGCAGATGTGGATTCCTTCACGCTTCGCGTGCTGCCTGATGCAAATCTGTGTGTCATACCTCTGGGGAGGTGGGGGGTGCTGCTGGCAAGTGTGAAGAAATGGCAACCAATCATTTCCAATGTGTGCACTGAAGGAGGAAGCTCAAGAGCTGGAATACCTGGAGCCTCTTAACTGACCTGCGTAGATTTAAGCAGCAGGATAAGCCATGGTACCCCTCTCCTTGTGAAACAGCATTTCACCCGACTTCCAACGCATACAATCCCGCGGGAGTTTTGCGAACAGCGTGCTAAAAAGAGAATGCTACTACCTTCACTGCAATGGGGGCATCAACTGGTGACTTAATGCCAGAAGTCGGTGGCCTCTGAACCGGAGGCATGCTTTCGAATCTGAAAACTTCCCTGAGCAAACGTTGAGTAAACAGTGACTCACCTCACAGAATCCCTACAGTTCAGAAGGAGGCCATTCAGCCCATTGAGTCGCTCAGAAAGAGCTCCCTACCTAGGCCCACTCCGTCGCAACCCCGTAACTCCATCTAACCTTTGCATAATAAGGGGCAATTTAGCATGGCTGATCCACCTAACCTGCATATCTTTGAACTGGGGTGGAAATGGGAGCACCCGGTGGAAACCCACGCGGGCACGGTGGAGAACGTGCAAACTCCACGCAGACCGTCGCGAAATGTTTAGCAGCCACATGAACTGGCGTTGGCAACACAGCCACCAATTTGCTGGTCAGCAAGATCCCACGCAGCAGAGATGTGGTGATGAACCAGTTGGCATTCTTTTAACTCGTGTTGGTTTAATGTTTTTTTTTAAAAGAGAGAGAAAAGGCAAGGAGCACCATTCCCAATCTGTAACAACCCTCCATTTAGAAGAATCCTAGCAGTTACACCTCCTAAACTACAGTGGTGAAATAATACACTGTGCATCACCTGGAGGGTGGTTGGTTAGTTTTTGGATGAAGTAAAATACTGCTGTTGCCCTCCTGCAAAAAAGAACCGTTTCATTCAGCTTTTGAGTTCATTTGGATCATTACCTGTCTCATCCATAGCTTCACTAGCTTGACATTCTCATTATTTTGTTTCCACCCATCCCATTATTTTCCACTTCACTTCGCCCACTCCATTGTCTCCTTTACCTTTTTCTCCTCGCGATGTTCTCTGCCTCTTCTCTCCTCCACCACCCATCCTTTCTCCTCCTCATCAACAAATTCCCTACCTTTTCCCCTCACTCACATCCCAATCCTCTTTCTGCACACCCCTCCCTTTACGCCCCCCACCCTCCCTGTTTTTCTTATCTTTCCCTTGGAGCAGCACGCCTGAGCAGCAGGGGATGGTCGCCATGGGCAACATGTACAGTCGCTACAACAAGAAGAGCGCCCAGTCTCCGGAATGCGTGGTAGAGAAGTCAAGACCAGCGGGTGAGCAATTAAATTGTTAAGCAGCTGCCGTTCCAACCAGTTTCCAGGTAACGAGGCTTCTCGTACTTGTATATTTTTTTAGGCACAGGAGTTTTACTGAACTTTTATTTAGCTGTGCGTGTTTGCGGTGGGGGGGGGGGGGGAGGGGCTGAAATGTGTGCGCCCATGGGTGGGGGGCTGCAGTGTGTGTGTGGGGGGAGGGCAGCAGTGTGTGTGTGGGGGGAGGGCAGCAGTGTGTGTGGGGGGGAGGGCTGCAGTGTGTGTGTGGGGGGGGGCTGCAGTGTGTGTGGGGGGGGGCTGCAGTGTGTGTGGGGGGGAGGGCTGCAGTGTGTGTGTGGGGGGGCTGCAGTGTGTGTGTGGGGGGGGAGGGCTGCAGTGTGTGCGGGGGGGAGGGCTGCAGTGTGTGTGGGGGGAGGGCTGCAGTGTGTGTGTGGGGGGAGGGCTGCAGTGTGTGTGTGTGTGGGGAGGGCTGCAGTGTGTGTGTGTGGGGAGGGCTGCAGTGTGTGTGTGTGGGGAGGGCTGCAGTGTGTGTGTGTGGGGAGGGAGGGCTGCAGTGTGTGTGTGGGGAGGGAGGGCTGCAGTGTGTGTGGGGGGGAAGGGCTGCAGTGTGTGTGGGGAGGGAGGGCTGCAGTGTGTGTGGGGAGAGAGGGCTGCAGTGTGTGTGGGGAGAGAGGGCTGCAGTGTGTGTGGGGAGAGGGCTGCAGTATGTGTGGGGAGGGAGGGCTGCAGTGTGTGTGGGGAGGGAGGGCTGCAGTGTGTGTGTGGGGGGGAAGGGCTGCAGTGTGTGTGTGGGGGGGGAAGGACTGCAATGTGTGTGGGGGGAGGGCTGCAGTGTTGGGGGAGGGCTGCAGTGTGGGGGGTGGGCTGCAGTGTGGGTGGGGGAGGTCTGCAGTGTGGGTGGGGGAGGGCTGCAGTGTGGGTGGGGGGAGGGCAGCAGTGTGGGTGTGGGGGTAGGGCAGCAGTGTGTGTGGGGGCAGGGCAGCAGTGTGTGTGGGGGAGGGCTGCAGTGTGTGTGTGTGGGGAGGGCTGCAGTGTGTGTGTGTGGGGGAGGGCTGCAGTGTGTGTGTGGGGAGGGAGGGCTGCAGTGTGTGTGGGGGGAGGGCTGCAGTGTGTGTGGGGGGGAAGGGCTGCAGTGTGTGTGGGGGGAGGGCTGCAGTGTGTGGGGGGGAAGGGCTGCAGTGTGTGTGGGGAGGGAGGGCTGCAGTGTGTGTGGGGAGGGAGGGCTGCAGTGTGTGTGGGGAGGGAGGGCTGCAGTATGTGTGGGGAGGGAGGGCTGCAGTGTGTGTGGGGAGGGAGGGCTGCAGTGTGTGTGGGGGGGGGGGAAGGGCTGCAGTGTGTGTGTGGGGGGGGAAGGACTGCAATGTGTGTGGGGGGAGGGCTGCAGTGTTGGGGGAGGGCTGCAGTGTGGGGGGTGGGGAGGGCTGCAGTGTGGGTGGGGGAGGGCTGCAGTGTGGGTGGGGGAGGGCTGCAGTGTGGGTGGGGGGAGGGCAGCAGTGTGTGTGTGGGGGTAGGGCAGCAGTGTGTGTGGGGGCAGGGCAGCAGTGTGTGTGGGGGCAGGGCAGCAGTGTGTGTGGGGGAGGGCTGCAGTGTGTGTGTGTGGGGGAGGGCTGCAGTGTGTGTGTGGGGAGGGAGGGCTGCAGTGTGTGTGGGGGAGGGCTGCAGTGTGTGTGGGGGGGAAGGGCTGCAGTGTGTGTGGGGAGGGAGGGCTGCAGTGTGTGTGGGGAGGGAGGGCTGCAGTGTGTGTGGGGAGGGAGGGCTGCAGTGTGTGTGGGGAGGGAGGGCTGCAGTGTGTGTGGGGAGGGAGGGCTGCAGTGTGTGTGGGGAGGGAGGGCTGCAGTGTGTGTGGGGGGGGGGAAGGGCTGCAGTGTGTGTGTGGGGGGGAAGGACTGCAGTGTGTGTGTGGGGGGGAAGGACTGCAGTGTGTGTGGGGGAGGGCTGCGGGGTGGGGAGGGCTGCAGTGTGGGGGGTGGGGAGGGCTGCAGTGTGGGGGGTGGGGAGGGCTGCAGTGTGGGGGGTGGGGAGGGCTGCAGTGTGGGGGGTGGGGAGGGCTGCAGTGTGGGGGATGGGGAGGGCTGCAGTGTGGGTGGGGAGGGCTGCAGTGTGGGTGGGGAGGGCTGCAGTGTGTGGGGGGGGAAGGGCTGCAGTGTGTGTGGAGGGGGAAGGGCTGCAGTGTGTGTGGGGGGTGGGGAGGGCTGCAGTGTGGGGGGTGGGGAGGGCTGCAGTGTGGGGGGTGGGGAGGGCTGCAGTGTGGGGGGTGGGGAGGGCTGCAGTGTGGGGGGTGGGGAGGGCTGCAGTGTGGGTGGGGAGGGCTGCAGTGTGTGTGTGGGGGTGAGGGCTGCAGTGTGTGTGTGGGGGTGAGGGCTGCAGTGTGTGTGTGGGGGTGAGGGCTGCAGTGTGGGGGTGAGGGCTGCAGTGTGTGTGTGGGGGTGAGGGCTGCAGTGTGTGTGTGTGGGGGAGGGCTGCAGTGTGTGTGTGTGGGGGAGGGCTGCAGTGTGTGTGGGGGAGGGCTGCAGTGTGTGTGGGGGAGGGCTGCAGTGTGTGTGGGGGAGGGCTGCAGTGTGTGTGGAGGAGGGCTGCAGTGTGTGTGGGGGGAGGGCTGCAGTGTGTGTGGGGGGAGGGCTGCAGTGTGTGTGGGGGGAGGGCTGCAGTGTGTGTGGGGGGAGGGCTGCAGTGTGTGGGGGGGAGGGCTGCAGTGTGTGGGGGGGAGGGCTGCAGTGTGTGTGGGGGAGGGCTGCAGTGTGTGTGGGGGAGGGCTGCAGTGTGTGTGGGGGAGGGCTGCAGTGTGTGTGGGGGGAGGGCTGCAGTGTGGGGGTGGGGAGGGCTGCAGTGTGGGGGTGGGGAGGGCTGCAGTGTGGGGGTGGGGAGGGCTGCAGTGTGGGGGTGGGGAGGGCTGCAGTGTGGGGGTGGGGAGGGCTGCAGTGTGGGGGTGGGGAGGGCTGCAGTGTGGGGGTGGGGAGGGCTGCAGTGTGGGGGTGGGGAGGGCTGCAGTGTGGGGGGTGGGGAGGGCTGCAGTGTGGGGGGTGGGGAGGGCTGCAGTGTGGGGGGTGGGGGGGGCTGCAGTGTGTGTGTGTGGGGAGGGCTGCAGTGTGGGGGTGGGGAGGGCTGCAGTGTGGGGGTGGGGAGGGCTGCAGTGTGGGGGTGGGGAGGGCTGCAGTGTGGGGGTGGGGAGGGCTGCAGTGTGTGGTGGTGGGGAGGGCTGCAGTGTGTGGGGGTGGGGAGGGCTGCAGTGTGGGGGTGGGGAGGGCTGCAGTGTGGGGGTGGGGAGGGCTGCAGTGTGGGGGTGGGGAGGGCTGCAGTGTGGGGGTGGGGAGGGCTGCAGTGTGGGGGTGGGGAGGGCTGCAGTGTGGGGGTGGGGAGGGCTGCAGTGTGGGGGTGGGGAGGGCTGCAGTGTGGGGGTGGGGAGGGCTGCAGTGTGGGGGTGGGGAGGGCTGCAGTGTGGGGGTGGGGAGGGCTGCAGTGTGGGGGTGGGGAGGGCTGCAGTGTGGGGGTGGGGAGGGCTGCAGTGTGGGGGTGGGGAGGGCTGCAGTGTGGGGGTGGGGAGGGCTGCAGTGTGGGGGTGGGGAGGGCTGCAGTGTGGGGGTGGGGAGGGCTGCAGTGTGGGGGTGGGGAGGGCTGCAGTGTGGGGGTGGGGAGGGCTGCAGTGTGGGGGTGGGGAGGGCTGCAGTGTGGGGGTGGGGAGGGCTGCAGTGTGTGTGTGTGCGTGCGTGGGGAGGGCTGCAGTGTGTGTGTGTGCGTGCGTGGGGAGGGCTGCAGTGTGTGTGTGTGCGTGCGTGGGGAGGGCTGCAGTGTGTGTGTGTGCGTGCGTGGGGAGGGCTGCAGTGTGTGTGTGTGCGTGCGTGGGGAGGGCTGCAGTGTGTGTGTGTGCGTGCGTGGGGAGGGCTGCAGTGTGTGTGTGTGCGTGCGTGGGGAGGGCTGCAGTGTGTGTGTGTGCGTGCGTGGGGAGGGCTGCAGTGTGTGTGTGTGCGTGCGTGGGGAGGGCTGCAGTGTGTGCGTGCGTGGGGAGGGCTGCAGTGTGTGCGTGCGTGGGGAGGGCTGCAGTGTGTGCGTGCGTGGGGAGGGCTGCAGTGTGTGCGTGCGTGGGGAGGGCTGCAGTGTGTGCGTGCGTGGGGAGGGCTGCAGTGTGTGCGTGCGTGGGGAGGGCTGCAGTGTGTGCGTGCGTGGGGAGGGCTGCAGTGTGTGCGTGCGTGGGGAGGGCTGCAGTGTGTGCGTGCGTGGGGAGGGCTGCAGTGTGTGCGTGCGTGGGGAGGGCTGCAGTGTGCGTGTGAGCGTGGGGAGGGGTGCAGTGTGCGTGTGAGCGTGGGGAGGGGTGCAGTGTGCGTGTGTGGGAGGGTGTGTGAGTGGTGGTAGTGTGTGTGTGTGTTAGTGTGTGTGCGCGCGTGGGAGGGCTGCAGTGTGTGCGTGTGGCGAGGGCTGCAGTGTGTGTGCGCACTGCAGTGTGTGCGTGTGTTGGGAGGGCTGCAGTGTGTGCCTGTGTGGGGAGGGCTGCAGTGTGTGCCTGTGTGGGGAGGGCTGCAGTGTGGGTGTGTGTGGGGAGTTGCTGCAGTGTGTGTGTGTGTGTGGGGAGGGCTGCAGTGTGTGTGTGTGTGTGGGGAGGGCTGCAGTGTGTGTGTGTGTGTGTGTGGGGAGGGCTGCAGTGTGTGTGTGTGGGGAGGGCTGCAGTGTGTGTGTGTGGGGAGGGCTGCAGTGTGTGTGTGTGTGTGTGTGTGTGTGTGTGGGGAGGGCTGCAGTGTGTGTGTGTGTGGGGAGGGCTGCAGTGTGGGTGTGTGTGGGGAGGGCTGCAGTGTGGGTGTGTGTGGGGAGGGCTGCAGTGTGGGTGTGTGTGGGGAGGGCTGCAGTGTGGGTGTGTGTGGGGAGGGCTGCAGTGTGGGTGTGTGTGGGGAGGGCTGCAGTGTGTGTGTGTGGGGAGGGCTGCAGTGTGTGTGTGTGGGGAGGGCTGCAGTGTGTGTGTGTGGGGAGGGCTGCAGTGTGTGTGTGTGGGGAGGGCTGCAGTGTGTGAGTGTGTGTGGGGAGGGCTGCAGTGTGTGTGTGTGTGTGGCTGCAGTGTGGGTGTGTGTGGGGAGGGCTGCAGTGTGGGTGTGTGTGGGGAGGGCTGCAGTGTGGGTGTGCGTGGGGAGGGCTGCAGTGTGGGTGTGCGTGGGGAGGGCTGCAGTGTGTGTGGGGGGGTATGGATGAAACTGTTAATGTAGAGCGTAACAGGAGCTTCTTTTTCCAGATTCTGACCAGGACCTGCCAGGGAAGGCCGAACATTTGGAACGAGGGTGAGCGATAAACGTCTATCTCTTGTCTTGCCTCAGGCCGCCTGCTGCTGCCTGTCCCCTTGGTGTGCTGCCGTTTTTAAGTTTCACTGACCCTCTTTCCTCCCCCCCCCCCCCCACCCCCACTCCCACTCCAATCTCTTTGTGAATGTCTGATACTTGCATGTTACTGAAAAGTGAAACATGTTGCCAAAGCCTTCCGTCAGGACAGAATCAAGAGCTCCAAATTTCAAACGCTCGCAACAATTTATACTGCAGGAGAATAGAGTGCAGAGTGGTTGCAAGGTTGACTCTGACTATCCGAGGCATTGCCATAGTGGGACAAACGTAGGTATTTCTGATGTATTGTATTGTGTGTGTTTGGTGCAGTAAGGGTTAAACACCTGGGTTAGTGTGTGTAACTGCTACAGTGGTGTTTTTTAGCAATCCTGGTTTGAAAGACAGCTAGGCTTTCTGGAGCTAGAGGTGCAATTAAAACACCGTAAAAGTTTGGTATGGTAGACTTTTATTTATACTGAGGGTTTCCTGTGGAGTGGTTAATTAGAGGCATTGTATTCAGCTTAACAAGGTGATGTAGTTAATGAGAGGAGCCAAGGGTTGAACAGCAAGGTGTTAAGGTTTTTTTCAGAGTTTTAGCTTTTGGCTGGAAGGTGAGCTGAGAGGGTTCTGAAGAAATACAGCCAGAGGTCCTGCATTATTCTGACAGGGTGTCAGCTTTCCTTTCAAGCAGTGTCAAAAGATCTCTCTTTTTTTGAAAAAATTTAGTGTACCCGATTCATTTTTCCAATGAAGGGGCAATTTAGCGTGGCCAATCCGCCTACCATGCACATCTTTGGGTTGTGGGGCCGAAACCCACGCAAACAAGGGGAGAATGTGCAAACTCCACAGTGACCCAGAGCTGGGATCGAACCTGGGACCTCGACTTCGTGAGGCAGCAGGGCTAGCTCACTGCGCCACCGTGCTGCCCCAAACTCTCTTTCTCAAAGTGGAATGTTCTTTTTTTTTTAATTTTAGAGTATCCACTTTTTTTTTTTTTCCCCCAATTAAGAGGCAATTTAGCGTGGCCTATCCACCTAACCTGCACATCTTTGGGTTGTGGAGGTGAAACCCACACAGACACGAGGAGAATGTGCAAACTCCACACGGACAGCGACCCAGGGCCGGGTTTCGAACCCGGTTCCTGAGTGCCGCAGTCCCAGTGCTATCCACTGTGCCACATGCTGTCCTCAAAAGTGGAATATTCAAGTCATCTCTATACAGAAAGTATTTCTGAGTGCTAACTGTTTTTAAAAGTGGACTGGGACTTGAGATAGTCTTGTTGTTTGAGTGGAAATAAAGATAGCAGTTAAGGGTTATTGTATTGATTAGCATTGTTTAAGGGATAATAAGCTATTTTGTGGTGTGCTGTTAAAGTTATTTTGAAACTATGTTAGTAATAAAGTTTATTTTAATATACCACATTCTTATTTTGTTTGAAATCACTCTGGGGCGATGTATCCTTGCATCATCGTCTTACAAAATAGGATCTGGTCCGGGATCATAAAAATGGGAGAAAGAACCGGGCCACAATAGGCTCGCAGGCTCCTGGGAAATTCAAAAAAAGTCGGAAGGCTTGAACATGTTGTCGACGGAGAACGGGTCCCTGTTTCGAAGCCTATGTTGCTTTCTCCAGAGAGACAGAGAATTGGATCACTGTTTGAGGAAGAAAAAGCATCACAGGATATGGGGGATGGGGAAATGGGTGGCGAGGGGGTGAAGGGAGGCTAACCCGTTGAATGAGCCAGTGCAGACTCAATGGACTGACTGACCCCCTTCTGGGTTGTACTATTCTATAAAACTTTGGCAGGGACCGGTTGGGCTAAATGTGCTGTACACTTCATGTAATTCAGTTGCACAAATGCAGAGCGATTTGTCTTCGCAGTCTTTTAAGATCCCTTACACCGAATAATCGTCTGTGCATCAGGAGGTTAATTTAACACCGCTCATAGGGCGATGCGGTGGCATAGTGGTTAGCACTGCTGTCTGATGGCACCGAGGATCTGGGTTCGATCCTGGCCCCAGGTTACTGTCCGTGTGGAGTTTGCACATTTCCCCCCCCATGTCTGCATGGGTCTCACCCCCACAACTCAGATGTACAGGGTAGGTGGATTGGCCATGCTAAATTGCCACTTGGGGAAAAAAAGAACGGGTACTCTAAATTTATTAAAAAGAAATCACGGCGCCGAGGTCCCAGATTCGATCCCGGCTCTGGGTCACTGTCTGTGTGGAGTTTGCACATTCTCCCCGTGTCTGCGAGGGTTTCGCCCCCACAACCCAAAGATGTGCAGGGTAGGTGGATTGGCCACGCTAAAGTGCCCCTTAATTGGGAAAAATGAATTGGGTACGCTAAATTTTAAAATAAATATATAAATGTAACACCGCTCTTATGCTTTGTGTTTTAATTCAGAGTAACCAGCCAGCCGGACCAGCCAACCCAGTACGTGCCACCGTTGGATCTCGAGGGCCTCACCTGCGACTCTGACTCGAACCGGAAGCCGCCCTGCGCTGGAGACATTGAGCCCCCACCAGCACCCAGGGGGCCAGAGCGGCCCCTCGACGGACAGCGAGACCCAAAAGCAGTGTCCCCCCTCGCCAAGAACCCCCAGGCTTTGGAAGGCCCCAGCCTTGGGAAGCCGGAGCAACCCCCCCACGTAGGAGGGCCGAGGGACGATGACAGGAAGGTCACCTCGGCGCAGCAGGCCCAGCGTGAGGACGAGGCGGCCAGTCTGCGAGGCTCCGCCATTCCCTGGGTCGAGCTGGGAGTTTCCCTCAGCGCCCAGTGGATACGTCGTAAGCATGAGTTCAGAAACACCAGGCCCTGGTGAGCCCTGTAATATCAGGCCGCTGCCATGTCCCTGCCAGCGACAGCACATTCCCTAGCTCACCTAACCCAATGCAAATTGTATGTGTTATTGATTTTAACCAAGGGAAGAATGCGAGGGAAGGGAAACAGCTGCACCACGTTTGTTTTCTTCTGATCCGGAGTCGGGCACAGGTGGGGCCCTTTCCTTCGCCCATAGCAACCAATTGGTTAACTGATAGAAGTTTGTGCTGATTGTGGGTTCTGCAGAGTAACGCTCGTTGGCAACACCAAAGCGACCCCCCCTGCCGAGCACAAGGTGCAACACTCGGGGAGATCTGCCAGTGCCCCAGTACTGAAAGTGGGGGGATTTGGTCGAGTGGGAGGCAAAACAATAAAGTGACGAATAGGTCACCTTACCGATCATTGGAGCCACCATCCAACTGCACAGCCATCGACTTGAGCGGTTTTTACCAAAGATGGATTCTCGCCATCGCCTTACGCCACCTTGTGTGTTGCTGCAGTTGGGAATACTTGAAAATGTGTTATGAGGCTATTCCTGTGGAGGAGTGGGTAGGGGAGGGGGGAGTGGGGTTGGAGCTTGGACGGAATTCAGTGAAGTATGTGGCACGCGCACACAAACCCCCCCGCTCTGCTTGAGCCTCCGCACCAATCTGCTTCGTGAACTGAGCGAGGACAACAAATGCTGGAAATACGCAGCAGAACCGGCAGCGTCTGTAGAGAGCGAAGCGTTTGAAAGTTTCAGGTCGTGACCCGAAGTAAGGTCAACTCGAGCTGAACCATTAGCTCTGTTCCCTGGGCTGCAGACGCGACCAAACCTATAGAGCATTTGCAGCATTTTCTGTTTTTAATTTCAGATTTCCAATATCTGCAGCGTTTTTGCTTTCCGATTACGGTTATTGTTTGTCGTAATGGGGTGCGAGGAGGCACGTACCTTCACCGTGAAGGATCATCTGCACACCCTAGCCCCCCTCTCCCCATTGGGGTGTTGGCTTACAAAGGGTAGCTGCAATCGAGCAGAGAATAGCACTAGCTCCCATCTACAGGCCGCATTGTTGAGTGGGATGCATCAGAATTTGGGAACCTGAAGGGGCTGTTGCAATTTGACTTTTAACATCTTTTCAGGTTGTGGAATACTGTTCCTCATGGTTGCAGGGTCAATTGCTGGAGGGCATAGATTTGAGATGATTGGCAAAAGAAACCAAAGCAATATTCAGAAAATCATCTTCATAGATGTTTAGCGCCAGGTTTTGGGATGCACTGACTTGCATGAGTGAGGTGCCGCCCTTCAGGTGGAGTATTGTAATTCATAAATCAAGTCTGGCCATTCATCCAGCCAAAATTCCACAGTGATGATTAAGAGGGTTGCAAATTAACATGAGACACAATCTGACATAAACACACATGCGCGCACACATGCGCGCTCACACAGATACACACAGACACCCTCACACACTCCCCAGACACACACATGCCATCTCCAGACATGCATGCTTACTCCCCAGACACATGCGAGCATGCTCCCCAGGCACACGTGCGCACACTCCCCAGGCACACGTGCTCACATACACTTAATTGTTTTTTGAGATATTGCTGCGGCTGTATGATTGACTCATACGTCCATATTGCAACAGTTGAAGCTACTCAAAGGAATTAACTCTGTGAAGAGCTTTGAGCCATTTCAGCCTCACGATTGGGAATTATGTTAGCCAAGGTCCTTTTGTTCTTTCACCCGTAGCCATGCATTTGGCACTGAGCGAAAACTCCCAGTTGGTGCATTGTGTAGAGCTGCTACCCAACGGATTTTGGCCTTTTTGTTTCAAGCCAGCTTTGTCCAGCGTCCCCAACCCAAGATTGGTTGCCTTCCTCTGGTAGTTACTGCCTTTTGTGATCAGATGGGTGCATTAAACTATTAATTATGGCATTTGACTGCTTTTAAATCCAACCTCTAATGGTTAAACTGGCCAGGTATCTCTGTCTGCACAAGGTTTCCTCCCGCCCTCTGCAAGTACAGTTGCTCTCCTGCCGAATGCTTTCATTTTCCGGGCGCTGGTTTTGCAGAAATCGAAAGGACAGGTGATTCAGATCGAATTTGTTCACTCTGGTATTGAACTGAATGAGGAAGCTGTGAAATTCAGCGAAGAGTAGCTGGAAGAAACCAATTAACTAACTGTGCAGTGATGCTGTAACAGACCAGGTTTTGTTTTCCACAGAAGCAACAAATGGCTGCTGGACTGTTTGGAAAATGAAGGTTACCTTGTCAATGTGTCAACAATTTAAAAGTGCTGCTGTATTAAACCATGTGCATTCAAATGTAAATATGGAGTTCACAAGACCATAAGACATGGGAGCGGAAGTAAGGCCATTCGGCCCATCGAGTCCACTCCGCCATTCAATCATGGCTGATTTCAACTCCATTTACTCGCTCTCTCTCCATAGCCCTTAATTCCTCGAGAAATCAAGAATTCATCAACTTCTGTCTTAAAGACACTCAACGTCCCGGCCTCCACCGCCCTCTGTGGCAATGAATTCCACAGACCCACCACTCTCTGGCTGAAGAAATTTCTCCTCATCCCTGTTCTAAAGTGACTCCCTTTTATTCTAAGGCTGTGCCCCCGGGTCCTAGTCTCCCCTGCTAATGGAAACAACTTCCCTACGTCCACCCTATCTAAGCCATTCATTATCTTGTAATTTTCTATTAGATCTCCCCTCAACCTCCTAAACTCCAATGAATATAATCCCAGGATCCTCAGACGTTCATCGTATGTTAGGCCTACCATTCCTGGGATCATCCGTGTGAATCTCCGCTGGACCCGCTCCAGTGCCAGTATGTCCTTCCTGAGGTGTGGGGCCCAAAATTGCTCACAGTATTCTAAATGGGGCCTAACTAATGCTTTATAAAGCTTCAGAAGTACATCCCTGCTTTTATATTCCAAGCTCCTTGAGATAAATGACAACATTGTATTTGCTTTCTTAATTACAGACTCAACCTGCAAGTTTACCTTTAGAGAATCCTGGACTAGGACTCCCAAGTCCCTTTGCACTTCAGCATTATGAATTTTGTCACCGTTTAGAAAATAGTCCATGCCTCTATTCTTTTTTTCCAAAGTGCAAGACCTCGCACTTGCCCATGTTGAATTTCATCAGCCATTTCTTGGACCACTCTCCTAAACTGTCTGAATCTTTCTGCAGCCTCCCCACCTCCTCAATACTACCTGCCCCTCCACCTATCTTTGTATCATCGGCAAGCTTAGCCAGAATGCCCCCAGTCCCATCATCTAGATCGTTAATATATAAAGAGAACAGCTGTCCCCCAACACTGAACCCTGCGGGACACCACTCGTCACCGGTTGCTATTCTGAAAAAGAACCTTTTATCCCAACTCTCTGCCTTCTGCCTGACAGCCAATCGTCAATCCATGTTAGTACCTTGCCTCGAATACCATGGGCCCTTATTTTACTCAGCAGTCTCCCGTGAGGCACCTTATCAAAGGCCTTTTGGAAGTCAAGATAGATAATATCCATTGGCACTCCTTGGTCTAACCTATTTGTTATCTCTTCAAAGAACTCTAATAGGTTTGTCAATCAAGACCTCCCTTTACTAAATCCATGCTGACTTGTCCTAATCCGACCCTGCACTTCCAAGAATTTAGAAATCTTATCCTTAACGATGGATTCTAGAATCTTGCCAACAACCGAGGTTAGGCTAATTGGTCTATAATTTTCCATCTTTTTCTTGTTCCCTTCTTGAACAGGGGGGTTACAACAGCGATTTTCCAATCCTCTGGGACTTTCCCTGACTCCAGTGACTTTTGAAAGATCATAACTAACGCCTCCACTATTTCTTCAGCTATCTCCTTTAGAACTCTAGGATGTAGCCCACCTGGGCCCGGAGATTTATCAATATTTAGACCTCTTAGTTTCTCTAGCACTTACTCCTTTGTGATGGCTACCATATTTAACTCTGCCCCTTGACTCTCCTGAATTGTTGGGATATTACTCATGTCTTCTACTGTGAAGACTGACGCAAAGTACTTATTTAGTTCCTCAGCTATTTCCTTGTCTCCCATCACTAGATTACCAGCGTCATTTTGGAGCGGCCCAATGTCTACTTTTGCCTCCCGTTTGTTTTTCATATGTATTTAAAGAACTTTTACTATCATTCCTAATGTTACTGGCTAGCCTACCTTCATATTTGACCCTCTCTTTCCTTATTTCTCTCTTTGTTATCCTCTGTTTGTTTTTGTAGCCTTCCCAATCTTCTGACTTCCCACTATTTGCCAAATTATAGGCTTTCTCTTTTGCTTTGATGCATTCCCTGACTTCCTTTGTCAGCCATGGCTGCCTAATCCCCCGTCTGATAACCTTTTCTTTGGGATGAACCTCTGTACTGTGTCCTCAATTACTCCCAGAAACACCTGCCATTGCTGTTCTATTGTCTTTCCCACTAGGCTCTGCTCCCAGTCGATGTTCGTCAGTTCTTCCCTCATGGCCCTGTAGTTACCTTTATTTAACTGTAACACCTTTACATCTGATTCTACCTTCTCTTTCAAATTGGAGATTGAATTCGACCATATTATGATCACTGCCTCCTAAGTGTTCCCTTACTTTCAGATCTTTTATCAAGTCTGGCTCATTACATAACACTTAGTCCAGAATGGCCTGTTCCCTCGTGGGCTCCATCACAAGCTGTTCCAAAAAGCCCTCCTGTAAACATTCAATGAATTCCCTTTCTTTGGGTCCACTGGCAACATTATTTACCCAGTCCACCTGCATATTGAAGTCCCCCATGGTCACTGCGACCTTGCCTTTCTGACATGCCCTTTCTATTTCGTGGTGCATTTTGTGCCCTGGTCCTGACCACTGTTAGGAGGCCTGTACATAACTCCCATTATGGTTTTTTTTGCCTTTGTGGTTCCTCAACTCTACCCACACAGACTCCACATCATTTGACCCTATGTCATTTAGTGCTATTGATTTAATTTCATTCCTAATTAACAAGGCAACCCCGCCCCCTCTGCCCACCTCTCTGTCTTTTCGATAGGTTGTGAATCCCTGGATGTTTAGATGCCAGTCCTGAACCCCCTTCATGTTTCAATCAGGTCAGCTGTTCAATGGCAGAGCAGGTTCAAGCGGCAGAGTGACCTGCTCCGCTCCGAACCTGGTATGTATGTTTGTGATCTGCTTGATGGAATGTATATTGTAGCATCATTATTGCCTTGATTAGCTGAAATATTGCACAGGGAAATCTTTTAAATATTTCTCAGGGTGTGACGTAAATGATGTAATTAGGCTGCGTTGCATCTCTCCTGCAAACACCTAGTTCTTTATGCCCTGTATTCAGTTTGGGAATTCCATTTTGGTCGTATTTACTACATTGAATGTACAGCACAGGAACAAGCCATTCGCCCTATGCTGGTGTTGATGCTATGCACAAAGCTCCTCCCAGCTCCATGTCGTCTCCACCATCGCCACCTCCTTCTATTCCCTTCTCCCTCAGCTGCCTATCTCGCTCCCTCCCAATTACTTCTGTCCTCAATTACACCTGTCCTATTAGTCTCAACCATTCTCTTAATCGGGAGCGCGGTCCACTTTCTCACCACTCTGGGTAAAGAAATTTGTCCTGAATTCCCAAATTGAGTTCTACTCGCACAGTTACTTTGTAATAACCGATTAAGAGTTGTTGGCGTAGTGGGTACTGTCACTGGACTAGTAATCCGGAGACCCAGTTAGCGCTCCAGGAACCACTGCAGATAATTGAGCAGAAATCTCAAAATAAAAGTAATGATGACCAGGAAACAATTGTCCGTTGGTGTTTAAAGAAAAAAAAACATATGGTTGACTAATGTCCCTTGAAGGAAGAAACGCTGCCGCCCTTACCCGGTCTGGCCTACATGTGACTCCAGACCCACAATGTGGTTGACTTGTAAAAGGCCCTCTGAAATGCCACTCACTTCAAGGGCAATTGGGGATGTACAACAAATGCTGGCCCAGCCAGTGACATCCACATCCTTCCACATAAATGAATTTTTAAAAAAAAAACATTCTCACCCAAAGCTGATCATTTTGAGGCTGCCGAACCGGCCAGCAATAATTGCAGTAAGAGCGCTGGTGGCAAGGGACATTTTGTCTGTACATCAGTTCTTGTTTTAAGCCTTTTTAAAAAATAAATTTAGAGTACCCAATTCATTTTTTCCAATTAAGGGGCAATTTAGCGTGTCCAATCCACCCAGCCTGCACATCTTTGGGTTGTGGGGGCGAAACCCACGCAAACACGGGGGAGAATGTGCAAGCTCCACACGGACAGTGACCCAGAGCCGGGATCGAACCTGGGACCTCGGCGCCGTGAGGCTGCAGTGCTAACACACTGCGCCACCGTGCTGCCCCGTTTTAAGCCATTATAAGTGCAGCTGATGTTCAAAAGGGCTCTTGATATGGTGATACAACTTAACCTTGCATTGCACCCGTCACTATAACCTGAATGATCATTTGTGCTCACTAGACTGATCTCTCATACATTCTTTAACATGTTAAAAATTACACATGTATTCCATTTTAGGCAATAATTATCCAAAACATTTATACTACAAAATACTGTAACCTCCCATTCACTATGAACAATGGCATGAGAGATTTCTTTTAAAATTTAATATCCATTTTTTGTCCAATTAAGGGACAATTTCGCGTGGCCAATCCATCTACCCTGCACATCTTTTAGGGTGAGACCGACGCAGACATGGGGAGAATGTGCAAACTTCTCATGGACAGTGACCCGGGGCCGGGATCGAACCCGGGTCTTCGGCGCCATGAGACAGCAGTGCTAACCACTGCACCACCGTGCGCCATGGCATGAGAGATTTTTAGTGGCCGCTGTTTTCTTGTCTCATGGGGATATGGTGTCACTGACTAGGCCAGCATTTGTTGTCCATCCCTAATTACCCTTAAACTAAGTGGCTTGCTGGGCCATTTTAGAGGGTAATTAAGAGTATAAGTCCTGGCAGCATGGTGGCACAGTGGTTAACATTGCTGTCTCACGGTGCCGAGGCTCCAGGTTCGATCCCGGCTCTGGGTCACTGGCCACGTGGAGTTTGCACATTCTCCTCGTGTTCGCGTGGGTTTCTCCCCCGCAACCCAAAGATGTGCAGGGTAGGTGGATTGGCCATGCTAAATTGCCCCTTAATTGGAAAAACTGAATTTGGTACTCTAAATTTATTTTAAAAAAGAATGCTATTGGTACTAAAGTCCACATATAGGCCAGACCAAGGCTGATTTCCTTCATAACAGGACATTGCTGAATCAGATAGGTTTTTTTTACAATCAGCTCTGATATTACAAAGATATAAGAGCAAGGTATGCTGAATTTATACAAGGCACTAGTTAGACCTCAGCTGAAGTATTGTCTATATTCTGGGAAAGATGTGAACATGTTGGAGGGAGTGCAGAAGAGGTTCTCAAGAATGGTTCCAGGAATAAGAAACTTTAGTTATGAAGATAGATTAGAGAGGTTGGGACTGTTCTCTTTGGAAAGAAGAAGGCTGAGGTTTGATAGACATGTTCAAAATCATGAGGGAACTGAGCAGACTGGATAGAGAAAAACTTCCCGCTACAAAAAGGATCGAGAACGAGAGAGCAACAGATGTAATATTATTTACAAAAGAAACAAAAGTGGTTGGGGACTGGAATGCGCTGCCTGAGAGTGTGGTGACGCAGGTTCAATCGAGGCATTGAAGAAGGCATCAGATGATTATTTGAATAGAAACAATGTTGAAGGGATCTGGTGAGAAGTCAGAGCAATGGCACTAAGTCATGACGCTCATTTGGAGAGCCGGTGCAGTCACGATGGGTTGAATGGTCCCCTGCACTAGATCAATTCTGTGACTTTTGTCATGGGCACTGTTACTGAGAATAGCTTCATAAATCCAAATGTCTTCATTGTGGCTATTGTGCAATTTGATGCCCCTAGAAGAGCATTAGTCAGGGCAGCACGGTGGTGCAGTGGTTAGCACTGCTGTCTCGCGGCGCCGAGATCCCAGGTTTGTCCCTGGCTCTGGTTCACTGTCTGTGTGAAGTTTGCACATTCTCCCCGTGTTTGCATGGGTTTCGCTCTCACACCACAAAAATATGCAGGGTAGGTGGATTGGCCATTCTAAATTGCCCCTTAATTGGGGAAAAATGAATTGGGCACTCAATTTCTAACAAAGAAAAGCATTAGTCTGACCCTCTGGATTACTAGTCCAGTGATTTTACTACTATGCCAGCTACCAACTTCCTGCCAATGGATTTCAAATTAAGCAAGACTTATCTTATTAATCACCTACAACCTGCCCTTTCAAAGGCTTCCACAGGCTTGTAATAGGATCCCTGTTGTAAATGCAGACTGCACACACTTAAGAAAATTCCGACTTTGCACTAATTATTTGTAAGTCCTTATTTTTGCCTCGCATTTTATTTGTTATTTTACATGGAAGGGATTCCATTCCGGAATGGTTAATGCATCCTCTGGCCCGTCATGCTTTATCCTGGGTGGGAATACTGTACTGTGAAATCAATGTGAAGTTGGGATGTTTAGGGCAGCATGTGGCGCAGTGGTTAGCACTGGGACTGCGGCACTGAGGACCCGGGTTCGAATCCCGGCCCTGGGTCACTGTCCGTGTGGAGTTTGCACATTCTCCCCGTGTCTGCATGGGTTTCACCCCCACAACCCAAAAGATGTGCAGGTTAGGTGGATTGGCCACGCTAAATTGCCCCTTAATTGGAGGGAAAAAAAGTTGGGATGTTTGCCATTAAAACTGGACAGCCCTGCTCGGGCATGAGGAGTGAATGAGAATGAGGTATGGCAACGTATTTCCCTCGAGTGCCTTGGAGCTGGTATGACATCCACGCGCGCGCACAAGCGATCTCCACCATCTTTATGGAACATATGGTTCTGATGGTAAAATTGTAACAGTAACAATTATTAACAGACTCTATAATGTAGCATTGAGAAGCTTCAGCATATTCGTACAGAGAGCAGAAGTAATAAAAGTATTTTTGTATTCACCGTCTTTGTTTCATTTTTGTCTTTGATTCACCAGTAAGTTGTGAAGAGATCAAAGATCCTGTCTCCAACAAGGAGAAAATTCTGTAACAAGTACTTTTTGTATGACAAAATGTGAATTCAACAATTGGTTTCAGGATCAGAGATGTGTGAGTGAAGTCAGCCCATAACTCTATGCAGAATAGCATTATCAAATCGAAATTCGGTTCAACCTTTGAGTGAAAGTAACATTTTCTTTTTTTTTCAAATAAATTTAGAGTACCCAATTATTTTTTCCCAATTAAGGGGCAATTTAGCGTGGCCAATTCACCTACCCTGCACACCTTTGGGTTGTGGGGTGAAACCCACGCAGACACGGGGAGAATGTGCAAACTCCACACGGACAGTGACTCAGGGCTGGGATCGAACCCGGGTCCTCAGCGCTGTAGGCAGCAGTGCTAACCGCCGCCCCGAAAGTATCATTTTTTGCAAAGTATTCATTTAAATTGCTGACCATCCATTTTAGAGAGAAAGTGCTGGAGGGGGGAAAAACCTAATTGTTTACCTCAGTGGACCATGAATCATAAGATTAAAAGTAGGCTGTTTGGCCCATCAAGTCTGTTCCACTATTCAATGAGATCACAACTGATCTGATGTGATAATCCTTGACTCCACTTTCCCACTTTATTCCCATAACCCTTGATTCCTTTGCCGATTATAAATCTGTCTATCTCAGCCTTCAACATAAGGTTTTTCTTTCTAAATTTAAAGGACCCAATTATCAGGCAATTTAGCTTGGCCAATCCACCTAGCCTTTGAGTGATGGAGATGAGACCCATGCAGACAGTGGGAGAATGTGCAAATGTCACATGGATAGTGACCCGGGGCCGCGATTGAACCCAGGTCCTCAATGCCGTGAGGCAGCAGTGCTAACCACTGTCAGTCTTCAACATAATTTTTTTTTTAATTTTAAGAGACCCAATTCATTTTTTTCTAATTAAGGGGCAATTTAGTGTGGCCAATCCACCTATGTACATCTATGGGTTGTGGGGGCAAAACCCACGCAAACACGGGGAGAATGTGCAAACTCCACACGGACAGTGACCCAGAGCCAGGATCGAACTTGGGACCTCGGTGCTGTGAGGCAGCAGGGCTAATCCGCTGTGCCACCGTGCTGTCCTGTCTTCAACATACTTAACAGCCCAGCCCCTACAACCCTTTGCGGTAAAACTGTTCAGTTAGGATCTAAGGAACAGTATAGGTTCATGTAGTGTGACGCATGCAATCTGACAAGACCAGGAGCTGATGATCATAAAATTTGAATGATAAGGCAATGCTCGGGATTATATTTCAAACGAAGAGAGAGAGACAACGATGCACTAAAATCATGAACTGAGGAGGGAAAACGCATTGTCAAGTGAGGGCCTAATGGGTCGGTTTAATTTTGAGACCATCTTTACTGGACCCGGTTCAAGGCCATTTAAAAGAGATTTCGGATCAAATGCAGAGTGAGTTGTGCAGTTATGCAAACAGCAGGTGTAAGGTCGAGTCAGGGGCCTGAGACTGTATGGACCAGCAGACTACATTTTATTCATTCGTGGGAATGTGGCAAGGCCAGCATAAGACATGTGAGCAAGGGTTGGACCATGAGGTGACCCTTAAGTCTACTCCACTCTCCACAGCTTCCACTCTCCCGCGTCCTCTGCTCCTCACATCATCTTTATTTCCCGTGGATTCAATAATCTATTAATCCCAGTCTCAAATGTATTCAGTGATGGGCCGTCCACAACTCTCTGATAATTTCAAAGATTCATGTGAGTCTGAATGTAAGCATTTCACCTCATCTGAGTCCCAATCTTCATCTGAGACTGCATCCTCATGTCCTTGATTCCACAATCGCTCACTGTCGACCCTTGAATCTTGCCTGATCCAGGGAGAACATCACTCACTCTTTGAAATTCCAGAGAGGATGAGGACAATTTATTCAGCTTTTCCTCACAGAATGATTCTCTCATCCCAGGAATCAGTCCAATGAATTCTTCCTGTATCATACTCCCTGATATATCTTTCCTTAGATTGTAAGACCTGTAGCGCACAATGACTTACGAGAGAGACGAGAAGTGATTAAGGCGATTGAGGCTTTATTAAGCGAGACTTGTCCCCAGCAGTTCAGCAACAGAATGAAGCGGCGGGGAGAAGCTCGGGTTCTTATACTCCGCCTTCAGGGCGGAGCCAGGAGTCAACAGCCAACCAGGACCAGGGATCTGTCAGCCAATAGCATCACGGCTTCACAGTCCCACATGACCCCTAATACATACCACCACATTCACCCCTTGTTAAAAAGGAACCCAGCGGGGTGGTGGTTCACATGGTGGTAGGGGTTTACAAGGCTGGTCCTGGGAGGAAAATTTCGGACATGTTACTACAGTTTTAGCCCTACACTGGGCTATGTACAAAGTTTGTGAAACTATTTACAATATTAGTAAGAGAAAAAATTTTTTTTGTTGTTACAATCCAACAACATTCTTGGTGTCACGTGGATGCCACGAGTCGAGCGGGCGGTCTGGTCTTCCTCGTCGAACGCCTCAGCCCCGGTGGTGGTACAGGTGCTTGTTCAGGCGTTGTCGTCTCCGGGAGCGTTTCGGTGTTCGTTCCTGTTTCCCTCCTGGGCGGGCATGGGAGGTGGACCGATCCTCCCGGGAAGGGGGCGGTCGCGGGGTGCGCCGGTGGTAGGGAGGGGATGACCGGTGTCGGGGGGGGGGGGTGTTGCCGGCGGGCGCCAGGTCCCGCAGGGAGACCGTGTCCTGTCGGCCGTCGGGGTACGCCACGTAGGCGTACTGCGGATTCGCGAGGTGAACCCTCTCGACCAACGGGTCCGATTTGTGCGCCCGCACATGTTTCCGGAGCAAGATGGGTCCTGGGGCCGCCAGCCAGGTCGGCAGTGACGTTCCGGAGGAGGACTTCCTGGGGAAGACAAGGAGGCGCTCATGAGGCGTTTGGATAGTGGTGGTACACAGCAGCGACCGGATGGAGTGGAGAGCATCCGGGAGTACCTCCTGCCACCGGAAAACTGGGAGATCCCTGGACCGTAGGGCCAGCAGGACGGTCTTCCAGACCGTGCCGTTCTCCCTCTCTACTTGCCCGTTCCCCCAGGGGTTGTAGCTGGTCGTCCTGCTCGAGGCTATGCCCTTGCTGAGCAGGAACTGGCGCAGCTCGTCACTCATGAAGGAGGACCCCCTGTCGCTATGGATATATGCGGGGCAACCGAACAGTGTGAATATGGTGCCAAGGGCTTTAATGACTGTGGCCGCTGTCATGTCGGGGCAGGGGATGGCGAAGAGGAAACAAGAGTACTCGTCCACCACGTTCAGGAAGTATGCATTGCGGTCGGTGGAGGGGAGGGGCCCTTTGAAATCCAAACTGAGGCGTTCAAAGGGGCGGGAAGCCTTGATCAGGTGCGCTCTATCTGGCCTGAAAAAGTGCGGTTTGCACTCTGCGCAGATGTGGCAGTTCCTGGTGACTGTACGGACCTCCTCCACAGAGTAGGGGAGGTTGCGGGACTTTATGAAATGGTAGAACCGAGTGACCCCCGGGTGGCAGAGGTCCTCGTGGAGGGCTTGGAGACGGTCTATTTGTGCGTTGGCACATGTGCTGCGGGATAGGGCATCGGACGGCTCGTTCAGCTTTCCGGGACGGTACAAGATCTCGTAGTTGAAGGTGGAGAGCTCGATCCTCCACCTTAAGATCTTGTCATTTTTAATTTTGCCCCGCTGTGCATTATCGAACATGAAGGCTACCGACCGTTGGTCGGTGAGGAGAGTGAATCTCCTGCCGGCCAGGTAATGCCTCCAATGTCGCACAGCTTCTACTATGGCTTGGGCTTCCTTTTTCCACTGAGGAGTGGCGGATTTCTGAGGCGTGGAGGGTTCGGGAGAAAAAGGCCACGGGTCTGCCCGCTTGGTTAAGGGTGGCCGCCAGAGCTACGTCGGATGCGTCGCTCTCGACCTGGAAGGGGAGGGACTCGTCGATGGCGCGCATCGTGGCCTTTGCGATATCCGCTTTGATGCGGCTGAAGGCCTGGCGAGCCTCTGTCGACAGGGGGAAGGTAGTGGTCTGTATTAGCGGGCGGGCCTTGTCTGCATACTGGGGGACCCACTGGGCGTAATATGAAAAGAACCCCAGGCAACGTTTCAGGGCTTTGGAGCAGTGGGGGAGGGGAAATTCCATAAGGGGGCGCATGCGTTCGGGGTCGGGGCCTATTATCCCATTGCGCACTACGTATCCCAGGATGGCCAACCGGTTTGTGCTAAAAACGCACTTTTCCTCGTATGTGAGGTTCAGGGCGTTAGCGATCTGGAGGAATTTTTGGAGGTTGGCGTCGTGGTCCTGCTGATCGTAGCCGCAGATGGTTACGTTGTCGAGATACGGGAACGTGGCCTGCAACCCGTGCTGGTCAACCATTCGGTCCATCTCCCGTTGGAAGACCGA
The DNA here is from genome assembly GCF_047496885.1 of Scyliorhinus torazame. Taxonomy (NCBI): domain Eukaryota; kingdom Metazoa; phylum Chordata; class Chondrichthyes; order Carcharhiniformes; family Scyliorhinidae; genus Scyliorhinus; species Scyliorhinus torazame. The sequence goes on along the minus strand of NC_092720.1, from coordinate 188,768,966 downwards.
GACCCCGTTCGTGACACCAAATGGGACCCTTAGGAAGTGGTATAGACACCCGTCTGCCTCGAAGGCTGTGTACTTGCGGTCACCTTGGCGGATGGGGAGCTGGTGGTAGGCGGACTTGAGGTCCACGGTGGAGAAAACCTTATACTGGGCAATCCGATTTACCATGTCGGATATGTGGGGGGGAGGGTACGCATCTAGCTGTGTGTACCTGTTGATGGTCTGGCTATAGTCTATGACCATCCTTTGCTTCTCCCCGGTCTTTACTACTACCACCTGGGCTCTTCAGAGACTATTGCTGGCCTGGATTATGCCTTCCTTCAGCAACCGCTGGACTTCAGACTGGATAAATATCCGGTCCTGGGCGCTGTACCGTCTGCTCCTAGTGGCGACGGGTTTGCAATCCGGGGTGAGGTTTGCAAACAAGGACGGCGGTTCAACCTTGAGAGTTGCGAGGCCGCAGATAGTGAGTGGGGGTATTGGGCCGCCGAATTGAAATGTTAGGCTCTGCAGGTTACACTGGAAATCTAATCCCAGTAATGTGGGCGCGCAGAGTTGGGGAAGGACTTAGAGCCTGTAGTTTTTAAACTCCCTCCCTTGCACCGTTAGGTTCGCGATGCAGAACCCTTTGATCTCTACAGAGTGGGATCCTGCAGCTAGGGAAATCTTTTGCGTACTTGGATAGATGGTCAGAAAACAGCGTCTTACCGTATCTGGGTGAATGAAACTTTCGGTGCTCCCGGAGTCGATCAAGCATGATGTCTCGTGTCCGTTGACCAGCACCGTTGTTGTCATCGTCTGGAGCGTCCGGGGCCGTGATTGATCCAGTGTCACCGAAGCCAGTCGTGGTCGTAGTGTCGCGGCGTCTTCTTCGGACCCCGTGGAGCCGTCGATGCTGGGGTCCTTTGTTGTCATCCAAGATGGCGGCGTCCATGAATCGCACGCGGCCGGGGGTGGACAAAATGGCCACCCTCATGGATCGCACGTGGTCGGGGTGGACAAAATTGCCGCCCCCATGAATCGCACGTGGCTGGGCGGTCACAAGATGGCGGCGCCCATCCTCCCCTCGTGGTGCCCGGGACCCAAAATGGCGGCACCCGTGGGTCGCACATGGGGCGCTGGGGGTGTTGGGGAGCGTTTGGGCTATGCTGGGCTCATTCTTCTCCGGGGATTGCGGCGACCCCCCGGGACCGGCACACAGCCGCGTAATGGCCCTTCTTGCCGCAGCTTTTACAAATAGCTGCGCGGCCGGGCAGCGCTGCCGGGGGTGTTTCGCTTGCCCGCAGAAATAGCAGCGGGCCCCCCCGGGATGGTCTGGCGCTTTAACTGCGCAAGCCTGTGAGGGGGGGGTTTGTCGCGACGGGGGTCCACGGAGCCCAAGGGGCTGCCGCACGGTCGGGGCCGTAGGCGCGGGCATTTTGCGAGGCCACATCTAGGGAAGCTGCAATGGCCCGTGCCTCTGAGAGTCCTAACGACTCTCTTTCTAAAAGTCTTTGGCGGATTTGGAGAGAGTTCATACCTGCCACAAAAGCATCGCAAATTAGCATGTCCGTGTGTTCGATCGCGTTCACCGGCGGGCAGCTGCAGCCCCATCCCAAAATTAGCAGCGCGGCGTAGAATTCTTCTAGCAATTCTCCGGGACTTTGCCGTCTCGTTGCGAGTTGGTAGCGCGCGTAGACCTGGTTCACGGGGCGAACATAGGTGCTCTTCAGTAATGCGAGTGCCGTCGGGAAATCCTCTGCATCTTCTATGAGAGGGTAAATTTCCGGGCTTACCCTCGAATGCAGGACCTGCATTTTCTGGTCTTCTGTGATCCGGCCGGGGGCCATTCGGAGGTAGCCTTCAAAACTTGCTTGCCAGTGTTTAAATACTGCTGCCGAGTTCGCTGCGTGGGGGCTGATCCGCAGGCATTCCGGGGCGATCCGGAGCTCCATAGTCCTTTAAGCTCGCTTAATAAATTGTAGCGCACAATGACTTACGAGAGAGACGAGAAGTGATGAAGTCGATTCAGGCTTTATTGAGCGAGACTTGTCCCCAGCAGTTCAACAACAGAATGAAGCTGCCGGGAGAAGCTCGGGTTCTTATACTCCGCCTTCAGGGCGGAGCCAGGAGTCAACAGCCAACCAGGACCCGGTATCTGTCAGCCAATAGCATCACGGCTTCACAGTCCCACATGACCCCTAATACATACCACCACAAGACCGATACTACATAAAGCTCTCCAGCTATGGTCTCAGCAAGATCTATGCAATTATAGAAAGACTTGGTTGTTCTGGTACTACCGACCCTCTGTAATGAAGGCCAAGACTTTTTTGATGAAACTTTGTTCATTGGATGGGAGTGGCGCTGGCTAGGCCAGCATTTATTGCCCATCTCTAGTTGCCCTTGGGAAGATGGTGGTGAGATGCCTTCTTGAACCGCTGCAGTCCATTTGGTGTAGGTGCATCCACAGTGCTGTTAGGGAGGCTTCCAGGATTTCGACCCACGACAGTGAAGGAACAACAATATAGTTCCAAGATGGGGATGCTGTATGGCTTGGAGGGGCACATGCATGTGGTTGTGTTCCCAGGCATCTGCTACGTCTCCTAAGTGGTGGGAATGTTACTTGCCACTTATCAGTCCAAGCCCTGAATATTGTCCAGGCCTTGCTGCATATGAGCATGGACTGCTTCAGCATCTGAGCAGTTTCCAGTGCTGCTGAAGATTGCTCAGTCATCACTTCTGGCAGGAAGGTGATTGATGAAACTGCTGAAGCAGCTTGGGCTGAGGAACTCCTGCAGTAATGCCCCGGGACTGAGATCATTGACCTCCAACCCCCCCAACAATCTTACTTTGTGCCAGGTAGGACTCCAACGAGCGGAGAGTTTTCCCCCTGATTCTCATTGACCTCCGTTTTCCTCGGGCTCCTTGATGCCACGCTCAGTCAAATGCTGCCTTTTCCCTTTCTAATTGCTTGTTGTACGTGCATGCTAACATTTTGAGTTCCTTATAGAAGTACAGCCAATCAATACTTAAGTTTCACATATTTGAAAAAAGAATTCCTGCAGTTCTGTTCTCATTACCAAAATGAATGACTTCATACTTCCACGCATTATACCCCAGTTATCACCTTGTCGCCAACTCACTTTACCTGTCTATAACTATTTGCAGGCTCTTTATGTCTTACTCATTGCTTACATTCACAACTAGTTGTATATCATCACAACCATATATTCCCAGAATAATAAAAGAACAATATTGCAGATGCTGGAAATCTGAAAGAAAAACATAAAATACTGGATAATCTCAGCAGGTCTGACGGGATCTGTGGAGAGAGATACAAAAATAACATTTTGAGTCCATACGACCCTTCTGCAGAACTGAAGAATGGTGCCAGACCTGCTGAGTTTACCCAGCATTTCCTGTTGAATATGTCACTCCTCCGTCTCTTTGTCTAAGTCATTAATATAGGAAGCAAATAGCTGAGGCCCCAGCACCGATCCTTGACACTCACTAGAATTAGCCCGTCAACTCCTCAATCTTTGCTTCCTGCCAATTAACCAATCCTATGTCCATGCTAAACATAGCACCCAACTCCATGTGCTTGCCTTGCACATAAACCTTTTGTGTGGCACTTTACCCACGGATATTGACTTCCCTTCATCTATTCTACGAGCTAGATACTGAAGAAACTATCTATTGAATGTGTCAAATTCAATTTACTTTCCAGACACCCAAGTTGACACTGATCGCATTTTTTTCTTTTTCTTCTGTACTTTTTTAATGAAGGGGCAATTTAGTGTGGCCAATCCACTTACACTGCACATCTTTGGGTTGTGGGGGACCCACACAGACACAGGGAGAATGTGCAAATTCCACACAAACAGTTATCTGGGGCCGGGATCAAACCCGGGTCCTCAGTGCCGTGAGGCAGCGGTGCTAGCCACTGCTCCACCGTGCTGCCCTATTGCCCCAGTAACTATCACCTCCACTTTATGCTTTGAATGATCCTGTGCATCACTTAATGTGACATGGCTGTGTTAGGTAACTTGAATTGATTGCATTTACCTCTCAGCAGAATAATCTTAAATGGCCAGGTTTGCCTGATACCCAGCGGCAGAAAGATGTGCAAGTATTCTGCTAGCTTTTATCCTGGTCAATGCTGTGACAGTCTCACCAGAACTCAACACCAAGAATCATCTCCCGCCCCAAACTAGGAAACCCACGCAGACACGGGGAGAACGTGCAGATTCCGCACAGACAGTGACCCAAGCCAGAATCGAACCTAGGACCCTGGTGCTGTGAAGCAACAATGCTAATCACTCAGACGTGTTCTTAGGTGAATTGGGCATTCTGATTTCTCCCTCAGTGTATTTGAACAGGCGCCAGAGTGTGGTGACTAGGGGCTTTACACTGTAACTTCATTGTAATGTTAATGTAAGCCTACTTGTGACAATAATAAAGATTATTATTATTAAAGTCTCCTGATAAGCCATTGCTAGGTGAAAAGTTACCAGGAGTAGGTTTGAAGTTAAGGATACAATCAGACCAGATATGATCTGATTGAAAGCAACAGGTTGAAGGGGCCAAATGGTCTACTCTTCCCAATTTGTACATTTGCACGTGTTCATAACTAAGATAATAATAATGTAACCTCCCTACATTCTCCGCATGTTTGTGTGGGTCTCACCTCCACAGCCCAAAAGATTAGCAGGATAGATGGGGGAGAAAAAAAATTTAAATAGTTCCTGGGGCAATCAATCTGCCCATTTTCCATACCAAATTGATGCGCTATACAGGTTATGGGACAATGAAAGCAGTGCATTTCAAGGCGGCATGGCAGGTCAGTGGTTAGCACTGTTGCTTCACAACGCCAGATTGCTAGGTTCGATTCCCGGCTTGGGTCACTGTCTGTGCAGAGTCTGCACCTTCTCCCTGTGTCTGCATGGGTTTCCTCAGAGTGCTCCAGTTTCCTCCCACAAGTCCCGAAAGACGTGCTGTTAGGTCAATTGGACATTCTGAATTCTCCCTCCGTGTACCTGAACAGGTGCCGGAGTGTGGCGACTAGGGGATTTTTCACAGTAACTTCATTGTAGCGTAATGGATGCCTACTTGTGACAATAAGATTATTATTAGATATTTGAACCATGTGGTTACCTTCAAACTTTTTTATATTTGCATTATCAACTTGTGATGTATTTCAGTCTCTGTTCAAATACCTTGCAAATAAATCCAACTTGAGTGGATGATCCTTTTTTCAAAATGTATTTGCGGGATGTGGGCATCGCTAGTCAGGCCAGCTTTATTGCCCATCCCTAGTTGCCCTTCAGAAGGTGGTGGTGGTGAGAACCGCTGCAGTTCTTGAGGTGTAGGTATACCCACTGTGCTGTTAGAGAGGGAGCTCCAGGACATTGCCCCAGCAACAGTGAAGGAGAACTGATATATTTCCAAATCAGGCTGGTGAGTGACTTGGAGGGGAACCTCCAGGTGGTGGGGTTCCCAGGTATCTGCTGCTCTTGTCCTCTAGATGGTCGTGGTCGTGGGTTTGGAAGGTGCTGTCTAAGGAACCTAGGTAAGTTACTGCGGTGCATCTTGTAGATGGTACACACGGCTGCCACTGTTCGTCGGTGGTGGAGGGTTTGAATGTTTATGGAAAGAGGAGCAATGAAGTGGGCTGCTTTGCCTTGGATGGTGTCGAGCTTCTTGAGTGGTGTTGGATCTGCACTAATCCATGCTAGTGGAGAGTATTCCATTACACTCCTGACTTGTGCCTTGTAGTAGATGGTGGACAAGCTTTGGGGGGGTCAGGAGGTGAGTTACTTGCCATAGGATTCCTAGTCTTTACCTGCTCTAGTAGCCACAGTATTAATGTGGCTAGTCCAGTTCACTTTCTGATCAATGCTAACCCCCAGGATGTTGATTGTGGGGGATTCAGCGATGGTAATGCCATTGAATGTCAAGGGCGGTGGTGTGATTCTCCCTTGTAGGCGATGGTTATTGCCTGCCACTTGTGTGGTGTGAATGTAACTTGCCACTTGTCAGCCCAAGCCTGGATATTGCCCAGGTCTTGCTGCATTTGGACACAGACTGCTTCATTATCTGAGGAGTCATGAATGGTGCTGAACATTGTGCAGTCTTCGGCAAACATCCCCCCTTCTGACCTTATGATGAAAGGGAGGTCATTGATGAGGCAGCTGAAGATTGTTGGGCCTGGGACACTGCCCTGAGGAACTCCTGCAATGATGTCCTGGAGTTGAGATGATTGACCTCAAACCACTACAACCATCTTCCATTGTGACAGGTATGACTCCAACCAGCAGAGAGTTTTCCCTCTGATTGACTCCAGTTTAGCTGGGGCTCCTTGATGCAGCACGGTAGCATAGTGGTCAGCACAATAGCTTCACAGCTCCAGGGTCCCAGGTTCGATTCCCGGCTTGGGTCACTGTCTGTGCGGAGTCTGCACGTTGTCCCCTTGTGTGCTCCAGTTTCCTCCCACAGTCCAAAGATGTGCAGGTTAGGTGGATTGGCCATGCTAAATTGCCCTTAGTGTCCACAATTGCCCTTAGTGTTGGGTGGGGTTACTGGGTTATGGGGATAGGGTGGAGGTGTTGACCTTGGGTAGGGTGCTGTAGCCATGTAAAATGGCTAACTCCCGATTAGAATGGCCAAACCCCGATTTAAAATGGCGAACGGAAGAGGCTGATGGGAAAATCAGCCAACAGGACTCAAACAGACAGCTGCAGGTAAAACAGTGTATTCGCCTCTGGGGAAGTCAGTCCAGACCGATACCTGCAGCCATCAACACACCAGCCATCTGCATAGTAAGTAGCAATCCCGAGAACAATATGCTACAAATTAGAAACACAAAGCCAACCCAGACTTTTCGGCGCCAGCAGGAGCTTACACAAAGAGAGGTGAATGACCACCCCTCGATCAAGGAATTGCTCCAGCATTGGAGAATATCGAACCAATCACTTGGAACCAGGTACAAGGTCCGCCCTGAGAGGCGGGAAGCCCCTGGGGACTATAAGAATAGGGGCCAAGTTCAAATCGACCCTTCTTCTCCTCTCCGCACCCTTCGAGACCCTTCTGCTGACCCTCTGCAACAGCCGCGAGAAATAGTAAGTCTTACTCCAACGCTCGCTACGAGATAGGCACTCCTGACTATCGACCTGTACCAGCTTTGAATCCCGCAGGCTCAGAACCCATACGAAAGGCCATTTGTTTCCCTGACCTGGTGGGCAATTTCCAAAGTTAAGTATTGGCCTGTTAGTTGTAGGAAGTAGCTTAGAAGTAGAATTAATGTATAAGTATTGATTGCTGTATATAATAAATTTGCGTTGATTTAACTCTTACTAAGCGGTGTGTTGGATTATTGATCATTACTCGGACTTGAACAACGTGGCGGTATCAGAAAGATACCTGGCGACTCAAGAGCAAAGGTGATAGAACAAGAGCAATTAAACTAAGGCTAAAACGAGCAACATTTTGGCGACATCCTGACGGGACCTGATCTAGAAGTGGAAAACCACTCCGGGAGAACCCAAGAAATTTGAATTAGAAACCTAATTTGAAACAGAAAACCACAAGTGTTCAAGCAGTTCTGATCAATAGTCATAATTCGGAAGTGTGTGTACGCATGCGTAACTAACAGGGCTATAAGGTAAAACTGATAGATTTTTGTTGCGTCACAATGTCGGAAGTCTGTATTTTCGGAAAGTAGCGAAACCCGTACCCGTATTTACAACACCGCCTTAGCCCCCTGTTCCAAATTTAGAAGAAGCAGTCAGATAGGAAGATGGCAATGCAGGCAATGCAGCGCCTCATGAACCCTGAGGAATTTGCGGTCGCGGCGACCAGCAGCAGTAGAGTGGGACAGTGTCCCATTTGGGAGGAGGAAATCTGGAAATATCTCAAGGGCAAAGGATGGCCCCTGTGGAATGATTTCTGCGTTAATGAGGAATCAGGTCCCGGAAGTATAGGGCATACTTGGTGGGAGAACCTGAGCGAGATCCACAAAAAGAGCTTGGGAAAAGCTCGCAAGCCGATGGCAATCGTGTCCTGTTTGGCACAATTGCGAGGCACAGAGGAGGTCGTCAAGACGCTCCGCAAAGAAGTTGAGGGCATACATCGGATGAGTAAAGTCGATGTAAGCGAAGTTGGAAAAGAGAATTTAGAATTAAGGAGGAAATTGGCAGCAAAAGATGGAGAGGTGGCTGATGCCAAACGGGGTCATCAGTCTTGTCTGGCGCATTTAAGCAGTTTCCAATCACAGTACGAAAAGGCCTATCAGGACACACAGCGTGCAGTCCTGGTAAGGAAAGAGACAGAAAAGCAGGTGGAGACACTACAGAAATAATGTAGTGATCTCAAGGCAGCATTAAGAGCACTCCATGCTGCCACCACAGAACAAAGACAAAGCACCATAGATCATGCAAAGTGCCGGAAGCAGATTGCAGAGCTGCAATCACTGCTTTCTGTTCAGAAAGGTTTTCAGGAAACCTTTGGGGAAAAGTTAGACCAGGAAGACGGCCCTGATTGGGAAGAATTACACGAAACAGCGCAGAGATATGTTCAGGGAACATGTGCGCAGGGAAAGCCCCAAAAGAGAAAAGAACCCCAACCCCCCACACAGCAGTTAGTTCAGGCTCCAATGAACCCAGTCACCACCCACCGCACAGCCACATCGGACGATGCGGAACATCTATATTCCACCCCCTTAACAGTGACCCAATTACGGGACGCGTGCGATAAGATCACACCGTTCCTCCCCGCCGCAGACCCCCACCATTTCTTTGCCACAGTTAGACATCAGGCGAACATGTACGGCTTGGATGAGTGAGAGCATGTAAAGCTCATGGTTTTAAGTTTAGATCCGTCGGTAGCAGCAGCCCTTCCCGACCCACAGGATGAGGCACCCTTGCAGAAATGCATACCGCGATCCTGGCTGCGATCGGGTATAACCGGGGTGACCCCGTAGATAGCCTCAATAAATGTAGGCAGAAGAAATCTGAGCACCCCACAGCGTTCGCTGGATGCCTGTGGATTCACTTCGCAGCAGTCTTCGGAGACGTAGACCGTGCCCATTTGTCCCCAGACAACATGGCCAAATGGACCCCGCACCCTTATCTCCCATGCCACAGATGCAGGACAGAAAGCTTGTACGAGTTATGATCCCTCAGAGGAGGCCCATTACGAGAAGTGGGTAGTGAAAAGATTGTCCCGCACTTGGGAGCAATCTGTTCAGAGCAAACCCACTGTTAAAAATAGCGAGGAAAAGCAGGCCGCCGCAGATATGCAGGCAGTAAAAACACACCAGAACCCCACATGGGTAAATGAGGGAAAGAACAGCCCCCACGCAAGTCACAGGAGTGTTACAACTGCAGACAGTTGGGACATTTCGCGAAAGAGTGCAATGCCCCTAAAAAGCCACAGAGAGCCCAGCAGACGGGCACTCTGAGTAAGAAAAAGACAGAGCCCATCCATAGCGTTAGCGCCCGTTCGGATCAGACGGACTTGACCGGAACGGACTGACAGTGTACGGGCTCCCCCAGTTGGGTCTGCGACACCCTTTGGGATAGGTCAGGACGACCAGTAGTTACAGCGAAAATTCGGGGACAGCCCATCGAATTTCTCTGGGATACAGGAGGGTCCCGCACCACAATAAATTCCTCCACCCTGTTTCAAAAGGACACATGGCCCACTACAGCCACTATCACCCTCAGCGGCTTTACAGGCCACTCACAGCAGGGACACATCACAGCCCCTGTACCCATTCAAATCGGAACCATCACCACCAAACACCCCGTAGTTTTAGTAGACCTGCCCCACACAGCAGAACACATTCTGGGAATTGATTTCATCAATTCCCACCACCTTTCATTCGATCCAGTCAACCAGTGTGTCTGGAAGATGGCGAAATCCGCAAGAGCCCCCACAACGCTTAACATTGGCGCATATATGAACAAAATTAGCGCTGTAGGCGAATTTTGGTTCAACCCGACCACGCTTAGTACGGACAAGCAGGTTAGGGCAGTTCTGCAAAAGAACAGGGCAGCATTCGCGACCCACAAGCACGACTGTGGAAGGATGACTGGCTCCGTACAAATAACAGGACCTGACCCTAGACCCCCAAAACAGTATGGATTTCCCCTAGAGGCAGAGGGAGAAATCTTAAAAGTAATAGAGAGCTTATTAGAGCAGGGCATACTTAGATCAGTAGCCTCCACTAATAATGCCCCGATTTGGCCAGTGAGAAAGCCCGATGGATCATGGCGACTGACCAGTGATTATCGGGAGCTCAACAAAGTCACCCCCGCAGCAGCCCCCACCGTAGAAACAAGTCCCGAGACCATGCTCAAGCAGGGACTCAATTCCTGATTCTTTACGGTTTTGGATATCAGTAATGGTTTCTGGTCCATTCCATTGGCAAAGGCGTGCCAGTACAAATTTGCCTTCACCTTTAAAGGTCAGCAGTACACGTGGACATGCCTGCCACAAGGATTCCACAACTCCCCCTCCATTTTCCACCGACAGCTGGCAAATGGATTAGCAAAATTCTCTCGCCCCGAATGTCTGGTACAGTATGTAGACAATCTACTATTGCAGACAGACACCAAGGCAGAGCACATTGAGCTTCTGTCTGAACTCCTGGAATTGTTGCATTCAATTGGTTGTAAAGTCAACCCCAAAAAGGCCCAGATTTTGGAAGAAAAGGTGATATATTTGGGAACAATTATCACGCACGGTAAACGCGAGATTGAGCATAAAAGGATTGACTCGATTGCTAAATTGCCCCTGCCCCAGAATGTTTCAGCCCTCCGGTCGTTTTTAGGACTGGTTGGCTACTGCCGAAACCACATTGACGGTTTCGCCAGCAAGGCAGCGCCCCTCTCAGACCTCCTAAAGGAAGGAGCCCCCTGGGAATGGCTTCCGCAGCATACGGATGCTGTCGACTCTTTAGAACAGGCACTAATAGCCACCCCCGCACTACAAGTTCCAGACCTGCTTTCCCCTTACGCCATAGAGGTAGCGCCCACAGACCGCACCCTTTCAGCCGTGCTCCTCCAGGAACGGCACGACCAGTTAAGACTTGTAGCTTACGCTTCCCGGATTTTAGATGCTGTGGAGCAGGGATTCTCAGCCTGTGAGAGGCACCTGCTCGCAGTTTTCTGGGCAGTCCAGTACTTTTCATGTATTACCGGACTGAACCCCTTCACAATTCTGACCGAACACACCCCCACCCAACTTTTACTGGACGGACGACTCAAGGACGGTACAGTAAGCCAAATAAGAGCAGCCAGATGGACCCTTCTCTTGCAGGGACGGGACAGCACAGTAAAAAGGACAAAGACACACACCTACTTAGCCGACAATTTACAGTACCCTGGAACCCCCCATGAATGTGAGATTATCTCTCCACACCACAACACAGGCCCCTTTATCGTTAAAACACCCCCCAGAAAGATATATAATTCAACTCAGAGCCCCCCGCACACGGAACCTCCAGTGCCAGTACGTCCTTTCTCAAGTAAGGAGACCAAAACGGAACACAATACTCCAGGTGTGGCCTCACTAACACCTTATACAATTGCAGCAGAACCTCCCTAGTCTTAAACTCCATCCCTCTAGCAATGAAGGACAAAATTCCATTTGCCTTCTTAATCACCTGTTGCACCTGTAAACCAACTTTTTGCGACTCATGCACTAGCACACCCAGGTCTCTCTGCACAGCAGCATGTTTTAATATTTTATTATTTAAATAATAATCCCTTTTGCTGTTATTCCTACCAAAATGGATAACCTCACGTTTGTCAACATTGTATTCCATCTGCCAGACCCTAGCCCATTCACTTAACCTATCCAAATCCCTCTGCAGACTTCCAGTATCCTCTGTACTTTTTGCTTTAGCACTTATCTTAGTGTCGTCTGCAAACTTAGACACATTGCCCTTGGTCCCCAACTCCAAATCATCTATGTAAATTGTGAACAGTTGTGGGCCCAACACTGATCCCTGAGGGACACCACTAGCTACTGATTGCCAACCAGAGAAACACCCATTAATCCCCACTCTTTGCTTTCTATCAATTAACCAATCCTCTATCCATGCTACTACTTTCCCCTTAATGCCATGCATCTTTATCTTATGCAACAATCTTTTGTGTGGCACCTTGTCAAAGGCTTTCTGGAAATCCAGATATACCACATCCATTGGCGCCCTGTTATCTACCGCACTGTTAATGTCCTCAAAAAATTCCACTAAATTAGTTAGGCACGACCTGACCTTTATGAACCCATGCTGCGTCTGCCCAATGGGACAATTTCCATCCAGATGCCTCGCTATTTCTTCCTTGATGATAGATTCCAGCATCTTCCCTACTACCGAAGTACCCGCTTTCTGCCTACCTCCTTTTTTAAACAGTGGTGTCACGTTTGCTAATTTTCAATCCGCCGGGACCACCCCAGATTCTAGTGAATTTTGGTAAATTATCACTAGTGCATTTGCAATTTCCCTAGCCATCTCTTTTAGCACTCTGGGATGCATTCCATCAGGTCCAGGAGACTTGTCTACCTTTCGCCCCATTAGCTTGCCCATCACTACCTCCTTGGTGATAACAATCCTCTCAAGGTCCTCACCTGTCATAGCCTCATTTCCATCAGTCACTGGCATGTTATTTGTGTCTTCCACTGTGAAGACCGACCCAAAAAACCTGTTCAGTTCCTCAGCCATTTCCTCATCTCCCATTATTAAATCTCCCTTCTCATCCTCTAAAGGACCAATATTTACCTTAGCCACTCTTTTTTGTTTTATATATTTGTAGAAACTTTTACTATCTGTTTTTATATTCTGAGCAAGTTTACTCTCATAATCTATCTTACTCTTCTTTATAGCTTTTTTAGTAGCTTTCTGTTGCCCCCTAAAGATTTCCCAGTCCTCTAGTCTCCCACTGATCTTTGCTACTTTGTATGTTTTTTCCTTCAATTTGATACTCTCCCTTATTTCCTTAGATATCCACGGTCGATTTTCCCTCTTTTTACCGTCCTTCCTTTTTGTTGGTATAAACCTTTGCTGAGCACTGTGAAAAATCACTTGGGAGGTACTCCACTGTTCCTCAACTGTTTCACTATAAAGTCTTTGCTCCCAGTCTACCTTAGCTAGTTCTTCTCTCATCCCATTGTAATCTCCTTTGTTTAAGCACAAAACACTAGTGCTTGATTTTACCTTCTCACCCTCCATCTGTATTTTAAATTCCACCATATTGTGATCGCTCCTTCCAAGAGGATCCTTAACTATGAGATCCTGAATCAATCCTGTCTCATTACACAGGACCAGATCTAGGACCGCTTGTTCCCTCGTAGGTTCCATTACATACTGTTCTAGGAAACTATCACGGATACATTCTATAAACTCCTCCTCAAGGCTGCCTTGACCGACCTGGTTAAACCAATCAACATGTAGATTAAAATCCCCCATGATAACTGCTGTACCATTTCTACATGCATGTTATTTCTTTGTTTATTGCCTGCCCCACCATAATGTTACTATTTGGTGGCCTGTAGATTACTCCTATCAGTGACTTTTCCGCCTTACTATTCCTGATTTCCACCCAAATGGATTCAACCTTATCCTCCGTAGCACCGATGTCATCCCTTACTGTTGCCCGGATGTCATCCTTAAATAACAGAGCTACACCACCTACCTTACCATCCACTCTGTCCTTCCGAAACGTTTGATACCCTCGGATATTTAACTCCCAGTCGTGACCATCCTTTAACCATGTTTCAGTAATGGCCACTAAATCATAGTCATTCACGATGATTTGCGCCATCAACTCATTTACCTTATTCCGAATACTACGAGCATTCAGGTAAAGTACACTTATGTTGGCTTTTTTACCTCTGTTCTGAATCTTAACACCTCGATCAGTAACCTCTCCTAAGTTATATTTCCTCTTAACCTTTCTCCTAATTTTCCTTGTTGTCGAACCCATATCTTCATGTAACAACCTGCCGCGTCGCTTACCATTAATGTTTTCACTTCCCGTTTTATTTCTTTTAGTATTCCTGGTCCTATTCAATGAGCTCCTCTCAGTCACTGTACCTTGTACTGTCGCCCTTTTTGATTTTTGACTATGGCTTCTCTGCCTTACACTTTCCCCCTTACTGCCTTTTATTTCTGTCCCTGTTTTACTACCTTCCAACTTCCTGTATCGGTTCCCATCCCCCTGCCACATTAGTTTAAACTCTCCCCAACAGCTCTAGCAAACACCCCCCTAGGACATCGGTTCCAGTCCTGCCCAGGTGCAGACCGTCCGGTTTGTACTGGTCCCACCTCCCCCAGAACCGGTTCCAATGTCCCAGGAATTTGAATCCCTCCCTCTTGCACCATCTCTCGAGCCACGTATTCATCCTCTCTATCCTGACATTCCTACTCTGACTAGCTCGTGGCACTGGTAGCAATCCTGAGATTACTACCTTTGAGGTCCTACTTTTTAGTTTAACTCCTAGCTCCCTAAATTCAGCTTGTAGGACCTCGTCCCATTTTGTACCTGTATCGTTGGTGCCTATGTGCACCACGACTGCTGGCTGTTCACCCTCCCCCCCAGAAGCAGGACAGCAATCTCACGGAGATTGTAAAAGGGAAGTATCCCGCCTCCTACGAGCGGTTTAGAAATACACTGACCACACATGACGGTGTGGTGTTAAAGGACACCCTTTATATGGTTCCTGAACAGGGCAGGAACCAATTGATTTGTTTGTTCCATGACGGTCATGGACATCAGGGAATCGATCCCACACAGCCCATCTCAGGGACTGGTTTAGCACACTGGGCTAAATCGCTGGTTTTGAAAGCAGGCCAAGTCAGGCTAGCAGCACGGTTCAATTCCCGTACCAGCCTCCCCGAACAGGCGCCGGAATGTGGTGACTAGGGGCTTTTCACAGTAACTTCATTTGAAGAGTACTTGTGACAATAAGCGATTTTCATTTCATTTCAAACAGCTTTGTTGGTGGCCAAATTTAAAGGAAGATGTAAGCCATTACATAGAAAATTGTCTTATCTGTGCGCAGAATAACCCCGACAGATATACCAAAAAGGCCCAATTCAGCCACACCCAACACGTTAACGGCTCTGGACTAACCTTCAGATTGATTTTATAGGTCCATTGCCCCCTTGCAGGAATGGCTATAAATATGTTCTGGTGGTCATAGACACTTTTACAAAATGGGTGGAAGCATTTCCAGCCCGCACCAACACCGCGAAAACCACAGCCAAGATCCTAACCCAGCACATTTTTACAAGATGGGGACTCCCCCGCAGCATTGAATCGGACCAAGGTTCCCATTTTACGGGACGTGTCATGCAGAACGTCCTCACGAATTTGGCATCACCCACAAATTCCACATAGCATAGCACCCACAGTCGAGTGCTATCGTGGAGCGCATGAATCGGACCCTAAAAACCACCCTCAGAAAAATGCAGAACAACACCACTTGGGACTCAGTCCTCCCTTTTGCGCTGATGTTTTTGCGTAAAACTATTTCCACATCCACAGGTTACACCCCACACACTCTCATGACCGGACGCCCCATGAAAGGCACAGAATACTTGTTAGGTTTAGACCTGACCAGCCCCGAAGTAACGGCCCTCACACACAAGAAAGCCGTGGAGCAATTAGTTGCGAATGTTAAAACGGCTCAGCTAGCAGCCGCAGTAAAATTGGGCACCAAAAAGAAACAGAGCAAGGCTTGTTTTGACAAGACAGTGCATGTAACGGAGTACGATATCGGACAGCAAGTGTGCTGTCTGTATATAACCCCAGCACATTCCTGTCTCCAAAATACTCGGGTCCGTATTCCATTGCGGACAAAGTAAGCCCATCCGTTTACAAAATAAAGTACCCCAATGGTAAGACTGCGTGGTTTCATATAAACCAGCTGAAGGTTTATGGAACACAGTCGAACCACGCACACCACGTCATGCTTGAGGCAGCAGACCACACCCCACCCACAGCCAACGTAACCCTACCAACCCCCACCACATCCAACCCAGCCACGGACTCGACCTCGACTCCACCCCCGAAATATACACTCCGCCCCGGAACGCCCACAGACTGCAGCAGCAGCGACAGCGACTGTGACTCGGACAATAGCCATAGCACGCCTCCTACTATCCCCATGCAACCGGACCCACGCCCAGCGATTCCGACTACGATCCAAGTGATCCCTTCCTGATCACTTTTCTAAATAAACCCCACCACCGACCACCGAACCACACTGACGACCCCGATTTTGTCCCCACACAACTAGACACCAGTTACTGGCACCGTGACAACTCATACCGACTCGTCCGCAATGACGAGAGCAACCCCAATTCACACCATGCAGCCCTTTCAGCCCTAATCCACTCCAGAGTTTGGCACCCGGGAGAAGAGGACGACCTTGGGTCTGACTCCCAAACCGCCAACCCCTTTGCGACCCTGTTCGCAACCGAGAACTGAGGTGTCCAGATGATGTTTTAAAAGGAACCGCTTGGGAAAAGTGTTGTCCTTTCTGATGGAACCTGCAGAATGTTTTATGTTGTTTGTAAGTTTGTTCAATGTTGTATGTCCGACAGGAGAATTTTTCCCACTGCCACACACCTATTCACCTGAAATTTCTGAGCACTTGCCCTCAGAGACCCACCATTGCCAGACGCTTGTTCAGCGGAACTAGCTTGTCTGCAGAAACTGGTCAAGAGACCCACCGTTGCCACACGCTTGTTCAGAGGAACTAGCTTTTCAGCTGATACTTGTTCGGGTATCAGACGCCTGATCGTAACTGCCCTTCTTGTTCGAAGGAAAGAACCACTACGGCAGCCCCACCACGATGACTACATTTCTTGCCCGTTCTTGTCGGTTGCTCAGGCAGTGGGGAAACGGCGTGAGACCCGCCCTGGCTGCCGGGGGGGCGCTTGTCAATCACACTCGGGTAGGGGAGTTGGTAGCCGTCCTACCCGGGGACTCCATCCAAATCTTACCCGTCGCGGCCCATACGCATCTCATTTGGCATTTTTCATTTCAAAAATGTTTTGTTTGTTTAGGGAACCTGGTTGCCGGCCATCTGCTATTTACATCCTGGAACATTTGGATGGTAAATCAGCACTGGTCCGTCATTGGGAAGTGTGCCGTGGCCTAAAATTTGTTTTTTTTTTAAATGAGGGAGTCACACATAGTGACCAATTATAAAGGGAATAATTGGCACCAAAGGACAGACAGACTAGCATATCAGATATTAAACAACGATAGTTACTGACACTATGCTTGTTTCTACAGAACTCCAGAAGCTCCAGGACCGGAGAAAATAAAGAAAGAACAGGAAAGAGAACAGCCATGAGGACTTCCTTCAAGTGGATCACCCTTGTGATAATGAACATTTGGTTGCGCGTGACCGCGAACCCCATGACTTCAAACCTCCCTGCCGATAATGTTTCACTGCCCCGCAGTACCCAAAGCCCAGTCACCAGTGACACTACATCTTCTTGGTGTGCCAGGTTCATAACCTGGTACTCCCTGTCCTATGTGATCGAAACACTGTTAGCGTTGGCGATACTCTGCTGTGTAGTGCAACTATGCGCCTACGTAAATGGAGAAGGAGAGCCTACCGCGCTCGAACCCCGGTATATAGGAACAGATCCCCTATGTTCGGTTACGACCAGACCCCCGACCCCCGCGATCTATTATAAAATAATAAAGTGCATTCACTTGCGTTTATTGTTGTTGTAAATAAAGAGATGTAAAAAACTTTTCATGAGCAAAAAACTGTATGATCCTGAGCTTGACTGCCAAGCCAGGAAAGACTGTATGAAATGCTGTGTTGTATGATTGAGGAAGGTAGGATAATGGAATGTTTAGAGAGTGTAGTATACTAAGGATAAGTTAGAGGTTCCAAGTTTGTTGTTTTGTAATGCATGTCCCTGTCTGACATAGCGCCCTTAGAATTGTTAGTTAACATTTTTTGTGCATAACTATGGTCAGTGCAGAGGCCATGTAGGAGGTGTCCCCCCCGGTCAGGGAATGGAAAGTAACAATCATGATGTGATCCTTCACGCTTCGCGTTAGGATCACAAGGAGGGTATGTAGCCATGTAAAATGGCTAACTCCCGATTAGAATGGCCAAACCCCGATTTAAAATGGCGAACGGAAGAGGCTGATGGGAAAATCAGCCAACAGGACTCAAACAGACAGCTGCAGGTAAAACAGTGTATTCGCCTCTGGGGAGGCCAGACAGAATCGATACCTGCAGCCATCAACACAACAACACACCAGCCATCTGCATAGTAAGTAGCAATCCCGGGAACAATATGCTACAAATTAGAAACACAAAGCCAACCCAGACTTTTTGGCGCCAGCAGGAGCTTACACAAAGAGAGGTGAATGACCATCCCTCGATCAAGGAATCGCTCCAGCATTGGAGAATATCGAACCAAGTGATTGGGACCAAGTCCAATCACTTGGGACCAGGTACAAGGTCCGCCCCGAGAGACGGGAAGCCCCTGGGGACTATAAGAATAGGGGCCAAGTTCAAATCGACCCTTCTTCTCCTCTCAGCACACTTCGAGACCCTTCTGCTGACCCTCTGCAACAGCCGCAAGAAATAGTAAGTCTTACTCCAACGCTCGCTATGAGATAGGCACTCCCGACTATCGACCTGTACCAGCTTTGAATCCCGCAGGCTCAGAACCCATACGGAAGGCTATTCGTTTCCCTGACCTGGTGGGCCATTTCCAAAGTTAAGTATTGGCCTGTTAGTTGTAGGAAGTAGCTTAGAAGTAGAATTAATTGCTGTATATAATAAATGTGCGTTGATTTAACTCTTACTAAGCGGTGTGTTGGATTATTGATCATTACTCGGACTTGAACCACGTGGCGGTATCAGAAAGATACCTGGCGACTCAAGAGCAAAGGTGATAGAACAAGAGCAATTAAACTAAGGCTAAAACGAGCAACAGTGCTCTTTCCAAGAGCCGGTGCAGACTCGATGGGCCGAATGGCCTCCTTCTGCACTGTAAATTCTATGAACTATGCCATACTCACTCCAATGCTGCCTTGATGTCGAGGGCAGTCACTCTCACCTCACCTCTAGCATTCAGTTCATTTTTCCATGTTTGAACCAAGACTGTAATGAGGTCAGGAGCTGAGCGACCCTGGCAGCAACCAAACTGAGTGTCCGTGAGCAGTTATTGCTGAGTAAGTGCCGCTTGATAGCACTGTTGATGACTTATTCCATAACTTAGCTGATGATGAAGATTAGACTGATAGGGCGGTAATTAGCTGGGTTGAATTTGCCCTGTTTCTTGTGTACAGGACAGACGTGGGTAACTTTCCACATTGCCGGGTAGTTGCCAGTGTTGTAGCTGTACTGGGGCAGCTTGGCTAGGGGTACGGCAAATTCTGGAGCACAAGTCTTCAGTACTATTTCCGGGATATTGTCAGGGCCCAGAGCCTTTGCAGTATCCAGGGCCTTCAGCCGATTCAAGTAGAGTGAATCGTACTGGCTGAAGACTGACATCTGTGATGCTGGAGGAGACCAACATGGATCATCCACTCGGCACTTCTGGCTGAAGATTGTTGCGAATGCCTCAGTCTTTCCTTTTGCACATCGTTGAGGATGATGAACAACTCCAGTGAGTTGTTTAATTGTCCACCACCATTCCGGGTTGGATGTGGCAGGACTACAGAGCTCAGATCGGATGCGTTCATTGTGGAATCACTCAGCTCTGCCTATTACTTGTTGCGTATGCTGTTTGGCACACAAGTAGTCCTGTGTTGTAGCTTCACCAGGTCGACACCTCATTTTTATGTATGCCTGATGTTGCCACTGGCATGCTTTCCTGCACTCTTTATTGAACCAGGGTTGATCCCCTGGCTTGGTGATAATGGTAGAGTGGGGGATATGCCGGGTCCTGAGGTTGCAGGTTGTGGTTGAGTACAATTCTGATCCGCCTCATGGATGCCCAGTCTTGAGTTGCTAGATCTATTCGAAGTCTATCCCATTTAGCACAGTAGTAGTGCCACACAACACGATGGAGCGTATTCTCAATATAAAGACGGGACTTTGGTCTACACAAGGACTGCACGGTGGTCACTTCTACTGATACTGTCATGGACAGATGCACCTGCAGCAGGCAGATTGGTGAGGATGAGGTGTCATGTGAGTGTCTCTTTAAGAAAGGTTTTGTTTGACCACATGGCTTGTAGCACGGCTTCAGTGATGTCATTTGTGGGTGGAGCTGGGCTGTGGCTGTCAGGTGAGAAGGGGTTTAATGTTTTGGGTTTCAGTTTCAGTTTGGTGCTTTGGACTGCAGAAGAAGAGAAGCAGTGTTTCCCTGCTTTCTCTGTTTTCATTTTAAAGCTGTTCTCGGGAACTGAAAGCACATTGGGTGTGGCAACCTGCCTTGGTAACTTTAAAGATAGAGTTGCTTTCCGGAAGGAGTTTTGAATCTGCTGGTTGGAGGCTGGATCTCAGGGAAAGGACCAGTCCCATTCAAGTGCTGGGCCATGCCCTTGAAAGGGGTTTTGGTTTATTGGATTTTGTTATTGAATTGGAACAGCTACTATGGGGATTAATTAAGAGTTATACACAGATTACTGTAGCTGTTGTGTGTTTTTTCATGTTTATAATTTAGAGCAGTGTTCTTCAAACTCAGGGGCGCGACCTGCGGGTGGGTGTCGGGAGGGTCGCAGAGCCGTCCTTCGCGGTGCTCCCGCTCGCGCAAATCTCCGCGCAGCAGCCGGCTTTTAATAACGCCGGCTGCAAGCGGCCTTTAAAATGGCCACGAACATGTAAAAAATATTTGGCCGGATTGCGCATGCGCGCACGATCATCGGCCGCTATTTTTTTAAACAGTCGCAGCTTTTTGTTTTACAAGCTTGGGGGTTTTTAATTCATTTTATTCATTTATTTTATTCATTAATATTTATTTTTTGCATTTATTTTATTCATTTTCTTCCCCCAAGTTCAGGGGGGGGGGGTTTATTCATTAATTTTATTCATTTAATTTTTTAATTTTTTTACAAGTTCGGGGGGGTTTTACTTAATAAGATTTTACGGAAAGAAATGCAGAACTTTGGACAGATGGAGACTCCATACTTTCCGACACCGGAAGGCTTCACCTTCATCCAACAGGAGGAGCGTGTGCGAGGGCCAAAGGGACCCAAAACCATTTCCTCCATTTTTATCAACAGCAAACAAGGTAAGAGAAAATGGTGGGTCGCTCAGGTCGGCCGGCGTGGGTCGCGAAGGTCAGCTGGCGTGGGTCGCAAAGGTCGACCGGCGTGGGTCGCGAAGGTCGGCCGGGTTGGGTCCCGAAGGTTGGCCGGTTGGTAAAAATGGGTCCCCGGAAAAAAGTTTGAAGAACACTGATTTAGAGCACCCAATTCATTTTTCCAATTAAGGGGCAATTTAGTGTGGTCAATCCACCTACCCTGCACCTCTTTGGGTTGTGGGGGTGAAACCCTCACAGACACGGGAAGAATGTGCAAACTCGACACGGACAGTGACACAGGGCCGGGATTCAAACCCAGGTCTTTAGCACCGCAGTCCCAGTGCTAACCACTGCGCCACGTGCCACCCTTATAATTGATATAACATTCTTGATAAGCATTTTCTATATGTTAACTACATTCTTACAATAAACTCTGTTTTGATAAAAGCGCCTAGGAAGACTGATGAATCACACCTGGTGAAGGCTCTTGTGCTCATCCGAGCCAAATTCAACATAAATGTTACAGGTCAGGTGAGCTTCATAATACACCTTGGAGTGTCTAAGCCATGGTTCATGTGGTAATCTGTGTAGAGGTATTACGGTACCTGGTAATGCTGGAACACGATTGGTAGATATTGTATGCTTCCCATTGGTCAAGCTGTATGGTAGCTCCGCCCTGCTAGGCGGAGTATAAGAGCCCGTGCCACCCCAGCAGCCTTCATTCTGTACCTGAGCTGCTGGAGGAAACATCTAGCTTATTAAAGCCTTCAGTTGGACTACAACCTCGCTTTAATGGTCATTGATCGTGCATCAGCCCATAACAGAGGTTAGGTATGTTTTTCCCTCTTGTTGGTTCCCTCACCACCTGCTGCAGTCCCAGTCTAGCAGCTATATCCTTTAGGACCCGGTCTGTGGTGGTACTTCCGAGGCACTCTTGGTGATGGACATTGAAGTCCCCACCCAGAGCATATTCTGTGCCCTTGCCACCCTCAGTCCTTCCTCCAAGTAGTGTTCAACATGGAGGAGTACTGATTCATCAGCTGATGGTGGCCGGTACGTGGTAATCAGCAGAAGGTTTCCTTGCCAACGTTTAACCTGAAGCAATGAGATTTCATGAGGTCCAGAGTACATGTTAAGGAATTTAAAAAAATTCTTTTTTTTAAATTTAGAGTACCCAATTCTTTTTCTTCTCCAATTAAGGGGCATTTAGCATGGCCAATTCACCTAGCTGCACATATTTTTGGGTTGTGGGGATGAGACCCAAGCAGACACGGGGAGAATGTGCAAACTCCACACGGACAGTGACCCAGGGCTGGGATCGAACCTGGGACCTTGGTGCAGTGAGGCAGCAGTGCTAACCACTGTGCTACCACCTCTGCTGGGTCTGTCCTGCCGGTGAGACAGGACATGTCCAGGTATGGCGATAGTGGTGTCTGGGACATTGTCTGTAAGGTATGATTCTGTGAGTATGACTATGTCAGGCTGTTGTTTAACTAGTCTGTGGACAGCTCTCCGAACTTTGGCACACGCCACCAGATGTGAATAAGGCAGACATTGCAGGATCGGCAGGGCTGGGTTTGCTGTTGTCGTTTCCGGTGCCTGGTTCGATGCCAAGTGGTCCATCGGTTTCATTCCCTTTTTGTGGCGGTTGAATACAACTAAGTGGCTTGCTTGACCATTTCAGAGAGCATTTAAGAGTCAACCACGTTATTGTGGGTCTGGAGCCACATGTAGGCCAGACCAGGTAAGGATGGCAGGTTTTCTTCTCTAAATGACGTGAATGACCCAGCATCACAGATATCGGTCGGTCTTCGATTCATCCCACATGATATCAAGAAACAGCTGAAGGTGTGGAATACTCCGAAGGCTATGGGCCCTGACAACATTCCAGCTAAACTACTGAAGACTTGTGCTCCAGAACTTTCACACTCCTATCACACTGTTCCGGGACTTTTAGAAAATTTTGGTTTCTTTTAGAAGGTTTTAGTTTAGACCATGCAGCATGGTCGGCACAGGCTTGGAGGGCCGAAGGGCCTGTTCCTGTGCTGTACTTTTCTTTGTTCTTTGTTTCTTTGTTGACAGCTGTAGCACTTGCATCTACCCAGCAATATGAACAATTGCCCAGGTGTGGCCTGTCCACAAAAAAGAATAAATCCAACCCACTGGTATACGATCGATCATCAGTAAAGTGATGGAAGTGGAAGTACCAATGACCAGCTCACAGATGCTCAGTTTGGGTTCCTCCAGAACCACTAGGCTCCAGGCCCTGCCGTCAATACAGCCTTAGTTCAAACATGGACAAAAGAGCTGAACATGAAATGAAAATCGCTTGTCACAAGTAGGCTTCAAGTGAAGTTACTGTGAAAAGCCCCTAGTCGCCACATTCCAGCACCTGTTCAGGGAGGCTGGTACAGGAATTGGACCCGCGCAGCGTTGGTCTGATTTAAAAGCCAGCTATTTAGCCCTGTGCTAAACACATCAGAGGTAAACCGAGAGTGACTGTCCTTGCCATCAAGGCAGCATTTGATCGAAGTTAGCATCAAGGAGCCCTCGCAAAACTGGAGTCAATGGGAATCCGGAAGAAAACCCTCCACTAGTTGGGAGGCACAAAGGAAGGTCGTTGGACGTCAATCATCTCAGCTCCAGGACATCACTGCAGGAATGCCTCACGGCAGTGTCCCAGGCCCAATCACCTTCAGCTGCTTTATCAGTAACTTCCTCTCCATCACAAGGGCAGAAGTGGGATTTTCACTGGTGACTGTACAAGGTTCAGCACCATTCTGGACTTCTTAGATTCTGAAAGCAATCCGTACTCATGCACTGGACAACATTGAGACTTAGGCTAAGTGGCAAGTAAAATTTGCACCACACAAGTGCCTGGCGATGACCATTTCCAACAATAGAGAACCTAACCATCACCCCTAAACATTCAATGGCATTACCCATTGTTGAAATCCCTACTATCAACATCCTGTGGGGAGGTTAACTATTAACTAGAGACTGAACTGGAACAGCTTTATACATTTTATGGCTACAAGAGCAGGTGAACTCTGCTGCGAGTAACTTACCTTCTGACTCCCCAAAGCCTGTCCACTATCTATAAGGCACAAGTTATGAGTGTAATGGAATATTCTCCTGTATGTGTAGCTTCATCAACAGAAGCAGCTCAACACCATCCAGGGCAAAGCAGACCATTTGATAGGTGCCCATCCACCATCCGTTTCCTCCACCACCTTTTCAGTGGTAGAAGTGTGTACCATCTACAAGATGTACTGCAGAATCCCAACAGCACCTTGAAAATCCCTGAACTCTACCATCTAGAAGGACAAGGGCAGTACATGCATGGTAAAACCAGCACTTGCAAGTTTCCCTCCAAGCCACACACCCTCCTCTCTTGGAACAGTTCCTTCAGTGTCACTGGGTCAAAATCTTCAAACTCTCTTCCCAACAGCACTGGCATATGCCTACACACAGACTGCACCAGTTCACACCTTCTCAAAGGTAATTAGGGATGGGCAATAAACACTGACCTAGCCTGCAGAAACCCAAGTCTTATGAAAGAATACAAAAACTGCAATTTGTAGCCTGAATATGATGTTCATTATTATTGCAGGGAGAGAAGACAATCTGGTCAGCTGCCCAGTATATTAACATTATTCCAATGAAACACTGCTCCATTCCTAGCATGCAGAATGGTGCAGCTTTCAGTGTACTGGTAATGAGTCCTTCTAGAAATACCTCATGCTTTGTTCTTTTAACTAATTGTGCTAAGTATGTTTCCTCTTCATATCCACTTTGACATATCTGCACAGCTCATTTCCCCATATAATCCTCACTATACATATCTCTGCAAGCACACCGTCTTAATCCCAATATATCTAGTTGCTGTGCACCCTGTCCCATCAATTCTACCTGCTATACTTCAGTCCATAAGACATCAGATTGTTATCGTGCAAAGAGGCAATTTGGCCGATTATGGCTGCATCGAGTTTGCAATATAAATAGATTAATCAAACTTACCTGCAAATTAAAGCACAAACACTGAAGGACATTGAATACCATCTATGCAATTAACTCTCCCCAAAAAACACTTCAGTGCAAGAAGCTCATTAACTATTGAAATGATCTCCTAGGTGATTGATTGAAGCAATATAAATATAATTCTAGGTATAATTTCCCTCCACCCAATTCTCCAAACTGTTCAATCCCCACAATGGCAGACACGAGTTCTCACATTTGGGAGAAAGATCAGAGGTTAATTTGTAAACTGCACCACACAAAACACACTCATTTTCACAGCTTCACACAGCCACTGATGGACAGAATATATGGGATAGGTTTCAAAGGCAATCTCTGCTCTATTACAGGAATGCATGGACTTACTTTTAGCATATGCACTTTTTTCCAGTTTCAACGTTTGAACAAATTTTAGATCGACAGAAGTGGGCAGATGGTGTGTTGTCGTTCAGAAAGGCGTAAGTGGTAGGACAGCTAACCAAATCTAGGGTCTCCTGCATTAGGTGAACATACATCTCACTTCCTGGTTACATACTAAATTTGGATTAATAATCAGAATGAATTTATGATCATTATTTATTCCACCTCAGATGAACATTTGGATTGGTGTGTGACATGTACAAGAGCAGATATTTAAAGCTTTAAGGAGCATGTCTCATGGTAATTTTATGTCTGCAGGATGGATAAAGCTAGTTACTGCAGGATGGTTATATACAAAGTACTAAACTATTCTAGACTTCTCTTCTCCCAAATTAAAGTTAGTTTTCACATTTGTATGGATTCAGGTGAAACCCATTTTAACCCTTACTGTTCATTTGAGTTATGCATTACTTTAAATTCAGTAGTGGCTTTCAGTTTATGTACACTCTCCTTAGTGGACAAGAGGTTCTCAGCTGCAGTATATTTTATATATTTTAATTATGCGACTTATTTTGCATTAGCAACCTCGTTCAATATCCTGCATCAATTCATTCATTCCTGTCATCAATTCATCCATTCATTGTGTGGTGCAGTTTCACAAATTAACATCAAGAACAGCTCTGTGGTTTCACAATGTTTTATTATCAAAATAGAAAATAGAAAAATAAAATACAAAAGATAGGACAGATAACTATCCCAACAATAATAGGTCTCCAAAAATAAGAGACGAGCAAAGGTTTTCACAGAAAACAATCACATTGCATACTTTTAGGCAGCAAAGATCCCCGAGTAGTCACACATCTGCAAAGGTGCACACAGGCATGAAGCCATTTTCAAAATACTTTATTTGTTTATTTAAAAAATATGTCCCAATTACTTTTAATAAGCACAAGGACACAACTGTACAATATCCATTGTTCAAAAAAAAAGTTGAGCTGTAAAATGATCAGTAGCAGCCATTATCTCCACACCAGTTCTGATGGGCTTTTTTCCATATATATATATATATATATATAAAAAAACAAACTTGACAAACATCGAACATATACATTTGTAAAATTAAACAAAATATCCTGAAGGAAAATATAAAGTAACTGCCCTGTTTTAGAGATCATCAAATTGTCATCGTTTTGTTTCTGTACAATAGTACTGTTAGTGCAACTTGGAACTGGGGAGGGAGGGGAGGGGTAGGGCACCCAGGGTATGGGGATGTGGGAGAAAGCTCACTGATCCAATACATTCCTACAACGTAATGACGCCCCCTAAGAAAGATTAGAGTGGTTAACCCTTGACAATACTGATTTCAAAGTAGCGTTTCACATTTCTCTTCCCCCTTCTGTTCCCTCCTAAAGGCTGCAACACATTTATCACGGTGTCAATTTAGGTCCTGCATCAGAACTTTCACTAAAATGTCACTTCCAACTGTGACATAAGTGACAGTTGTGAATTATTCAATTAGCAGGTGGATATTCTCAATTTAAAAAAAATGCAGGTACTGATTTTAATCTGTTCAAGCCAGAAAAAAACTAAACCAGACTCAAAGTGCTGTAGATTCTCATTAACAAAAAGATGGCTGTACAGTTCCTAGCTCAAACGATTAAAAAAAGTTTCACATTAACACAAAGCATGTTCAGTGAGCCAGGAAAGTAGCTCCTCCCTCTCAACCATGACTAAACTATCAGAGGTTCGGGCCTGGAATGAAAATGAAACTGAGCACCAAGCTGGATATTTAACAATTTTTGCACCCATCAGCAAGTGATTGGATACTGATGTGGATGGTTACTGTGTGGCTAAGTGTACAAAATAGTAGAAAACAGAAGTGCACCCTTCAACATTTTGTTTTTTAAAAAAAGTGCAAAAATCAGAGATCAAGGGGAATAAGGGATGACTAGATCAAAGTTATCAGTTGAGGGAAGTCTGAACAATAGATGTCACAACCTTAATTCCAGAGTTAAATTGGTGACTTATACAGCTCGTACCTACTTTTGTCCCCCCCTCACCCCACAGCCTCAACTCTGAAACCTCCGCTTTGAAGTTAAGCTTGGCCTCGTTAATACTTCAAATGTAAGCAGGATAATTTTGACAATGGGTACGAAACTGTGGTTTCTGAATAGCCAGCTGCCTATGCCTCCAAGTTTAAAACATTCAAAGATCTTACCATCTACAGAACTGCTAAAGAGTTTACACCCAGGCTGGCCACATTTAGCCAGAAACTTCAGTTTGGACAATGCAAGGAGAGCTTCCACTATGGTTTATTCTGGTGAACAATTGTGTCACAGTGGAAATACAACCACACTAGAATGGATACGGGTTTGATGGGAAATTTCCCCTGGGTTTGACAAGTTTAAAGGGAGGGGCAAGAGAGAAAGAACGATGCAAGGACTGATCTAAACAATATTCTAGACCAGAGGAAGAGTCAGAAAGATCACCCTTAGAAGTACAATACTGCTCCCTCCCCCACACTTATCACCTAAATGCTGAGCATTTATTACAAAATAGATATTTACAAAAATAGTTTGAAAATATTTCCGCTACTGCACACCAAAAGGGCAACTGAAAGGGTATCAGCACTTCTGTAATGGAAAAGAGAATGAAATGGGGGAGAGGGTAAAGGAAACAGAAGGAGAGTTAATAGGAAAAGTGATTGGGGAACATCCGTAGAAGATCGCTGGAAAACACTGGTTATGGCAAGCTCCAATTTCAGCGCATTTTTCTCCTTCATTGGAAAATAAAGTCTTAACATGATACAGGGAGAGAAAGGATTCAGTTGGGTGTTGAATACAGTATTGAAATAATTGACCAATATATTTTTTTAATGCAGAGGTAGAATCGTTCAGTAGTTGCCTAGTCTAAGGTGTGGATGTTCCTCTGCGCTGTTTCCAATACAAGCAGATCAGCAAACTGAGGGAGGGAGGGCAGGACTTTCCTAAATCTTCAGCAGACCACGCATGAGCTGTTAATCACCCTTTCCCACCCCCTTCATCACATGCCATAATGACTAAATGGAAAGAGGACAGTCTTGTTTATTTTTCATCCGGGCAAAAGTATAGAGTGCAGCCTGAGAAAAGCAGTTCCTTTTTTCCTCTTCAAAGTTCATCTGCATCTCAAGCTGCCTTAATAAGCCTCACAGAGGCAAACAAAAATAATGTTGCAGGGGCTGGGGGGTGTTGGGGAGAGGGGGTACGTACAGGAAAATGGAAGGGGAATAAACTGGGAGTTTGGCCCAGCATCTGAGCAACAGCAACAATATTGTAGTGGTCTAAACCCCAAGCATAATGTCATTTCAGTTCCATTATTTAGAAGCCTATGTAGACCGTGATGGAGACCCAGGCAGGGTCCTGCTCGTCTGTAATACAGCAGTGAACTGTTCAAACTTTCCACAGGATAGAGGGAGGCCTGCTCACTCTGGGATGTCAGGAATCTCCACAGGTACGAGTGCCTGGCCCAGCCAGGCCACGGTTCCACTCTCAGCCGATGCTCATTTTCCTCCGTTATTTCTTAAACCGGATCATTTCAGATTTCAGGGCAGTGGGGGGCCATTTACCCCAGGGTGGTAGAAGGCACAGTTGCTCTCGTAGCGACAACTACCTTTCATCATGAAATGCCGGCACATAGGTCTGTTTGACATGTCTGTTGGAAGGGGAAGAGAGAGAAGACAAGATAGTTAGACAGCATTCTTGATGCCAGTTCAATGCTCCCGCCACCATTTTAAAACTTCACCCTTTTAAAAAAGGTTTAAAATACAATTCCCACTCACCACCCAATTAAAGATGTTTTTTTTTTCTTTCACACGACATGGATATTGCTGGTAAAGCCAGCATTTGTTGACCATCCCGGCTGCTTTATGAAAAGGTATTAAGAAAACATGCTCCTGGCACCTGCCCGAGGTACTTTCAGACATTTGTTTTTAATAATTTGAGTGTACCCAATTATTCTTTTTGCCAATTAAGAGGCAATTTAGTGTGGCCAATTCACCTACCCTGCACACCTTTGGGTTGTGGGGGTGAGACCCACAGGAATGTGTAAACTCCACACGGACAGTGCCGGGATCAAACCTAGGTCCTCAGCGCCATAGGCAACAGTGCTAAACTCTGTGCCACCATGCCGCCCTTGGTACTTCAGACATGACTGTTCTCTGGAGCCAGTCTCTCATCAGTCGGAGCAATATTGAGCTGGTTATTTGTGGCTGGGGGGGAAAGTTTGAGCAGTCTATCCAAAGGATAACAATGTTCAGCGCCCAGTAGATTCAGCTCAAACACCAAGTGTCACAGCCGAGGGTGGTAGAAGTGTTATGGTAGTAGGCATCGGCGATATTCAAATGCAGAGGCAACCCCAGCCTGATCACATTGTCACCCAAATAAATAGAGCAGGAAATATTGAATCGTGACTAGCAGCAGGAAACGAACAAATCGATCGCAGACAGGGGAAAATGTGACTAAGTGTTGGGTAGGAATGCCACCCCAGCTCAGATCAAAGCTGGGGCTTTCCTGATCTTGATACTGCAGTTCCAGAAAGAACGACGAATGCGAAAATCATCAAGACACAAGGGAAGCTACAAATTGTCACACCGGGCTCTTACACATCATCTTTTTGAACCTCTCTACAAATGGAACCATTATCACCAGAGATCAATTCCAGGCTGACACTTACCTCCACCGTGGTTGCCACCCATTCCATTGCCATGTCCTCCCCGTCCTCCACCGTGGAGGTGGCCTCGCCCGCTACGGCCTCGAAAGTTCTGGTCGCAGCTACGCCCCCTGCCACGTGGGTAGGGTCCTCCACGCATGCCATGTGGGTTGCCCCTCATATTGTCGTTTGGCTGGTCCCAATAGCCATCCCTTTGATGAGGGGGGCCCATCATCCTTGGGCCGCCAGGACCATGGGGAGCTGAGAGGAAACAAACAAAAAAAGTCTTGCAGTTAGACCCCTTCAACCAAGCCCTCTGCTTAGTTTAAACAAGATGGCACATCAGACACTGCTCAGAAAAGAACCGCACCTGTGCCTTGGAAATGTCCTCCTGGCGGAGTAGGGCTACTCTGATGGAAGTGAGGCCCATTATTTTGGTTAGGAGGGAAGCCGTTCACTGCTGGTGGGGGGCCAGCCATTCGTGGACCTATGGAGAAACAGGGAGTGAGTCAGAGCATTAGTACACACAAGTGCTAGGAACACTACTCTGAAACATTGATCAGCAGTATAAAATCAAACACAATTTCTTCCTTGACAATAATCAACATGGATTAGAAAAAGAACCCGCAAGTCTTTATGGAGGGATTCCAATGTGGGAGACCTCTGCTGCTAAATGAATGGATGCCAAGGGATGGTTAGGGCCAATTCGAAATATTTCCCCACCCAGTTAGCCTTCTGAAACAAGAATACTGGCCACTTGGGCAATGTGCTGGAGGATCCCGTTCTCCAGCTGATAAGCACCATAGTGGATTGTTTCTCAGTGGTTGAATGCATCGCACCAGTAATGCAGATTCCACTGCCAGTAAATGTAGCAGAAATTCTTCTTGGAGAGTCTTTAAAAAATAATTACAGGAATCAATAATAAGGTAGGGAATATCTTTAACTTCTTCGAAATTAAGGTGGTTACCAACAAAATCCAAAATGGAATTCAAGAGAAACCTTTTACCCAGAGCGTGGAACTCGACCATACAGAGTCGTTCAGGCAAATTGCACAGATACAGACCAGTGGAAAGGAAGCGTGAGATGGAGGGGTGGGAGGTGCTTTATGGAGATTAAACACCGATGTCCATTCCTCATGGGGTAAAGGCCAAAGCAGCTCACTTCTTTTCTGGGGAAACTGCTTGAAAGATTCAGGCACACCCTGGGGCTACATTTATTGTGGGGATTAAAACTAATCTGGTAATCCTTTGAGTCAACTTGTATTGTAAATACTATGCAAGGAAAGGGAGAAGAGTTTCCGCTGGGATCAGTACTGGGACCTCTGCTGATATATATCACAGAGGTCTGGGCGTGCAGGTCCACAGATCCTTAAAAGTGGCAGCACAGGTGAAAATGGTGGTGAAGAAAGCATATGACATGCTTGCCTTCATACGACCGGGTATCGAGTATAAAAGTTCACAAATTATGTTAGTTATATAGAACATTGGTTAGGCCACATTTGGAATACAGCGTCCAATTCTGGT
The DNA here is from genome assembly GCF_047496885.1 of Scyliorhinus torazame. Taxonomy (NCBI): domain Eukaryota; kingdom Metazoa; phylum Chordata; class Chondrichthyes; order Carcharhiniformes; family Scyliorhinidae; genus Scyliorhinus; species Scyliorhinus torazame. The sequence continues at coordinate 188,737,160 of NC_092720.1, read as the reverse complement.
CACCACACTACTACCAGATGTACGTGGAGGCTTTGGAGAGAGTACAGAAAAAGGTTTACCAGGATGTTGCCTGGTATGGAAGGTATTAGCTATGAGGAGAGATTGAATAAACTGGGATCGTTCTCCCTAGAGAGACGGAGGCTTGGGGCAAGTTAATAAAATTATGAGCGGTATAGATAGGGTGAACAGTTGGAGGCTTTTTCCAAGGGCGGAAATGACAATTACAAGGGGGCACAAGTTCAAAGTGAGGGGGGGGGGGGGGGGGGGGAGGAGAGATAGGTTCAGCGGAGAAAAGGTTTTTAAAAAAATACACAGAGGATGGTGGTGGCCTGGAATGCACAGCCAAGTGAGGTGGTTGAGGCAGATATGTTAGCGACTTTAAGACTTATTTAGACAGACACATGTACAGACGGGGTACATAGAAGGATACAGGCGGTTGGCTTGGAGGGCTGAAGGGACTGTCCCTGTGCTGTACTGTTCTTTGTTCCCAGTTTATTGAGTGAGTGAGAAGCTGTAGGAATTGGCTAAGAGCTACTCAGCCAGGTTGGCACGGTGGCACAGTGGTTAGCACTGCAGCCTCACAGCGCTGAGGACCCGGGTTTGATCCAGCCCTGGGTCACTCTCCGTATGGAGTTTCCACAATCTCTGTGTTTTGCGGAGAAGATGTGCAGGCTAGGCGAATTGGCCATATCTTTTTATTAAAACAGTAGACAGTATATAAAAAGGCCAAACGATACAAACATTCATTTTGTGTTAGATAAACAGGATATCCTTCCCTGTCCCAATGCTATCCACTGCGCCACATGCCGCCTCAGCCATGCTCCACTTGATTAGTAGAACAGACTTGAGGGACTGAATCACCGCCTTTACATTGTCAGAGTTGAACTCACACAATTAGTACCCAGATGTTGAGTTCCTGAAAGCTACAGTACTGTTGTTAATTCAATGATTAAGTATCTTGTCTGCCCAGGGAAATCTGGCAGGTCAAAAGGCAAAATTTTGCAGAAACCTTTGAATTGTATCGACCATTGGGAATAAACAGCATCCATCCATCTTGAACAATGGAAATTCAACCTTTGATCCAACCCACCCAGCTTTCCAGTATTGACTATTCTTAACCCAATATTCCCTCTCTTTCTGGCCCTTATGAAGACATTGACTTTGTAGTTTGATTTGCAAACAGCAGCCACTCTGGTCTCGTGTCCAAAGGCTCATTTATCCTTTGTGAACAGGGACAATGAATGGTAGCTAGACATTGAACCAAAGGTGGCAGCACAGGCAAGTCCATATTTGCCCCCTTTCACTTTCGAGCAGAAATCACTGGATAACTGCCAGAAACACAGGGACATTTCTTCTCCAACCTAAAGGTGACAATTTGAGAATCACCACTGAGGCCAGTTAACTGAGAGGCGATCAGGGATTAAATCCTGGGACTGTGTGGTACAGGTGGTCCCCTACCTAACGTCAGCAAGAAACTGAAGCATTGCTAAACTTAGCAGGATTTTTAATACCCATCACTATGCAGCAACCTTGGTCGTTAGAAATGGGGTACCTGGAGGGACTGGGTTCTGTAGTGGTCCAAGCAGCTGTTTGATTTTATCAGAGAACTCTGGCTGCTTGACCAATTCCTCAATGGGCTTTTGATTGCTCTGAAATGTACAGAGAAAATAGGTTAACTCACAGGTCCAATCAGTAAACGATTACCTTAGTTTAACATGAAGTTACACATTTCAAAATAGCACCTTGGGTGACAACATCTGTTTCCCAAAGCAGTTACCTGCCACACATAGTAAAGTTGGGAGCCACAACTTAACCATTTGAATGGCCAAATGGGTAACTTAGGTTGAAAGTTGTTCAGGACCCCAACTATTTCTCAAATCGCACCATGGAATCTAACAACCCAAAATATACAGCACATCCTTAGTAGTGCACTGGAGTAAGAGTGAGGAGTAGAGGAGTGGGTGGCACAGCGGCGCAGTGGTTAGCGCTGCTGCCTTACAGCGCCGAGGACCCGGGTTTTATTCCACCCCACTGTCTGTGCGGAGTTTGCACATTCTCCCAGTGTCTGCATGGGTCGAGAGAACAATCCCACCCTAGTCAATTTCTCCTCATACGACAGTCTCGCCATCCCTGGAATCAGTCTGGTAAACATTCAGCGCAAAATGGCCACCGATCCTCCGTTTGGCTGGGGGCTAGCAGAAAGGCAGCGTAGAGCACCTGGCTCTAGCTGCCGATACGGCCTGCAGCGGCCATGCCATGCAACATGGCACCGGACACGCAAGGACCCGGCCTGCAAAATAGCACCCCCTCCCCCCCTGCTCGCGAGTCCCGGACCACCTCCCAACAGTGCCCCCAACCCAAGCCAAAATCCCCCCTGCCCGCTGATTGGCCCTCCCCCAACTGTGGCGGCGCGGGACTGAGTCCGCAGCCGCTACGCCGAGTTCCCGACAGGTAATGCCATGAGACCCATGCCGTCGGGAATTCGCTGGTCGTGGGTGGAGCATCGGGGGGAAGGCCTCAGGCAACATCCAGAGGACGAAGACACGTTGTGCAACACACTCCTAGAGTACACCGCTTTGGAGGGGACGGAGCATCAAGGGTGGGGGTGGGCTGTAGGCAAAAACCTGAGGCCATCGACAAAGCGTGCCACGTCGCTTTGGAGGGGGCAGAGCATTGCGAAAGCGGCGCCGCCCCAGATTTCATCGGAAACGGGGATTCTCCGGCAGATCGTCGAACACTATTTCGCCGTCCGGAGAATCCAGCTCAATCTTTTAACTGGCATTTTATATTTTTTTTAAAGTGTAAAATAAGTTTGACTACTGTCCCGACTTACCATGAGGGAGGTGAGCAACTCCTGGACATTGATGCTGGGACTAGCATTTGATCCAGGCTGCTGGGTCTTCACCATGCCCATACTGCCCATCAAGTTAGCCAGTACTGGTGGCAGTTTGGAGCTTCCTGAACCATCTGGGGACTGAGAAGCAGCAACCGTTTGCAATGGCTCCTCATACAAGGGATCCTCTGTGCCATTCTCCTGGAGAGAAAAACAAAATACCATGCCTGAAGGAAACGTTTCAATAGACGTCAAATTGTACTGATTCAACACAAATCTACTGCTGATAAGAATGTAGTGTTCCTTACAACCCATTCTCCATCACTGAAGGTATGCACTCTTGCTGGGGTATCTCTACTGTGGGGCTCACCATTGTGAGCAATCTTTATATTAGTGCCTTCTTTTTAACCATAATAAAATGTGTTCACATTAGCTACTCATACAAGGATCAGGGATTGTACGTACACAATTTCAATCATTTGGGGAAAGATTTTGTTTTAAAAGCAGCAAGGGGGAAATGAACTTATTTCCCATGAGGGTGGTGGAAATCTCAGTAAATTCGATGCGCACTTTGGGGACGTAAACTTGTAGGGATAGAAGGCCAGGGCAAGGGAATGTTACTCTGCAGAGCTGGCATGAACTTGATGTTTGGGCTGCAATGACTCTGATTCACTGGGTGGAGGAGAGTGTACACAGGTGAAGCAAATTCCATTTATCCCCACACCTAGCTTAGTCCTCTATCAGGGCACTTGGGGCAATTCTATGCAGAAGCCCAAGGGCCAGCCAAACTCAGCTGACTACAATGGAACATGGTTTATATTGCTCCATTTCTCAATATTAATATGCAGAGGCACCAAAATAAGTAATATTAAAACAGGTCAACAAATACATGCCATATCTAATACTAACTTTCAAATGTGAATTGGGTAAATACTTGAAAAGGGAGAAAATTTCTGGGCAATGGGGAATGAGCAAAAGGGAATGTGGCACTAATTGGACAGCTCAAACAAAGAGATGGCACAGAAACATGAACTGATCAGCTTCCCTCTGTGCGATTTAATTTAAGACAACAAACACAAGATTAGAAAGAAAACGCTGGGCGGCACAGTAGCACAAGTGGATAGCACTGTGGCTTCACAGCGCTTGGTTCCCAGGTTCGATTCCCTACTGGGTCACTATCTGTGCGGAGTCTGCACGTTCTCCCCATATCTGCGTGGGTTTCCTCCGGGTGCTCCGATTTCCTCCCACAGTCCAAAGACGCGCACGTTAGGTGGATTGGCCATGCTAAATTGCCCTTAGTGTCCAAAAGGTTAGATGGGGTTATCGGGGATAGGGTGGAAGTGGGTCGGTGCAGACCCGATGGGCCGAATGGCCTCCTTCTGCACTGTATGTTCTATGTTTTATATTCAATCCCGGCCCTGGGTCACTGGCTGTGGAGTTCGCACATTCCCCGTGTCTGCATGAGCTTCACCCCCATAACCCAAAGAGGGTAGGTGAATTGGCCACGTGAAATTGCCCCTTAATTGGAAAAAATAAATAATTGGGTACACTAAATTTATATATAAATAAAATAGAATGAAAACGTCAAGATTTACATCTTTTGTATGGAACAAAATTCCCTAGATGACACAAAAGTAGTAACTTTCTGCTGCTTTAACTGAATCAGGGTCCAGAAGAGACTTACATCATCCAAAGGAATGATCTTGGGTGGAATTGTTTCATAAGATTCTGCGTCAGGTTCGTGGGGGCTCTCTGGAACACTAAGAATCCAAATACAAGTAGAATGTCAGCAAGGAAAAAGCACAACACATTAGGTGAATAGAGAATACAATAAGTGTTCTAAAACTACATTTATTTAAATCAGCATCATGGTTAAATATATCAGAATGACCCAATCTCAACTATGAACTTGCATTTTACTTCTGTAAAAGCAGTCAAGTTAATTAACTAACAAGGTTCAATATGGACAAGGCTATTTGTTTAGTTACCCATCCAGTTACCCATTTTGGAGCAACAAGACAACACCTCCACTAGCATCAGTACTTCAAACACATTGTTTTAAGCTGTATGCATGCCAGATGCAAGTTTCATTTGCTTGTCGATAAAGAGGAAATGTGCTAGTGTGATCCAAGGGATGAAGGACTTGAGTACTGTGAAGTTACTTGGAGAAGAGGAAATCCAAATTCAGATGTTCAAAAGCATTAAGGTCTTAGACAGAGTAAATAAGGTACTTGCTGCCCACTGACCAGAGGAGGATCAGTTACCAGGAGGCACAGATCCAACTGACAAAAAAAAAAAATCAAACAGGAGAGGAGGATGGGGAGAAATTTAATGGAGCTGGTAGTTATCATGATCTGGTATGCAGTTTGAAAAATCAGGCGGAAGACGACTCAATCACAAACTTTCCAAGAGTTGGACAAACTTGCAGAGGAACGATTTGCAGGGCTATGGGGAGGAAAATGCTGGGATGGGGTTGGACTAATTGGATAGTTATTCCAAAGAGCTGGCAGAGGCACAATTGGTCAATTGCCACCCTCCTGTTCTGTATGATCTGCAAAGGTGTTCAAACTGACCAAATACCAAGAGGCCAACAACATGTGGTCTTAAGCCAGCATTTAACTGTACTAAAGCTCAAAGTACCTGCTTATATTCCTCTTTCCAACCTGCAAAACCCCACTATCTGTCTCCTTCCTTTCCCTCATTCCCCACCAATCTCTACCGCCCACCCAATGTGTGGAAGCGTCGACACACATTACTACAAGGCCTGGAAACGATTTGTCCACTGAGAAACAGCTCAGATGAGCCTGACCTGATCTTTCCCCACTTGACCGGTGACTTCGGTTTCTGCAGTAGCTGTTGTCAATCACTGCGATCCATGACTACCCCATGCCATGCACTCATACACTGTAAGCTTCACTTCTCACCAGTTAAGAGAATTTAAAAAAACACGGGGAAGAAGGAAAGTGATTACAGCAAGGACATACCAGTCTTTAGAGAGGAATATTTCTTGCAAGATCCCTTTCTCTCGCTCCTCTTGAATGTATTTCTCTTGACTGTTACTCCCCCTCTCTGCTAGCTGTGGACCCAAATCAGTTAAAATTGGGCACGTCCAAGGGATCTTTTCCTCCATCGTGTCATGGCTCAACCTGCGAGCAGTCTCAAATGCCTGCCGATCCATCATCATTTCCCGCTTGGCAGCTTCACCAAAGTCTTTGATCTTGTTCACATTAACTGAAAGGAAAGCAATTTGGGTCATGAACAAGTATGGCAGGAAAGTGCTTATTCAACTCGATCAAACATAGGTCAATCTGTTTAACTCCCCAAATGAGGGCAGCACGGTGGCGCAAGTGGTTAGCACGGTTGCCTCACGGCACTGAGGTCCCAGGTTCGATCCCGACTCTGGGTCACTGTCCCCGTGTTTGTATGGGTTTTGACCCCACAGCCCAAAAAGATGTGCAGGGTAGGTGGATTGGCCACGCTAAATTGCCCCTTAATTGGAAAAAATGAATTTTTTAAAAAATTCCCCAAACAGGAAAAAGCAAAGAGCAAGGTAAGCTCAAGACTAATACCATGCAAGGAAGCACTGATTCAAGCAATATCAGTTGGAGTCCGAAAAGCATTGATTGAGGTGAGAAATCTTTAGGAGGGGGAGAAAAAAAAAAGCAGCAAATCAAATGAAGACGCTTAAATGAGCAGGGCTCGAGTGCCAATCCAGATTCAAAACAGCACACATTATAGAATTTATCTCATTGTTATGGTAGGGGCTGGTTTAGCCCAGGGCTAAATCGCTGGCTTTGAATGCAGACCAAGGCAGGCCAGCAGCCCGTACCAGCCTCCCCGAACAGGCGCCGGAATGTGGCGACTAGGGGCTTTTCACAGTAACTCATTTGAAGCCTACTTGTGACAATAAACGATTTTCATTTCATTAGCAGGACGTCACATTGCACGCGATCGTAGCCATGCTCAAGCTGGGACTGACCAACTGTCAGGAAAACGAGGCACTATTTTAAGAGAAAGCAGCTCTTACTTGCCACTCTCGCTTGCAAGCACACATCTCACCTCTCTCCGTTTCATCCAATTCAAAGTAGAAATATTCTCGCAGCTTGGATTCTTCACGCCAAGACACAGTCTTCCTTTTCTTTCCCTTTTTCGTTAGCTTGGATGCTTCAGGCACTGCTTCAGGGGGAGAGGGCTCAGCCACTGCCACAGCTGCAACCAATGTAGTAGTATCCTCTTCAACAGCTGAGAGTTCGAAGAGAAACACATCTATGTTACCCAGATTGGCAATGGGTACCTGCTCGCTCAATGTGATCATTAAACAGCAATTTCAACTCAATTGCAGGCATGGGAAGCACTTGAAAGACTGATCTTGAGAACAGAGCAAGCAAAAATACAACTTTCTAAATGGCTTTCCCTATAACCTTGATCAGGACAAATGCTCAGAGCCTCAAAGGAAAGAAAGTGAACAGGTTCCACAGCTCCAAACCCTAACAACGCAGTGAGAACAAGGTCAACAGTCATAGCTCACATCTAGAACCAGGCTCAATTTCAGGAATACAATACAATAAAAGATTTAAATCCAGTCAGGACTTCAGGTGAAACTTCTTTACAAAGCGAGTGGAACCCACTGCCACAGGGGGTGGATGTGCACAGATGCTTTTAAGGAGAAGCTAGACAAGTGCATGAGGGAGCAAAGAAGAGAACAGTATGCAGTCGGGTGGAAGAAAGTGCTGGTGGAGTATAAACACCAGCATGGACCAGCCTATATCTGTGCTGTAAATCCTATTGTGGCTAACCCATGATGGGTTTGTTTGTGGGGTAGCTGGCAGAATGAGATCTGTTCCTCCTGTGGTCACTGGATGGCAACAAGGACATAGGTACAAACGCCAGAGGGGCTCAGCGCTGCCAGCAGTGCCAATATACACAAGGCAGAGCTCACAGTTAGATCTCAAGTGCTGCAGTTTACCAACAAGGAACATCAACCACCATATATCTAAAACATTTCAAGAACTGCAACCACAACTAGACTTACTCATCTCTATGGGTTCAGGCACCTCTTCCAGTGGCACAGGTGTACCAGGTCTCTCCACTTCCATAGGTTCGGCAACAGCAACTTCTGGAGAAGCAGGCTTGGTGCTGACCTGTTCAGGACTGGCCTTTTGATCAAAAGGATTGGACTGAGGGAACAGAGAAATGTTAAAAATTAATCAGAGCGCCAGAGATGCAAAGGAATAACATTCACATCAACTGATTACACAAGTGCTCTCCCCTCAAGAAATCGCCTCCAAATTCCTCTTCACACTACTTTATGCTATACTCCCCGTACTCACATTTCATTTTTCACAGAATCATAAAGTTTTCTATCCTTTTGAGCAATAATATTGCAAATCAATTTTTGTTCCCAACTTCATTTCTGCACTTTGATACTCTAAACCTTCACCTGCAAATAAGGTGCTTCGCACAGTTGTAAATTTTACAACCTTTATCTTCAGTTAATATCTTAAACACCTAATTTCTAATAGAGATGGCCACCTTCCTTGACAATAATGGATTGCAAGGATAACTTAAGAGACTTATGTGACTTACAATCTTGTTGCACCCACCCCCACAAATATAAAACTTTAGAAGCTTTGGCCTTTCTTCCATTTTGCAGGCAATTTCATAGCACAATCTTCAAAATAAAAAACTCACATGAAATTAAGAGTGAATTTTAATAAGGGATTTTGGAAAAAGTTCTCCCTCAAAAAAATATATAGAATTTTGTCTCTAACCACCCCATCTATCCACATCAAAAAGTAGTGACCTGCACTACCAAGAGCTTTTTTAAAACCGATGACCTACGCAGCCTGAATAATATGTCCATTCTTAATCAGTTAAATGCAAGTTGTGAAGCAACATGCACACTCTTGCTGTCTTAGTACCTTGATGCTGGTTGGGGATGTGATCTTCTTCTTCTTCTTGATTTTCAGTCCATGTACTGGGGCAGAATTGAGCGCCTCCAGAAAACCGGTGCTTTCAATAGCTGCAGGAAACAATAAAATGTCAGGATGCAGCTAAACCACCAACAGCAGCAAGCACACTTTCCTCAACATGATCCAACAGCAGCAAGCACACTTTCCTCAACATGATCTAGAATTCCACTCTCACCAAAAGTAACCCCTTGTATTTTAATGTTTTACCGGGACTTCTCAAGCATCAGTTTCTATGAGCAGAGGTGGGTAGAAGACAGGAATGAGAGAAGTTAACTAAAGCACCCATTCTTGTCCACATCATTGCCAGTCGATGAAGCGGCTGAGAAGGGACATGGTTACAAAGAGGCCACAGAGCTTTTGCTAGAGCTCAAACGTGATTCAGAAAGTTGCCTGCATATGCTCTGCCAATGGAACTACACGGAACCATAGCAATCTTAGTGCAGAAGGAGGCCATTCAGCCCAGAGTCTCCACCAACACTCGGAAAGAGCACCCTACCTAGGCCCACTCTCCTCCCCTATCCCCATAACTTACACATCCTTGGACTGTGGGAGGAAACCGGAGCACCCGGAGGAAACCCACATACACACAGGGAGAACATAGCAGTCAGCCAAGGCTGAAATTGAACCGGGTCTTTGTGCGGTGATGCAGCAGTGCTAGCCACTGTACCACCATGCCATCCGTATGTTGCTCATTACAGTCGGCGCCTCTGGTAACATGACAAAAATAAATCAAATGAAATCAGAAAACACTGGCTAAACTCAGCAGGTATTATGCCAACACCATGAGGTGGGTGAGCTGAGCTGCATTACTCAGGAGGAGTCTGCCTCTCTTCTGCAAGATTGCATGCCCAACAAACTGCCCCAATTTTCAGATGAGAAGAATTTTTTTTAAAAAGCATGAGGAGGCAGAGTTCCAATATAGTTTTACTTACGCTGGGGAGGAATGATTTTGACTTTGATTTCCTTGGTAGTGTTGGGTGTCACGTTCAGTGGCTTATACTTCTTCTCCAAATGTGGTGCAGCATTACTCAATAGAGATGGGCTAGGGATCAACGAAAAGCTATTAATCAGTCATGAGGCAAATTTAATAGTTACAAGTAAAACATGGGATACAAAATTAGCTCAGTGACAAGAAATAGTAGCAGGGAAAGCCATTTTTTGTTTTAGACTGGTGGCCAGTATACAATGGTGTGCTCCAGGGCTCAGTACTAGGACCACTGCTTTTCATGATGTGCATTAATATCCTAGTCTAGGATGTACAGGGCACACTTTCAAAATCTGCAGATGACAAAACTTGCGAGTAACTTGGACTGCGAGGAAAACCAATAGACTTGAAGGGGGCATAGACAGTATGATGGAATGAGTGGATACATGAGATGACATTCAATGCAGAGGTGTGACGTGAGAGAGGCAATACAAAATATGGATACAATTCTAAAAGGAGAGTGGGAACAGACAGACCTGCTGGTATGTGCACAGGTTGAGAAAGTGGTTAATTAAGCATACAGGATCCTGGGCTTTATAAATAGAGGCACAGAGTACAAAAACAAGGAACTCAAGATAAAGTTTTATAGCCTCAACTGGGGTATTGTGCCCAATTCTGGGCACGACTCTTTAGGAAGGTTTTTGACAGTGCGCATGCAGAAGAGATGTTGGAGAATGGTTCCATAGATGGCAGATTTCAGTTATAGAACATTACAGCGCAGTATGTTGCACCAACCTGTGAAACCACTCTAAAGCCCATCTACACTATTCCCTTATCGTCCATATGTCTATCCAATGACCATTTGAATGCCCTTAGTGTTGGCGAGTCCACTACTGTTGCAGGCAGGTGGAAAGGGTGCAGAGGAGATTTACCAGAATGTTGCCTGGTATGGAGGGAAGATCTTATGAGGAAAGGCTGAGGGACTTGAGGCTGTTTTCGTTAGAGAGGTTAAAAGGTGACTTCATTGAGGCATACAAGATGATCAGAGGATTGGATAGGGTGGACAGTGAGAGCCTTTTTTTTCCTCGGATGGTGATGTCCAGCACGAGGGGACATAGCTTTAAATTGAGGGGAGATAATTATAGGACAGATGTCAGAGGTAGGTTCTTTACTCGGAGAGTAGTAAGGGCGTGGAATGACCTAGTGGGTAGATTATAGGGGAGGAGGTGGAGGGCAAATTTTAGAGATGTTCAAAGCCGTGGGGTAAATAGAAACTGCTCCCCTTGGCAGGAAGATCAAGAATCAAAGGAGACCGATGCAAGATGAAAGCAAAAGTGAGGAAATGTTACTGCAGCACATGGTTAGGATCTGGAATTCACTGCTAAGAGTATGATGGAGCCTGACTTAATCATGGCTTGTAAATGGGAACTGCAGGAGCTCCTGAAGAGAAATCATTTGCAGAGCCAAGGGCAGGGAGTGGGTCCAAGCTAAATTGCACCTGCGGAGAGCTGGAACAGACTGAAGGGGTTAAATGGCTTTTCCTTGTGCTTCCACTATTCTATGATTCTCAATTGAGAATAGTAGCCGAGTGAAGCAAGGAATGAGAACCACAGTTCCCGAGCTCAACCACAAGATGAAGCTTAGTCTTGATTCAGCACTCCAACGGTTATGGGCTCAAGTTCGATTGGAGGTACCAGAGTATACAATCTAGCTTTCCAGTTAGTGTTGCACTGATCCACCCAATCCAACACAAAATAGGTCTTGAATTACTCAGCATTAAGCCTGTATTCACACAAGGACTAATATAGTCATACCATGAACATCACATCTTTTTCTATTATTTCATAAATATAGTGTACCCACCTCTTTTTTTCCCCCAATGAGGGGGCAATGTATTGTGGCCAATCCACCTACCCTGCAATTTTTGGGTTGTGGTGGTGAGACCCATGCGGGGGGGGGGGGGAAGAGGAGAAGAGAAGAGAGAAGAAATGTGCAAACTCCATGGACAGTGACCCGGGGCCGGGATCGAACCCGGGTCCTCGGCACCATGAGGCAGAAGTGCTAACCACTGCACCACCGTGCCGTCCCATGAAAGTCACTTGTTACTGCATCTTTCGCTCGCACACATATACAACTCTCTGAACAACTGCATACTATGACTGCAAGTGCTACTCCACCACTCTACAGCCTCTAGTGATACGCTAGATGATGCTTACAAAGTAATCTTACCTTGGCCTTTTCAGAGGCGCTGGCTTGATGTTGTACTTGTCAGAAATTACCGGACCAGAGGAAGTCTTTTTTGGCAGAATGGGAACTTCCATCTCCAGGCCTGCAAAGAGAGTTAGGAAGGTCAATGTCACATTACAATGAACAGAAGTGAGGAGTTACTAGTTGGCAACAGTAACTCTCTTTAAAGCAAGCCAAATCACAGAAGGCCAGATCTGCAATTGCTTCGGGTAGTGCCACTTCCCATTTTCAGAGGTGGGCGATATCTTTTTGACTTTCACAATCAAAAAGATCAAGCATCTCTTTCACTAGATGAAGTCCAATAAAGTTCCTACATGACCTTGTTTAAACATGCACCAAAAGCATTTAAGAGGTGCAAAAAAATGGATTCTCCAAGTATTCAGGATAGGACAATGAGTGTTTTAAGAGAAGTGTGCCCATTACAAGTGTAACCACAGCTGGGGCTGACAAGTAGCAAGTTAAATTCACACCACAGAAGTGCCGGGCAATGAGCATCTCCTACTAGAGAGGATCTAACCATTGCCCCATGGTATTCAATGGCATTACCATCATTGAATACCCCACAATCAACATCCTGGGGTTACCATTTATCAGGAACTGAACTGGACGAGCCATATAAATATGGTGCCTGCCAGGGCAGGTCAAAGGCTAGAAATCCTACGGTGAGTAGCTCACTTCCTGTTTTTCCCCCACTGTAGCTGTGGCAACATCCTGGAACTCCCTCCTTAACAGCAGTGGTGTACCTACACCTTAAGGACTCCAGCAGTTCAAGGAGGCAACTCAACAGCACTTCTGAAGGGCAACTAGGGATGAGGCAATAAATGCTGGCCTAACTAGTGATGCCCACATTGCATAAATGAATTTAAAAAACAATTACTGGGATACCCACCTGTTGACCTGAACTTGGCGTGACTGGGTGCCGTTGTTCGTAATGATTTGGGTTTCTCTCTTTTCTTCTCCGGCGTTTCCTCCTCCTTCGCCTCCACTTGGAGATCAGATTTTGGATCTGGGACTCGCTCAGAAACTGGCGCTCGAACCTTGCCTTCATCCTTCTTGTCATCTTTCCGCTTTTTCCTCTCTGGCTGCTTATCTACTTAAAAAAATAAAACCCAAATAAGTTGGCCCCATCAGGCCTTTTAATTCAAAAATCAGGGGATTTAACATTAGGCAAAATATTTCCACTGCCCTAATCAACGTTCATTGTTAGTCAGAAGCAATTTACACAAAGGACTGCATTGCACCAAAGTATCGGCTTCACCCTTTTCAACACAAACTCACTTATGTTTATTTGTACAGATCCAACAGCATAAGAAATAACATCTCCCACAGTACGTGGAAACCAGACCCAACTGCCAAATAGCTAAGAATTTCACATTGACGATAGTGACATGCTAATTTACAGACAAATCTTAGGTTACATTCTGTTCCATTTATTGGTAGAAAAATACATACCTAAATCCACTAAAAACAGCACACGTATCATTCATCACAAGTCCCAGCTCAAATGTACTGTGCTTAAAATAGCATCATTTGCACGGCACCATAGAATCTCTACAATGAAAGAGGCCATTCAGCCCATCCAGTCTGCATCGACCATTCAAAAGACCACCCTACACAAACCCAATCCCCGCCCTATCTCTGTAACCCCACCTAATCTTTGGACACTTGGGGGCAATTTAGCATGGTCAATCCACTTAACCTGCATATCTTTGGAGTTGACCAAAAAGCTCAGGAAACAGAAAACGCATGCTGTCTTTTACCTTGACTTAAAGCCAATGCGTTGAATAGTAATGAACTCTCAATTCATTCAGTGACAATTTAAAGGCAATTGTGCTGTAGAAATGTGCACAATAAGGAATAATGCTCCTGATTTTTTAGGAAGGAATGTTTCAACAGAGTTGTGGAGCACCGACTGCCATCAAGCCCTCCGCCCAAATATAAAAGTCACAGCTGGTACAAGTACAATTCCTCATTGAAGAGAGTAATAGAAGCTAAATAGGCTCCAGATTTGATCCCTGGACTATGAGCAGTTAAATTTACACAGCCAGGCAAGTGGTTTTACTGCCTCTAGGCTTAGGAAGCACATTTTATTATTCAACATAAAAAGCCCCCCCTCTCTCAAGTCACCTAGCAAACACCAATGTTTATGGGGACATTGCTGACAGGCAAACACCAGCTGCAAGAGTCAGAAGGTACTGGTAGATTGAATCTGCAGAACTGCACCAGAAATGTCATTAGGGGTTGGACAGGAAAGCTCATTTTGGGATTCTGAACATTGAAGATCTGTTTTGCTACTGATTAAAAAGAAAAACAGCATTTACTATAAATTTAACAAGGAAGACAAGTTATGTCAGATATTGGATTTCTAGGAACCAATACGACACCAATTCAACACAAATAATCAAATGGTACCTTGTGCACCAGGGTTTGTGGTCTGAGTTCGAATTACAGTCATCCAATGGTTGACAAGAACTTGCGCCAACTTCCTGAGTTCTGAAACATAAATTCGCACGGTACAATGAAAAATCATAATGACCACTTTCAGGTCAAAGAACAAAGAGGTCAAGCAACATTGACTGCCAATTAACAGCTGTTCGACAAAAGTAAATAGTTGGATCACAAAGAATTGGGCTGGAAAATTAGCTAATGCCCAACTTCCATCAGCTATCTACTAACCCCCTTGGATACATGCATATAAGTCAGCTGAGTAGCATCAAGATTGTTTGTGATACTCTAGATGGTCAGGCCATCGATACTCATTGTCCCAAAAGACAAATGACCATTTGTGACAGATACAGGAGGGGGCTCTGGGACAAGGGGAGAAAATTAATCAGAAGCATATAAATTAAAACAGCTCAGAATCAAAAATTAAACAAGGAACTCAGCAGCAAGGCTCAATTAAATTAAATTAACGCAATAGTTCATAAAAAAACTATTTGTTTCTTCCTTTCAACCAGTGGTATAAATATACACACTGTTTGATACATTTCTGTGCCCTCATTCTACCCGAGTTACTGAAAGGTGGGAATATTGGTGGTCTAAAGAAACACAACTAACCTTCATCATCAAAGCTCTTGCTTAACTGTTTCACGATCTTGGCTGTATTATTCTGGAATAGAAACAGGCCCATGTAAAACAGACACACTTGCTAATCAGATTTAACAAATAATTCTGCATTCTGGAACTTCCGCTCTCACCAATGTAAAAATGCATCATTTGTATCACTAACATACCCACCCCAAAAACAAGTCCGCCACATTTGCCCACCACAGATGGTTATTTAGGGTAAGCATAAATATAAAGTGTGGACAAAATTTGGTGCAATTGTGATGTCCTCCAAGACCAAAATGTCTGCTAGATTTATGCACGGTGACTATTAAAGGGAAATAGGTGCAACCAGACAAAGAGCCTTCAGCAGAGAAGGAAAATATGGTTGGGGCCAAAGATGATGGGAAATAAAAATCATTACGCGCTTTCAACAAAACATTTTATAACAGGGTTTCAATTAGATATAGGGAGCGAAGATACGCACTTTGAATGAAGACATACGTCGAATGAAGACAATGTCTAAAGAGGCTTGTGGAAACCAGCAGAAACCCATATTTACTAAAAGCAAAAAAGACATGACAAGAAACACTACGAATTGGGAGGAAATTGTATGAAATTATAGCTCTCATCATAACAAAACAGTGGCATGACACAAGTGTGGAATAGGTGAAGGAAAGAAATGCCCCAAAACCTCATGCTTAGAATACTAATAAGGAGGCCATTCAGTCCATTGTACCAGTTGTTCGAAAGGACTCTGCTCTCCTCCTCCTCCCCCTGGCCGTACATTTTCAAGATTTATACACATAATATATTATATACAAAAATCCATCTTTTTGAAAGCTGCTATTGAATCAGCTTCCACCACCCTTTCAGTGTCAAGAACATTCTCATCTGCTCTGTTTTTAAAAAAAAAATCAATTAAAATCTATGGTCGCTGGTTACAAAGTCCCTTCTGCCAATGGAAACGATTTCTCCTATTCGTGTTATTAAGTCCCTCATTATTTCCATTCAAGGCTGGAATACTTTTTTAATGCCCTGCTTCCCAGTTGAGTTGCACAAACACAACTTAACTCAGTGCACACCATGCCCACCAGACTAAGAACTCTTGTCACTGAAGGCAAGTCCCACCCACAAGGTTGCATCGCTCAGTTGTTTGCTTTCTCAGCATGTTACTTACTTGTTTCAGATGGTCCACAGTCAGTGGCAGAAGCTGCAATGCCAGCAGAATCTGTTGCAACAGTGGCACATTGCTAGTAGTTTTGGAATAGGCCAACCAATTATTCAGTAGCTTGTAACCGCCAACACCGATGAACCTTCAAGCAGAGAAATAAACAGATAAAGCACCAAACTCTTAACGTTCACACATCTACACATTGCATACACAGGTATTTTGAGACTGAGTTAAAACGAAGTAACTGCAATACATAGTAAGTAGTGAACAGTCAAGGAAATTAAAAATAGATTTGCATTTCAGGTGGCACCTTGGAAGATTGGGAGGTCTTCCAATAATCAAGGCCCTTCACCATCTTGTAAAATAAAAACAATGCTCTTCTCTTGTTGCAGTTTCTGAATCCAGCGGGAAAACTACGACAAGCAAATAATCAAGGCCCTTCACTACTACCTGGCAACACCTTTTCAGAACCTGTCATCTTTGAATTTAAAAACTATTTGGACCTGAAAATGGACTACCATTCTCACCCAAAACAGTGCTTCCAATCATATAGGATGGTCGCTCAATATTGCATGGACATAGTACCAACCTGTTGCCCCATACACGGTAGCACAGTGGTTAGCACTGTTCACAGCGCCAGATCCCAAGGTTTGATTCTCGTCTTGGGTCACTGTCTGTGCACGTTCTCCCAGTGTCTGTGTGGGTTTCCTCCGGGTGCTCCGGTTTCCTCCCACAAGTCCCGAAAGACGTTGACGTTAGGTAATTTGGACATTCTGAATGCTCCCTCTGTGTACCCGAACAGGCGCCGGAATGTGGCGACATGGGGATTTTCACAGTAACTTCATTGCAGTGTAATATAAGCCTACTTGTGACAATAAAGATTATTAAAGGTGAGTGCATCAGAAACCTCAACTGAAAAATCCTGACCTGGCTGCTTCTAAAGAGGAACTTGGTCTTTTTTGAGATCACTCGCATGTGCAAGAGCCAATGTCCACTTGTCCTGGTAAGAGTTTTCATAGTGACTATTTCTAAGCTCTATCTATTCAAAACTTAATGCAGTCACAAGCATTTAAGAAGGTCTACAGGCAAAGGATGAGTCCATGATGGGAAAAAGACAGAAAACTGATCTCTGGATCCAAACTGGGTCATGTCCACAGTAAACAGAATGGATCTGGTTGAAACCAAGAAATAATCCTGTGACTTCCCCACTTCACCCAATTTGCCCGATTACTTTAATTTTGAAAAAAATGGTGAACAAGTAGGACCCTAAAAAGGTTGGGTGATATCTTGCACAATGGGCCTCGAGCCATACAGCACCATGCTGAAGTATTTGAGGGGAGAATAGTCTAAAAAGCCAAGGACATTTATGGTGTTAGAAACTAGCAGCCTTACTGATTCAAAATATCCTCCGATCTAGTCTGCAGCAGGATGTTCAAGTACATGCATCTGCTTACAAGCTTTTTCGCATCCTTCATTAACCTAAAAATCAAAAACATTGAAGAGAATTAGCAATAGCTTTTGGACTGGAAGTGAAGGGCATATGTCACAGATATACTCTGAATAAGCATTATTCAGATGAAAAAATGTGTTTTAAGAGACAGGTTGGAAGGGGAATGGGTGTAGAAGAGAAATGACTTGAACATAATGCAGCTTTGGTAGTCAAATGGACTCCAAATAGAGGCTCAAAGTTTTAATTAAACATGGCAAGATTACTAGAGAATCAAATACACTGATCAAGTATACTAACCTTAATCAAACCATTGGGGAACTGGTAGGATAGAGTGGAATGCTAATTTTACATCCACTCAATTTTCCTCTCGACGCAAGATATAATGGAATATTGGGCAAAAGAAAAAAGCACCACCTGATCCCATGGAATTCCCATCCAGTGAGTTTATAAAAAAAAAAAAAAATTTTTGAATGCCCAATTCATTTTTTCCAATTAAGGGTCAATATTTAGCATGGCCAATCCACATCTTTGGATTGTGGGGGCGAAACCCACGCAAACACGGGGAAAATGTGCAAATTCCACACGGACAGTGACCCAGAGCCGGGATCGAACCTGGGACCTCGGCGCCGTGAGACAGTAGTGCTAACCACTGCACCACCATGCTGCCCCCCATCCAGTGAGTTTAAAAGAAAAATCTAGAGTACTCAATTCATTTTTTCCAATTAAGGGTCAATATTTAGCATGGCCAATCCACATCTTTGGATTGTGGTGTTGAAACCCACGCAAACACGGGGATAATGTGCAAACTCCACACGGACAGTGACCCAGAGCTGGGATCGAACCTGGGACCTCGGCGCCGTGAGACAGTAGAGCTAACCACTGCACCACCGTGCTGCCCCCCCCATCCAGTGAGTTTAAAAGAAAAATCTAGAGTACCCAATTCATTTTTTCCAATTAAGGGGCAATTTAGCGTGGCCAATCCGCCTACCCGGCACATCTTTGGGTTGTGGGGGCGAAACCCACGCAAACACGGGGAGAATGTGCAAACTCCACATGGACAGTGACCCAGAGCTGGGATCGAACCTGGGACTTCAGCGCCGTGAGGCAGCAATGCAAACCCATCCAGTGAGTTAACATTGAAATTGTTCCCATCAGGGGTGGCAGAGCACAGTGGTTAGCACTGCTGCCTCATGTCACTGAGGACCTGGGTCACTGTCCATGTGGAGCTTGCTCATTCTCCCCAGTTTATATAGGTCTCCCTCCCACAACCCAAAAATGTGCAGAGGCGGTGGACTGACCACGCTAACTTGCCCCTAAATTGGGAAAAAAAAGAATTGGATCTTTAAAATTTTTTAAAAAGAAATTGCTCCTACGTGCCTATTAAATTGCCCATTGCCAGGCAAGAAAGTTGCAATGGGGGGGGGGGGGGGGAAAGAGAGGGTTGAAATAGTCATTCAATTGACGCCCAGGATGAAAGAACACGTCAAATCAAGTGGGGATTAAAAAAAATAATTTAGAGTACCCAATTATTTTTTTCCAATTAAGGGGCAATTTGGCATGGCCAAATTGGGGGGGGGGGAAGAAAGAGAGACCAACAGACACTGGGAGAATATGAAAATTCCAGACAGTGATCCGGGGCCACAAAAAAATGAGACATCAGCTTACACAAGTAAGCGCATGTTACTTAAAAAATGAAAATTTAATATGATTTCTGATTTAAACATTAAAGTTACAAAGAGGGTGTGGTAGTGCATATCCCTACAATTGTAGTTGCTTACAATATCAGCTGGGCCCCTGCTCTTGGCTGCTACCAACCAGAATCACTGGATAGTACCCACTGCACATGTACGGTGCACACAGCATTGGGCCCAATTGAATAGCTCATGGGAGTCATCATGGTAACTACTTGAAAAAGGTACCCAAGTGCACGTCAGAAACTGAAAATAAAAATCAGCAATCTGAAAAATGTGTACAACGTTCCCCTGCCTCTCAGCAGTGTAGGAACATGCTTCAACAAGGGTGCCCCATGTTTGGATGCTTAAATATCATTGTGATAAAAAGCGGCAACATAATGGCCTTTCATTGAAAGGTAGAGTAGGTAGAACACCTGAACACCTTTTCAGCATTTTGTGAGATAAAGTGCCAATATTTGCTTAATATATCCACAACAAATTATTTTAAGAAGTAATGAACTGAGGACAGTGGGGGAAGATACATAGTGTTTGTGGGTGTTTTGTGCATTAATTGCATTGAACAGAGTGAAGAATTACCTGTAAATTCTAATGACACCATCACCACTTTTAATTTCCCCATCTTTCCCAAGGAGGCAGTCCAACCCTATCAGGAGTTCTTTTGGATCTACAGGCCCCGAACCCATTGTATCAATTACCTTAAAAAGAAGAGATATAAGAGGTCAGTTTTTTTTATTCTTCCCCCCCCCCCCGGCTAAAAATGCAATTATGGTATATTTGTTTACAGCCTTTATTTATACTTAGGATCAATATGTGCACAGTTCAGTAATCTTTCTGCATTGCTTACTTGCATACATTTAAATTGGCTTGGCGAAGAATGTAGTTTTCTAAGATGGTCTTGGGAATACATGTCTTGTTCATCGATCTCTCCTCCATCTCATTCTGCCCTCCCAAATGGTAGAAAATCACTGAACTAGTACTGCAAATGCAATTATCTTTTGCTGATTTACCCTTTGTAAAATGCACAAAATGGCAATCACAAACACAAACTTCCTGCTCTGCCTATATGCCCAATGTAAAATGCAAGCTTTCTTGCATTTGTCCAAGACAGCAGACCATAACACTCAGCAATATAAAGATTTTCCCTGCCTTCAGCAGACTTGCCTACATGATCCCATTCAGGTATCACCCATGAGTAAGAAGTCGAAGAATACAATAAATTGGGAGCCCTCAGGTCACTGATGTCAGAAAAGCATTAGAAAAAAAAGAGAACTGCCCTGTGTGTGTGTTCTAGTTAGGCTTGATGCATTTATTATATATAATCTGTACAAAGTAGCCCATTTTTCCCTAGACTTTCACCCTAACCACTTGACTATTTGTTATAAACTGTTCAGGTAAAACCATTTATTGTAAATTGGAAGTACAGCATCCATCTTACCATGACTTAATACACCCCCTCCACCAACAAAGTATAACACCCCTTGAGTATATTGAACAGCAACTTCCAGGACATTGGTGTGGACAGTGCCACAATCCATCCTGTCTCAAACTGCTTCAATGCATTCATTTGCCAAGATTCCACGAGGCAGCTACTGGCCTTCAAACTATGGAAAATAATAGTCAACCGATTTGTCAGTTCAAACCATTGCTGCAAGTTGCAGACGTATTTACTTGTCTTAGCTTGTGGGAAGTAGCGGTTTTGGAAAAAATGTCAGAAGCATAGAATTGTGAATGTTTTTGCATCAGAAGGCACTCATGTGTTGCCACTAAGTAACACTGTTAATGGCTTCAAGCAGGACTGCTTACAATTGATATCGCTTAAGCAGTTCACATGTTCTTTTTTTAATAAAAATAAGTGTTGATATCAATATGGCATTGGTTGATGTTCAAAGTCACTGCAACAGAATTTTACCTCAAAGGCCCCACTGCCTTGCTTAAGATATGTCACATCTTCAAAAAAAATGCTAAATTAGAGCAGTGCTGATTATATATGTGTGAACAAGAATGTGCCTACTAGACAACTGGAGCACTGTGACCAACATATTTGTGTTGCCAGTTTTTTTATGATTTAAAGCAGCACCTGCTTTTTTTTTGGGGGGGGGGGGGGGGGGGGGGGGGAGTAAGAAGAAAGAAACATACCTTAGAAATAGAGATCTCTTCCCTGTCCACCCATAAGGAAACCCTAGTATGGTGAATCAGACTTGATTCTACACTGACCATATGAACTGCCACAATGAAGGCAATATTCACACACCGTACTAACCACTACGCCATGCCACCCATTTATAGATGTACTCCATGTCCCGAGAAGTATACATTGCACTAAAATTTAGCTTTTGCCTCTATCCATAAATCAGCACCAGGGAGGGAACAAAGCTGTTTCAGGGAACATGGTCATTAAGTGCTTCAGTCATCACTCATGGGGCAATAGTATGTTGTACTGCAGCCAACTGGGTGCAAGCATGCTTTAAACAAGTGGTTCAATATATTTAGTCATCTTGCCAAGTAAAAAGCAATGTGAAAAGCCACTGAGGGAACTTAGTGGGTTGGGACGGCATGGCCTGTCACACTGAGACACAGCAATCGGATTTCAGTCTCTGCAGTTGACCTGGCCTCCCTGCAGACGTTGTAGTAAATCTGGCCGACTCGTCTCCCACCCCACTCAGACCAGGTAGTGCGAGAACAGATAACAATGGAGAGAGGCAAATAAGTGATGGTCTGCACTTCAGCACTAGCGGAGTAGTCAGTTGTGCAGATCTCCAGCTGATCAGCCAAGGTCCACAGTCTGGGAGACAAAGGAGGGGGGAGGGAAAAAATATTTAAAACTTCAATGTTGAAAATTTGGTTGTGTTCTTATTAACGGGGTACATAGCACAACTTTTGTATATTGGTCTATAATGATTTATTAACATCGAAATTAAAAATGTCTATGGCTGGAAGTAAATGCCAAGTCATGATCAGTTCATAAATCTGCAGTATTTTGTGGTTAAATTCAATCCACGAAGTTTGAATTTTTAAAAAAAAATATTTAATTTTTCCAATTAAGGGGCATTTTAGCATGGCCACTCCAACTAGCCTGCACATCTCCAGGTTGTGGGTGAGACCCAACTCCTTGGTGCCGTGAGGCAACCGTACTAACCACTACGCCATGCCACCCATTTATAGATGTACTCCATGTCCCGAGAAGTGTGCAGCCCAAAAGCGTATCACCCGTGTTCTGGATTTATAAATGCTTCAAAAGTGAAGCACAGCTTCCATACTCTAAAATGGAATACCCCCTGCCATTAAACACAAATCCAAAACCGGTACCATTGGGGGGTTGGTATTAAATACTCCCTAGAGATTCGACATCTGTTCCACTTGTCCCCTTCGCCCCAATAAGATACTATTGGCTAAAAGACCCATGTTAATTGGCTTCAAAGGTAATTTATGGTATTACCAATATTTTCTATTTAACGTGGAATTGTCATAGCTATGCTGTATGAAATCTGAACCTTAGCTCCTTTGAAAGCCACTGCAGCAGCTGCCACTCTGCAGTAAGCTGCTCA
The DNA here is from genome assembly GCF_047496885.1 of Scyliorhinus torazame. Classification (NCBI taxonomy): domain Eukaryota; kingdom Metazoa; phylum Chordata; class Chondrichthyes; order Carcharhiniformes; family Scyliorhinidae; genus Scyliorhinus; species Scyliorhinus torazame. Next base: position 188,714,275 of record NC_092720.1, on the reverse strand, counting down.
ATCTTGCAATTTAGCCAAGTATTGTTCTGTACCTACAATCATTTGAAGATTAACTTGCTGGGAACAGGAGGATTTGAAATCGAGAAGCATGGGGATGCAAAGCTGTTTGCTTATTCAGATTCATTTGCAATTAAGTTTATTTGCAGGAGGTTCCAGCACATAAGTAAGGCATGTTTGTACTCTGAACAGCACCAAATGCTTGGTTAGTTTAAGCTACAAGATGGATTGGATGGTAAAAGTTAAAAACTTCACCTTGTGGGCTTGGGCTGCATGCCATTAATTATTGTACATCAAGTCACAACAGATTGTTGTTTTGGAGAATGTCCAAAAATGAATCTTGATTCGGATCCATAAAATGCAGTTCTAGATCACAGGGACAAAGTGGTCAGAAACATGGCTGGGGTAGCACGGCGGCCCAATTGTTAGCACTGCGGTCTCACGGCACCGAGGTCCCAGGTTCCATACCAGCTCTGGGTCACTCACCGTGTGTGGAGTTAGCAAATTTGCCGTGTTTGCGTGGGTTCTTCGCCCCCACAATCCAAAAAAGTGTGCAGGTAGGTGGATTGACCATACTAAACTGGGCGAATTAAAAAAAAAAAGAAATAACATGGCAGCATGCAGGTTTATTTTGGACAGTGCTGGCATGAAGAGATCCGGCAGAAACCTACTGGCACTTACACCTCACAAAAGGTGGCTTAGGAACAAGTCCACAAGCTTGCACAGAATGATTCCCATTACAATCTTGAATTCAACTCAATTTCTCACATAAGTGTACAGAGGGCATGGCGTTGTTGTGGTGTTATGAACGACATTACCAAAACTAAAATCCGTATTGAAATGGTTAAGCTTCACCAATATTGGGAGAATTAAAATGAAACCTGCAGTATTTTCTGAGCTGATTTTAGGCAAAATAGGCAATACAGAAGACAGGCTAATTAACCAAACAATCGCTATCCTTCCCAAATTGTAAATATTAACACCTGCATCTATGAAACCCATACCTAAAAATTAGAACGCATCTTGCCATGAACTGCCTAATGCTTCAATGAAAAACAGCTGCCTGGTAACCTGGAGTAGCAAGCTTAAGAAATATTGCGCTGAATAAGGCAAAATGAAAGCCTTACAGCCTGCTACAGGACAATCATATTTGCACCTTCCTTCAGGCTGACCAGATGGTGTTTATATAACCCAGTTAATCATTTATTGGTGAAGCTCAACATGTTACTCCCAAAAGCTGTCCCTTTCATTACCTGCTTAGGCACACAGGCAAGGAAGACTTGCTTCCAAACCCCACCCCAGTTATGAATCTCTTTTTTTGCTGAAGCCCGACATTTATTACTTCCAAACACGGTCTAGGATCAGTAAACTGTTTAGGCATTCATAGACAAGACGACTTGCTTCAGTGCACCTATTTGGACAGTATTCCCAAAAAAATTTATGCCTAATAGCACCACCTGTAAAGCAAGTAGTATTTGCAGTAAACAGAGCAATTAGGTTAGCTATTGCAGTTTGAACTGGTATTGATACTAATTGAATTCATTTAGAGTTGTTCAGCCAGAATAGTGTTGCAACTTTTCTGAGTGGCTAATTCACAAGGGAGTTGCTGTTTATGTGGACAAATGCTTGTGCTCAAATGGCTACTTGGGTTACATACCACCTACCTTTATCGTAAAGATTTTATCATAGCGTGTGGTGTTTAAATTACATTGGATTGAATGCCCCCAACAGTACTACACTCTGGACTCCTGATGGCAACTCCAAAACCAGCATGCCGCCCAATTGCTGGAAACTGCTCAGGGACCAGTTTAGGAGTTCTCATTCATTGCAGATTACTGGTTTCATGTAACATACTGCACATAGATCAGGTATAGCATGCAGTGCAGCAAGAAACCAGTTTATATATGGTTACATACATCTTTCATCCCATACCCACCTAGTAAAAGTGCACTTTAGTACATCAGTACAGTGGATTTCTACATATGTATACAAAGATCTAATTACCATTTAGATTAACCAAGGACATTTTCACAAATGCATTAAGTATCACTGAACATGTTACCACTGGGCCAGACTCTAGGGGAAGGCAAATATTAATTTATTTGACTGGTGTGTAGGTCTTAAGATGTCTGCAAGATTGCAAATTTATCTTAGCTGTGTAGGTTTTGATCTTGCCTCCAAAATTTACTAAATGTAGCATTCTTGACCTACCTCCCTTTATGTATAGAGTAATAGCAGGGCTGGATTGCTACTTTACCCAGAACTAACACCAGCTGCGAATAAGAAATCAAAACTCTTTACACTGCCCTTCCAACTGAATCTGTAGTACCCCTGACCACTTTCAGAATAAAGTGTGACATGGGGGCGGGGGAAGGGAGCGAAGGAAATTTGCCCCACGGTCGGGGACACTGACGTCACTCCTTAATACACTAAGGGAAAAGAGAAAAAAGTCCGAGTTAAAAATTGTATCGAATGCCGGTTGACCGTGTTGAGTTTATACTGCAAAGTTCGGGCAAGCGCAGCACCTTGACCCGCAGTGCTGTTAACCCATTGAGATTAATTAATTTCAAACATAAATCCCGCCACTCCAGTAATTTACAATTGCTACCAAAAATCTCAGGCGCTACTCGATGAGAAAAACGTTACTGAAAACAATTGCATATAAATACGGATTTAGAAATTTTAGTACTTCCTAAATTAATTATATCGCCATGTGGAATACGTGGCGACCAATGGATAATTCAGGCATAAAATTGACCGTGAAACAAGTTCTTGTGTGGTTCACTGGAACAACGTCGACAAAGCCTCTTTTGCATGCATGTATCGAATATTTTCACCATGGATTTTTGCAAATGGCAAACATTACACTCGTTCAAGAAAGCAATGAAGTCGTGAAATGCAATTAAGGTCAGAAAGGTTTGCTTACCAGTTTGCATGTGGCTGTCCCTGTGATGAGTTTTTTTTAAAGTGCAGGATGTTTTAGCTTCACCAACCCCTATTCATCAGCCCTACTGTGCTGGGAAACTAAACAGTACAATAGCGTGCAGGCATGGGCACTTAACTCCTATATGAAAAGTTAACGCTTTCCATATAAAGATGCTCGCTGCAAAGAATTATGTACCTATTATGGAAGACAGTGATCATTAAGTTATGGCCTGCATCCATTTACGTACGGTCCGGCTCAGTGGTAACATGGGTACAGGTACTTTCTCTCCATGACATTAAATCATAAATCAATTCGATTGAGAATTTGATTGATGCCTTTGAAGCAAATCTCACTCCGGGAACAAACTGATCTGATTATATAGTAACCGTTTAATTTCAGCTTTCATTTCAAAAAAGACGATTTAAACAAGGCAGCAGCAACGCACTCACGCAAGGCATCAATCAAGTTCTTCAAAAAGCACACAATGAATTGGACATTTACAAAAAAAAACACACGTCGAGGATTGCTTGAAGATCGGGTAAGGGAGAGAAAGAAAAGCAATTAATTTTCCAACACATTCGAGCTCCGCATAGGTGATGGTGGGGGAGTTTGACTAAGTTTCCATTCAAGTCTTCGGTCGGTGAGAAAAAAAAACTTCGAACTTGATTTTAAAGGGGGAAAAAGTAGAAAACACGAGGAAAAAGCCGAAGTATTGCACCTCCCCACGGTGCAATCGTAATTGATTTGGGGGGGGGCGGAGCAGAAATGGGGGAAACTTGGCGTTGGAGTGGGAAGAATCGCATCTCCAACAGTTGAGGTAATTCATATCCAAAAAATATGGGGGAGGGGTGAGAAAGCAAAAAAAGGTTTGGGGTGGGCAAGGCAAAATAACTGGGGGTGGGGGTGGAAAGGAGGCGAAAGCACCGCATCTCCCAATCGGTTTCCAGCCTTCTTGGACTCTGGGTGGGGCTGAGCATGTGAGAAACATTCCCCTGTCTCGTCATCTTCCGCCACTGCAGCCTTCAGGGGAGGGGAGGGGAGAAACAAAGTCTCGAATGCTCGCTAGGCGGTGGTGAAGAGGCAGATGGTTTCGTCACCTCGGCTGGCAAGTCAGCGCTGATGTAATTCCAGCCTCGCCCGGCTCTCTCTGGTCCTGCGGACTCTCAGCGAGGAGGAGCAGGATAAAGAGAACACGAGGCAGAGAGACAAAAGAGAGCGCGGCCGCCATTTTAAACCCAGGGACGAGACGCCGCCATCTTAGGGAGGTGCCCCAAATGGAGTCGAGCAACAAAAAAAATCCATACATTTCCCTTTTATACATCTAGACACGGATTATTGGTTTTAAAAAACAGCCTGCTGCGGAATTTTGTAAAGAAAATCGCCCTTCGTTCCGGGGGGGGGGGGGGGGGTTAGAAATGGTCCGCAATCTTTATTTACAGATTGCGCGCGCGCCTTTTACTCGTCTACAATTTAATAAAAAACCTCCCCACCCCCCTCCAAAACTCTCCTGGTCTCACACGCACCCCAAGAGCAAACCAAAAAAAAAAGCTTTTATTGCCTCCAAAGGCCCAATTAATTATTATTTTTTGTGCGTGTGAGCTCATGGGTTTAATCGTACTATTTTTGCCCACGACCTTACACTCGGGAGACTTCTTTTCATTGCTACATCCCCCGCCCGGTCACCAACTCTTTCCCCCCCCCCCCCCCTCCAAACCAAACAAAAAAGCCTTTTAATATTATTTTAGATATATATACGCACAAGAGTTAATTTCATTGCCCCACCCCCGAGTTAATTTTCCATTTTTTTCGTTGCCAAAAATCGAAACTTACTATCAAACTCTCCTTGACAGCGCCTCGAGCTTTTTTTTTTTATGTGCAAACACAACACAATGTTGACAACTGTTTTGTCAAAGAGACTTTCATGACTTTTTTTTTTGCAATTAAAAAAGGAGCGTATATATAATATATATGGGTCAAAGTATATTTGTCGGTTTTTTTGTTTGCTGATCTGTCGCCTTTCGCAAGGATGGCAAATTCCTCTTTTTGGGAAAACTACGTTTTAAAAAAACAAAAAACAAACAGGAGGTTGAGTGTCTCCCCCAAGGTTGATCAAAAGCACAGGAGAAAAAAAAGAAAGGTCTTTTTTCAAGGTGCGGCTGTTTTTTTTGGGGGGTTATCCTCACACACACAAGAACACAAGAGAGAGAACGACTTCTTTTTTTTTCCCCCGTCGTCGTCGTCTTCGCCAGCTGACAAAAAAACCTGGAGGTAGAGAAAAAAAAACAAGAGGAACAGGGTTAAACAGGGAAAACGTGAATCAAATTAAATTGTCCGTTGTTTTAAAATAGATTTATACGAAAAATTAAATTTTTTAAAAACATCCTTTCTTCGCTCAGCCCTGTTCTTTTTTTTATTAAATCCCTCGCTCACATACCTCAAACCAAAGCCCGGAATGGCGCAATTGCCTGCGTCTCGCCTTTTATACTCGGTATGCGGACGTCACAGAGGGGGCGGGTGATCACGTGGCGATGGCCGTTAGCGTTTAAATCTGATTGGCTGCTTGGCATTTTGGTTGACAATTTTTTTCTTCCCCCCTCCCCTTTTTTGTTTTCTCCACCGACATGGTTTTCTATATTGTTCCCACACCCGATAAACCATTCGCAGTCTGTTGGGAGGGCAATTATTTTAATTTCTTGTTTGCCCTCCACCCAATCATCGCTTCATTATGTAATGGCGGCTGACGTCAGAATGAGTTGCAGATATTTTCAGTTGGCGCAGGCGCGCTGAAGTCACTCACGTCGAAGGAACTGCGCATGTTTCGATTTGTCCGTCAGAGGGGTGGGAGGGGCGGTTCTGGGAGTGGAGTGGGGGGGCGGGCGGGAGGAGAGGAGGACAGGGCTGAGCAGACGAAAGAAAACGATCGACTTCCTCCGAGGACGCAACGGTCGTCCAGCGCACGTGACGTGACGTTAGCGTCACCCACATTGCGCTTCCTTTCATGACGTAGAGGTAAAAAAAAAACCGCAATGTCGGGAGGTGGTGTTTTTTTTTAATTTTGAAAATTGTTCTTCGGGAGAAAATTCGAGGGCGGTTGTGGAACGTGGTGACGTCACAAATCACGCGGCTTCCATCTGGACAAATTTTAAAAAGTGATTTTTTAAAAAAAAAGTTCGAGACGTTATTTCTCCCCCTCTTTGCCCCCCCCCCCAAAAAAAACCCCACAACCGAACCGGGTATTTTTATTGTCTGGTAATTAATTATTTTTTTAGGAGCCGGAGTCGGGATGACCTTTCAACCGCCTGGCACAGCAAGATGGCAGCTCTGGTGAGCCAGTTGGGTGGCCAACTCAGGGCAGCAATGGTGGTCCACAGGGGCTTGCTGGTAAGTCTCTCTCTCTCGTGCTGCTCGGTCGACTAAAGGGCGCTCTGCTATTCCTTAGTCAGCGAACCGTGCATGGAGAACCTTTCACTGAGTCAGGAATGGATTTCACCAATGTTCAGAAGGGAATATGTGAGCCCCTCTTCTTCCTTGCTTTTCTTCAATTCAGTTTAATCCAGGGTTCGTTCTCACTCGCAGTGGCATGTTTCGGCACAGTGGGTATCGAGTTCGATTCCGCCCTGTGTGGAGTTTGCACGTTCTCCCGGTGTCGGTGGGTTTCCTCCGGGTGCTCCAGTTTCCTCCCAGTCCATAGATGTGCGGGTTAGGTGGATTCGCCATGGGAAATTGCCCTTAGTGTCCAAAAAAGGTTAAATGGGGCTACTGGGTTATAGGGTGGAGGCGTGGACTTGAGTGGGGTGCTTTTTCTAAGGGCTGGTGCAGACTCGATGGGCCGAATGTCCTCCTTCTGCACTGTAAATTCTATGATTCATTGATTCCATGAAGCATAGAAAATAGGAGCAGCAAGTGGAGGCCATTCGGCCCTTAGAGTCTGCTCCACCATTCGTTATCATGGCTGATCATATCAACTCAATGCATGAGCATTTCAGTACTTGATATAAAGGTTAGGTGGGGAATGGGGTGGAGATGTGGGCTTAGGTAGGGTGCTCTTTCCAAGGGCCGGTGCAGACTCGATGGGCTGAATGGCCTTCTACACTGTAAATTCTATGGTTTTTCAACTTGTATTAACATGAGTGTCTGAATGCAACTTGCTAAAGCTGGTAGAAGAACATAGTTGGAAACAGGAGTAGGTTATTTTTTTTTAATATGTTTTTATTAAGAATTTTTCAACAATATTTTCCACCTTACAAACAAACCCCCCCCCCGTAACAAAGAAATGAAATAAACTTACGTGGCAAGACATGAACATGGCAAGTCAATAAGATACAGGACTTTGTACATTGGATTCTTCCCGAACATGTCGTTTCCGGATCATTCATGTGTTTTCTTGCTCAAATGCCCCCCAGAGAAACCCCCCCCCCTCCCTGAATGATGCCCCCCCCCCCCTGGGTTGCTGTTGCTGCTGTCCGACCTTCATCTAACGCTCCGCGGGATGGTCTAGGAACGGTTGCCACCGCCTGTAGAACCCCTACAAAGACCCTCTCAAGGCAAACTTTATCCTTTCCAACTTGATAAACCCAGCCATTTCATTTATCCAGGCCTCCACGCTGGGGGGGGGGGGTTCGTCTCCTTCCACATTAGCAAGATCCTTCGCCGGGCTACTAGGGACGTAAAGACCAGAATACCGGCCTCTTTCGCCTCCTGCACTCCCGGCTCGTCCACTACTCCAAATAGTGCTAGCCCCCAGCTTGGCTTGACCCGGACTTTCACCACCTTAGATACTGTTCCCGCCACTCCCCTCCAGAACCCCTCCAGTGCCGGGCATGACCAAAACATATGGACATGGTTCACCGGACTTCCTGAGCACCTCCCACATCTGTCCTCCACCCCAAAGAACCTGCTCAGCCTCGCTCCCGTCATATGCGCTCTATGAACCACCTTAAATTGTATCAGGCTAAGCCTGGCACACGAGGGAGAGGAATTAACCCTACTTAGGGCATCAGCCCATAGTCCCTCCTCAATCTCCTCTCCCAACTCCTCCTCCCATTTACCCTTCAGCTCCTCTACCAAAGCCTCCCCCTCTTCTTTCATCTCCTGGTATATCGCCGACACCTTGCCCTTTCCGACCCATACGCCCGAAATCACCCTATCTTGAATCCCCTGTGCCGGGAGTAGCGGAAATTCCCTCACCTGCCGCCTCATAAACGCCCTCACTTGCATGTACCTGAAAGCGTCTCCCGGGGGTAGCCCAAACTTCTACAGCGCCCCTAAGCTCGCAAACGTCCCATCAATGAACAGGTCCCCCATTCTTCTAATCCCTACCCGATGCCAGCTCTGAAACCCCCCCGTCCATCCTTCCTGGGACAAACCGATGGTTGTCTCTGATCGGGGACCACACCGAGGCTCCCGTCGCACCCCTGTGCCGTCTCCACTGCCCCCAGATCTTTCGCGTTGCCGCCACCACCGGGCTCGTGGTGTACCTTGTCGGCGAGAGCGGCAGCGGTGCCGTCACCAGCGCCCCAGGCTCGTTCCTTTGCAGGACGCCATTTCCAACCTCTTCCACGCCCCCCCCCCCCCTCTCCCTCCATCACCCACTTACGGATCATTGCCACGTTGGCTGCACAATAGTAACCACCCAAATTCGGCAACGCCAACCCCCCTCTATCTCTGCTACGCTCCAAGAACCCCTTCCTTACCCGCGGGGTCTTGCTCGCCCACAAATCCCATAATGCTCCTGCTTACCCTCTTAAAAAAGGCCTTAGTAATCACAATTGGGAGGCATTGGAATACAAAAAGAAATCTCGGGAGGACCACCATTTTAACCGACTGTACCCTACCCGCCAGCGAGAGTGGCAACATGTCCCACCTTTTAAAATCCTCCTCCATCTGTTCCACCAACCGCATCAAATTAAGTTTGTGCAGTGCCCCCCAGCTCCTAGCTACCTGAATCCCCAAGTATCGAAAGCTCCTTTCCGCCCTCCTCAATGGTAGGTCGTCTATCCCTCTTCCCTGGTCCCCCGGGTGGATCACAAAGAGCTCACTCTTTCCCACATTGAGTTTATAGCCCAAAAAGTCTCCAAACTCCCGTAGGATCTGCATTACCTCAACCATCCCCTCCATTGGATCCGTCACATACAGCAACAGGTCGTCTGCGTACAGCGACACTTGATGTTCCTCTCCCCCTCAAACCACCCCCTTCCATTTCCCCGACTCCTTTAACGACAAAGGTTCAATTGCTAATGCAAACAGCAGAGGGGACAGAGGGCACCCCTTCCTCGTCCCTCGATACAGCCGGAAATACTCCGACCTCCGCCGGTTCGTGACCGCACTCTCCACCGGGGCTTTATACAGGAGCTTAACCCAACTAATAAACCCTCCCCCGAACCCAAACCACCTCAACACTTCCCAGAGATACTCCCACTCTACTCGATCAAAGGCCTTCTCCGCGTCCATGGCTGTCACTATCTCCGCTTCTCCCTCCACCAATGGCATTATCACATTTAGGAGCCTTCACACATTAGTATTTAACTGCCTACCCTTTACGAATCCCGTCTGGTCCTTGTGAATCACCCCCGGGACACAGTCCTCAATCCTCGTGGCCAAGATTTTTGCCAGCAACTTAGCATCTACATTAAGGAGCGAGATCGGTCTATAGACCAACATTGCAGTGGGTCCTTATCCCGCTTTAAGATCAAAGAGATCGTTGCCTCCGACATTGTCGGGGGCAGGGTCCCCCCCTCCCTTGCTTCATTGAAGGTCCTTACCAGCAACGGGGCTAACAGGTCTCCATACTTCCTATAAAACACCACCGGGAACCCATCCGGCCCCGGGGCCTTCTTTGCCTGCATGCTGCCCCGTCCTTTAACCAGCTCCTTCAACCCAATTGGCGCCCCCAAACCAGCCACCACCTGCTCCTCCACCCTTGGGAACCTCAATTGGTCCAAGAATCGCCGCATCCCCTCTTTTCCCCCTGGGGGCTGGGACCTATACAATTCCTCGTAAAAAGCCTTAAAAGCCTCATTCACTTTCCCCGCACTCCGCACCGTAGTTCCCCTACCATCTTTGACTCCGCCTATTTCCCTCGCTGCCATCCTCTTACAGAGCTGGTGTGCCAGCATCCGGCTCGCCTTCTCCCCATATTCATATGGCGCCCCCTGTGCCTTCCTCCACTGTGCCTCTGCCTTCCCTGTGGTCAACAGGTCGAACTCCGTCTGGAGACTTCGTCTCTCCCTAAGTAGTCCCCCATCAGGAGCCTCTGCATAGCTCCTGTCCACCCTTAAAATCTCCCCCACTAACCTCTCCCTTTCCCTCCCCTCTCTCTTCACCCTATGAGCCCTGATGGAGATTAACTCTCCCCTGACCACCGCCTTCAGCGCTTCCCATACTACTCCCACCTGCACCTCCCCGTTGTCGTTGGCCTCCAGATACCTTTCAATGCACCCCCGCACCCTCCCGCACACTTCCTCGTCTGCCAGCAGTCCCACATCCAACCTCCACAACGGGCGTTGGTCCCTCTCCTCCCCCACTCCAACTCCACCCAGTGCGGGGCATGGTCTGAAATGGCTATGGCCAAATACTCCGTTCCCTCCACTTTCGGGATCAATGCCCTGCCCAGAACAAAAAAATCTATCCGGGAGTAGGCCTTGTGTACGTGGGAGGAAAAGGAAAATTCTCTGGCCAAAGGCCTGGCAAATCTCCACTGATCCACTCCCCCCATCTGGTCCATAAACCCCCTAAGCACCTTGGCCGCCGCCGGCCTCTTCCCCGTCCTAGATCTGGAGCGATCTAATGCTGGGTCCAGCACCGTGTTAAAATCCCCACCCATTATCAAGCTCCCTACCTCCAGGTCTGGAATATGCCCCAACATTCGTTTCATGAATCCAGCATCGTCCCAGTTCGGGGCATATACATTCACCAGTACCACCGCCGTCCCCTGCAACCTACCACTCACCATCACGTATCGGCCTCCCTGGTCCGTCTACTATGTTCTTGGCCTCAAACGACACCCGCTTTCCCACCAGTATTGCCACCCCTCTATTCTTCGCATCCAGCCCCGAATGGAACACCTGTCCCACCCATCCCTTCCTTAACCTGACCTGATCTGCCACCTTCAGATGTGTCTCTTGAAGCATGACCACGTTTGCCTTCAGTCCCTTTAGGTGCGTGAACACTCGGGCCCTCTTAACCAGCCTATTTAGGCCTCTCACATTCCACGTGATCAGCCGGATTGGGCCCCGCCCCCCGCATACTAGCCATCTCCTATCATAGGCCAGTCCCGTGCCCGCGCCTGCCGCACCCTCCAGTCCCCCAGGCGGGGAACCCCTGCCCCGACCACCCCTTCCATTTTCAGTTCCCCCTCGGACAGTGCAGCAGCAACCCTAGAATCCCCCCCTTCCCCCCCCCCCCTCCCCCCCCCACCCTGCTAGATCCTCATCTAGCTCTTTTGCTCCCCCCATATTACTTTCGTGAGTCAGCTGACTTCTGACCCCGGCTTCCCCCGCCTTCCCGTTGATCTCCCCGTGTGAGAGTCTCTCCTCCTCCTCACCTTCCTCCATCCCCCCCTCCTTTTTTTTGCACGGGAAAAAACCCGCGCTTTCCTGAACCAGCCCCGCCCCCTGTGGCGCAGATCCTGTTGCGGCCATTATCCCAGTTCCCTCACCCCCGAGTCTCGCCTCCCTCCAGCACCGACGCCCACATTCCCCATCATCATCATCTCTTCTACAGAAAAGGAAAAAAAGGAAATTTTAGGAATTCAACCAGAACTCTACCCACATCCTCATCCATCATTCCACCCATGGAGTATTCTTTACCCGTATTTACAACTCCCTATACAACCAACATCTCCCCCCACAACCACATCCCCTCAGTTCGAGTCCAGTTTTTCTGTCTGAATAAAGGTCCAAGCCTCTTCTAGCGTTTCAAAATAATGGTGTCGGTCCTGATAAGTGACCCACAGTTGCGCAGGCTGCAGCATGCCGAACCTGACTTTTTTTTATGCAGCACCGCCTTGGCCCGGTTGAAGCCAGCTCTCCTTGCCACCTCCGCGCTCCAATCCTGCTACACTCGGATCACCGTATTCTCCCATCTACTGCTCCGCACCTTCTTGGCCCATCTCAGCACACTTTCTTTGTCCACGAAGCGATGGAACCTTGCCACTGTCGCCCTTGACTGCTCATCAACCTGGGGTCTCCTCGCCAGGACCCGGTGAGCCCCTTCCAGCTCCAGGGGGGGGTCGGAGGGGCCTCCGCTCCCATCAGCGCATGGAGCATCGTGCTCACATACGCCCCGGCATCAGCTCCCTCCACTCCTTCGGGAAGACCCAGAATCCGGAGGTTCTTCCTCCTCGATCTGTTCTCCAGGACCTCAATTCTCTCGGCCCACCTCCTGTGCACCGCCTCGTGCGCCTCCACTTTTACCTCCAGGCCCAGGATCTCGGCCTCGTTATTCATTTTGTCTTTCACCTCACGAAGCTCCACCGCCTGGGTCTTCTGGGTCTCCTTCAGCCCCTCGATTGCCAACAGCATTGGCGCCAGCACTTCCTTTTTCAGCTCCTCCACACAGCGCTCAAGGAACTCCTGCTGGTCAGGCCCCCATGCTGCTCGCTCTCCGCCATCTTGCTTTTCCCCCCTCGATGTTGCCGCTGCTCCAGAGCCTCTTTTTTTCGCCGCTCCACCACTGATCTCGGCCATATATCGTAAGGGGGGACCTTACTGCACCTTCCCACACGGGATCAATTCAAAAAAAATTCCGTTGGGGCTCCTCTGGAGAGCCCGAAAGTCCATTGTCGCGGGAAGCTGCCGAAACGTGCGGCTTAGCTCCGCATCGCCGCAACCGGAAGACCGGAGTAGGTTATTCAATCCCTCCAGGCAGTTCAATTATTCTATGAGATCGTGAAAAATGAAATGAAAATCGCTTATTGTCATAAGTAGGCTTCAAATGAAGTTACTGTGAAAAGCCCCTAGTCGCCACATGTGTGGCCCTGCGTCCCTTTTGGCTTACAAAATTTAATTGAACTCTAATTTGGAATTATTAATTGAGCTAGCATCTGCTGCTTTTTGTGGGTGAACATTCCCGAATGACCTTGCTGTGATGAAGCTCATGATCCCTTGTCCATATCGCCAGTGGAAAAAGTCTCTCTACTCTACATACATAGATTACATAGAACATACAGTGCAGAAGGAGGCCATTCGGCCCATCGAGTCTGCACCGACCCACATTAATCCCTCACTTCCACCCAATAACCCCTCCCAACCCTTATGGACACTACGGGTAATTTAGCATGGCCAATCCACCTAACCTGCACGTCTTTGGACTGTGGGAGGAAACCGGAGCACCCGGAGGAAACCCACGCGGACACGGGGAGAACGTGCAAACTCCGCACAGACAGTGACCCAGCGGGGAATCGAACCTGGGACCCTGGCGCTGTGAAGCCACAGTGCTAATCACTTGTGCTACCGTGCTGCCCAAATTCCTTTCAAAATCCTACAAACTTCACTTAAATCACCTCTTAATTCAATATATTCCAAGAAATCCGAGCCTAATTCATGTGATCTCCCCTTGCATTTTAATCCTTGGAGCTCTGGTAACATTCTGGTGAATCTTCACTGCACTCCTCCTAAGATTGAGGCATCCTTGCTGTCATACTCCGAACTGTACACAGTACTCCAGGTGTTCTCCAACTGGAATTTTAAATAGCCACGACATAAGATTCCCCCCTTTGCATTCTCGCATTTCAGATATAAAGGCCAACTTTCCATTCACCTTTGTAATTCTTTGTATCTGGCCACTACACTTTAGTGATGTGTACATGGATCCTGAAATTTCTTTGGACCTCCGCTCATTTTTTTTTTAGTCCAAAATGGATGATTTCTCACTTACCTTTGATGAAGCCCTTCTGCCATAGCTTTGTCCATTCTATACTTACTACACTGCCAGTCTTTGGTTACCTTGGACAAATGGATCTTTACCGTGCCTCGACCAATCCGAGTCAACCTGCCTGATTTGCATTTAAACAATGTGTGGCAGTCATCAGTTAACAGGTGTGATTTTTGTGGCAACACCTCTATCAATAGGAGTTCACTTGTCAACCAGCCAATCAATCAGCACTCTCTTCTCATGAAGTATAAATTGTTGTTCCCTTTACATTTGAGATTCTTGCAAATTGGCCTGAAGAGTGCAAGAGTAAAAGTTTTGACAACATGTGCCTTTTTCTGCAATACCGGCCTCCCCGAACAGGCGCCGGAATGTGGTGACGGGGCTTTTCACAGTAACTGCATTGAAGCCTACTTGTGACAAGCAGTTATTATTAGTCGTAGTGGCTCATCATTGTTATCCACATCACTAATAAACATATTGAATTGTTAAGGCCCCAGCACAAATTCTTGGGCACTACTTGTCATTTCTTTCTAATTTGAATGCATAACCATCATCCCTGCTGTCAGTTTATTTTTTACTGTTTAACAAGGTCAATAATTTGCCTTCAAGGAGCTCTGATTTACATTATAACCATGCCGTTGTTTTAAAAAAACTGTATTTTATTACAAACATGTATCAAAACTGGTTACAGCGAATAAACACCCGGGCGACATACTTCCCAACAATCAACTGCACAGATTTTTCCCCTTTTTCACCCCCTCCCTCCCCCGTGATGAACAGCCCCTCAAACATGGTCACCTTTCCTCAAACCCCCCTGAAGAGCCCTTTAACTCATACTTTATCTTCTCTAATCGCAGGAAGTCGTACAGATCACCCAACCAAGCCTTTACCCCCCCGATGGCGATGCCGACCGCCGCTTCAGCAAAATTCGCTGCCATGGAATCAGAGAGGCGAAGGCCAAGACGTCGGCCTTCTTCCTCTCCATGAGCTCCGGCTTCTCTGAAACCCCAAATATCGCCACCAAAGAGTCCGGGTCCACACCTCCTCCACTTCTATATATCCCCAAATCTTCCCTCTCCTTCCACATCCGGAAGCTGCAGTCACTCCAGCAGGGTGTATCCTGGCAACCTAGGGAACCCCCTCCAGACCTTTCGGTCAAAGTCCTTAACCTGCAGATTCCTGAACTCACTCCACCTCGGCAGTTCTACCCTCTCTCTATCTTTTAAAAAAAATTTAGCGTACCCAATTCATTTTTTCTAATTTAAGGGGCAATTTAGCATGTTCAATCCACCTACCTTGCACATCTTTGGGTTGTGGGGGCGAAACCCATGCAAACACTGGGAGAATGTGCAAACTCCACACGGACAGTGACCCAGAGCCGGGATCGAACCTGGGACCTGGGTGCCGTGAGACTGCAGTGCTACCTCTGCGCCACTGTGCTGCCCTCCCTCTCTCTATCTTAAAAGTACTATCTAAATGCAAGTTATATCCTAGCATGATAACAGAGTTCAAACATGCAAGATTTTGTCAATGGGGTATGAGGGTGCCTGTCAGTTACTGAGGAGGGTAGTTTTGACCAGTGCAGAAAAGTTGTTGTAACGCATTTACAGGGCAGAAACAAACCATTTGTCCCACCAGCATTTATGCTCTAGGAGTCTCTTCACATCTTATTCCTAACTTTCCATTTTGCATTTTCCTGGTCACTCCTTAAGTGTTAGTTATCTCAGCCCTCCCCCTACAATGTTCGTACCAACACAATGAGCTTGGGGTCTTTTTGGCTGCATAGGGGGAACGAGGCAGGGTGTCTTACGTTTCCCCCTCTTGTTCACATTGTCGATTGAGCCACTGGCTATTGCCCTGAGGGCCTCAAATAAGTGCAGAGGAATTGTTAAAGGTGGGCTGGAACAAAGGGTGTCCTTGTATATGGATGACCTTCTGCTATACGTGAGGAAGCCAGAGCCAGTTATGGGGGATATAATGAGTATATTGAATCTTGGCTCCTTCTCTGGATTCAAGTAAAATTTAGGAAAGAGTGAGTATTTTTTGGTCAACACTTCGGGGAGAGGTGCTGGTCTTGGGAGGGGGGATGGGCTACCTTTTCGCCTGGCTGGGACAGGCGTTCGGTATTTGGGGGGCCAGGTGGCTCTGGATTGGGCGTGGCTCCGTAAATTGGATTATACCAGCATAGCGAGTAGGGTCAAGGCTGACCTACAAAGGTGGGACCGTCTCCCATTGTCTTTGGCGGGCCGAATTCAATCCATCAAGATGAATATCTTGCCGATATTCTTGTTATTATTTCTCTGTCTCCTGATATTTTTACCCAAGTCATTTTTTTGTTTCATGAGATTGGGCAGCTTATTTCGGGTTTCTTTTAGGTGTGGAAAGCCAGAGCATTCGGAGTGGGTTCTTGCAGCAGGATGGGGGGGGGGGGGGGGGGGCTTGAGGGACATGCGCTGCCAAATTTGATGTTTTATTACTGGGTTGCCAATGCAGAGAAGGTGTTGGGTAGTGTGGAGGAGACCTGGGATCCACCTGGGTGCAGTTGGAGTCTGGAACGTGTGGAGGGTCCAGTTTGGGGGCGCTGGTGACGGACGGTGTCTCTTCCATTTGCTCTGGCCAAGTATTCATCACAATCGGTGGTGGTCTCCACTTTAAAAATATGGAGGCACCAATAAACATTAAATTAAAAAAAAAAAAAAATATGGAGGCAACTCCATCAGCATTTCAAGTTGGGGGCAGTGTCAAGGCTGCCCCCCATCCCTATTGGTACGAACCACTTGTTTGAGCCGACAAAGTTGGATGCCACCCTTGGCGGGTGGAAGGGAAGGGGCTGGAGAGTCAGTGATTTATTCCTGGATCTGCCAGCCTGGAGGAGTTGAAAGAGAAAATCGGGCTCTTGACCTCGGATGCGTTTAGGTACATCCAGGTGTGATATTTTGTTTGGCGGCGCTGAGGACTCGGGTTCAAATCCCGGCCCTGGGTCACTGACCGTGTGGTGTTTACACATTTGCCCAGTGTTTGCGTGGGTTTCACCCCCACAACCCAAAGATGTGCAGGGTAGGTGGATTGGCCACGCTAAATTGCCCCTTAAGTGGAAAAAAAGAGTCGGGTACTCTATATTTAGATAAAATAAAATGACAAAAGTCTAAGAGAATATTTTTATTAAAAAAGTCTCGCCCTACAAGTTGGAACATCTTCTCTACCCTATCAAATCTTCTAATAATCTTGAAGACTGTTTTAAAAAAAAATTAATTTTATGGGATGTGGGTGTCGCTGGCTAGGTACGATTTGTTGCCCATCCCTAGTTTCCCCTCGGATGGTGGTGGTGAGCTGCCTTCTTGAACCGCTGCAGTCCCTGTGGTGTAGGTACATCCATAGTGCTGTTAGGGAGGGAGTTCCAGGATTTTGACCCAGCGACAGTGAAGGAACGGCAATGTATTTCCAAGTCAGGATGGTGAGTGACTTGGAGGGGAACCTCCAGGTAGTGGGGTTCCCAGGTATTTGCTTCCAGGTGCAGCGGTCAAGGGTTTGGAAAGTGCTGCCTAAGGAGACTTGGGTGGTTTGCTGCAGTGCATCTTGTAGATGGTGCATACGGCTGCCACTGTGCATCGGTGCCGACGGAGTGAATATTTATCATAGAATCATAGAATTTACACTGCAGAAGGAGGCCATTCGGCCCATTGAGTCTGCACTTGCCCTTGGAAAGAGCACCTACTGAAGCCCACATCTCCAACCTATCCTCGTAACCCCACCTAACCTTTGTGGAAGGGTTGCCAATCAAGCTCTATCGCTGCTCAGTCTTCCCTTTTCGAGATGTATATTAAAGGACGGTTATCAACTTCAAATGGCAAAACAAATGTAATACTTACGCTTACATTAATTTACTTCTGGTTGGATCTGTCCTCCACAAGCTTTCTTAGATTAGGTCTCCGTGATGTGCAGCCGCTTTGCAATTCAGCACAAAAATTTCCATCTGTTAGTCTGTTGCACTTCTTGCGTTTAATGTTTCCCATGCAGAAAAAGTCTGCTCGCATATGTATGTTGATCCAAACATTGACATCAACTTTGCAGCGCACTGCCGGAGAACTGAACTGGGGCTATTCAACCAAAATCCGCGTTAATTTAATCTTCATCCAGGGCACGAATATGAAGTGATTTCTCTTAGACCATAAGATATAGGATCAGAATTAGGCCATTCGGCCCATCAAGTCTGCTCCGCCATTCGATCGTGGCTGCTTTGTACCTCATCCCCATTCTCCTGCCTTCTCCCCATAACCCCTGATCCCCTTATAAATCAAGAAATCCCCTTATTAATCAAGAACACTAGATTTGTGCTTGAGGTAATGTTAACTGCAGGGCTACAGACCAAGCGTTGGAATATGGAATTAGGCAGAATAGTTCTTTCTTAGAACATAAGAACTAGGAGTAGGCAATTTAGCCTCCACATACCTCCTTTTATCAACCCCCAAGCCTTTGACATACTATGCCACCTTTGCTCGGATCAAAGTCAAATGGATTTGAGAGCAATGAGAGAAAGGGGTTCAGATCACTCGGCGAAGAAAAGCGGTTCTCGACTCGTTCTGATAGTGTAGACAACGCTTGTATGCGTACTGATGGATCATATCTTTTTCCTTGAGCCAAGTGTTTTTCCAGTATCTTCAAATTTGGGAAGCGAGTGTAGTCACATAAAAGTAACTTGAGTGGACATTAACTGCAGGTGCAGTATGAATTTTCTTACACTCGCAACTTGTGCACACTCCCCTGCAATGACTCGTTCAACAAGTTCGGGTGACTAGTGATGATGGCGAGAAAAGCTACATCCAAAACCCAGCTTACATCTTCTATCTCTGGGTACATTTGAGATTTTTATGCAAGATTTGTAGTAGAAGTGTGAAGAAACGGGCCTGTAATTTACCACGTCTTAACCAGGACACTTCATTGCGCATGGCAAGGTCTCCATATTCTGTTTCAATTAAGTCAATAGGTTGGTTGCATGAACTGATGGTGATGCAGGGGGCGGGCACGTATGAAGTTAACCATCTGTGCCGCTTTGTCTATTACAGCTTTCAGTCTGTCTCCCATGTCAAGTTTAGCACCGAGCACTCCTTGGTGTATTACGCAGTGCACAGCAAATCTGTTAGGGACATCAGCTTTCAACAAAGCTACAGATCCAGGGTGTATTCCTGTTGTGGAGGAGCACCCATCTGTTGTAACTAATACAATTTTTTTCCAATGGTAACTCGTGCTCTTGACAAATAGCGAGCCCTGTGCGTGCCCGTGTATTCCCAAGAGAACAAAAATTTCATCTGTCACGTTTGGATCATTGTCAACACAATGAACCCATATGCAGTGCTGAGCACTGTCGTTAACATCTTTGCATTCACCCTGTGCTACATTGATAGCCTCACTTGAAAGTACAGATTTGAAAAGTTGCTCTGCCAAATCAGCAATGAGTTTGTGCACTCTGCGACTCTATTACGCCTGCTGAGTTGCAGACATTTAACATTTTTGATCGTCTACTTTGGGTTTTTAAACCCAGAAAAAAAAAAACTGCAGATTTGATCGTCCATTCTTTCACTAATTTTCAGTTTGAGAATGGCTTTCCATTATTTTTGTTTTTTTGCAAGTAACCAAGCAATACAAAAGCTAGCCAAAGGCACTGCGTCACTCTCATTTAATGCTGGTGTAAATACCTGCCTCTGTGTTTTCATGCCTTTTCTTCAGCTGAAAGCTGTCAAGCACGCTGGGTAGAACTGTGAGAGAGATGGCATGTTTCATCATGTCTGTTAACATTGGGTTTTTTTGGTGAGGGGACTGCTATTACTGCATTGCAAACTTTTGGGGTGGGACTGCTATTACCGCATTGCAAATGAAGCACAATGGTATCCCTTTCTGCTGAGTAACAAAATAATTCCACTCCCAATTTTCTTTTACCGTTCTGCCCTCACCGATTTTTCTCTCTTTTGCTACTTCTTCCTCTGCATGTTTTGATTTTGCACTTAATTTGCCTTCCTCTCCATGCCACTTCAGCAAAAGCTGATCCATTGGGCAGGAGCAAAGCAGATAACAGCCAAAGAAACGCAACCTCATGTGCTCTTGGAATTGAAAACTACGGTCACCCTGCCCTTGCTTACACTGAATGTGCTGTTTTGAAGGGTGGGAATTGCAGCATTGCATTCCTGCCATCAACTGTAAGAAGATGGTCCTGGCGTGAACCTCAACAGCATGAGCTGGTGTCGCCATACAGCAGTGCAATCCCGGACCTGGAAAGAACTCACGGTTGGCAATACCGCTGATGAGACAACATGGGCTGCACAGGTTGCCCATCGCTGCCCTAGAGTTTCCTCCCACTAGTTGTGTAATTTTGGGCCATTTCTGGAGTGGGGAAAAAACATGGGAAATTCGTAAAGAAATCAAAATGGGTTCATCAGATCGCGGGGATGAGGAAGGAATTCCCCAAATCCTCTTTTATCGGCACTGATAACTAAAGCAAAAAAAATTATCCAGTCCATGTGAACTGGTGACTCAGCCTCGAAGGTAAAACTGCTGATGTCTCTCACAGGTATAACCTCTCTTTCTAGTTAAAATATTCCATCCACGCACACCCAGTCAAGTTATCCCAGCATAGTTTTTTTTAAATTTAGAGTATCCATTTTCCCCCTCCCATTTAAGGGGAAGTTTAGCGTAGCCAATTCACCTACCCATCCCATCTTTGTGGGTTGTGGGGGTGAGACCCACGCAGACACTGGAGGATAGTGCAAACTCCACACGGACAGTGCCCCAGAGCCGGGATTGAACCCGGGTCTTTGGCGCCATGAGGCAGCACTGCTAACTACTGTGCCACCATGCTGCCCTGAGTTCCAACATATTCAACACTTCAGTAAAATCATTTGAAGTCTACACTTCTTCTTTCCCCAGCCCCAGAGCGATCCAATAACATGGCTAAAGGCTGTTACAGTGGGGATCATTCCAATGACCCTCCTTTTATATCACCTCAGGGAACAAAAGCTGGACACCAGCTCCAGGTGTGGCTTAACCAGAGTCTTGCACCATACACCATGGTGTGCTTTTGTTTTATTCTGGATAGTCTTTAGTATTTCAGCTATTTTTGCAATACCTTCATGGAACTGCTCGTTTGTTGCCTTAAGGAACCTTGTGATGTAACTGCTAGATACCTCTCTCGCTGAACAGACGTTCTGCACCAAGCATGGTATATACATACTTGGAGATGGCCTTATCTACCTGCGTGGCACGACCTAGTTCACATTGCAACATCCACATGACTTTTGGGCTCCTCCTCGCTTATACTGCAGGACAAATCCAGCCTGTTCCATCAGTCTGCTCTCTGTCATCATCAAACTGATGAAAGGTGTCATTGACCGTGCTCTGAAGTGGCACATACATGAAAATAACCTCACTGATGCTCAGTTTGGGTTCTGCCAGGGCCATTAGGCTCCAGACCTCATTACAGCCTTGGTGCAAACATGGACAAAGCTGAATTTATGGTGGGAGTGACTGCCCTTGGAAGTCAGGACAAGATTTGACCGAGTATGGCACCATGGAGCACTGACAAAAACTGGAGTCGTTGGGAATCGGGGTAAACTTCACAGCTTGGAGTCATACCGAGAGCAAAGAAAAATGATTGGAGCCCAGTCATCTCAGTCCCAGGACATTAGTTCCTCTGTCCATGTGGAGTTTGAATATTCTCCCCGTGTCTGCGTGGGTCTCACCCCCACAACCCAAAGATCTGCAGCGTAGGTGGATTGGCAACGCTAAATTCCCCCTTAATTGGATAAATTATTATGAGTTCCTTGAGATAGTGTCCTAGGCCCAAACCATCTCTAGCTGTTTCATCAATGACCATCTCTCCATATGTTCCAAAGTGGGGATGTTTGATGGTGATTGCTATGTTCAGCACCATTTGCAGCGACTCTGATACTAAAGCAGTTCATGCCCGCATGCAACAAGATCTGGATAACATTCAGGTTTGGGATGGTTGGTGGGTGGCAAGTAACATTTTCCAGGCAATGATCATCTCCAACAAGAGAAAATCTAGTCATCACCCCTTGCCATTCAATGACATTGCCATCTCTCAATCTCCCACTATCAGCATACAGAAATTGAACTGGACTAGCCATATAAATATGCAGTTACAAGAACAGGTCAGAGGCTGGAAATCCTGTGGTAAGTAACTCTCCTCCTGACTCCCCAAATCCTGTCCACATCTTCAAAGCACAAGACAGGAGTGTGAAGGAATCCTCTCCACTTGCCTGGATGAATGCAGCTCCAACCACACTCTAGAAGCTCAACACCATCCAGGATAAAGTAGCTTGCTTGATTGGTGCCCCATTCACCAACTGAAAATATTCACTCCATTCATCAACGATGCACAATAGCAGCCGTGTGTACCATCTACAAGATGCACTATAGAAACTTAGCAAGGCTTCTTTGACAGCAACTTGCGACCTCTACCACCTAGAAGGATGTGGACAGCAGATGCAAGGGTACGCCACAACCTGGAAGGTTCCCCTCCCTAGTCACACACCACCCTGGCAGATAAGATGTAAAAGCAACAGGGTTGTTGTGGGTGATTTTAACTTCCCCTATATTGACTGGGACTCACTAAGTGCCAGGGGCATGGGTGGGGCAGAGTTTGTAAGCATCCAGTGGTAGGGGTTTGGATGGGCAGAGTTTGTAAGGAGCATCCGCGAGGGCTTCTTGAAACAATATGTAAATAGTCCAATTGTTCTGGCTTTGGGGAATGAGCCAGGCTCGGTGGGTGAAGTTTCAGTAGGGGAGCATTTTGGGAACAGTGACCATAATTCAGTAAGTTTAAGGTACTGTTGGATAAAGATAAGGCTAGTACTTGGGTGAAGGTGCTAAATTGGGAGAAGTCTAATTCTAACAATATTAGGCCGGAACTGGAGAATCTGGATTGGGGCAGATATTTGAGGGCAAATCAGCATCTGACATGTGGGAGGCTTTCAAATGTCAGTTGATAGGAATCCAGGACCGGCATCTTCCTGTGAGGAAAAAGGAAAAATGTGGCAAGTTTTGAGAACCTTGTATAATGAGGGATATTGTTGTTGTAGATGGAGGTAAGGACTCCAAGAAAGGCCAGGCTGATGGGGTGCAACTCACTTTATTCCAGACTAGTCACAATATTCACTCCTCTACACACTCCATTCCCCGCAGTGTCTCCTTCCCCGAACTGCTTCCAGGTCGGGGGTTTATATTCTGTGGGGAGCTCCTCCAATTAGAAGGGAGCTCCGCCTCCCCATGTCATCTGAGTAGCTCATACTCTGAGGCACATGTTTCTCTGAGCTCCTGAGCTTTCTCTAGCTGTAACTCTGCTTCCAGACCTGGTGTGTTATTCTGTATGCTGGCTCCTTTTTTGGACTTTGAAGCCTGGACTATGGCAAGGGTGAATGGTGCTACCGGTTGGCTGGAGGTGAAGTTGCATGCAGGGGAAAGAGAGGATAGAGTTTGTCTGCAGTTGCCACGCCTGGGACTTGTACTTCTTATTGGCTGCCATTCTACTTATCGGCTGGGAGTGGAGCATGGGGCGGATTTTGATTGGCCTGCTGTCGGGCTGCAAGTGGAGGAGAACAGACTTGCTTTTGCAGTTTTGACTGGATGGTGATGGAGACCGGGTGCCCAATTGATAGTGTATATCTTGTACTGATTTTGGTTTTGTTTTATTGTTGGGCGATTGTATGGTTATTATTGTGTTTTTTTGTGCCTAGCAGATAGAGAGGTCCCTCCCGGTGCTAGTGAGGGGGAGGTGTTCTCTCTTCAAGCGTGCGCTGCCTGTCTTTTCCGGTGGACTGTGCTGCTCGCGGGCACCTGTCCACTGACAGCTGTTGCTAGAGCCTGGAAAGGGGGTGGGAGAGCGTAGGCTGGCTTGAGTGCTGGCGGCTTTGCCTTGTACTTAATTGTTTGTTGGATTTCTTATTGTGCTCTGTATTTTGTCTTGTCAGCCATGCTTCGTATCGGAGTGTCCTTTTCTGGTGGTCTGCGCTGCTTGTTTGGAGCCTTTCCACCAATGTGGGGCTTCCGTTGGGACAGGGTGGGGGGGGGGCGGGGGGAAGAGAGATGGCCGTAGGCTGGCTTTGCAGCTGGCGGTTTGTTTACAGGAACTGTTTTGGGTTGAACTGTGCCTCTTCTTGCTTATATTTGTAGGAGGGTAAGCGTAAGTTATGCCGTTATGCCCCTGTAGGGGGTCGTAACATTTGTGAGCCGAGTCAAAAAGAAAAAGGAAGCATTTGTAAGGGCTAGAAGGCTGGAAACAGATGAAGCCTGTGAGTAATATAAGGAAAGTAGGAAGGAACTTAAACAAGGAGTTAGGAGGGCTAAATGAGGGCGAAATGGGATCATGAAAAGTCATTGGTAAACAGGATTAAGGAAAATACAAGACTTTTTATATGAAGAGCAAAACGGTAGCCAGGGAAAGGGTTGGCCCACTCAAGGACAGGGGAGGGAATCTGTGCGTGGAGCCAGAGGAAATGGGCGAGGTACTAAATGAGTACTTTGCATGAGTGTTCACCAAAGAGAAGGACTAGGTGGATGATGAGTATGGAGAAGGATATGTAGGTCAAAAAGGAGCAGGTGTTGGGCATCTTGAAAAACATTAAGATGGATAAGTCCCCGGGGCCTGATGGGATCTACCTCAGAATACTGAGGGAGGCAAGGGAGAAAATTGCTGGGGCCTTAACAGGAATCTTTGTACCCTCATTGGCTCCAGGTGAGGTCCCAGAGGACTGGAGAATAGATAATGATGTTCCTTTTTGTTTAAGAATAATCCAGGAAATTACAGGCCGGTGAACCCTACGTCAGAAGTGAAATTATTGGAATGGATTCTTTGAGACAGGCAGCACGGTAGCATTGTGGATAGCACAATTGCTTCACAGCTCCAGGGTCCCAAGTTCGATTCCGGCTTGGGTCACTGTCTGTGCGGAGTCTGCACATCCTCCCCGTGTGTGCGTGGGTTTCCTCCGGGTGCTCCGGTTTCCTCCCACAGTCCAAAGATGTGCAGGTTAGGTGGATTGGCCATGCTAAATTGCCCTTAAGTGTCCAAAATTGCCCTTAGTGTTGGGTGGGTTTACTCGGTTATGGGGATAGGGTGGAGATGTTGACCTTGGGTAAGATGCTCTTTCCAATAGCTGGTGCAGACTCGATGGGCCGAATGACCTTCTTCTGCACTGTAAATTCTATGATAATCTATGAGACAGGATTTACTCCCATTTGGAAGCAATGGACGTTTAGCGAGAGGCA
This sequence comes from Scyliorhinus torazame, assembly GCF_047496885.1. Classification (NCBI taxonomy): domain Eukaryota; kingdom Metazoa; phylum Chordata; class Chondrichthyes; order Carcharhiniformes; family Scyliorhinidae; genus Scyliorhinus; species Scyliorhinus torazame. Next base: position 188,689,206 of record NC_092720.1, on the reverse strand, counting down.
GCATGGTTTTGTGAAGGGGAGGTCGTGTCTCACTAACTTGATAGAGTTTTTCGAGGAAGATGATTGATTAAGGAAGGATAGTGGATGTTGTCCACATGGATTTCAGTAAGGCCTTTGACAAGGTCCCTCATGGCAGACTGATACAATAGGTGAAGTCACACGGGATCAGGGGTGAGCTGGCAAGATGGGTACAGAACTGGCTTGGTCACAAGGCAGAGAGTAACAATGGAAGGATGCTTTTCTGATTGGAGGGCTGTGACTAGTGGTGTTCCGCAGGGATCAGTGCTGGGACCTTTTCTGTTTGTAATATATATAAATGATTTGGAGGAAAATTTTACTGGTCTGATTAAGTTTGCGGATGACACAGGTTAATGGAATTGCGGATAGCGATGAGGACTGTCTGAGAATACAGCAGGATACAGATCGTTTGTGGACTTCGGCGGATAGATGGCAGATGGAGTTTAATCCAGACAAATGAGAGGTGATGCATTTTGAAAGATCTCATACAGGTGGGAAATATACATTAAATGGCAGAACCCTTAAGAATATTGACAGGCAGAGGGATCGAGGTGTACAGGTCCACAGGTCATTGAAGTGGCCACGCAGATGGAGAGGGTAGTCAAGAAGGCATACGGGATGCTTGCCTTCATCAGCTGTGGAATTGAGTAGAAAAATTGGCAAGTCATGTTGCAGCTATGTAGAACCTTAGGCCACACTTGGAATATCGTGTTCAATTTTGCTCACCATACCACCAGAAGGATGTGGATCCCCACCCTTGCGCAAATCCTATTTGTGTTGCCTCTGAACTTCGCAGACAGCACCCACTGAGCTTTCATCCAGCTCGGAGGTAGATTTGTAAAGAGCCTCTATAATTCTAACATGGAGTTTAAAGAGCCAACATTAATAACGTCCCCACGACAGGCCTCTACTTGTCATTATGCAGCCAATTCTTAGCGAAAGCTGGCTCTGCCCTGGCATCCCACAGCTCAAAAGCAGAGATAGTGGCGGTGTGGTAACTTTACTCTGTAATCCAGCGACCAGGCTATGGTTCGAATCCCACCATGGCAGAAGGTGCAATTTGAATGCAATAAAATTCTGGAATTAAAAGTCCAGGACATTGTCAATTTGCCATTTAAAAACCCACCTCACAGCTCTGTTTTTATAAAATAGCCCCTTGTCAAAAATGTGTATGTCAATGGGAGATATCCCTATCCACAAAGCTAGTTAGCTTCTCCCTGAATAAAATGTTTTTGAAGAATTTCTCTGAGATGTCAGGCACCAAACCATATCACACCTCTGTTTCTATATAATGTGGAAATATTACTGGCTGAGGTAGGGAAGGCTGAATGACTCCATCTAGAGAAGAGGTCTTTAAGATTACAAAAGGGGGATTTGATGGTGTGAACATGGCGATGCTGATTGCTCTTGTGGGGAAGACAGCAAAAGGAGCCATAAATGCAAGACCGTCGTCAGGAATTTGGGAGGAACTCTTTTACCCGGAGAATGTGAAACGTATTATTACATGGGAGTGGTTGAGATTAGTAGCAGGGGTGGCACGGTGGTCAGCACTGCTGCCTCAAAGCGTCAGGGAGCCGGGTTCGATTCCAACCTTGAGTGGCTATGTTGAGTTTGCACTTTCTTCCTGTGTCTGGGACAGGGTGGGGAAGTGGGCGTAGGTAAGGCGCTCTTTCAGAGGGTTGATGCTGTTCGATAGGTAGAATGGCCTTCTTCTGTGCTGTAGGGATTCTAAGAAGTCCCTTCTCCAGGGCAACTGGTGAGGAGCAATAAATGCAGACCTCGCTTGCGACAGTCTCTGTCCCCAGAATTGTATGTATATTTTTTGAAGACAATAACATCCTCTTTTGTTTGTGAGCCAAGACACTAATGGGGCCAATTTTGATCTGCCTTGCTCATAGGAAAACATATTTAGGCGCAATGCACAGGATTTACATCCTGTCTTTTTTTTCTCTCTGCTCTGTATTGAGCATGTGTAATTGATATTGGGCATGGTATAAAACCAACATCTCACCTGGAAAATTGGGTTCAACTGACCGTGGGTGTCGTTGGGATATTTTACCAGCTGTTTTCAGCTGCGGATGGTCTTGCCGACATTGTACACGTGAGCACTTTGTGTAATGGCTGCTGTGCAGTATTAATGAGCAGCAAGGACCCAGGCATGCTCTCTCCTGAAGTAGCTTTCTCAGCCACTCTGTAAAGACTCCAGAACAAGGCCAGCAGCTCGGGTTCAATTCCCCTACCGGCCGACCCGAACAGGCGCCGGAATGTGGCGACTCGGGGCTTTTCACAGTTACTTCATTGAAGCTACTTGTGACAAGTGATTATTATTATTATTGTTATTACTATAACTCCGCTGTTTTTCTCAGTCATGTTGGCTGCCCCATCGCTTGTGATTCCTCTGCAATGAAGCCAGAGGAGCCTGCACTTTCCAACCATGTAACTATTGAACTCTTCAAAAGATCTGTGTGCGAGTCATGCTGGTTGGTAATGTCAAACCGCATAGCAAATCCTCAACCAATTAATTGTGCCAAACATAAACTAGCAAGGTTGCACAATCTGAAAGTCTGTACTTTCATCCGTTGTGTTTGTGGAACTGAAATAAGCTGTATTTCTAAATTCTCAGCAATATCACAAAATCGGTGAGCCACTGTATTATCACTAAGCGGGAGGCATTTCCGTTTTTCATTCAATGTTACATTTCTGCTAAGGACTTCAGCTGATGATTCAGTTCTCGCTTCACCCTTTGAAAAATATCAAGAGGTTTGTTCTCTAGCTCGCTGTGTTTAGTCTTCAGATGCCTTTGCTGTTTCAAGGGCTTTAAACTCTCATTCGCCTGTACTTCGCTGTATATAACACACATGGGCTTTGCATTAAAACCACACTCAGGAAATCATCTTTATACTGCTTTGTTTCCTCTTTGTAAGCTGTTATCCAGAGGCCCTGGAGGTCTGTACAGAGCTAATAGGAGCTCCCTGCTCACCATCCAAGGGCCTAAACACGCTTTTCAGAAGAGGCAGTGCTTCATGTGCACCTCCTTCAATCAGGTCTATTGCATTCACCTACCTTTGTTCTGCCATTAACACATTCTGTTTTCTATGTGCCACTATCAGCACCCTTCTTAGCCTTGATCACCTCCATTTACATTCCCTTTGTCTGTCTGTACACAGCATCTTTGTCAATCTCCACCTATCGCAGGCCCTCTATCCTGCCCCACTGTGCCATTCCCCCACCCCGGCTTCCACAACAGTATAAATCTGACCCTATTTCCAGTTCTCTCTAGCTTTGACAAAGAGTCATCCAGACTCGAAACATTCGCTTCCTTCTCTCTCCACAGATACTGTCTGACCCACTGAGATTATCCAGTATTTTCTGTTTTTGTAACAGTAGCACTGCTCCATTCTGTCTCCTGAACAGCTCTCTCTAGCAGATTCTGATCTGAGCTCCTGGCCAGGAGGTACACTGCCTATTTGTGTCTCTGGCTGTCTCTTGTACCAACCCACCTTGACAATCCACTTGCCTTGCTCGTAAGTGGAACAAGCTGGCCTCCCAAGTGATTTGCACCAAAAGCACGTATGATGGACAAGGTGTTTAGCGCTAAGTGCATGTGCAGGGCACGCTGACCTCATTGTTGCTGCTTCTGGTCGGAGACTGCACTGCTGATTGTGCAAAGGTTCTCAGTCTCAATGTCGTTAGCGGTTGATTTTGCGCAACAGCAATCAGTTCAATCCATCAGGAGCAATGTGTCCTTAATGTCACGACCTGCACTTTGAAAAACCTTACCCTGAGGTGTAGGTCCACCCACTATGCAGTTAGGGAGGGAGGGAGATCCAGGATTCTGACCCAGTGACAATGAAGGAGCAGCAGATATATTTTCAAGTCAGGATGGTGAGGTGACTTGGAAGGGAAGTTGCAGGTAGTGGTGCTCCCATGTATCTGCTACCCTTGTCTTTCTGGATGGTAGCAGTCGTGGGTTTGGAAGGAATGAGTTACTGCCGTATACCTTGTAGGTGGTACATACGGCTGCCACTATTTGCCAGTGGTGGACGGAGTGAATGTTTGTGCCAATCAAGCAGGCTGCTTTGTCCTGGATGGTGTTGAGCTTCTTCGAGTGTTGTTGGAGCTGCACTCATCCAAGCAATTGGATAGTATTCCATTACACTCCTGACTTGTGCCTTGCAGGTGGTCAGGCTTTTGGGAGTTAGGAGGTGAGTTATTTGCCACAGGACCAATCACAAGTAGGCTTAAATTAACACTGCAATGAAGTTACTGAGAAAATCCCCATGTCATCTCTTGGAGATTTAACATTCAAGAAGGTGAAGTTTTGAGTTGAGGGGAAAGATGGAAGGGTTCTACAATTCATGGGCTTCATTCATTATATGTTTTTGGTGACTATGTATGGATGGATGGCGGAATCCTGAAGCCTTTTCTTTGATGTTTGTATTTAAAATGTTGGGGTTTGGTGGGAGGGAGGAGTTGTTAGCCAGTTTGGATTGACATTGTATTTGTTACTGTTGATTGTTTGTTGGTGGGTGTAAATTTGGATGTAAATGTGAAAAAGGAGAATTAAAAAAAAAAAAAAAGAAAATCCCCTAGTCTCCACACTACGGCATCTGTTCGGGTGAGGGAGAATTCAGAATGTCCAATTCACCTAACAAGCACATCTTTCAGGACTTGTGGGAGATAACCGGAGCCTCCGGAAGAAACTCACGCAGACATGAGAACGTACAGACTCCGCATAAACAGTGACCCAAGCTGGGAATCAAACCTAAGTCCCTGGCGCTGTGAAGCAACAGTGAAGCAATTGTAGCCACAGTATTTATATAGCTAGTCCAGTTCTGTTTCTGGTCAATGGTAACCTCCAGGATGTTGATAGTGGAGGATTCGATGATGGTAATGCCATTGAATGTCCAGGGACGATGGTTTTGATTCTCTCTTCTCGCAGATCGTCATTACCTGGAACTTGTGTGGCACAGATATTACTTGCCACTTGTCAGCCCATTAAACATTCCTCTGGCATGGGGTTAGATACAGAGTAAAGCTCTCTCTACACTGTCCCCATCAAACACTCCCAGGACATGTGGAGCACAGGGTTAGATACAGGGTAAAGCTCCCTCTACACTGTCCCCATCAAACATTCCCAGGACAGATGCAGCACAGGGTTAGATACAGAGAAAAGCTCCCTCTACACTGTCCCATCAAACACTCCCAGGACAGGTATAGCACGGGGTTAGATACAGAGTAAAGCTCCCTCTACACTGTCCCCATCAAACACTCCCAGGACAGGGACAGCACAGGGTTAGATACAGAGTAAAGCTCCCTCTACACTGTCCCCATCAAACATTCCCAGGACAGGTGCAGCACAGGGTTAGATACAGAGAAAAGCTCCATCTACACTGTCCCCATCAAACACTCCCACGACAGGTGCAGCACAGGGTTAGATACAGAGTAAAGCTCCCTCTACACTGTCCCCATCAAACACTCCCAGGACGGGTGCAGCACAGGGTTAGATACAGAGTAAAGCTCCATCTACACTGTCCCATTCAAACTGGGCAGGTACAAAATGAAATCTGGGAACCGGTTGGGCAGCATCTGGGACAATTTCAGGTACATAATCCTTCACAAGAACTGGGAGCTGATACAGACGAGCATTGTGAGAAGGAACTGAAGAAGGAACAGGTGAAGGAGGAAAACCACATACAGAAGAAAGGGATAAACCAGCTTTAAGTAGTTCTGGAGGATGACTGGAGACAAACGTGATAATTGTGTAGGGCGAAAGCCAGTGAGCAGGCACAGCCTAGCTTCGATGTGGGGTAAAACATTCTGTGCTTTTTCACAAAATGACGCAAGGAAGCTTCAGATCGGATAAAAGCAGGAAATACAGGGACCCCCTCAGCAGGTCAGACAGTGACGATGCACAGGGAAGCTGCGCCAACATTTCGGGTTATTGAACAGTCAATAGAACTGGCAACCATTCAGAAATTTGTATCAGAGTTTAAACCAACACAGGGTGCAGAGGGGAGGCAAGTGCAGAGGGCATGATTGAGTAAGTAATGAAAGGGATGATGCTGCAAGGTAATGGAGAGGGGCGGGGGGGGGGGGGGGGGGGGGGGGGGGGGGAAGAGCATCAGCTGTGTGGGGAGAGGTGGGTATGATGACCAGGCGATGGACTAGGAAATGGAGAATCGGTTGATTAAACTTCTTTGCTTTGTCCTCCTCCGCCTGCAGAGTGCGACTTCACAATGGAGGATGCTGCCACCAGCCTGCCAGCCTTTCAGTAGCACGTCAGACCAGACCACTTTCGACCTGATCTCTCGCTACAAGGAACGCCCGTGGGAATATCTGCAGAGTGAAGGTTCTTACTATGTATTTATTAAATTACAAATCGTGCTGTGTGCTGGCTTCGCCACTGTGGCTGAAGGCAAACACATTCCTAGTGGCGCTTTGTGATCAACGGAAAATTGTTCAATCTGGGTTTCTCTTGGAAGCCATTCCTGACCCTGTGTTGATTACTGTAGAATTCTTCCCTCGAACCAGAAAAACTTGAGAGCCTTCAGATTTTGCTTACATGTCAAAATGAGTGTGGGTTGAGGCATCTGCGATTAAACCATTCAGTTTGTGACACAGATGGAATTGCTTTTGGTTACTCACTTACTGGGAAGGCTGGCTGCATGATATCACACATACTGTCTCATAATATAGTAATGTCACTCAAGGACAATGGGGAAACTAGACGGCCACATTAATTTGCAGATTAAGCACCTTTAGAAATGCCTGTGGGCTTTGCCCGTTCGGGAGTTTGCTTAATCTATGAATCAATGGCTTTGTTTTGTTTTTAGGACTGTGGTTAATGTACCAGAATGCAACAGTTTTACCTGGGCGAACCCATCATCGATTCCGTAATTGAACAGTTAGGAATTTGGTGTTATGGCTACTTAGAACTTTAACTTTCCTTCCTGCTAGTTTTAGGGTCTAGTAGGTCCCAAGCCAGCCCTAATGGTATCAGAAGAGTTCATGGATGGTGAGGTACTGGGTGGGGCAATGGGTCAGACACTGTCCTTTCCCTTCTGGGACTGAGTGGGACGGTGGGTCAGACACTGTCCTTTCCCCCTCTGGGACTGGGTGGGACAGTGGGTCAGACACTGTCCTTTCCCTCTCTGGGACTGGGTGGGACAGTGGGTCAGACACTGTCCTTTCCCTCTCTGGGACTGGGTGGGACAGTGGGTCAGACACTGTCCTTTCCCTCTCTGGGACTGCGTGGGCCAGTGGGCCAGACACTGTCCTTTCCCCCTCTGGGACTGGGTGGGACAGTGGGTCAGACACTGTCCTTTCCCCCTCTGGGACTAGGGGCAGTGGGTTAGACACTGTCCTTGCCCCTCTCTGGGACTGGGTGGGACAGTGGGTCAGACACTGTCCTATCCCCCTCTGGGACTGGGTGGGGCAGTGGGTCAGACACTGTCCCTTCCCCCTCTGGGACTGGGTGGGGCAGTGGGTCAGACACTGTCCTTTCCCCACTGGGACTAGGTGGGCCAGTGGTGATTTATTTTAAAAAAATAATAATAATAATTTGAGGGATATGGACTTTGCTGGCTAGGTCAACATCTATTGCCCATCCCTAATTGCCCTTGCTGTAGTGGTGGGTACATCACAGTGCTGTTGGGGAGGTAGTTCCAGGATTTTGACCCACCAACAGTGAAGGAACAGCCGATATATTCCCAAGTCAGGATGGTGAGTGGCTTGGAGGGAGGAAATTCCAGGTGATGGTGGTGTTCCCAATTACCTGCTGCCCTTGTCCTTCTAGATGATCGAGATCATGGGGTTTCATCCCTTGACAAGCACTGGGGGTGTGAAAAGTCACTGGGGAAAGGTGGGAACGTGAAGTTGAGGTGACGATCAGCTCAGCCATTATATTTATGGCTGACTCAAGGGCCGAGTGGCCAAAGCCTGCTCTTGATTTGCCTCTTCATATGGAAGCTCCAGGAACTGCATCTGACCCAGGGTTGGCGATACCTGCCTGTCCTACTCTTTCTCTCCTCTCTCTCTCTCTTTCTCTCCTCTCTACCCTCCCCACCCCCCCGCCCCATTTAGTCTGAATCGTCCTGCTGCTCTGCAAGTACAAATTAAAACTGTGCCACCGAAAGATAACTATTCGATGTTGCAGCCAATCGGCTTAAATTGTCCCTCAGCCTCTTTCTTTTTGATGTTTGTGTTGCAGAGTACATTGAGCGATATGGCAAACGGCCAATCTGGGCTGACTATCGGAGGAACCATAAGGGTGCGATCCCACCTCAGAAGACCAGGAAAACCTGCATTGTAAGATCGATGCTCTCCTCGTGGTGGTTCATTTTTAGATTTTGTAACTACACTGATTCGTGCCGATGGGGTGTGCTGCCTTCAGTTCACTGGGCCTCTGGTTTTGACCTTTTTTGAAGGGGTAGCAACACCGATTTGAGCAAAGTGTCACCAGTGTCCCACGGGTTCCTGAGCTAAACTTGAGGCAGGGTTTCAAAAAAAATGTAACTTGTTCCTCCAAAGGCTTTGCCTCTGTGCTCAGTGACCTATGTTTGCTCCCTTTAAAACAATCTTTTGGTTTCAAACTTCTCATTATTATTTTTTTTCCAAATCTCCCTACTTTTGCCCCTTCCTGTCTCAATGATCCTCTCCAACCCCACAGCCCTCTGGGTTGAGAGTCTGACTTTTATCACTCCACCATAGGCTGTGTCTTCAGCTGCCCGGGCCCTAAGCTCGAGTGCCCTCCCTCAACCTCTCCACATCCTTTATTTTTCTCCTTTTAAGATGCTCTTTCAAACCCATTTCTTTGACCAAGCCTTTGCCCATCTGCTCCCATATCTCCCTATATAACATAAAACATACAGTGCAGAAGGAAGCCATTCGGTCCATCGAGTCTGCACCAACCCACTTAAGCCCTCACTTCCACCCTATCCCTGTAACCCAATCACTCCTAACCTTTTTGGTCATTAAGGGCAATTTATCATAGGCAATCCACCTAACCTGCACGTCTTTGGACTGAGGGAGGAAACCGGAGCACTCGGAGGAAACTCACGCAGACATGGGGAGAGAATGTGCAGACTCCACACAGACCGTGACCCAGCGGGGAATCGAACGGACCCTGGCGCTGTGAAGCCACAGTGTTATCTCACTTGTGCTACCGTGTTGCCCACTATGTGGCTCAGTGTAACATTTTGCTCCATAAAACTCCCGTTCAACATCTTTAGATGCCATATTACTTAAAAGCGCTGTGCAAATATAACTTCACAGTATCATTATGGTGCAGAAGGAGGCCCATTGTGTCTGCACCAGCTCTCCAAATGAGCATTTCACCCCGTGCCGTTCTCCTGGCTTGTCCCCTTAACTCTGCACATTGTTACTTTTTGAAAAAATAATCTCTGGATGCCTTGATTGAACCTGCCTATTTTCAGGCAGTGTATTCCAGACCCTGACCACTCGCGGTGTGAAAAGATTTTTCTCTCGTCATTTTTGCTGCTTCTTGCCAATGTCTTTTAAATCTGTGCCCCCTCGTTCTCAATCCTTTCACAAGTGGGACATCTATTCTGTCGAAGTCTCATGATGCTGCACACTTCCATCAAACCTCCTCTCGGCCTTCTTTTCCCCCAAGGAAAGGTGTTCCATCTTCTGCAGTTTCTCACTCGTGGAAACCGGAAACCATTCTCATCAACCTCTTCTGCACACTCTCCAAGGCATTACAATTTGTTGCTTTGCCTTCAGTTCAGAAAGTTGAGGGGGGCGGGTCGGATTGAGTGATTGGACAGAGTGGGTCCAGAGAAACTAAGTCCTGTGGTGGGGGCAATTGAGAACAAAGGAGATGTGCAGTTGGATCATTCTGGAATGAAATGAGGAATCTCCCCATCACACTAAAGGGCATTAAAAAATTTTTTAAAGTATCTTCACGCAGACTTTTTCCCCACTTTTTGGGAATATTGGGCCAGTTGTGAAAGGATTGCCAAGCTGGACCATGTTATGAACGGTCCTGCCGTTGGGCATGCACCCGGAGCTTCTGGTCCAGAGGTAGGGGTGCTTCCCACTGCACCACAAGGCCCCCTGAGTGGTAATGGAAATTGGGAACCCGTTACGCTCAAAGGCAGTGGGGGTCAATTGAAATATTCAAGGCTAAGATTAGTAGATTTTTATTGACTCTAAGGGTACGAAGAAAAGGCAAGACTCGAGGCTATCCGGTGGCCAAAATTTAAAAAAACAGATGCTAGAAATACTCAACAGATCGGGTAACATCTGTGGGGAGAAAGTTATTGCGTCATCACTTGAAACAGTAACTCTCCCCAGATCATTTATATAAATGATTTGGATATGGATGTAGGAGGGTTGATCAGTAAGTTGGCGGATGATAGTAAAATTGGTGGGGTGGTAAATAGTGAGGAGCCTTTGGTTACAGGAAGATACAGACTGACTGGTCAGGTTGGCTGATTAGTGGCAAATTGAATTCAATTGGGATAAGTGTGAGGTGATGCACTTGGGCAGGACAAACAAGGCAAAGGAATACATAATAAACAGGATCCTGGGAAGCACTGAGGATCAGAAGGACCTTGGTGTGCATGTACACCAGTCTCTTAAGGTAGCAGAGCAGGTGGTTACAGTGGTTAAGAAGGCATATAGTATACTTGCCTTTATTAGCCGAGGCATAGAGTTTAAGAGCAGGGAGGTTCTACTAGAACTGTATAAAACATTGGTTTGGCCAAAGCAAGAGTATTGTGTGCAGTTTTGGAATCCAGATTATGTGATGAATCTAATAGCATTGGAAAGGGTGCAGAGGAGATTTACCAGGATGTTGCCTGGGCTGGAGAGTTTTAATTATGAAGAGAGATTAGATAGACTCTGATTATTTTCCTTTGAGCAGAGGAGACTGAGGTGGGGGATATGATTGAGATGTATAAAATTATCAGGGGGCATAGCTGTAGTAGACAGGAAGAAGCGTTTCCCTTGTTGGAGGGATCAATGACCAGGGGCGGAAGATTTAATAACAATAATAATAATAACCTTTATTGTCACAAGTATGACGTTACTGTGAAAGGCCCCTAATCGCCACATTCTGACGCCTGTTCGGGTAAGCTGGTATGGGAATTGAACCCGTGCTGGCCAAGTGCATCACAAACCAGCTGTCTAGCCCACTGAGCTAAAGCAGGGCAGGTAGGGTATGGGGCAAGAGGTTTAGAGGGGATGTGAGGAAATACTTTTTCACCTAGATGGCGGTGGGAATATGGAACTTGCTGCCTGAAAGGGTGGTGGAGGCAAAGACCCTCATAACATTGAAGAAGTATTTAGCTGTACACTTGCGACCCCAAGGCATACAAGGCCATGCTGGGCATCTGCAGCATTTTCTATTTCAGATCTCCAGCATCTGCAGTACTTTATTCTTCTATTGGCATAGGTGGTTTCTGTGCTGTGGACTCTGAGTAACTGTATGCCACTCGTCTTGCCGTCTTTAGTAAATCACCAGGCCCCTCTCTGTTCATGCGCCCCCTTTCAAATGGTCCTCTTTTAATGAGTTGTTTTTCTTCTGCAGAGAGGAGACAAACTCAGTGGCAATCCCTGCCCGATATGTCGAGATCCAAAGATTCAGGTTGACCACCGGGTGAGCATTTCCAAACGCCTGCGGGCTTTAATACTTCCTGAGATGCGGGTGACTCCTGAAAGTCTGCTTTTTGCAACCCTTTCTGTATGTGTCTGAGAAGGTGGCCGTGGGGCTTCAAATAACCAGTTTGCAGCAATGACTTGCCATGCCTGCTTGAGGAGTTAACCACACAGTATGGCCTAGACCGAGTAAAGATGGCAAATACCCAAGAACATTTGCAGAGTAATAATAATAATATTTATTATTGTCACAAGTAGGCTTATATTACACTGCAATGAAGTTACCGTGAAAATCCCCCAGTCGCCAATCTGGCGCCTGTTCGGGTACACTGAGGGAGAATTCAGAATGTCCAAATTACCTAACAGCATGTCTTTCGGGACTTGTGGGAGGAAACCGGATCACCCGGAGAAAACCCACGAAGACACTGGGAGAACATGTAGACTCCGCACAGACAGTGACCCAGCGGGGAATCAAATCTGGGACCCTGGAGCTGTGAAGCAACAGTGCTAACCACTGTGCTACCGAGCTGCCCGGGTAGTTGGGTTTTCATGGTCATTTTCAATGTTGACAGCGCTCTTTGGGGGGCAATTGTAGCACACTGGTAATGCCAGTAGAAGCCCAGAGTAATGCTCGTCATGTGTTCAAATCCCATCCTGGAATTGGGAATAAAGTTCTCGTCCCACTGATAATTAAACTACCAAAATAGCCATTTTTAGGAAAGGAAATTTACTGTCCTGCAGCAGTGTGATTAAATATTAACTGCCCCATGAAAGTTGCCTAACCAGCCAGTCAGATGTAGACCGCTCACCATCACCTGCTCAAGAGCGATTGGGGATAGGTAATAAATGCTGGCCTTGCTCGCGAAGCTCATATTTCATAGAACATAGAAAATAGGATCAGGAGAAGGCCCTTCGAGCCTGCTCCGCCATTCATTCCGATCATCCAACTCAATAGCCTGATCCGCCTTGCCCCCCCACATCCTTTGATCCCCTTAACCCCAAGAGCTATATCTGACTGTTTTTTGAAAGCTTACAATGTTTTCACCTCAACTACTTTCTATGGTAGTGAATTCCACAGGCCGACCACTCTGGGTGAAGACATTTCTCCTTGTCTCGGTCTTAAACGGTCAACTCCAGATCCTCAGATTGTGACCTCTGGTTCTGGACCCACCATCCGGAACCGTTTGGTATTTAAAAAAGGAAATATTTTTCTCTCACTTGTGGAAATTTACAATTCTGTTCTTCGTGTTCAAATTCCTCACTGTCCAGCTCTTATTTCTGCAATTGCCTCCAACCCTCAGTGAGCTGTGATCCAATTCTGTTTTTTTGCAAATCCCCAACTCCCTTTGCCCTGCCATTGGTTACCATGCCTTCCAGCTGTCTAGCCCCCAAGCTCTAGAATTCTCCCCCTAATCCTCCCTCTGTACATCTTGAGTAGATTTTTAAACCTACTCCCTTTCTCCAAGCTTTTGATCACTTACCCTGATCTCTGTAAGGATTCTATGAATCTAATCAAGGACTCAAGTGGTTTGTTGTTAAACATTTTTTAATGTTGTTGGGTGATTACCTATTAAGAAAGAATGGGCAGATTAGGGCTTTTTCATCTTGATTCAGCCGAGACTTCGAGGTTGGAGGCCTTCAAAATTGAGGATGCATTGGACAAATGTAATGCGGAAAGAATGTTCTGCTTGTGGGAGAAAATTGGTTTCATGAATCCAATAGGGAAATAAGGAAACATTTCCTCCACATGAGGGTGATTAGAATGTGGAATCCACTACCACAAAGGGATTTAAGTGAATATCTTTTTTTCCAATTCAGGGGCAATTTAGCATCCAATCCACCCCTTTCACATCTTTGGGTTGTTGGGGTGAGACCCATCAGACAAGGGGAGAATGTGCAAACTCCACACGGACAGTGACCCGGGGCTGGGATCGAACCCGGGTCCCTGGTACCATGAGGCAGCAGTGCTAACCACTGCACCACCATGCTGTCCAACATATGATGTATAAGTCCCAGCACAAATGCTTTGGCCCGAAAGGCCTGTTTCTGTTGTGTGTTCAGTATAATTCAGGAGTTACATTATTAAGAGAATGGCAAAACTAGGGCTGAGTTTATATTGTACTAACCGTATGATGCACCACTGAAACTCTTGGTTCCATTTCCTGCAGAATGTAAAGCTCCTGGAACAATTTATTTGTTCTCATTCTGGTACAATCTATCATCCGACCAGAACTGGTAAGCACCCAATTCATCACTTCATTTTGACTTTCAATACGTGGAGGTTCAATGATTAAACAAAATTAGAATTGACAAAACCAGCAAATCATGGCATTTTGTGGCTGAACACGACATACCAGAAAGCCACCAAGTCAATTTTGTGTCGATCATAGCCAGGGTGGAGAGGTTTCTGGGACTGCGCGAGTACAGTGGGTCTGACACTGTCCTTTTCTCCCCTCTGGGACTGGGTGGGACAGTGGGTCAGACACTGTCCTTTCCCCCTCTGGGACTGGGTGGAACAGTGGGTCAGACACTGTCCTTTCCCTCTCTGGGACTGGGTGGGACAGTGGGTCAGACACTGTCCTTTCCCCCTCTGGGACTGGGTGGGACAGTGGGTCAGACACTGTCCTTTCCCCCTCTGGGACTGGGTGGAACAGTGGGTCAGACACTGTAATTTTCCCTCTGGGACTGGGTGGGACAGTGGGTCAGACACTGTCCTTTCCCCCTCTGGGACTGGGTGGGACAGTGAGTCAGATACTGTCCTTTCCTCCTCTGGACTGTGGGGGTCAGGCACTGCCCTTGCCCCCATGGGGACTGTGGGGCATGGATAGGCACTGTTTCCCCCCCCCCCCCCCCCCCCCCCCCCCCCACCCCATTTGGACTGGTTGAGGCAGTTGGACAAGTTGAGGTTTGCTTCATCTTGACATTTATCCTGACATTGAGCACTTTGTAGGGAATGTTATTTGTGCAGTTGGACACTAATCTTCACTCAGTTCACCCTACGTTTTTGTGCCTAACCAGGTAGTTAGGATGTTGTTTTATTCTGTTACTGGGTAACTACTCTGCTTCATCTCATTCTCTATTTGATCCTAGGTGTCTGTATGAAACAGTACAAGAAGTTGACCAAAGCAGTACAGGATGCTAAGGATCATGGTAAGAAGCCTGGGCAATGGGGAACAGAATTATGCATAAATAAGGGAAAAGTGTTGCTAATTTGCTGTTGTCTCTTAATTTGGCTCTGTTTAATTACGTTTGCTCAAGAGTCGCCAGGTATCTTTCGATACCGCCACAAGGTTCAAAACCAAATACTGATCAAAGACTCGATACACCAGTTAGTAAGTTCAAAAGCAATGCTCATTTATTTACACACAGTCAAATATACTCATGCATTAGGGCAGCACGGTAGCATTGTGGATAGCACAATTGCTTCACAGCTCCAGGGTCCCAGGTTCGATTCCGGCTTGGGTCACTGTCTGTGCGGAGTTTGTACATCCTCCCCGTGTGTGCGTGGGTTTCCTCCCACAGTCCAAAGATGTGCAGGTTAGGTGGATTGGCCATGATAAATTGCCCTTAGTGTTGGGTGGTAACAACTTACTGGGTTGTGGGGATAGGGTGGAGGTGTTAACCTTGTGTAGGGTGCTCTTTCCAAGAGCCGGTGCAGACTTGATGGGCCGAATGGCCTCCTTCTGCACTGTAAATTCTATGATAATCTAAAACTCTACAACCTAAACTATCACTATTACTAAAAGCCTATACTTAGCTTCGGGTGCCCACTCAGTCAGATGAACAATGGCCGTTGCTCGGTTCTGAGGCTGCTGGGTTGAGCTGTTTACAGGATAGCAACTAGGAGCGTCTATCTCGTAGCGTGCGTTGACTTGGAACTTACTTGGTCTGGCATAGCTTTGGCAGGTTTCTCCTCGCTGAGAGCCAAGGCCAAGAGGGCGATTTTCTCTTGGGGAATCCTTTTTATATCCAAAAGGGCTTTGCGTGCTTTTGGGCGGGCCTTGAACCTGGCCTCAATTAATTGGCCTGTTTCTCAATCGTTCTTATCGATTTTCCTCCAATAGATGGGTGGGTTCCCTGGTTGCTGGGCGTGTCCTAGGTGGCCGTTGGGTTTGCTTTGTTTTAGTCTCCTCTGGCACCGGGGGGGTCTGTCTTAGCATTGTTTACCTAAATGTTGCCGTATTATTATGTAGATGGGTCTGCAGTATCATAGAACATAGAACATTACAGCGCAGTACAGGCCCTTCGGTCCTCGATGTTGCGCCGACCTGTGAAACCACTCTAAAGCCCATCTACACTATTCCCTTATTGTCCATATGTCTATCCAATGACCATTTGAATGTCCTTAGTGTTGGTGAGTCCACTACTGTTGCAGGCAGGGCATTCCACGCCCTTACTACTCTCGGAGTAAAGAACCTACCTCTGACATCTCTGTCCTATATCTATCTCCCCTCAATTTAAAGCTATGTCCCCTCGTGCTAGATATCACCATCTGAGGAAAAAGGCTCTCGCTGTCCACTCTATCTAATCCTCTGATCATCTTGTAGGCCTCAATTAAGTCACCTCTTAACCTTCTTCTCTCTAACGAAAGCAGCCTCAAGTCCCTCAGCCTTTCCTCATAAGATCTTCCCTCCATACCAGGCAACATTCTGGTAAATCTCCTCTGCCCCTTTCCAATGCTTCCACATCCTTCCTATAATGCGGCGACCAGAATTACACGCAATACTCCAAATGCGGCCGCACCAGAGTGTTGTATAGCTGCAACATGACCTCATGGCTCCTAAACTCAATCCCTCTACCAATAAAAGCTAACACACCGTACGCCTTCTTAACAACCCTCGGTCTTGTCTGAGAGCTATAGCTCTAATCAACAGACCTTGCACCTGCTTGCTTTTTCGGTATTGTCCAATTTTACCTGCATTCTTTGCAAAGTGTCCATTTTATAATCAGGACGTGGCCATCCCAGATGGTTACACACCCTCCTTGTGATCCTCAATGTGAAGCTTCACATTACTGCGTCGTCTTCGTCCACTGACCAAACGGGGCATCCATAATCAGGCTCTACTCTGCCTTGTCCTATGAAACAAATCATTTTAAATACATACATTATTATAAAACTCTACAGGGCGCTATGACAATGCATGCATTACAGAAAAATAAAAAAAACTGGAACCTCTAACTATCCTCAATAAACTATCCTCACTCAACAATCCCCAAAATAATCTATAACATCTTGAACTGTACAAAATAGCAGCACACAAATTTCTCTAGCCTGGCAGTCAGGTTTACATTTCTTTATTTAACAGAATACATAAAGAGAAACAGATGCACTTTAATTCATGTCAAGGGGTTCAGGGGTTTGGTGGAATCCAAAAATGGGGGACCTAAACCTGTATACCGGGGTGCGAGAGCGGTAGGCCCCCTTTCTACATTTCCTGACTAAGTGTCTGCATGACACTGCAAAGTATCGCCAGTACTAAGAGGGCTTCTATTACATACGATAGTGAGTACCAGGTGATAAACCTATCACACCAGGTCGGGGTATTGTTAGCTGTCGCGGGGCTAGCTATCTCTGGGTTCTGTGTATTGCGGGGGTGGGAATCATTCCCGGCTTGTGTGGTAGGGGTCAGGGGGGTAGCGTCCGCGCGCAACTGAAGGAATCCCGCTAAAATCCAGGTGAACATGACGGAAGTCATCTTCATCTTTCTGTCTTCTTCTTTGTCTTCCTCTGGGGTTCCTGAGGTTCCGGAGTTCGGTGAACACAAGCATAATATCTGTTATTATCTTGCTTAAGATCTCGTATGCCTGTCTGTCTGTCCTTTGTTGTCAATCTCCCTTTATAATTGGTCACCATCTGTGACACCCTCATTTAAAAATATTAAAAAACATTTTTTTAAAAACCAAATATTTGGGACAAGACATCCGAGAAAAATACTGACTTAGTGCGAGCTGTCTCGCAGCCTGTGCGATCTACCATCCTAGTGTTTGAGGATGGAAAAAGCATACGGAAGCAACCTAAGGGTCGCCAAAACCAGACAAAAGAATTTTGAACGTAACAAACCGAAATGGGTTGCGGCGGGTAAGAAATGGGTGGAATCCCCGGGTAGGACGGTGATCAATGCCGTATGGACTCTACCTGAGCGTAGCTGACCAGAGGGGGGGTCCTCAGGCAGGGCGGGGACCAGCGCCGTTTCTCCACTGCCTGAGCAAGAACGGGTAAGAATGTGGTCGTCGTGGGGGTTGCCTTGTCTGCTGACAAACTTGTACTAAACTCGTTTCTGTTGACAAACTAGTTCCTCTAACAGGCATTGGGCGTCAAAGGAGTGGTGACGTGGGGCCGTGAAAAACTTTCAAGTTTACAAACAACACGAACATTAACACTAACAACCAAACATATAACAAACATGGCGCAGGTTCCATCAGAAAGGACACCGTATCGCTCCATCGGTTCCTTTTTCTGCATCATCTGGACACCTCGCTGCTCAATAGCGAACAGGGTCCCAAAGGGATTTGTTTGGTGGGAGTCAGACTCTATGTCATCATCTTCGCCCGGCTGCTAAACTCTTGACTGTAGTAATCGTGCTAAACTTCTTGGGGCAAATTGGGGTCCATCTCATCATTCTGGATGAGCCTGAACGAATTGTCTCGGTGCCAGAATCGTGTGTCGAGGTTGGAGCTACTAGGTTTCAATCCGTAATCATCGGGCGGTGGGTCTGGGTCAGGGGCTTTGATACATGTAATCTCGAAGGGGTCAGTGGAATCATGCTCGGATTCGCTGGGAGTGGGGCCTGGTGCAGGGGGATAATCGTAACGTGGTGTGCTGTGGCTATCGTCATCGTGATCGCTATCACTGTCGCTGCTGGTTGAAGGAAGGGAGAGGTGGAGTCGTGCCTCTGGGGGTGGAGTTGAAGTCATGTCTGAGGACGGGCTGGACTGGTTGGGGGAGGGTAGGAAAACATCATCTGTGGGCGGGGCGTGCTCTGCTGCTGTGAGCAGGCTGTGGTGTGTGTGGCTATTCTACGAGCCATAAGCCTTGAGCTGGTTTATGTGAAACTGAGGATTCTTTTGCAGCCAGTCCGGATGAAATGATCAGTCGCAACACCTCGTAACTTTAACAGCTGTTTATTTCTCGGCGCCGGGGCTAGGACCACTGTGTGTCTCAAGAGTCACAATAGCAAGCCAAAGTCAATACATCTAACAGCAGTTCTTATACAGTTTTTGGCTCATTTCTGAGGGCAGCTCCCTCGCATTCCTATCTGTGCTCTCAGCTCAATTATAATTCAGCCCCCCTCAATTATAATTATCTTTAAGCCTAGTGCACCCATTCCCAAGGCCGTTACTGCAATTTGTCTGGTTCAAAAACAAGTGACCTCAGCCTGTCTTGGCATTCCTTCACACAAAGCTTTATCTAACATTTTGTTTTTCCCCTAAAGTTTGATTCTACCGCCAGACTACGTCATTCTATAGCTTGAGCCTGCTTGAGCCATATTCTCATTTATCGATCATCAGCCAAATTCTCAAAACCACGCAGACTTGCCATTGGGATATGTAATCTTGTACACCGAGGGGCTGACTTTGTCCGAAATGGAGTACAGTCCGGAGAATTTAGGGGAAAGGAATGAACTGGGATTGTATAGGGAAACCATCACTTGCTGCCTACTGCAAACTCAGTGGCGTCTACTGTTTTGTCGAAACAAGCCTTGCTCTGTTTCTTTCTGGTCCCAAGTCTCACAGCTGGGCTGCCTTTATGTTCTCTATCAATTGTTGTACAGCATTTTCATGCGTGAGGGCTGTGACTGCGGGGCTGGCCAAATCCAGTCTTAATAAATACTCTGTCCCTTTCATGGGGCGTCAGGTCATGAGGGTGTGGTGGGTGTATCCTGTGGACATGGATACCGTGTTCCTTAGAAACATTAAAGCAATTGGGAGAACTGAATCCCAGGTGCTGTTATTCTGCTGAAGCATTTTCCTGAGGGTGGCTTTTAATGTCCTGTTCATCCTCTCTACAATACAACTTGACTGGGGGTGGTATGCAATGTGAAACTTTTGTCGAATGCCGAAAATTGTAAGGACGTTTTTCATTACACGTCCTGTGAAATGGGAGCCTTGATCGGATTCTATACTGGGGGGGAAAGCTCCATCTTGTAAAGATGTGCTGTGTTAGTATTTTAGCTGTTGTCTTGGCCATATTAGTTCTCGATGGAAATGCTTCCACCCATTTTGTGAAGGTGTCTATGACCACCAACGCATACTTATAACCATTTCTGCAAGAGGGTAGGGATCCTATATAATCTATCTGTAGATTTGTCCAGGGTCCATTAACGGGGCGGGTATGACTAAGTTGAGCCTTTTTCGCATATCTGTCCGGATTGTTCTGGGCACAGATCAAGCAATTCTCTATGTAGTGGGTAACATCAGCTTTTAAATCAGGCCACCAGCAGAGCGGTCTGAGGTGGGTTCAATACCTTGGTGTCCATGATTGTCGTGGAACTGACAAATGATCTGGTTCCTGTCCTGGCTGAGAACTATATAAATGCCATCCTTTAAAATCACACCGTCATGTGTGGTTATTGCACTCTTGTATTTATCATATGGGGCTGGGAAGGTTCCCTTTAAAACTTCCCTGAGTTTCTCGTCCTCTTTCTGTGCCTTTGCTAGATCCTGAATATTGGTCTGTGAGACCTGAACTGCGTGTACTGGGGTGCTTTCGGGGGGGGGGTTCCAAAGATAACCATGCCTGGAGCCTGCCTTCGCTAGGGCGTCTGCTTTAACATTACCAGTGGGGGGAACAACGGTGATGACTGCGAACCTTAATTATTCCATATTTTCTATCCTTCGCTGTCTTTAAGATATGGCCGAGTAATGGGGCTGAGGGTAGGGGTTTACCGTCCGCGGAAACAAATTCTCGTTTCCCACAGGGGTAGGAATTCCGTCAAACTATTGCATACGTACAAGCTGTCCGAATAGATGTCTGCTGGGGTGGTCTACAATATAAGCGACTGCTGCCTACGAGCCTAAGTGTCCTGGCAACTTTAATGAGATCTCATCTAATTGGTCATGGCGTTCCTGGAGGAGCACGGCCGAAAGGGTTCGGTCGGTGCTTGCTACTTCGATAGCGTACGGGGAAAGTGGATCTGGGACCTGTAATTCAGGGGCTGTGCTGAGTGCTCTTTTTAAAGCATCCACACCACCCGTGTGCTGTGGAAGCCATTCCCAAGGTGCCTGCTTCTTGAGAAGTTCGGAAAGGGGTGCTGCTTTAGTGGCGAAACCGTCAATATGGTTTCGGCAGTAGCCAACCAGTTCTAAAAATGACTGGAGGGCTGAGACATTGTGGGGAAGGGGCAATTTGACGATCGAGTCAATTCTCTTTTGCTCGACCTCGCGTTTACCATGTGTGATCACTGTTCCCAAGTAAATCTCTTTCTCTTTCAAAATCTGGGCCTTCTTGGGGTTGACTTTACAACCAATTTCTTTTAGGAGCCCTAGGAGTTCGGCGAAATGTGCTCTACCTTTCTGTCTGTGTGTAGTAACAAGACGTCTACGTACTGGACCAGACAATCGGGGCTGGAAAAGTTTGCTAATCCTTTTGCCAGCTGTCGGTGGAAAATGGAGGGGTAGCTGTGGAAGCCTTGTGTAAGGCACGTCCATGTCCCTGGAATGTGAAGGTGAATTTGTACTGGCACGCTTTAGCCAATGGAATGGACCAAAAGCCATTACTAATGTTCAAAACCGAAAAATATTTTGACTGGAGTCCCTGTTTGAGCATGGTCTCGGGACTCGTGGCTACGGTGGGGGCTGCTGCTGGGGTTACTTTATTCAATTCTAGGAGCGTCTATCTCGTAGCGTGCGTTGACTTGGAACTTACTTGGTCTGGCGTAGCTTTGGCAGGTCTCTCCTCGCTGAGAGCCAAGGCCAAGAGAGCGATTCTCTCTTGGGGAATCCTTCTTATACCCAAAAGGGCTTCGTGCGCTTTTGGGCGGGCCTTGAACTTGGGCCGTTTCCCAATCATTCTTTCGATTTTCCTCCAATAGAGGGGTGGGTTCACTGGTTGCTGGGCGTGTCCTAGGTGGCCGTTGGTTTGCTTTGTTTTAGTCTCCTCTGGCGCCGGGGTGTCTCTTAGCGTTGTTTACCTAAATGTTGCCTTTTGTTCCCAGGAATGGCTCATTAGTATGTAGATGGTTTTGCGGTATCAGTCTTGTCTGAGAGCTACAGCTCTAATCAACACACATCTTGCACCTGCTTGCTTTTTCGGTATTGTCCAATTTTCCCTGCATTCTTTGATGTGGCCATCCCAGATGGCTACAAAAGAAAGAGGGTGTGGAGAAATCCTAGTTCTTTTACTTTGTGAATTGTCTGGATTTAAAGCTCTGCTGTGGGGTACTTCAGATAATGTAATAAGTTTGACCCTCTATTGATCCTATGGGTAATTGGGGGCCTGTTGGCTCAGTTGGCCAGATGGCTAGAGTGTGGTGCAGATTAATGGCCAACAGCGTGGGTTGGATTTCCATTCCGGGGGAGGTAGACTTGGGACTTGCCTCCTTTCCGTCCCTGGGAGTGGAAAACAATAACCAACCACCACTGACACGAAGAAAGCTGATAAGAAACCAGCTCAGGGACTTCCGGTTGTGGCCATGCCTGGATAGGTCGCACGTTCGGCAGCTCCCGCCGGGAACGGACTTTTGGGCTCTCTAGAGGGGCCCCAACGGCACTTGTTCGACGGCTTCCAGTGTTGGAAGATGACAGCAGGGTCCCCCCGACAGTATATGGATTGGACCAGGAGTGGAGCGGTGAAAAAAGGGATCTTGGAGCAGCGAAAAGGGAGAGGGAAAAAAGCAATATGGCGGCGGGTGGAGACCAAGCAGCATGGGCGCAGTGGTCGCAGGAGCAGTAGGGGTTTCTTAAACGCTGCTTTGAGGAGCTGAAAACCGAAATGCTTGCGCCAATGAAGGCGGCGATTGAGAAGCTGGTGGAGACCCGAGAGGTGCGGCAAAAAGCCTTGGAGAACGAGGACAAAATCTTGGGCCTGGCGGTGAAGGTGGAGGCACACGAGGCTCTGCACAAGAGGTGGGCGGAAAGATTTGAGGACCTGGAGAATAGGTCGAGGAGGAAGAATCTTCGGATTCTGGGTCTCCCTGAAGGAGTGGAGGGGCCCCATGCCGGGGCATATGTGAGCACGATGCTCAATTTGCTGATGGGCTCAATTGCCGAGGCCCCTGGAGCTAGATTGGGCGCACCGGGTCCTGGCAAGGAGACCCAAGGGCTGTAGTGGTGAGGTTTCACCGCTTTATGGACAGTGTATCTTGAGATGGGCCTAGAAAGAGTGGAGCAGCAGGTGGGAGAACACGGAGATCCGAATCTACCAGGACTGGAGTGCAGAGGTGGCCAAGTAGAGAGCTGGCTTTAATTGGACTAAGGCGGTGCTCCATCGGAAGGGGGTGAAGTTCGGTATGCTGCAGCCAGCGCGATTGTGGGTCACATTCCAGGATCGGCACCACTATTTCGAAACGCCGGAGGAGGCTGAGTTTTATACAGGCTGAAAAGTTGCACTCAAATTGAGGGTTTGTTGTTGGGGGGAGGGGGGAGAATGTTTGCTATATATATGGTTTTAACTACGTGTAGGGAATGTTCCCTGGGTTGGGTGCTGGTTGGGGATGGGTGAACGGATTTGATGGGGAGAGTGTGGGCGTCGGTGTTGGAGGGAGGGGAGGCGCGGGGATGGGGAATTGAGGTAAGGCCGCAAAAGGAGCTGCGCCAGAGGGGGTGGGGCCGGCTCAGGAAAGCGCGGGCTTTTTCCCGTGCTAGGGAAGGACGAAGGTGGGGGGGCGGTACTGGAGAGGAGCGCACACTGACTGCCAGGGAGGAGGGGGAATCGATGGGAAGGCAGGAGAGGCCGGAGTCAGCTGACTTACGGGCGTGTTATGGGGGGAGCAAAGGAGCTAGATATGGATCGAGGGGGGCGGGAGATAGGGTTGCTGCATTGGCCAAAGGGGAACTGGAAATAGGAGGTGGTCGGGGCGGGGGTCCGCTGTCCGGGAAGGTGTGGGAGGCCGAGAAAAGGAGATGGCTAGTCGGCGGGGGGGGTGGGGGTGGTGGTGTGTGTGTGAGCAGCCCCCCAATCCGGCTGATAACCTGGAACGTGAGGGGCCTGAATGGGCCGGTGAAGAGGGCTGTGAGGGGCCTGAATGGGCCGGTGAAGAGGGCCCGAGTGTTCGCGCACTTAAAGGGACTGAAGGCAGACGTGGTCATGCTTCAGGGGACACATTTGAAGGTGGCAGATCAGATTTGGCTGAGAAAGGGATGGGTAGGACAGTTATTCCATTCGGGGCTGGATGCGAAGAACAGAGGGGTTGCAATACTGGTGGGGAAGCGGGTGTCATTTAAGGCAAAGAATATTGTAGTGGATAATGGAAGTCGATACGTGATGGTGAGTGGTAGGTTGCAGGGGGTGCGGGTGGTATTGGTAAACTTATACGGCCCGAACTGGGATGATGCGGGATTTATGAAGCGCATGCTGGGTTGGATTCCGGACCTGGAGGTAGGAAGCTTGATAATGGAGGGGATTTCAACACGGTGCTGGATCCAGCATTGGATCGCTCAAGGTCCAACACGGGGAAGAGGCCGGCTGCAGCCAAGGTGCTTAGGGGGTTTATGGACCAGATGGGGGGAGTGGATCCATGGAGGTTTGCCAGGCCCCTGGCCAGGGAATTCTCATTCTTTTCCCATGTACATAGAGCCTACTCCCGGATAGATTTTTTTCTTTTGAGTAGGGCGCTCATCCCAAAAGTGGAGGGAACGGAGTATTCGGCCATAGCCAACTCGGACCACGCCCCGCACTGGGTGGAGCTGGAGTTAGGAGAGGAGAGGGACCAGCGCCCGCTGTGGCGTCTTGATGTGGGATTACTGGCGGATGAGGAGGTGTGCGGGAGGGTACGGGGGTGCATTGAGAGATACTTGGAGGCCAATGACAACGGGGAGGTGCAGGTGGGGGTAGTCTGGGAGGCGCTGGTCAGGGGAGAGCTAATCTCCATTCGGGCCCACAGGGAGAAGAGAGAGAGGAGGGAGAGGGAGAGGTTGGTGGGGGAGATGTTAAGGGAGACAGAAGATATGCAGAGACCCCCGAGGAGGGACTACTCTGGGAGCGGCGAAGCCTCCAGACGGAGTTTGACCTGTTGACCACAGGGAAAGCAGAGGCACAGGGGCCGATGTACGAGTATGGGGAGAAGGTGAGCCGGATGCTGGCAAACCAGCTTTGTAAGAGGGAGACAGCGAGGGAGATAGATGGAGTTAAGGATAGCGGGGGGAATACGGAGTGCGGTGAGAGTAAATTAGGTATTCAAGGACTTCTATGAGGAGCTGTACAGATCTGAGCCCCCAGCGGGGGGGGAAGAGGGGATGTGACGATTTTTGGATCAACTGAGGTTCCCGAGGGTGGAGGAGCAGGAGGTGGCTGGTTTCGAGGCACCAATTGGGCTGGAGGAGCTGGTTAAAGGATTGTGGAACATGCAGGCGGGTAAGGCCCCGGGGCCAGATGGGTTCCTGGTCGAGTTTTATGGGAAATATGTGGACCTGCTAGGCCCGTTGCTAGTGAGGACTTTCAATGAGGCACGGGAGGGGGGGGGACCCTGCCCCCGACAATGTCCGGGGCGCTGATCCTGAAGCGGGACAAGGACCCACTGCAACGTGGGTCGTATAGACCGATCTCACTCCTCAATGTGGATGCTAAGTTGCTGGCTACGAGTATTGAGGACTGTGTCCTGGGGGTGATCCATGAGGACCAGACGGGATTTGTAAAGGGCAGACAGTTAAACACTAATGTGCGGAGGCTCCTCAACATGATTATGATGCCATCGGTGGAGGGAGAAGCCGAGGTAGTGGCAGCTATGGACGCAGAGAAGGCCTTCGACCGGGTGGAGTGGGAGTATCTTTGGGAAGTGTTGCGGAGGTTTGGGTTTGGGTTCATCAGCTGGGTCAGGCTGCTATATAGAGCCCCGGTGGCGAGTGTGGCTACGAATCGGCGGAGGTTGGAGTACTTTCGGCTGTACCGAGGGACGAGGCAGGGGTGCCCCCTGTCCCCCTTGTTGTTTGCATTGGCAATTGAGCCTTTGGCCATGGAACTAAGGGAGTCCAGGAAATGGAGGGGATTGGAACATCGGGTGTCGCTGTATGCGGACGACCTGTTGCTGTATATGGCAGATCCAGTGGAGGGGATGGCGGAGGTCATGCAGATCTTAAGGGAGTTTGGGGACTTCTCGGGCTATAAGCTCAACGTAGGGAAAAGTGAGCTCTTTGTGGTGCATCCAGGGGACCAGGGAAGGGGGATAGATGACCTACCATTGAAGAGGGTGGAAAGGAACTTTCGGTACTTGGGAATCCAGGTGGCTGGGAGTTGGGCGGCAGTTGGTGGAGCAGATGGAGGAGAATTTCAGAAGATGGGATGTGCTGCCACTCTTGCTAGCGGGCAGGGTACAGTCGGTTAAAATGATGGTCCTCCCGAGGTTTCTGTGTTCCAGTGCCTTCCCAAGGTTGATGATTACCAAGGTTTTTTTTAAACGGGTAGGTTGGAGCATCATGGGTTTCGTGTGGGCAAATAAGACCCCGAGGGTAAAGAGGGTGTTTCTGGAGCGTAGCAGGGACAGGGAGGGCTGGCGCTGCCGAATCTGTGCAGCTATTATTGGGCAGCCAGGATGGTTTGGTCCCTGATTCGGGAGAACCATCGGTTCGTCCCGGGAAGGATGAATGGGGGGTTTCGGAGCTGGCATCGGGCAGCGTTTAGAAGAATGGGGGACCTGTTTATAGATGGGACATTTGCGAGCCTAGGGGTGCTGGAGGAGACGTTTGGGTTACCCCCGGGAAATGCGTTCAGGTATATGCAGGTGAGGGCGTTTGTGAGGCGGCAGGTGAGGGAATTCCCGTTGCTCCCGGCACGGGATTCATGACAGGGTGATTTTGGGTGTATGGGTCGGAGAAGGCAAGGTTTCGGCGATCTATCAGGAGATGAAAGAGGCGGCCTCGGTAGAGGAGTTAAAGGGCAAGTGGGAGGAGGAGCTTGGGGGTCTGTGGGCTGATGCCCTGAGTAGGGTTAATTCCTCTTCCTCTTGCGCCAGGCTCAGCCTAATACAATTTAAGGTTACTCACAGAGCGCATATGACAGGGGTGAGGTTGAGTAGGTTCTTTGGGATGGAGGACAGGTGTGGGAGGTGCTCGGGAAGCCCGGCAAATCACGTCCACATGTTCTGGTCGTGCCCGGCACTGGATGGGTTCTGGAGGGGTTTCGCAAGGTCTATGTCCAAGGTGGTGAAAGTCCAGGTCAAACCGAGCTGGGGGCTGGCACTATTTGGGGTAACGGATGAGCCGGGAGTGCAGGAGGCGAAAGAGGCCGGTATCCTGGCCTTTGCATCCCTGGTAGCCCGGCGAAGGATCTTGCTATTATGGAAGGACGCAAAGCCCCCCAGTGTGGAAGCCTGGATAAATTACATGGCAGGGTTCATTAAGCTGGAGAGGATAAAGTTTGCCTTGAGAGGGTCTGTGCAGGGGTTCTTCAGGCGGTGGCAACTGTTCCTAGATTATCTCAGTGTGTAAGGTCAGCAGCAGCCCAAGGTTTGGGGGGGCTTCCCCAAGGGTGCCTTTGAAAGTTATATGGGGGGGGGGTTAGTATATACGGGGGAAACCCAATGTATAAATTTTGTATTATTTTCGATTGTTGTGTGTGTTCTTTTTGTTATGGGTGGGTGGGGGGGGTTTGTTAAAAACTGTTGGAAAAATTTGAATCAACATTTTTTTAAAAAAGAAACCGGCTCAGGGTGAAGCATCAGTGAGCCTATGACCTGCAGATCACTCATAATGAACTCTGGTGTGTAGTCCTTTCATCTATGCAAAAGGGATTCAATTTTAGCAGAGTGAGGAAATGAAAGGTTCTATTCCAAGAATCGCTTGAGTTTTCAGATTCTCCCTGGGGCTGCGTGGCTTTGCTCTGGTTCCCTCCCATAGTCCAAAGATGTGCAGGTTAAGTGGATTAGTTATGCTAAATTGCCCCTTAAGTATCCATGGGGTTAGAGGGATGGGGTGTGGGCCTAGGTAGGGTGCTCTTTCAGAGGATCAGTGCAGACTCGATGGGCCAAATTGGCACCCTGCACTGTAGTGATTCTATGACTGCATTGGGAGACTGAAGGGTAAAGTAATAAATGGATTCTTCAAGGATTGGTTCTTGAGTAGTCTTAAATGCACCTTGCCCATTTGAACTGGACATACACCCCAGTGACCCGCTGCTGCTAATTCCATTTCCTAATTTTGTCTATTGCAGGTTTGCTTGCATTCCAGGTCCCGCACATCGAGATCAATCCGGACGATTATTCTGTTTCCCATGGGGCGGTGGGCAAAACCCCACCCCCACCCCATCAGGAGGGACCCTGGTACAGCTGGTATCAGTGGCAAGAGCCACCTGAGAAGGAGATTGCTCGGATTCGTAAGATGTACAAACCCTTTCTGAAGGAGAACATCACTCAAACGTCAACTAAAACACCATAGCTTTTTAATATGGTCCCATCAACTACTGATCAAGCTATGTGCACATGGTTCCGGGCACGTTTGGCTAAATTGTTTGAATAAAATGTGAAAAGCAGTCTGTGATTCGGCTTACTCCCTGCAGTATGTGATGCATTGGGAATTGATACAGTATATCCTGCCTCAATCTGAGCCATTCCATGTTGAAGATTGGGCTGCAGTTAATTTAAATATTTAACATTTAAGCATTTATAGTTGAGGGAGCAGAGCTTTGGGGATGACCGTTGGAAAGGAGTTCAGAGATTTATTTGGATGGTAGCATGGTGAGCAGGAATTCCGATCTCTGGAGAGGTTTAAAAGGAATTCAAAATTGAGGCTTTCGTGAAGAGTAGAAAATGTGTGGTCCTACTATAGGGAAGTACAGTGCGGTGGAGTAAATGCAAATGTGCTTTCTCTTTCTCCCACCCCCAAACTAGCAGAGCATATGCAGTGAATAAAATCCATGCTTGCTACTTCACTCTGCTTTTAGAGACTAACACTGGGCGAGAGAAATTAGCCCAGATAAATCAGAGCAAAAAGAATTCCACAAATAAATGTGTTGCCATTCTTGTGACAAAGTAAATATTGCGCCTACGAATAATGATAATTGAAAATGTCACACTTACAGCCAATAAGTGGCTCTTAATTATCAATAACATTACACTTGGGTTCGGCTGAAGCTACAGAACATTCAGAAAAGTGTTAAATCAAAAACTTTAAGGATAACACTGAATACACGTGCTGTCGTTTGGGTATAGAGGAAATTCAAGTTGAATATCTGTTTGAAACAAACCTGTTGCACTTTAACCTGGTGTTGTAAGACTTCTCAACTGTGCTCACCCCAGTCCAATGCCAGCATCTCCACATCATACCTGTTCTAGTCCTGCCTTGAGCTTTTCATCCAAAGATGTGCATGTGGTTTTTGAGTTTCAATTTCCTGTTCTGAATAAAAACTACCGTTGTAAATCTAGCATGCAACATAGCTCAAAGGACTGTCTTGTACTCTTAACCCGTGGCCTTCCTCACCAAGAATACCTCGGACAATGAGCAGCTAGGAGAGGTTAAGCAAAGGGGCACAATATCAGTCAGTCACTACCACGTAACACTCCGGCTAAGCATAATTCATTTAACAAGCATGTGCCCTAATAATTTTACCACTTTAAATTATAAAATCCAGTTCTTTGCATTGAATCTCCTATTCTAATTATTAAATACTCAATATAAAAACAGATGGCAGCATCTTTCAAAGGAAGTATTTTCGTGTAAAATAATTTTATTTGTATGCTTAAAGATTGTGGTTTTTGTTCGCCATTCAATTTTTAAAAAAAAACAATCCTGCAAAGCAAATGGACCAAATGGTTAGTTCTACTTGCCACAGGATTAGTGCAAATGCAAAGTAGAATATTCCTTGGTAAAGGAGAAAAAAAAGTGTCACACGTCCACCATGCAATCACAAACTTGATCCAAGGGTCTGGAGCGGATTTAAAAACACTGTTGGATCAAACTGCTGTAACATTTAGTCAGCCCCATCCATATATTTGAGCCGCTCCACAGGGCTTATCCCATACACTTGTGCAGCACAGGTAATCATAACCTGACATGGGAATTGTAATTGCAAGTCATATTCCACCACTGATGAACAAATAAGAGTTTGTGATAATATGAGTGATCGGTGTTGGAAGAGACTAACATTTTTCACTGCTTCAGACTCATTTATTCCACTTCTCCCCTGCCTTCCCACTGGCAGCAGCAATCTAGGGAAGGCACAAAGTGGGTTAAATGCAGAACAAAGCAGCTTATCTTATCAGGCTCCCGGGACTAGTTTGAGCATAGGTTTGATGCAGAGTAAAGCTTGGTCCAAAGTGTGCCTCAACATTCCTTCCTTTATGGCAGTTCAAATTTTTGAGTCATTGAGCAAACAAATACAGCCACTTTGCTGCTGTGATAGTGAGACACTACGTTATCTGCATCTCATTTAACATGATCTCATTCAACATGAAACACTTTCAGGTCTCTTGCAAGCATGCTAAATTCCAAGTACAGGTATGCTCAAGCTGGCTTGAATTGCAGTAAACAAGCGAAAAGGGCAGGAATCGCTCATGTTCCATATTAAAATCATAAATGCATACAAAATAGATTTTAAAAATCCAGTTCCGGTCTTTGCATTTAGCTCTACAGCCATAAGTCACAACTGGGTGTGACTCACTCACTGCTCTGGCTGGATAGCAGCCTGTAATTCCATTTCTCCCATTCCCAGGAGTGGTTAACAGCAACTAAACTTAATTCCCAGTGCTGGATTTTCTTTTCGGGTAAATGTGGGTGAAATATAGGTTTGAGTGATGCCATGGAGGAGCAACATCACATTTCTGGCTGGTTTCCGTGTGTTCCCTTATGAAACCACTTGATAGATCAGGAATTGTTATATCCAGAATCTAATTTTTACTGATTAAATGTTACAACTTGACAGCAATGGCTAACCACCAGACAGTGTTGCTGCTGCTGTTATCTCTGGAGAGGTTTTTGAGGCAGCTTTATTTTCCGGTCAATTAATTTCAGATCCATCCTGTGGCCTGTGAGGGAGCTCAACTCTGCCAGCAAGCTGGATGTTAGTTTAACACAGACTGTGTGTCAATGCATCTTTGGGTCCCATTCATCTCCCTCCAAATTGCCCTCAAGTGAAATTCACCAAATAAGGATCAGACTGATCTGTCAAGGAACAGCAGCGTTAGATGCTGCCACTCTTGAATGAAAAAGACCCAAGCAAGACACCGATCTCTGACCTGAAATACAAAAGGCCTGTTCTCTCTTTCCTCTTTCTCCCCCCCCCCCTAATTGATGGCAAAGTACAGCAGGCCCATCAGTGTTTGGACAGGAGGGGCAAGTGCTTCAAACTCAGAATTCAGTTCTGAAGAGCCCATCCAGAATGTTAAATCTGTCTCGCCTCATCTGGATGCTGACTGACCTGTCCATGTCCAGCATTATTTTAATATATTTTCAGCATTTTACCATCTTTTATTACTCAGAGGGCACTCTGCCACCCCAAAAGAGAAGTGAACACTTGTGGATCATAAATTGAAAATAGTTCTTGTTTGGCATTTTTTTTTTTTTAAGTATTAAAGACAACATCAAGTAGAAGGCTGCAGATTGTCATAAATAATTTCTGCATCTCTCAATGTGAGGCTTCTTCACATCTGGCTGTAGTGAGTTCGTAATATTGCCGAGGTGGCCGGAAGGATGTGAGCCTGCAAGCCTGCGGTTTCAATCCTTCTGCTTGCGGTTGATGGTTTCTCCCAGTGCCTCAAGCACCTCACGCTTGTAGTCGTCAAAGTTGCCATCAATCTGGTCTACTGACTGCTCCTCCACTACCCAGAGCTGGCAGTTCGTCTCAGTGATCAGCCGGGCATCATGGCTCACGATGATTACAGCTATGCAAGGAGAAGGGAAGAAATATTACAGCACAGGCCATGCATCAGAGTAACAGTCTGTGCTGGGATTATGCTAGCCGTCCTGCACTATATTGTCATATGGCTATGTATCAGTCTAGGTTGAACTAACAGCACCAGACGTTATTAACATATTGTGCATTATGCAGAAATGTCGTGTATCAGCATTAGCCGGTGCTGAATTAACACGAGCAGCGTCCTTTACATTGGCAAAGGTGTGGAAGAATACAGGGAAGGGGGAGAAAGAGCTAGGATTTCCCCGTTCCGATCTACCAACTCCTGTGAGTGGCAAGGAATGAATCTGGCTTGTCTGATATTCAAAACTTAAAGTTCACCAATGGAAAGTAACCATTTCGTTTTTGAAGGCAGTGGAAGGGCAGGGGTGGTGGGGTACAGAAAGAAACAAAGGGAAAATGTCTGCCACTGGTTGCTATATACTGATCTCTGCTGAAAAATGCATCTGGACGTTCGGGGAAGGAAAGATTGCTTCAGAAGTGACGGTTCCCACAGACTGCCGACATTCAGTGACTCTTTGGAACTACAGCACAGTAAGTGGCAGCACCTTCAGGTGAAAATATGCAGGCACCACTTTAGGAAGTTGTCAGTCCCTTAGAGGGTGCAGAATAGATAGACCAGAACGGTGCCAGGGATGAAGGACTAATGAAGAAGCAGAAGCTGGAATTGCTGCATTTAGAATAGAGAAGGTATAGATGAGATTTGTTCAAAATGATCGAAGTAAATAGAAACTTTCCGGAGTGGTTTTCTTTTAAAATGCAGCAAATTCCAATCAAATGCACTGCATCAAAAAGGATAAAAGGAAATAGATTAATTGATAACTTACAAACATAACCTGGTAAATTTTTGAAGGGACAAAATGTACAGGGCTAAATGGAAGAGTGGGACCAATTGCATAGCTCTACCAAGGAGCCAGAATGGGCCAAATGGCCTCTCCTGTGCTACACAATTCTTCTGTATCTCAAGGGGGACTTTCCTCACCCAGGGAGTCAACATCAGGTAGTTTCTAGAGCAGGGAGGTAGAAACACAAACAAACGCATGAGATTACATCCCCCTCCTCCCCGTGACCTCTACCATCCCACCCACACAGTACTCACCTCCTTTATAAACATTAATCGCGTCAGCCAAAGCATCAATGGATTCAATGTCTAGGTTGTTTGTGGGTTCATCCTGAAATTGAAAACGGATCTGTGAACATTTCCTTAAACTGTAAACTGAAAGCAAGGAAAATTTCTGACTTTTGATAGCGCTCCTCAGATACAACTAGTTCAACACAGATCTCCAAATCTTCTTTGCGGCGGTGGAGGAGAGAGCAGAGGTGGAAAGTAGTAGGAACCTCTTGGTTCCAGTTTAACCGAATATTACAAAATGTCACTGAACTTTCCAAACACCAGCTAGAGCTCAAGGTGGGGACAGTCCAAGGAAATAGTCAGAACCCAATCTCTGGTCACACTGATATCCAACCTTCACAATGCAGTTACTTTAACTTGCTTCACAGCTGAAGACCTTTCAATGTGGAGTGTAGGCTAGGCAGCTTGCAGCCCCTTCCCTAACCTTTGTATGGCCTGTAACACTGCAGTAAAATTCTGAGCACAGTCCTTTTTTGAAAATAAATTTAGAGTACCCAATTCATTTTTCCAATTATGGGGCAATTTAGGGTGGCCAATCCACCTACCCTGCACATCTTTGGGTTGTGGGGGTGAAACCCACGCAAACACGGGGAGAATGTGCAAACTCCACACGGAGAGTGACCCAGAGCCAGGATCGAACCTGGGACCTCGGCGCCGTGAGACTGCAGTGCTACTACTGCGCCACCGTGCTGCCCTCTGAGCACAGTCCTGAGGGGAAAGTCCAGTTCACAGAGCTGGAGGGTAAGGGAGGTCCGCATTTTGGAGGATTCTACCTTTTAAGAGCAGATTAAGGTTCTTCTATTGGGTCTCTCCACTGCACGTATGATCTGGGAAGCTTTTGTGACATGGCTGACAAGGATCTGCATCTTCACCCTAATTCTCCACCTGACAGCCATCACTACAACTGATGGCTTTCAACTCTACTGCATGTTTCAACCACAAGATAATAGAATCGAGTTTTTCCACTTTCCTCCAATGCTGGAGTCAAACCACTCAATAGTTCAGTTACTATTCCTTCCTGATCACACCCAGCCCAAAAGTACAGGCTCCCTGAGTAACTGTCTATTGAGCCATAAAGACCCAAAGGTATTCTCTGCTCAGTTGTCAGTCCAAGGTTACAGTAGGAGTGCTGTAATTGTTTTCAATGCTCCTGGGTAAGGGACAAAACGTTATCCAGTGGGCTCTGACTGGGAAAGGTACATAATCGTACGGCAAGAACAAAAATCAGGCATGTTCACGAAGCTCCCTATGACTGATGCCTTCCCATACTCACACATGAAGTGTGAGGGTGAGGTACCCGAGGGGTGGCTGTTATGGGGAATGATAGCTCAACATCACTTTCTGGGGAGGTTATATAATACACCCGAGAATGAATCACATTGATTTGGATGGCTGTGTTACCAGAATGAGTACATCAGGCTGTCGGCAGGCTAACTCGGCAAACACGACTCTTGCTTTCTGGCCACCTATTGGGAACAGAAATAGTGACATGAGCAACATGACCGCACAGAGCATAAGGAAACGGGCAAGTACAAGGCTCAGAAAATGCTATGTATCAGCAGCACAGCTCCATCCACTAACTGATGATAGATGATCTAGACTCAAACATGATCTTTTTTTTAAATATAAATAATTTTTATTAAAGTTTTCACAAAATATGAACAACAAAATGTAAAAGGAACCCAATAGAATTAAATACAAAACAACCCAGTGCCTCCCATACATAAATAATATATTAACACCCGCCGAAACACATAGCAGACTGTTGCTAACTTTTGGTTGGCTCTTAAATCGTGATTTGCTCTGTTTTATAACCTTTGCTCCAGAGTCGCCAGGTATCTTTATGATACCGCCATGAGGTTCAAGTTCAAGTAATGATCAATAACTCAACACACTGGGAAGAGATTGCTGGACCATTGGCTTTGATTTTTATGTCATCATTGGCTACAGGAATAGTGCCAGAGGACTGGAGGATAGCAAATGTGGTCCCTTTGTTCAAAAAGGGGAGCAGAGACAACCCCGGCAACTATAGACCGGTGAGCCTCACGTCTGTAGTGGGTAAAGTCTTGGAGGGGATTATAAGAAACAAGATTTATAATCATCTAGATAGGAATAATATGATCAGGGATAGTCAGCATG
This sequence comes from Scyliorhinus torazame, assembly GCF_047496885.1. Lineage (NCBI taxonomy): Eukaryota > Metazoa > Chordata > Chondrichthyes > Carcharhiniformes > Scyliorhinidae > Scyliorhinus > Scyliorhinus torazame. Next base: position 188,654,299 of record NC_092720.1, on the reverse strand, counting down.
GCTTTGTGAAGGGTAGGTCATGCCTCACAAACCTTATTGAGTTCTTTGAGAAGGTGACTGAACAGGTAGACGAGGGTAGAGCAGTTGATGTGGTGTTTATGGATTTCAGCAAAGCGTTTGATAAGGTTCCCCATGGTAGGCTATTGCAGAAAATACGGAGGCTGGGGATTGAGGGTGATTTAGAGATGTGGATCAGAAATTGGCTAGCTGAAAGAAGACAGAGGGTGGTGGTTGATGGGAAATGTTCAGAATGGAGTACAGTCACAAGTGGAGTACCACAAGGATCTGTTCTGGGGCCGTTGCTGTTTGTTATTTTTATCAATGACCTAGAGGAAGGCGCAGAAGGGTGGGTGAGTAAATTTGCAGACGATACTAAAGTCGGTGGTGTTGTCGATAGTGTGGAAGGAAGTAGCAGGTTACAGAGGGATATAGATAAGCTGCAGAGCTGGGCGGAGAGGTGGCAAATGGAGTTTAATGTAGAGATGTGTGAGGTGATTCACTTTGGAAGGAATAACAGGAATGTGGAATATTTGGCTAATGGAAAAGTTCTTGAAAGTGTGGATGAGCAGAGGGATCTAGGTGTCCATGTACATAGATCCCTGAAAGTTGCCACCCAGGTTGATAGGGTGGTGAAGAAGGCCTATGGAGTGTTGGCCTTTATTGGTAGAGGGATTGAGTTCCGGAGTCAGGAGGTCATGTTGCAGCTGTACAGAACTCTGGTACGGCCGCATTTGGAGTATTGCGTACAGTTCTGGTCACCGCATTATAGGAAGGACGTGGAGGCTTTGGAGCGGGTGCAGAGGAGATTTACCAGGATGTTGCCTGGTATGGAGGGAAAATCTTATGAGGAAAGGCTGATGGACTTGAGGTTGTTTTCGTTGGAGAGAAGGTGGTTAAGAGGAGACTTAATAGAGGCATACAAAATGATTAGGGGGTTGGATAGGGTGGACAGTGAGAGCCTTCTCCCGCGGATGGAAATGGCTGGCACGAGGGGACATAACTTTAAACTGAGGGGTAATAGATATAGGACAGAGGTCAGAGGTAGGTTCTTTACGCAAAGAGTAGTGAGGCCGTGGAATGCCCTACCTGCTACAGTAGTGAACTCGCCAACATTGAGGGCATTTAAAAGTTTATTGGATAAACATATGGATGATAATGGTATAGTGTAGGTTAGATGGCTTTTGTTTCGGTGCAACATCGTGGGCCGAAGGGTCTGTACTTCGCTGTATTGTTCTATGTTCTACACCAATTAGTAAGATTCAAATCAAAACACATTTTTTTTTTTTTTTTTAAATAATATTTTATTGAAAATTTTTGGTCAACCAACACAGTACATTGTGCATCCTTTACACAACATTGTAACAATACAGATAATAATGACCTTTTTTAAATTTAAACAAAAACAACAACAAATAAATAAATATTAAATAACAAAAAATAAAAACTAGCCCTAATTGGCAACTGCCTTGTCTCAGGCCACCCCCCCCCATCCCCCCCCCCAATCCCTCCCCCCCCCCCCCATCCCCCCCCCCCCACCCCCCACCCCCCCCCCCCACCCCCCATCCCCCCCCCCCCCCACCCATCCCCCCCCATCCCTCCCCCCCCCCAATCCCCCCCATCCCTCCCCCCCCCCCCATCCCTCCCCCCCCCCCATCCCTCCCCCCCCCACCCATCCCTCCCCCCCCCCCATCCCTCCCCCCCCCCACCCATCCCTCCCCCCCCCCCACCCCCCCATCCCTCCCCCCCACCCCCCCATCCCTCCCCCCCCCCCAACCCATCCCTCCCCCCCCCCCACCCCCCCATCCCTCCCCCCCCACCCCCCCCCACCCATCCCTCCCCCCCCCCCCCAACCCATCCCTCCCCCCCCCACCCCCCCCACCCATCCCTCCCCCCCCCCCCCAACCCATCCCTCCCCCCCCCCACCCCCCCCACCCATCCCTCCCCCCCCCCACCCCCCCCACCCATCCCTCCCCCCCCCCACCCCCCATCCCTCCCCCCCCCCACCCATCCCTCCCCCTCCCCCCCCACCCCCCCCACCCCTCCCCCCCCCCCATCCCTCCCCCCCCACCCCCCCCACCCATCCCTCCCCCCCCCACCCCCCCATCCCTCCCCCCCCCCCACCCATCCCTCCCCCCCCCCCCCATCCCTCCCCCCCCCCACCCTCCCCCCCCCCCCCATCCCTCCCCCCCCCCATCCCTCCCCCCCCCCCCCCCCATCCCTCCCCCCCCCCCCCCATCCCTCCCCACCCCCCCCCTCCCCCCCCCCCATCCCTCCCCCCCCCCCATCCCTCCCCCCCCCATCCCTCCCCCCCCCCCCCCCCATCCCTCCCCACCCCCCCCCCCCCCCCAAGTCCTGGGCCGCTGCTGCTGCCTTCTTTGTTCTCCCCTATCTATCTTTCCGCAAGATATTCGACGAACGGTTGCCACCGCCTAGTAAACCCTTGAGCCGACCCCCTTAGGACGAACTTAATCCGCTCTAACTTTATGAACCCCGCCATATCATTTATCCAGGTCTCCACCCCCGGGGGCTTGGCTTCTTTCCACATTAGCAATATTCTGCGCCGGGCTACTAGGGACGCAAAGGCCAAAACATCGGCCTCTTTCGCCTCCTGCACTCCCGGCTCTTGTGCAACCCCAAATATAGCCAACCCCCAGCTTGGTTCGACCCGGACTCCTACTACTTTCGAAAGCACCTTTGTCACCCCCATCCAAAACCCCTGTAGTGCCGGGCATGACCAAAACATATGGGTATGATTCGCTGGGCTTCTCGAGCACCTCGCACACCTATCCTCCACCCCAAAAAATTTACTGAGCCGTGTTCCAGTCATATGTGCCCTGTGTAATACCTTAAACTGAATCAGGCTTAGCCTGGCGCACGAGGACGACGAGTTTACCCTGTTTAGGGCATCTGCCCACATCCCCTCCTCAATCTCCTCCCCTAGCTCTTCTTCCCATTTCCCTTTTAGTTCGTCCATCATAGTCTCCCCTTCGTCTCTCATTTCCCTATATATATCCGACACCTTACCGTCCCCCACCCATTTCTTTGAGATGACTCTGTCCTGCACCTCTTGTGTCGGGAGCTGCGGGAATTCCCTCACCTGTTGCCTCGCAAAAGCCCTCAATTGCATGTACCTGAATGCATTCCCTTGGGGCAACCCATATTTCTCGGTCAGCGCTCCCAGACTCGCAAACTTCCCATCCACAAATAGATCTTTCAATTGCGTTATACCTGCTCTTTGCCACATTCCATATCCCCCATCCATTCCCCCCGGGGCAAACCTATGGTTGTTTCTTATCGGGGGCCCCCCCAGTGCTCCGGTCTTTCCCCTATGTCGTCTCCACTGTCCCCAAATCTTCAGTGTAGCTACCACCACCGGACTCGTGGTATAGTTCCTTGGTGAGAACGGCAATGGGGCTGTCACCATAGCCTGCAGGCTGGTCCCCCTACAGGACGCCCTCTCTAATCTCTTCCACGCCGCTCCTTCCTCCTCTCCCATCCACTTACTCACCATTGAAATATTAGCGGCCCAATAATACTCACTTAGGCTCGGTAGTGCCAGCCCACCCCTATCCCTACTACGCTGTAAGAATCCCTTCCTCACTCTCGGAGTCTTCCCGGCCCAAACAAAACCCTTTTGAAAAAAGCCTTCGTGATCACCACCGGGAGACACTGAAACACAAAAAGGAATCTCGGGAGGACCACCATCTTAACCGCCTGCACCCTCCCTGCCATTGACAATGCTACCATATCCCATCTCTTGAAATCTTCCTCCATCTGTTCCACCAACCGCGTCAAATTTAGCCTGTGCAATGTGCCCCAATTCTTAGCTATCTGGATCCCCAGGTAACGAAAGTCTCTTGTTACCTTCCTCAACGGTAGGTCTTCTATTTCTCTACTCTGCTCCCCTGGATGCACCACAAACAGCTCACTCTTTCCCATGTTCAATTTATACCCTGAAAAATCCCCAAACTCCCCAAGTATCCGCATTATTTCTGGCATCCCCTCCGCTGGATCCGCCACATATAGTAGCAGATCATCCGCATATAAAGATACCCGGTGTTCTTCTCCTCCCCTAAGTATTCCCCTCCATCCCTTGGAACCTCTCAGCGCTATCGCCAGGGGCTCAATCGCCAGTGCAAACAGTAATGGGGACAGAGGACATCCCTGCCTTCTCCCTCTATGGAGCCGAAAATATGCCGATCCCCGTCCATTCGTGACCACACTCGCCACTGGGGCCCTATACAACAGCTGCACCCATCTAACATACCCCTCTCCGAACCCAAATCTCCTCAACACCTCCCACAGATAATCCCACTCCACTCTATCAAATGCTTTCTCGGCATCCATCGCCACTACTATCTCCGTTTCACCCTCTGGTGGGGCCATCATCATTACCCCTAACAACCTCCGTATGTTCGTGTTCAGCTGTCTCCCCTTCACAAACCCAGTTTGGTCCTCATGAACCACCCCCGGGACACATTCCTCTATTCTCATTGCCATTACCTTGGCCAAGACCTTGGCATCTACATTGAGGAGGGAGATTGGTCTGTAGGACCCGCATTGTAGCGGATCCTTTTCCTTCTTTAAAAGAAGCGATATCGTTGCTTCTGACATAGTCGGGGGCAGTTGTCCCCTTTCCTTTGCCTCGTTGAAGGTCCTCGTCAGTAGCGGGGCGAGCAAGTCCAAATATTTTCTGTAAAATTCAACTGGGAATCCGTCCGGTCCCGGGGCCTTTCCCGTCTGCATGTTCCTAATTCCTTTCACCACTTCTTCTACCGTGATCTGTGCTCCCAATCCCATCCTTTCCTGCTCTTCCACCTTGGGAATTTCCAGCCGATCCAAAAACTCCATCATTCTCTCCCTCCCATCCGGGGGTTGAGCTTCATACAATTTTTTATAAAATGTCTTAAACACTTCATTCACTCTCTCCGCTCCCCGCTCTGTCTCTCCATCTTCGTCTCTCACCCCCCCTATTTCCCTCGCTGCTCCCCTTTTCCTCAATTGGTGTGCCAGCAATCTGCTCGCCTTCTCTCCATATTCATACTGTACACCCTGCGCCTTCCTCCATTGTGCCTCTGCAGTGCCTGTGGTCAGCAAGTCAAATTCCACATGCAGCCTTTGCCTTTCCCTATACAGTCCCTCCTCCGGTGCTTCCGCATACTGTCTGTCCACCCTCAAAAGTTCTTGCAACAACCGCTCCCGTTCCTTACTCTCCTGCTTCCCTTTATGTGTCCTTATTGATATCAGCTCCCCCCTAACCACCGCCTTCAACGCCTCCCAGACCACTCCCACCTGAACCTCCCCATTGTCATTGAGTTCCAAGTACTTTTCAATGCATCCCCTCACCCTTAAGCACACCCCCTCATCCGCCATTAGTCCCATATCCATTCTCCAGGGTGGACGCCCTCTTGTTTCCTCCCCTATCTCCAAGTCTACCCAGTGTGGGGCATGATCCGAAATGGCTATAGCCGTATATTCCGTTCCCCTCACCCTCGGGATCAATGCCCTACCCAACACAAAAAAGTCTATGCGTGAATAGACTTTATGGACATAGGAGAAAAACGAGAACTCCTTACTCCTAGGTCTACTGAATCTCCACGGGTCCACCCCTCCCATCTGCTCCATAAAATCCTTAAGCACCTTGGCTGCTGCCGGCCTCCTACCAGTCCTGGACTTCGACCTATCCAGCCTTGGTTCCAACACCGTGTTAAAGTCTCCCCCCATTATCAGCTTTCCGGTCTCTAGGTCTGGGATGCGTCCTAGCATTCGCCTCATAAAATTGGCATCGTCCCAATTCGGGGCATACACGTTTACCAACACCACCATCTCTCCCTGTAATTTGCCACTCACCATCACGTATCTGCCCCCGTTATCCGCCACTATAGTTTTTGCCTCGAACATTACCCGCTTCCCCACTAATATAGCCACCCCCCTGTTTTTCGCATCCAGCCCCGAATGGAACACCTGCCCTACCCATCCTTTGCGCAACCTAACCTGATCTATCAGTTTCAGGTGCGTTTCCTGTAACATGACCACATCTGCTTTAAGTTTCTTAAGGTGTGCGAGTACTCGTGCCCTCTTTATCGGCCCGTTAAGCCCCCTCACGTTCCACGTGATCAGCCGAGTTGGGGGGCTTCCCACCCCCCCCCCCCCTTGCCGGTTAGCCATCATCTTTTTCCAGCTTCTCGCCCAGTTCCCACGCGGCTGTATTTCTCCCAGACGGTGCCCCCCCGCCCATCCTTTCCCGCACGCACTCCCCCCTTTCCCCAGCAGCAGCAACCCAGTAATTCCCCCCCCCCCCCCCGCTAGCGTAATTACTCCCCCCATGTTGCTCCCAGAAGTCAGCAAACTCTGGCTGACCTCGGCTTCCCCCCGTGATCACGGCTCGCCCCGTGCGGCGCCCCCTCCTTCCTGCTTCTCTATTCCCGCCATAATTATCATAGCGCGGGAACCAAGCCCGCGCCTCTCCCTCGGCCCCGCCTCCCATGGCCAACGCCCCATCTCCTCTCCCTCCCCACCTCCCCCATCACCACCTGTGGGAGAAAGAAAAGTTACCATACCGCAGGATTAATCATACAATCCCTCTTCGCCCCCCCCCCCCCCCCCCCCCCGTCCCACCACTTTGTCCAAACGTTCATTTTCGTAGTCCAATCATTCCAATTTTTCTTCTACAATAAAAGTCCACGCTTCATCCGCCGTCTCAAAGTAGTGGTGCCTCCCTTGATATGTGACCCACAGTCTTGCCGGTTGCAGCATTCCAAACTTTATCTTTTTTTTGTGAAGTACCGCTTTGGCCCGATTAAAGCTCGTCCTCCTTCTCGCCACCTCCGCACTCCAATCTTGATAGACGCGGATCACCGCGTTCTCCCATTTACTACACCGAGTTTTCTTCGCCCATCTAAGGACCATTTCTCTATCCTTAAAACGGAGAAATCTCACCACTATGGCTCTGGGAGCTTCTCCTGCTCTCGATCCTCGCACCATAACTCGGTATGCTCCCTCCACCTCCAACGGACCCGTCGGGGCCTCCACTCCCATTAACGAGTGCAGCATCGTGCTCACATATGCCCCGACGTCCGCCCCCTCCACACCTTCAGGAAGGCCAAGAATCCTCAAGTTGTTCCTCCTTGCGTTATTTTCCAGTGCCTCCAACCTCTCCACAGATCGTTTCTGGTGTGCCTCCTGTATCTCCGACTTCACCACCAGGCCCTGTATGTCGTTTTCATTCTCTGCTGCTTTCGCCTTCACGACCCGAAGCTCCTGCTCCTGGGTCTTTTGTTCCTCTTTCAGCCCTTCAATCGCCTGTAATATCGGGGCCAACAACTCTTTCTTCATTTCCTTTTTTATCTCCTCCACGCAGCGTTTCAAAAACTCTTGTTGTTCAGGGCCCCATATGAAACTGCCACCTTCCGACGCCATCTTGGTTTCTGCTTGCCTTCCTTGCCGTTGTTCCAAAGGATCCGCTGCAATCCGGCCACTTTCCTCTCCTTTTTCCATCCGTGTCCAGGGGGAACACCCTTCTGGTTTACCGCACGGTATTTTCAGCCGTTAAAATTGCCGTTGGGGCTCCTATCAAGAGCCCAAAAGTCCGTTTCACAGGGAGCTGCCGAAACGTGCGACTCAGCTGGTCATCGCCGCACCCGGAAGTCATCCAAAACACATTTATTATACACAGTAAATCACTACTCATGCATAAACTCTACTTTCTAGACTATTCCTATCACTAAAAGGCCTATACTTAGCTTCGGAATTGGCCCACCAGGTCACGGGAACAAATGGCCTTTCGTTCAGGTCCTGAGTCTGCAGGATTCAAAAGCTGGTATGGACTGGTAGCTAGGAGCGCCTATCTCATAGCGAGCGTTGACTTGAGACTTACTTGGTTGGCAGCCGCTGGACAGTTCACTCTCAGGGGTTGCTTCGCATTGCTGAGTGACCCTGTCAAGGACGATTTGAACTTGGGGGCTTTACTTTATAGTCCCCAGGGGCTTCCCGCCCTTCGGGGCGGACCCCGTACCTGGTTCCAAGTGATTGGACTGCATTCCCGATCACTTGGATCGATTTCTCCAATACTGGAGTTGTTCCCTGATAGCTGGGCGGTCCCTAAATGTCCGTTGGCCTTCCTTTGTCTTGGCTCCTGCTGGCGCCGAGGAGTCTGGCTTGGCTTTATTCACCTTAACTGTTGCAATTGTGCCTTGGATTGCTCATTATTATGCAGATGGCTGCTGGTTTCAGTGCTGTCTGGTTTCTTACAGGTTTCAATACACATGATTTCTGTATTTGCTACTCTTTGCCTGTGTTGGCTGAATTTGCAGTGTTGGCTGTTTAGCACAGGGCTAAATCGCTGGCTTTGAAAGCAGACCAAGGCATGCCAGCAGCACGGTTCAATTCCCGTAACAGCCTCCCCGAACAGGCGCCGGAATGTGGCGACTAGGGGCTTTTCACAGTAACTTCATTTGAAGCCTACTTGTGACAATAAGCGATTTTCATTTCATTTCCCTTCAGCCTTTGCGGTTCTCCATTTTAAGTCGGGAAGTGGCCAGGTGGCTACAAGACATAGCAAACATATACATCCCCTCAGATCCCCCAGTATAGACAAAAAAAAAAAAAATAGAAACCCCGCCCCCCCCAGTTGCTGCTGCTGCTGGCCATTGTCGACCGTTCTGCCAAGAAGTCCAAGAACGGTTGCCACCGCCTGAAGAACCTTTGCACCGATCCCCTCAAGGCAAATTTCACCCTCTCCAATTTAATAAACCCCGCCATATCGTTGATCCAGGATTCCACGCTTGGGGGCCTCGCATCCTTCCACTGAAGAATCCTTCGCCGGGTTACCAGGACGCAAAGGGCAGAATACCGGTCTCTTTCGCCACCTGCACTCCAGGCTCCTCTGCAACCCCAATATTGCGAGCCCCCAGCCCGGTTTGACCCTGAATCCTACCACCCTCGACACCGTCCTCACTACGCCCGTCCAAAATTCCTCCAGAGCTGGGCATGCCCAGAACATATGGGTGTGGTTTGCTGGGCTCCCTGAACACCTAACACACCTGTCCTCACCCCCAAAAAACTGGCTCAGCCTTGTCCCGGTGATGTGTGCCCTGTGCAGCACCTTAAACTGTATGAGGCTGAGCCTTGCGCACGAAGAGGAAGAGTTCCCCCTCACTAGGGCATCTACCCACGTCTCCTCCTCGATCTCCTCCCCAACTCCTCCTCCCACTTACCTTTCAGCACCTCCACCGAGGCCTACTCATCTTCCTGCATCACCTGGTATGTTGCCGAGATCTTCTCCTCTCCAACCCACGCCCCCGAGAGCACCCTGTCCTGTGGCGGTAGCAGCGGGAATTCCACCACTTGCCGCCTGGCAAACGCCCTTACCTGTAGATACCAAAAGGCATTTCCCGGGGGGAGCCCGTACTTCTCCTCCAGCTCACCCAGGCTCACATCCCATCCACAAACAGGTCCCCGAACCTTCTTATCCCTGCCCTGTGCCACCCCAAAAACCCTCCACCCGTTCTCCCTGGGGCAAACTGGTGATTCCCTCGTATCGGGGTCCACACCGAGGCCCCCACTTCCCCCCTGTGCCGCTTCCATTGCCCCCAAATTTTGAGGGCAGCCGCCACCACGGGCTCGTGGTATACCTCATTGGAGGGAGCGTCAGCGACACTGTTGCCAGCGCCTCCAGACTCTTATCCTCACAAGACGCCGTCTCCAGCCTCTTCCATGCCGCCCCCTCCCCCTCCATCACCCACTTGAGCACCATCGCCGCATTGGCGGCCCAGTAGTACCCACAGAGGTTGGGCAGCTCTACCCCCCCCCCATCCCTACTCCGCTCCAGGAACAACCTTCTCACCCTCGGAGTCCACACAAACCCAGTTATGCTCCTGTTGACCCGCCTAAAGAAGGCCTTCGGGGTAAAAATGGGGAAGCACTGGAACAGGAACAAAAATCTTGGGAGCACCTTCATCTTGACTGAATGCACCCTACCCGCCAGGGACAGCGGCAATGCGTCCCACCTCTTAAACTCCTCCTCCATTTGCTCCACCAGCCTCGTGAAATTAAATCTATGCAGGGTCCCCCAGCTCCTGGCCACCTGGACCCTCAAACACCTGAAGCTCCTCTCCGCCCTTTTTAGTGGGAGCTCGCCAATCCCCCTCTCCTCGTCCCCTGGGTGAACCACAAACAACTCGCTCTTCCCCATGTTGAGCTTGTACCCTGAGAAATCCCCGAACTCCCTGAGGATCCTCATTACCTCCGGCATTCCCCCCACCGGGTCCGCCACATATAGCAGCAAGTCGTCCGCATAGAGCGACACCCTATGCTCCTCCCCACCCCGCACAAGCCCCCTCCAGTTCCTCGACTCCCTCAGTGCCATAGCCAGGGGTTCAATCGCCAGTGCGAAGAGCAGGGGGGGGACATGGGGCCCCCCTGCCTCGTCCCTCGATGCAACCAAAAGTACTCAGACCGCCTCCTGTTCGTGGCCACACTCGCCATCGGGACCTCATACAACAGCCTAACCCACCTGACGAACCCCTCCCCAAACCTCTTCAGCACCTCCCACAAGTACCCCCACTCTACCCTAACGAAGGCCTTCTCAGCGTCCATCGCCGCCACTATCTCCGCCTCTCTCGCCGGCATCATAACAACGTTCAGGAGCCTCCGCACATTCGCGTTCAACTGCCTCACCTTCACGAACCCAGTCTGGTCTTCGTGGATGACCTGCGGCACACAATCCTCAATTCTCGTGGCTAAGACTTTCGCCAACACCTTGGCATCTACATTTAACAATGAAATCGGCCTGTAAGACCCACACTGCAGGGGATCCTTGTCCCGCTTCAGGATCAAGGAGATCAGTGCCCGGGACATCGTTGGGGCAACACCTCCCCCCCCCCCCCCTTGCCTCATTGAAGGTCCTAACCAGCAACGGGCCCAACAGGTCCACATATGTTTTGTAAAATTCGATGGGAAACCATCCGGCCCCAGTGCCTTCCCCGCCTGCATATTCCCTAACCCTTTGGCCAGCTCCTCCAACCCAATCGGGTCCCCTAATCCCGCCACCAGTCCCTCCTCCATCTTCGGGAACTTCATTTGGTCCAGAAAGCAGCCCATCCCTCCCTTCTTCAGTGGGGGCTCGGGCCGATACAGCTCCTCATAAAAATCCCTTAAGCCCCCATTGATGCCAACCCCACTCCGCACCACACTCTTCTCCTCCCCCCCCGCCCCCATCCTTAACTCCCCCAATCTCCCTAGCTGCGTTCCGAAGCTGATGCGCCAGCATCCGACTTGCCTTTCCCCCATATTCATAAATCGCCCCCTTGGCCTTCCTCCACTGCACCTCCGCCTTCCTGGTGGTCAACAGGTCGAATTCGGCCTGGAGGTTACGTCTCACCCTCAACAGTCCCTCCTCCGGCATTTCCGCATACCTCCTGTCTACCCTCACCATCTCCCCCATCTGCCTCTCCCTCTGCTCTCTCCACTACTTGTGGGCCCAATTGGAGATCAGCTCTCCCCTAACCACCGCCTTCAGCGCCTCCCAGACCATCCCCACTCGGACCTCCCCGTTATCGTTGGCCTACAGGTATCTCTTTATACTTCCTCGGACCCGCTTGCTCACCTCCTCGTCCGCCAACAGCCCCACCTCCAAGTGTAACAACGGGCGCTGGTCCCTCTCCTCCCCCAGCTCTAGGTCTACCCAATTCGGGGCGTGATCCGAAATGGCTATCGCCAAGTACTCAGTATCCTCTACTTTCGCAATCAGCGCCCTGCTCATAACAAAAAAGTCAATCCGGGAATAGGCCTTATGAACGTGCGAGAAGAATGAAAATTCCCTAGCCCCCGGCCTTGCAAATCTCCAAGGTTCCACCCCTCCCATCTGGTCCATAAACCCCTCAGCACTTTAGCCGCCGCCGGCCTCCTCCCCGTCCTAGACCTGGAGTGATCCAGTGCTGGATCCAACACAGTGTTAAAGTCAGGCCCCCCACTTCCAAGTCCAGGATCCGACCCAACATGCGCCGAATAAAACCCGCATTGTCCCAGTTCGGGGCGTACACGTTGACCAGCACCATCCTTTCCCCTTGCAGCTTACCACTTACCATTATGTACCTGCCACCATTGTCTGTCACAATGCTCGACACCTCGAACGACACCCTCTTTCCCACCAAGATCGCCACCCCCCCGATTTTTGGCAACCAGCCCCAAATGAAACACCTGGCCTACCCACCCCATCCTCAATCTTACCTGGTTTGCCACCTTCAGGTGTGTCTCCTAGAGCATGACCACATCCGCCTTCAGCCCCTTCAGGTGTGCGAACACCCGGGCCCGCTTAACCGGCCCGTTCAGCCCCCTTACGTTCCAGGTTATCAGCCGGATCAGGGGGCTACCCGCCCCCCCTCCCCCGCCGACTAGCCATAACCCCTCCTCGGCCAGCCACACGCCCGTGCCCCACGCCCGTCCAGTTCCCCACGGCGGCAGACCCCCGTCCCAACACCCTCTACTCGCTCGAGATCCCCCTTGACCATACCAGCAGCAACCCGGTTCGGATCCCCCTCCCCCCCAAGCTAGGACCCCTCCTAGCTGCAATGCTTCCCCATTGCACTCCTGCATGTCAGCTGACTCCCGCTGACCCCGGCGGCTCAAACATGATCAACGGTCACTTGGGTGAGTGACTGCAGACCTGGAGTTCAGCCCAAAATCAGCAGTGTTTTCAAGAAAGTCGTAAACCGGCCGGTACTGTGTCACCAAGCACTCTGATGTTATCTGTGAGGGTATCCCAACTCGGAACACTGGTTCATCGGGGGTTGGGATAGATTGTTTGTGTGAGGAGACAAGTGAAACCCCAGTAAGAATAAGCAGCCTAGCCGTCATGTAACAATTATTAAAGACTATTTATTAAAGTAAAGACAAATACATATGAACAGGGCTACTCTACGACAATTAAGGTAGACTAAGTAACACACACACACACACATGCAGAACATACCGCTTATTCCAAAATATATCTATGATCCCTGAACTGCCTTCTGAGCAATCGGCCAATTATATCTTTGTTCTCCTTTGATTATACCTTCTGTATATTTGGTTGCGTGCTCCTATCAACTTCATTAATATATGTATATCTCATTGATTTCCCAATCGTCTATGTAAACTGTTTCTACTCATAAGCCATTCCAGCTGATGATCTACATTGCCTTCTAAACTTGTTACTGGAGATGCAGCATCTCATTGCGGCCTTTTGAATACTGGCCACTGTTGTCTCTAGGCAGATTTCTACCTGTTACTGGACATCTTGCATCCTATTATGTTTTGTTAACTTAGTTTTACTGCTGTTGTGAGGTAAATGTTGAAAGCATCACACATGCCAATTCCAGTTAGCACCACCAATTTATGCTTGCATAAAATGTCTGATTGAAATAATTTTATAATTATGATTTGGAACAACCAGTGTTTTTGTTGCCACTATCAATCAATCAGTGAACTGGTAAGAAATAATTGACCCTTTATTTCCTCCTCCAAGCCTCAATCTCCTCTCCCCTACCCACTCAGTACCTGAGAGTTTGCTGATCTGGATGGTATGGGCGTGGCTCTCCAGTCCAAAGCGTCCAAGACATTTTCTTCCATCCTGGTATGGCAGGTTGAAGTTTCTCATGAGGTACTCTGTCGCTGTCTCCTCCATGTTGAGCTGGTCTGCATACTGCTGGTTGAAGTACCCTATTTTCTGTGTGTGGGTGGGGATTGTAAAAAATATTTCACCATGAAAAATCATTTTGCAGTTATATGCAGAAGATTTCCCCATATGTTGGCATCAAACAAGCACAATTCGAGAGAGTGTAATGAACTCCAACCAGAAGAAAGTCAGTGCAGACAGGTGACGCTGTCAGGTGTTGCAGCACTATCACCACGTCACAAGAGTCACCAGATGTGCACTCAAAGAAGTAACTGTCAGCATGTAAAACCCATTAAACAGCCTCTGTGATAGGAGCTAACACAGTGATATTTATGAGAAAAATAGCAAGTGTGGGAAGGAGTTCTGAGGGGTGGAGGTGGGTGGGAATGAGAGCAGTGAGCAATGGGGTTTTCCACAATCATTTTACAGATTCTGATGGAAGCAATGCTGGGGTCTCAGAGGAATCAAGAAAAAGAAAATGTGCTAGCAAGTGTCAAGGAGACCCGAAACCAATCCCAGGGTTGTCCCACTGGAGTCTTTGCTTCACAGTCAGCACTGTTGCCTCAGAGGAAGAGGAACTCGTGTCTCCAAATGCTCATAGGGTTGCAGCCCAACTCATCATCATAATATGGTTACAAAATCAGCTTGGGGAGACATGTTAATGCCAAACAGCTGGCCACATGCAATCTGAGGACCATGCAGTGAATTCCAGTTCGGATAAAGAATGTAGACCCAAAACTTTAACCTGCTCTTCATCTGCAGTGGCATAAAGGTATTGTCACTGGAATAGTAATCCAGAGATCCAGGGTAATGCTCTGGGGTCCTGGGTTCGAATCCCACCACGGCAGATAGTGAAATTTGAATTTAGTAAAATAAAAACTGGAATGAAAAGTCCTATGATGATCATGAAACCAATGTCGATTGTTGTAAAAACCCATCTGGTTCACTAATGTCCTTCAGGGAAGAAAATCTGCCGTCCTTACCCAGTCCGGTCTACATGCGACTCCAGGCCCACACAGCGATGCGGTTGACTCCTAACTGCCCTCCACTGAAATGGCCTAGCAAGCTACTCAGTTCAAGGGCAATTAGGGATGGGCAACAAATGTTGGCTCAGCCAGCGACACCCACATCCCAAGAACAAAAAAGAAATTCTGATGCTACTTCATATATTTATAGCATTTTCTGGTTTTATTTCAACAGCACACCTCGCCCAGCCTACTTTTAGCAATGTTGCTGCATGGAGGATCCGGATCATAAGAACATAAGAACTAGGAACAGGAGTAGGCCATCTGGCCCCTCGAGCATGCTCCGCCATTTAATGAGACCATGGCTGATCTTTGTGGACTCAGCTCCACTCTCCGTCCCGTACACCATATCCCCGAATCCCTTTATTCTTTAGAAAGGCATCTATCTTTTTCTTAAAAACGTTTAAAGAAGGAGCCTCAACTGCTTCACTGGGCAAGGAATTCCAGAGATTCACAACCCTTTGGGTGAAGAAGTTCCTCCTACACTCCGTCCTAAATCTACCTCCCCTTATTTTGAGGCTATGCCCCCTAGTTCTGCTTTCCCCGACCAGTGGAAACAACCTGCCTGCATCTATCCTATCTATTCCCTTCATAATTTTATATGTCTCAATAAGATCCCCCCGCAGCCTTCTAAACTCCAATGAGTACAGTCCCAGTCTACTCAACCTCTCGTCATAATCTAATCACCTCAACTCTGGGATCAACCTAGTGAATCTCCTCTGCACTCCCTCCAGTGCCAATATGTCCTTTCTCAGGTAAGAAGACCAAAACTGAACACAATACTCCAGATGCGGCCTCACCAACACCCTATACAATTGCAGCATAACCTCACTAGTCTTGAACTCCATCCCTCTAGCAATGAAAGACAAAACTCGATTAGCCTTCTTAATCACCTGTTGCACCTGCACACCAAGTTTTTGCGACTCGTGCACCAGCACACCCAGGTCTCTCTGCACAGCAGCATGTTTTAACATCTTACCGTTTAAATAATAATCCATTCTTTCCTGGAGATCCTTTCCTGGAGAAAGAGATGAGTCTGAATTGGTCTAATGCGGCTGGGTGCTGCAGAAGGACCAGCAAAGTTTGGTTCCAACCCACACTTCTTTAAAATAAATTTAGAGTACCCAATTCATTTTTTCCGATTAAGCGGCAATTTATCGATGTCAATCCACCTACCCTGCACATCTTTGCGTTGTGGGGGCAAAACTCACGCAAACATGGGGAGAATGTGCAAACTCCACACGGACAGTTACAGGGCCGGGATCGAATCTGGACCTCGGCGCCGTGAGGCAGCAGGGCTAACCCACTGCGCCACCGTGCTGCCCCAACCCACACATTTGGCTACCAAGGGGAGAAAGAAGAGGGCCCAAACCCAAAACAATGAACAATTTGGTGCGGTATTTCAACGCAAGGACAGCTGTCATTGCTTCCCCAGTATAGACTAAGGGCGCTCATGAGACACTCACCAGCCTGTGGTTCTTCCTCTGTTCACCAACAGTCTGAAATCAAAGAAAGGAGGAATTATATTCTATTTGAGGTCACATGAGAAACATTAATACAACATAGAACTTCTGGTGACGGCCACGGTGTGACTGGTCGCACACAGTGCAGCTCCTGCTCGAAGGCATAGGAAAGAGCTCTTTCTACCCGATATTGGGTGAATTTCGACAAAAAGGTGTAGTTGAAGGTCGGGGTAGTTTCCCCCGGGAGCGGAATGTCCGCTGGTTACCAAACCTGGCAGAAGACGGTGAGAGACCTGGCCAAATAGTTGGAGGAAACCTGGAGCGCAGGAAGGATGGCAGAGTGGGAAGGCCTGGTGCAGGGTGGAAAGCCCCAGATGGAGCAGTTAATGGCTTTTATTAAGGAGGAATTCTGCTAGCAGAGAAAGGAGATGCGGGAGGATCGCTCGAAGGCCACAAGCGACGTTGTCGCACCCCTGAAGAGCTCGATGGAGCTGGTGGTGAAGTGTTTGGAGATACAGGGGTCGCAGATCCGGGAGATTGAAGGAGTGATCTCGGACCACAGCGATCGAGTGGTAGCACTGATGGGGCACTTAGGAGACCGTTGCAAAACATTGAGGTAGCATAGTGGTTGGGACTATGGCTTCACAGCTCCTGGGTCCCAGGTTAGATTCCCTGCTGGGTCACTGTCTTGCGGAGTCTGCACGTTCTCGCCGTGCCTGCATGGGTTTCCTCTGGATGCTCCGGTTTTCTCCCACAGTCCAAAGACGCCAGGTTAGGTGGATTAGCCATGCTAAATTGCCCTTAGTGTCTAAAAAGGAAAAGAGGGTTATTGGGTCACGGGGATAGGGTGGTTAGGCTTAAGTGGGTTGGTGCAGACTCGGTGGGCCAAATGGCCTCCTTCTGCACTGTATGTTCTAAGTTCTATGTATATGTTCAAAGGTGGAGGAGCAAGAGAACATCTCAAGAAGGCAGAACCTGCGAATAGTGGGCCTGCCTGAAGGAGTGGAAGATGTGAGTGCAACAAGGCATGAATTGAAGATGCTGGCGGAGCTGGTGGCAGAGAGGGTGAAAGACAAGGCCCCTGAAGTAGACATAGTGCACAGGTCTTTGAGGCAGAAGCCTTGAGCTGGGGTGCCGCTGCAAGCAGTGATTGTGAGACTCTAAAATTTGTGGAGAAAGAGATTTTGCGTTGGACCAGGGAGAAGCGCGCCTGTGACGGGGGGTGGGGAGAACCAAGTCTGAACATATCAGCACATTGGAGCCGAGTTGGCAAAACAGCAGGCAGGGTTCAACAAGTCCAAGACGGTGCTGTACCAGTGGCGGATCAGGTTTGGGGTGCTCTGCCGAGCGAAGTTGTGGATGACGCTTAAAGGCCGGGAATACTACTTTGAGACCCCAGAAGCGGCTGAGGACTTCATCAAGGAGCATAAACTGGGGGAGAACTGAGTGAACAATGCTGAGGAACGGAGGTGCTGCCATTTTGTAATGGTTGGGAATACGGTTGAAGTGGGGTACCATCTGGGATGGGCTAGGTACAGGGTGGAATTATGGGGCTGGAGTTAAGTGGGAGGATCATAGAATCAACAATACAGAAGGAGGTTATTCGGCCCATTGTGTCTGCACCGACCCTTGGAAAGAGCACCCTACTTAAGCCCACGCCTCTACCCTATCCCTGTAACCTCACCTAACATTTTGGACACAAAAGGGCAATTTAGCATGGTAATCCACCTAACTGGCACATCTTTGGACTGTAGAAGGAAACCAGAGCACCCGGAGGAAACCCACGCAGACATGGGGGGAAAAGTGTAAACTCCACACAGAAAGTCACCCGAGGCTGGAATAAAATCTGGGACTCTGGGGCAGTGAGGCGGCAATACTAACCACTGTGCCACCGTGACGGACGGTAGAAGGGAATGGAGGTGTAAACCTCTGGTAAGGTTGGTGACACGGAACTTCAGGGGGCTTAATGGGCTGGTTAGAAGATCACGGGTGTTTGCGCATCTCAGAAGCTTGAAAGCGGAGGTGGTCTTTCTGCAGGAGACACATCTCCCCGTGAAGGACCAGGTTAGGTTAAAGAAAGGGTGGATTGGGCAGGTTTTCCACTCGGGATTCGATTCGACAATTTTAATGAGCAAGAAAATGGGATTTGTGAGTGCGAAGGAAATGAGAGGTCCAGGTGAGAGATACATGATTGTGAGTGGGGTATTGGAAAGGACGCCGGTGGTGTTGGTAAACATGTATGCACTAAATTGGGATGGATGTTATGAGGGGGTTGCTGGCAGCAATCACGGACTTGGCCACGCACCAGTTGATTATGGGAGGAGATTTTGAACTGTGTCCTCGAGTCGAAGGTGGGTAGGTGGGGCGCCAGGGCTATTGGTTGGGTACGAATGGCAAAGGAGCTGGGTGGGTTTATGGAAAGGACGGGTATGGTGGATCATGGCGCTTTTAAGAACCTGGGAGGGAAGGGAGTATTCCTTTTATTCACATGTTTATAAGGTGTATACGAGGGTTGATTATTTTGTGGTGAGCCGGGAGATTTTGACCGGGGTGGAGATTTGGCTTAGACTGGGGCGAGAGCAGAGGCCGGGGTGGAAGTTTGATTTGGGATTGTTAGCGGACGGAGGCTTTTGTGACAAGGTGCGGACAGTGAATAAGGCTTATGTAGAGTTGAACTAAAATGGGGAGGTGGCGACAGCCATTTTCTGGGAAGCACTGAAGGCAGTGAACTGGGGGGGATACTCTTGTTCAAGGCTCACGCTGATGGGGAAAGGAGGGAGGAATATGACCGCCTAATGAGCGAGACAGCGGAGGTGGATAGGGATTATTCAAGGGTGCCCACCATGGAGGGATTGGCGAGGAAGAAAAGATTGCAGGGCCAATTTGATCGGCTGACATCGGGGAGGGTGGTAGGAGTACGACAGCTACATAGGGCAAGAGGGGTGCAGTATGAGTATGGGGAGAAGGCGAGTCGCATGCTAGCACACCAGCTGCTGAGGCAGGCTGCACCCAGGGAAATATTGAAGATACGGTCTGGGGCTGGGGATGTGGTATCGGAGCCTGGGAAGATAAATGAGGCATTTAGGGTGTATTACCAGGGATTGTATAAAGTGGACCGAGGAGGGCTAGGGATAGGTTCAGGGATTTGGGGATTCAGGTAGTGAGGGAATGGACGATGCTTCACAACTGGAACTTAGCAAAGCTGGTGGAGGAGGCCAAGGGGATCTTAGGAGATGGGATACATTGCAATTGACTTTGGCAGGGAGGGTCCAAGTTGTGAAAATTTATATTCTGGCGAGGTTCCTGCTTATTTTTCTGACACTCCCCATCGTTATGCCAAAGGCCTTTTTTTCAGATGCTGGACACGATTATTTCAGACTTTGTACAGGAGGGAAGGTGCCAAAGATTAGGAGGACCCTGCTACAGAGGCAGAGGATGGGGTTGGCGTTGCCGAACCTGCTTCACTATTAAAGGTTGGCAAATGTGGAGGAAGTGCGGCGATGGTGGGAAGGAGGGGGATAGAATGGGTTCAGATAGAGGAGGAAGGGCAGCATAGTGGCGCAGTGGTTAGCACTGCTACCTCACAGCGCCGAGGTCCCAGGTTCGATCCTGGCTCTGGGTCACTGTCCGTGTGGAGTTTACACATTCTCCCCGTGTTTGCATGGGTTTCGCCCCCACAACCCAAAGATGTGCAGGGTAGGTGGATTGGCCACGCTTAATCGAAAAAAATGAACTGGGTACTCTAAATTTAAGGGGAAAAAAAAGAAAAAAAGAATAGAAGAGGTATCTTGTAAGGGGTCCAGCTTAAGAGCCATGGTGACAGCAGTGTTGCCTATGGTGCCGAGTAGATATTCAGGGAGCCCAGTGGTGCAGTCCACAGTGAAGATTTGGAACCTGTTGAAGAGTCATTTTAGGATGGAGGGGATGTTGGTCTTAACGCCTCTGTGCGAGAATCATGGGTTTGAGCCGGGGGGAATATTGTATACAGGAGGTGGAGGGAAGTGGGGCTTGTCAAGTTGAGGGATTTGTATTTGGAGGAAGAGTTTGCCAGTCTGGAGGAGCTGAGGGAGAGGGTAGAACTACCGAGAGGGTGAGTGTTCAGGTACCTGCAGGTAAGGGATCTTGCGCGAAAGGTCTGGAAGGAGTTCCTGAGGTTGCCGAGATACACCCTGCTGGTGCGACTGCTGCTTCCGGATTTGGCAGGGGAGGGTAGAATTGAGGATATATGTGTGGCTGGGAGAACAGTGAGATCAATTGGGGAGTATGGAATGAGGCACTGCGCAGGCTAAACGCGACCTCATGATCAAGAATGAGCCTGATACAGTTTAAAGTTGTACGCAGGACACATATGACTCGGGCAAGAATGAGTGGGTTCTTCCAGGGGGTGGCAGATGAGTGCGAGAGGTGTGGGCGGGGGCCAGCGAATCACCTGCAAATGTTATGGGGTTGTGAAAAGTTGGAGAGACTCTGGGCGGGGGTGTTCGCGGTCCTAGCAAGGATAGTTGGGGAGGAGGTGGACCCGGACCCTTTGGTGGCGATATTTGGAGTTTTGGAAAAGCCGAGCTTATGGAGAGGAGGAAGACCGATGTTGTGGCCTTCGCCTCGCTGATTGCCTGGCGACAAATCTTACTAGAGTGGCGGTTGGCATCGCCATCGAGGATAGCGGCCGGGTTGAGTGACCTGTACGACTTTCTGCGCCTGGAAAAGATAAGAGTATGAGCTAAGGGCTCGGCAGAGGGATTTGACACAAGGTGGGGGATGTTCGTGACCGTGTTTGAGGAATTGTTCGTCGTGGGGGACAGGGGAGAGAGAAGGGTGGAAAAGGGGAAACATTTTAGAAACTGTATAATTGATTGTTGGGAAGCATGTTTGCCGGGGTGTTTATGTGCTGTAACTTTTTTGACACATTTGTAATAAAATAATAAAAAAAAAAAAAACATCAACACGGCACAGAACTGCCACAAAAACAGGCTGCTTAGCCCAATTGATCTTTGCTGATGCTCACATTCACGCAGGTATCCTCCTTTCCTAATACATGCTACCTGCATATAACAGTTAAAAAAAGAGAGAGCAATACTGAGATGGGCAGAGTGTGGTGAAAATGCAGGCCACACAGATTCAAATCCTGAAGAACAGCTCTAGTTAAGGGCAGCACAGACAGCTCCAGGGTCCCAGGTTCGATTCACAGCTTGGTCACTGTCTGTGCGGAGTCTGCACATCCTCCCAGTGTGTGCGTGGGTTTCCTCTGGGTGCTCTGGTTTCTTCCCACAGTCCAAAGATGTGCACGTTAGGTGGATTGGCCATGATAAATTGCCCATAGTATCAAAAAAGGTTAGGTGGGGTTACTGAGTTACGGGGATAGGATGGAGGCGTGGGTTTAAGTAGGGTGCTCTTTCCAAGGGCCTCCTTCTGCACTGTAAATTCTATGATCTGAACGAGTTGGAAGGATCGCTTAAAAGCAGCAGGTTTATTTGCAAGGTGATGATCAAATGTTTGGGGAAAGAGTGGAAACAAAAGAGATGAGAATGAAAAACTACAGTTGCGAGTGATTTCTGGCGCAAACAGATTTATTTTAAACATTAGTGTGTTTCACAGGGCAAAAATAAGTACAAAATACAGCATCCAATGGAAATCTCGCCCATCCTTCACCCCATCTCCATAAATAAGCTCCAGGTTGCACTTTGAAATGTCAATATATACTGAACTATCTCTGTATTTCATACTGATGGGTTAAATCACCTGCTTGTTCTATTAGTTCCAGACAGTGAAGATTTCTACCAGAAGAGCAGGGAATATTTCTGGTGCCCAGGCCAATAATTCTTTCCTTGACAAAGATAAAATTGATATTTCTTTCCTTCACAAAGATGAAACTTAATAGGTCACTGGACCCAAGGGCGGTATTGAACCCGGGTTCCTGGCGCTGAGAGGCAGCAGGGCTAACCACTGTGCCACCCATTCAGCATTTAAAAAAAAAACAGAATATGATAACAAGCAGGTATCAGTAAAATGACCAAGATGCTGCTGGATTGATGTGAAAACCCAACTAGTTTACTAATGTTCTTCTGGGAATGAAGCCTGCAGTCTTTACCAAGTCCAGGTTATATGTGTACTCCAGTTCTACATCTAAATGGTTGACTGTTGATGGTCCTCGGAGGTGGCCAAATCCAGGAACCACTCATTTGCATCAAGTTGCTTTCAGCAGTTCAAGAAGACAGCGCACAACCATCGAATCAGTGCAACTGGGAATGAGCAATAACCACGTTTTACCAGCAAAGCTCACACCCGAGAATGAATACAATTTAAGAGAATTTAGGATTTAACTGGGAACTGAGTGAATGCGGACTGAGCAGATGGTGCAATGTGACTTACAGGGGTCAGCTTTCCAGTGAGTAGCAGCAGCAATGTACTCTTCCCAACTCCATTGGGTCCGACGATACAGACTGAGAGGAGGACAGAACAGAAGAAACAGTTACCAGAGGTTTTCTACTACAAGACCAAAGACATAGGAGTAGGCCACGTGGCCTATCAGGCCTGCTTGCCATTCAATGAGATCATGGCTGACCTGAGATAATACTCAACTCCACTTTCTCACCTTATCCCCATAATCCTTGCTGATTAAAAATCTGTCTATCCCAGTCCTGAACCTACTTAACGACCCAGCCTCTACAGCTCTCTGCTGTAAACAATTTCACAGATTCACTACCCTCAGAGGAAATTCCTCCTAACCCCCATCTTAAATGGGTGACCCCCCTTACTCTGAGAATATGCCCTTTTGTCCTAGACTCTCCCACATGGAGCAACAACATCTCAGCATCTACCGTGTCAAGCCCCTCGAGAATTTGGTTTGTCTCAATAAGGTCATCTCTCGTTCTTCTAAACTCCAGGATGGCATGTTGCCTCCCTGGTGCTAGGATTAAGGATGTCTCTGAACGAACACAGGACATCCTGAAGGGGGGGGGGGGGGGGGGGGGGGGGTGAACAGCCAGAGGTCATAGTACACGTAGGTACGAGTGACATAGGCAGGAAGAGTGATGAGGTCCTGGAGCAAGAGTTCAGGGAGTTAGGCAGTAAGCTAAAAAGCAGGACCTCTAGGGTTGTAATCTCAGGATTACTCCCTGTGCCACATGCCAGTGAGGCTAGAAATGAGGATAGTGCAGCTAAATATGTGTCTAAACTGGTGGCGTAGGAGGGAGGTTTTCAGATTTCTGGACCATTGGGATCTCTTCTGGGGCAAGTGGGACCTGTACAAGGACAGGTTGCATATAAACTGGAGGAGCACCAAAATCCTGGCTGGGAGATATGCTAGAGTCACTCAGGAGGATTTAAACTAGCATGGCAGGGGGGTGAGAACCACAGTGCTGGCTTAGAAGGTGGAATAACTGAAGGGGAAATAGAGAACAAAAATAAGAGAACAACAACATCACCCTGTATGCTTAAACGCAATGGTCTGAAGTTTATTTGTTTCAATGACAGAAGTTTAGCAGGTAAGGCAGGGAACTTAAGAGCACTGATTAGTACTTGGAACTATGATGTTTTTGCTATCACAGAAACATGGTTAAAGGAAGACCAGGATTGGGAGCTGAACGTTGGAGGATATAGATGCTTCAGGAGATATAGAGAGGGATGCAAAAGGGGTGGGGGAGTTGCATTACTCGTTAAAGAAAATATAATAGCTGTACTGCGGGTCGACACCTTGGGAGGGCTCATACAATGAGGCAATCTGGGTAGTGCTCAGGATCAGGAAGGGGGCAATCAGAATGTTGGGGGTTTATTACAGGCCTCACAACTGCCAATGAGAGATAGAGGAGATGATAGGTAGAGATATTTTGGATAGGTGCAAAAGTAACAGGGTACGGGATTTTAACATCCCTATAAAGACTGGGACTCACTTAGTGCTAGGGACTTGGATAGGGCAGAGTTTGTAAGGTGCATCCAGGAAGGCTTCTTGATGCAATATGTAGATAGTCCAACTAGAGCTGGGGCAGTACTGGATCTGGTATTGGGGAATGAGCCTGAACAGGTGGTTGAGGTTTCAGCAGGGGAACATTTTGGAGTAGTGACCACAATTCCCCCTTTTAGAAATGGATGAGGGTAACCCTCGGGTTAAGGTGCTAAACTGGGGAAAGGCAAGTTATGATAACATTAGACAGGAATTGAAGAATTGGGTGCAGCTGTTGGATAGTAAATCAACATCGGGCATGTGGTAGTCTTTCAAGCGACAGTTGATTAGGATTCAGGAAAATAACTTTCCTGAGAGAACAAAGGATAAGTATGGGAAGTTTAGGGAGCCTTGGATAATGAGGGATATTGTGAACCTCGTCAAAAAGAAAAAGGAGGCTTTTGTACAGACTAGAGGGGCGGGGACAGTCAAAATCCTTAGGAGTATACAGAAAGCAGGAAGGTACTTAAACTGGAAATTAGGAGGGCTTGGAGGGGTCATGAAAAGTCCTTGGCAAGTAGGATTAAGTTGAATCCCAAAGCTTTTTATTCATATGTAAAAAAGCAAGAGGGTGGCCAGGGAAAGAATTGAACCACTTTAGGACAATGGGGAGAATCTATGTGTTGAGCCAGAAGAAATGGTCGAGGTACTAAATGAGTACTTTGCATCAGTGTTCACCAAAGAAACGGACTTTGTGGAAGATGATTCTTGGGTAGGGTGTGTGGATAGTTTGGATCATGTTGACATCAACAAGGAGGTGGGTATTTTAAAAGGCATTAAGGTAGATAAGTCTCCTGGGCCGGATGTTATTTACCCCAGAATACAGAGGGAAGCAAGGGAGGAAATTGCTAAGGCTATGACTACATCTTTGTATCCTCATTGGCTACAGCTGAGATCCCAGAGGACTGGAGAATTGCTAATGTGGTACCGCTGGTTAAGAAAGGTAGCAGGGATAATCCAGGAAATTATCGGCCGGTGAGCCTCACGTCAGTAGTAGGTAAATTATTGGAGAGAATGGTCAAGGACAGGATTTATACCCATTTGGAAACAAATTGACTCATTAGCGATAGACAGCATGGTTTTGTGAAGGAGAGGTCGTACCTCACTAACCTGATCGAGTTTTTTTTGAGGAGGTGACAAAGATGATTGATATGGGGAGGGTGGTGGATGTTGTTTACATGGACTTCAGTAAAGCCTTTGACAAGGTGCTTCATGGCAGACTGGTACAAAAGGTGGAGTCACACAGGATCAGATGTGACCTGGCAAGATGGATTCAGAACTGGCTTAGTCACAGAAGGCAGAGGGTAGCAGTAGAAGGGTGTTTTTCTGAATGGAAGGTTGTGACTAGTCGTGTTCCACAGGGATCGGCACTGGGGCCTGTTGTTTGTAGTACACAGACGATTTGGAGGAAAATGTAGCTGGTATGATTAGTAAGTTCACGGATGACACCAAGGTTTGTGGAGTGGCTGATAGTGTTGAGGATTGTCAGAGGTACAGCAGGACATAGTTAGGTTGGAGACTTGGGCAGAAAAATGGCAAATGGGAGTTTAATCTGGACAAATGTGAGGTAATGCATTTTGGTAGGTCTAACAGAGGGGAAATATACACTAAATGGCAAAACTCTTAGGAATATAAAAAGTCAAGAGAAATCTGGACGTACAGGCATACAGATCTTTGAAAGTGGCAACACAAATGGACACAGTAGTCAAGAAAACATATGAAATGCTTGCCCTCATTGGACAGGGCATTGAGTATAAAAACTGGCATGTCATGCTACAGTTGTATGGAACCTTGGTACGGCCACACTTGGAATATTGCGCACAATTCTGGTCGCCACAGTACCAGAAGGATGTGGAGGATTTGGAGACGGTGCAGAGGAGGTTTACCAGGATGTTGCCTGGTCTGGAGGGTGTTAGCTATGCAGAGAGGGTGAATAGACTCAGACTGTTTTCATTAGAACAATGGAGGTTGAGGGGTGACTTGATAGAGGTCAACAAGATTCTTTATTCTTCCTACCAAAGTGCATAATTTCACATTTTCCTCCATGATATTTCATCTAACAGGTTTTTGCCCACTCACCTAACCTGTCGACTTCCCTCTGTGGATTTTGTGCGATCCTCGCTACTTGCTTTTCCACTTATCTTTGTGTCACCTGCAAACTTGACAACAGCGTATTCACGTCCCTCGACCAAGTCATTAATATATACTGTAAATAATTGTGGGGTGGAACAAATCCCTGTGGCACACCACTGGTTACAGATTGCCATCCTGAAAATGCTTTCTTATCTCAACTCGGTCTTTTATCAGTTAGCTAATCCTCTATCTAATATACTGCCCCCAATACCATGGGCTCTTATCCTTTTGTGTGCTATCTCATCGGACGATTTTTGGAAATCAAAGTGTATTCCAACTTCCGGTTCCCCATCGTATCTTCTGCTCGTTAACATCTCAAAGAAATCTATTAAATTTGTCAGGCATGATTTCCCCTTGATGAAATCATGCTGACTCTGCTTGATTATATTATGGGGAACATTCTGTACAGCACAGGGAAGAGTCCGTTTTTCCCTTCCATTCAACAGATTTGATATTAGGAAACATCCAAAGTTGAAATGGCAACAAACAGCACTGCAGAATACATCTAAAATTTTAGATTAGATAACAATTATCACTTACATATTTAAATATTATGTAGCAATTTCAAGGCAGAATTCCAACAGTAACTCAAAAAAACATGAGCATAATTTAAACTTGATCAGATTCCAGTCTGCAACTCGCTCCCAGGTATCCATTATTCTATATATAAACCATCTGAACCCCTCGATTAGATTCCAGTCTGTAACTCACTCCCAGGTATCCATTATTCTATATATAAACCATCTGAACCCCTCGATTAGATTCCAGTCTGTAACTCACTCCCAGGTATCCATTATTCTATATTTCAACCATCTGAACCCCTCGATTAGATTCCAGTCTGTAACTCACTCCCAGGTATCCATTATTCTATATATAAACCATCTGAACCCCTCAATTTGAATCCAGTCTGTAACTCACTCCCAGGTATACTTTATTCTATATATGAACCATCTGAACCCCTCGATTAGATTTTCATCTGTTACTCACTGCAAGGTATCCATTATTCGATATATAAACCACCTGAACCCCTCGAGTAACGATTAGATTGCAGTCTGTAATTCACTCCCAGGTATCCATTATTCTATATATGAACAATCTGAACTCTTCGATTAGATTCCAGTCTGTAACTCAATCCCAGGTATCCATTATTTGATATATAAACCATCTGAACTCATATTAGAATCCAGCCTATAACCAAATCCAGTATATTTATTTTTCAATATAAAAACTATCTGAAATCCTCAACGAGGTGCAACCTGTTACTTATTTCAATATTTTTGACACAAACCTGCCAAGTTCGGTCCTGGCCCCGGGTCACTGTCTGTGTGGAGTTTGCACATTCTCCCCGTGTCTGTGTGGGTTTCACCCCCACAACCCTAAGATGTGTAGGTTAGGAGGATTGGCCAAAGGGCAGCACGGTGGCGCAGTGGTAGCACTGCAGTCTCACAGCACCGAGGTCCCAGGTTCGATCCCGGCTCTGGGTCACTGTCCGTGTGGAGTTTGCACATTCTCCCCGTGTTTGTGGGGGTTTGGTCCCCACAACCCAAAGATGTGCAGGGTAGGTGAATTGAATATGCTAAACTGCCCCTTAATTGGAAAAAATGAATTGGGCACTCTAGATTTATTTATTTTTTTTTTTAAAAAGGAAGATTGGCCACGCTAAATTTCCCCTTAATTGACAAAAAAATAATTGGGTACTCTAAATTTCTAAAAAAAATAAACCTGCCAATTTCCTTAGTTACAACACTGCTTTGCAATTACCTGACACTTTTTGCATGTACTGAGTTGAACTGACGCGATGTAATTACGAGGAAACTCTGAGCTGTTCTAAACAGCGCACGAATATGCAGTGCAGTAGTACAACCCAACACTGGGCAAAATCCTCCATATTGGCTGAGCAATTTAAGGTTCGAAACTCCATCATGCCCCACAGCTAGTATGCCCTAAAATGAATTACTTTGATACACAAATATATTCTTCAAAACACCCTTAACCGAACCCCACCATCAGCAGTCTAGAATTTCTTTTTCCCAATTAAAGGGCAATTTAGCGTGGCCAATCCACCTTCCCTGCACATCTTTGGGTTGTTGGGGTGAGACCCATGCAGACACCTGGAGAATGTGCAAACTCCACATGGACAGTGAACCGGGGTCAGGATCGAACCCGGGTCCTCAGCACCGTGAGGCAGCTGTGCTAACCACTGCTCCACCCTAGCAGTTCAGAAAATTAAATGGATACTCACTTCTGGAATCCATATCAATGCCAAAATCCAGGTTCTTAAAAATCGGCTTGTGTTTTTCATAGGCAAAATCAACAGCTGGAATTTCAGACAGAAATAATGCATCAGTGCATTCAAATCTAACCATGTTACACAGCTGATAAAGAAATCAGTGTATGTGAGAAAGAATCCATAGGCATAGACACAAACACGGAGCGGGTGAAGGGGAAAGCAAGAAAAGCGATTGCAAATGGTAAAGGAAATGTTTTCATATTTTTCTGCGTTCAAACTTGACACCTGAAAGAAGATGGTTAAGCTAAGTAGCAGATAGGT
The DNA here is from genome assembly GCF_047496885.1 of Scyliorhinus torazame. Classification (NCBI taxonomy): domain Eukaryota; kingdom Metazoa; phylum Chordata; class Chondrichthyes; order Carcharhiniformes; family Scyliorhinidae; genus Scyliorhinus; species Scyliorhinus torazame. Next base: position 188,625,534 of record NC_092720.1, on the reverse strand, counting down.
TAAGTCCCAAGATGTGCAGGTTAGGTGGATTGGCCATGCTAAAATATTGCCCCTTAGTGTGCAAAGATGTGCAGATTAGATGGGATTACAGGGATAGGACAGGGGAGTGGGCCTAGTTAGGATTTTTATTTCAGAGGGTCAGCGCACTCGATAGGCCGAATGGCCTCCTTCTGCACTGCTGGGATTCTACGAAGAGAATTTGAACATTTAGGGCAAAATCACGAGAACAAACAGTTCAGCACAACACTGTTGGGTGTTCTGGATCACATACAGGTCACCAACACTTGAAGTAGTGCAACACTATTTTATTAAAAGGTTAACTATTTAAACATACCTGAACTGTGGGTAAATACGATACTAGCTTTAACTAATCTGCCTTGTCCTAACCAGTTGATGCACTCAGCACATGGTGAATGTCTGTGTTGCAGGCTGTGAGCTCTGTGCTCCTAGCTAGCTGCTACTTGAATGAGCGGGAACTCTGATGCCCCCTGTCTTTATAGTGAGTGTGCTCTCACTGGTGATTGGCTGTGGTGTTGTGTATGTTGATTGGTCCCACTGTGTGTCCATCAGTGCGTGTCTGCACCATGATATGCTGGTGTATATTATGACATCCTCCCTTTTATATAAAAAAAATGTGCCTGCGTGACAATAAATAGCGTGTGGTGAATGTTCCTGACTACGTGTGCGCGAAATATTTACAGAACTATGTACATAAAACTAAGCTATTTACATGGGAAGGTGTCTGGTGGAGAAAAAACTGTCACACAAATAACACGATGAACACTATATACAAACCACGTGAACGATTAAACGGAACAGAACAGACCAGAGAGTCCAAAGTTCATAAATTAAGTCTCTGAGGTGGACGACAAATTCTGGTTGACCGCCTCAAGGGTGGGTCAGGAGTCACCGGCTGAGGAGCGGGCTGGACTGCGTCAGAGTGAGGAGGATGCAGAGTAACCGGAATCTCCGCATAGTCCAGGTCAGGGACAACAGGAGGGCGTGGCACTGGCGGAGGATCACGTAGCGAGCGCGGAACGAGACGAAGGGCACGTCGATTACGGCGCAGAATGGAACCATCCGGTAGATGAACCAGGAACGAGCGGGGAGCCACCTGCCGAAGAACCACAGCAGTTGCAGACCAACCACCATCCGGAAGATGGACGCTGACGTTGTCACCTGGAGCCAGAGCAGGGAGATCAGCTGCACGGGAGTCATGAGCCGCCTTGTGCTGTGCACGAGACAGTTGCATTCATTGAAGGACCGGAACGTGGTCGAGGTCTGGGACGTGAATGGACGGCACCGTCGTCCTCAGGGTGCGACCCATGAGCAGTTGGGCTGGCGACAGGCCAGTGGACAGTGGGGCCGAGCGATAGGCCAGCAGGGTGAGCTAGAAGTCGGATCCCGCATCGGCAGCCTTGCAGAGGAGCCATTTGACTATGTGGACGCCCTTCTCCGCTTTGCCATTGGATTGGGGGTACAGGGGACTGGCTGTCACATGCACAAAGTTGTACCTCCTGGCAAAGTTGTACCATTCCTGGCTTGCGAAGCAGGGGCCATTGTCCGACATCACAGCGAGTGTGATGCCGTGACGAGCAACAGTGTCCTTACAGGCACGGATGACTGCAGACGATGTGATGTCGTGCAAAGGTACCACCTCCGGGTAGTTTGAAAAATAGTCTACAATCAGAACATAGTCCCTGACCAAGGGGACGTGACCAACTCATGGGGCTGTAGGGTCTCGCGTGATTGGGCCGGCTGGAACCGCTGATAGGTGGGGCAGTTGAGCACTGTGTTGGTGTCTGCACATTATTAAGATAGTCACTAAATGCCAATTTACTGCTCCCGTTGACACTCTTTTCCTTTAAAGATAATTGCTGCAAGCCAGAGCATACTACGCTTTGTATTTTATGCCATCTTGACACGGTTGATAGCATTTTCTCCTCTGAGGTGGAAGGTCACAAGTGCAGACCACATTCCAGGACATGATCACAATGGCCCAGGTTTTTCAGCTGCAACAGCAGCATTTGAAATGATAAAGTGTTCACCACCATTACAACTGGGAAACCAGCAGCAGCCTCGGGCATCTGCACATGCACATTTTTATGTGGAAATCCAGAAACTGTTGCCAATGATTCACTGCCCCTCCATTGGGTGTGCTGCTCGTGCCCCTACAGATGGCGGTCTTTAGAAATTGGTAAACACACCTGAATTACCTCTTAGACTGTACAGGCACTGTTAAAAGTCCCGGAGATGTTTCACCTGTGTAGTGTCAAACTCTTCCATGTTGATTAAATGCTATAGTCTGATACAATAATTGATTAAATGTTTATGGTGTTTATGAAAGGTGACTTTTGCTGTTTGTGCGAATTCTACATTGTGATTGAATATTTACCCCACATGACAGAATCACAGCTGCAGACCCCCATTGATAGTGCCGGTTTAGAATGAATGCTGACAGGGCAAAAGCCACGCCAAAAAGATCACTTGATCTTTGCGGGCAGTTTTCTTCAAAGGTCAGTGGCAGGTACCATCGCTGACTACGAAAACAGGACCATAATTGCAAGACCACAGTTTCAGTGCACAACTGTGGAATTCTATATTTTTGGAAGGGTCATTTTTCGTAGCCATTCGGAGTGACCGAACAGATTCGTTGGCAGCATTTGAAGAGGACAGCATTCTCTTGGTGCCCCATTGTTTCCTGTTCCATCCACCAATGCCCAAAATCAAAATGCCTCGTAATTCATTTCTTGGGAAACCTGTGTGCCAACTGACTTCAGTTTATATCTACAAAATAGCAGTGACTCAAATTAACTGATAGCGAAATGCTTTAAGATAATCTGAGCAGTTGGCAGCCCAAGCAAGGCTAACCACACTTACCGTCCCTCTTCCACCTGAAAACTACATAATCAGTGCAAGAGGCAAAAAATTGGATTTAAATCCCAGACCATGGGCGTCATTCTCCGACCCCCGCCGGGTCGGAGAATGGCCGTTGGCCGCCGTGAATCCCGCCCCCGCCCAAGTCTCCCGTACCGGAGATTGGGCGGGGGCGGGAATCGGGCCGCGTCGGTTGGCGGGCCCCCCCGCTCAATTCTCCGGCCCGGATGGGCAGAAGTCCCGCCAAGAAATTGCCTGTCCCGCCGGCGTAAATTAAAGTAGGTATTTACCGGCGGGACAAGGTGGCGTGGGCGGGCTCCGGGGTCCTGGGGGGGGGGGGGCGCGGGGCGATCTGACCCCGGGGGGTGCCCCCACCGTGGCCTGGCCCGCGATCAGGGCCCACCGATCCGCGGGCAGGCCTGTGCCGTGGGGGCACTCTTTCCCTTCCGCCTCCGCCACGGCCTCCACCATGGCGGAGGCGACTCTCCCCACTGCGCATGCGTGGGAAACTGTCAGCGGCCACTGACGCTCGTGCGCATGCGCCGCCCCGAATGTCATTTCCGCGCCAGCTGGCGGGGCAACAAACGCCATTTCCGCCAGCTGGCGGGGCGGAAATCCCTCTGGCGTCGGCCTAGCCCCTCAATGTTGGGGCTCGGCCCCCAAAGATGCGGGGCATTCCGCACCTTTGGGGCGGCGCGATGCCCGTCTGATTGGCGCCGTTTTGGGCGCCAGTCGGCGGACATCGCGCCGTTGGGGGAGAATTTCGCCTCATGTCTTAATCTCAGCTGGTGTCCTATAGGCAGAGATTGAGGGAAGGGAACCTGTCGATGAGAATGAAAGGAGAATACAAGAGAAGCAGTTGTTTAGCATGTTTTCAAAAGAAAAGAAAAACCAAAGTAGGACATTTTTCATCCACTCAAACTCTTACCATGCAGCCCCAGGATTGGAGGGCTCAGCGGAGGCGGATTTGGGAATGTAAACTTCACCGTGTATTCCCGGGGTCTTTTCAGAAGTTCAGGAGCTTCATTCGACTCCTCATCTTGGTTCTTTTTCCGACATTTCTGCTGCTTGCGTGTCAGCGCCTCCTTTGTCTGTTTCTCCTAAAGACAGAAGAATTTGGTTGGAGGAGGAGGAAGAGCAGAAAAATAGCTGCAGCAGCTGAAATAAACAGTAAAACTTCTGTATACTAACGGAGGTGAAAAGGAAAAGATGATTTGACTAGTTTTAATGTTCACCCCTTCAGTGGTGGAATTGCCCAATAGAAAATGGGTAGAAAGCACCAATGTGCTAGAATTGTACATTCAACCATGCTCCAATAAAACAGCAGATGAGACATGAAGAGGTTGAATGGTCTACTGCTGTACCTCTCATCCCTCAAAGGCTACATTTAAATACAGCTGTACTTCCCATATCCCCGTTTTCCAGTGAGCAGCCATGTCAAACAGACTGTGAAGGTATCAGTTTTGATTAATTACCTGATCAGCAAACTTAGTGGACTGGTCAGTCCAGTCGGCCATTGTAACCATTCGGCTAGGGGAAAAGTAGTAAGTAAATCAATGTGTTTCAACTCTACGACCCAGTGATTCCTACTAGATCACACTTTCATCAGGTTATGGGCCAGGGTTTAGAAAACTCCAAAGTATATCATGCAGTTCACCTGACCTACAACTGTTTATTTATTTTGGTTGCGATGAGCACAACGGCCTGACTACCTTTCAGGTGTTATTCAGCAGAGGCCTTAAGGACTTTTAATCAAAAACAAAGTTTATTCTACGAATTTAGTTAACATTTTTATAAACACACAGTAAGCATTTTTATCAACTACCAACATAAATACCCTACACAGCTACAGTAATCTATGTATAACCCTTAATAAATTTCCCTCTTAAGCTGTTCCAATTTGATAACAAGATCCCATAAACCAGAAACCCTTTTTCAAAGGTGTGGCCCAGCACACAGCACTCAAGACCTGGTTTGGATGCCCTTTCCAAAACAGGTTTGAATTTATTTTCCTGAAAACAATTATCTCTTTTCAAGCTATCAAACAGCCTGGAAACAGCTTTTAAAATAAAGATAGAGACACACTTCTTTTTCAACCTGTGCTACACAAACCAGTCACTCAAAACAGAAGTAAAACTCTCAGAGCCACAGCCCAGCTCCACCCACACAATGACATCACTGAAGTCATGTGATAAGACAAAAACATTTCTTAAAGGGACACTCCCATGATAATCAGATGCGGACAAGATTTGGCTCCATTTTCAGTGGATATCTGAATGCATATACACCGGTGCTTTGCCTAATGTTCTGTGTTATATCCTTTCTAGAGTTAGTCGTACACAGTCAATGATGCGACAATTTGAAACAACACTTTTCCACAAAAAAACTATTCTTTGAATGCTACTCATGTTTTCTGGAGATCACCGAGATCAGTGTTTCTCAAGTGACATTGTGCAGTCCCCACCCAGATGTACTGACGGACCATTTTTGCCGTCATTTAACCTCGGCCAATGATTTCAAAAGTCAAATACATGATTAGGGCAGCACTGTGGCCCAATGGTTGGCATTGCTGCCTCACAGCGCCAGGAATTCAGGTTCAATTCACACTTTGGGTGATTGTGTGTGTGGAATTTGAACTTTCTCCCCCTGTCTGCGTGAGTTTCCTCCGGGTGCTCCGGTTTCCTTCCACAGTCCAAAGATGTACAAGTCAGGTGGATTGGCCATGTTAAATTTTCCCCATGGTGTCAAATGATGTGCAGTTAGGTGGGATTACGGTGTTACAGGGATCAGGTGGAGTGGGGTAGGGCGTTCTTTCAGAGGGTCAGTGTGGACTCGATGGGCTGAATGGCCTCCTTCTGCACTGCGGGAATTCTATGTAAGTTCGTTGATCGATTTCTATCCAATTATACATCACATATTTTTTTAAACATCCATTATGTGAACATGGGCACTGATGGCTGGGTCAGCATTTATTGTCCAGCCCTCACTGCCTTTGAGTAAATGGCGGTGCGCTGCATTTTTGAACCGCTTCTATTTAGAAAGCGTCTTTCACATGGAAAAAAGATTTCAAGCTTCTGCAGCTGGTGGGAAACTGAAGTTTGTCATCTGGTTCAACAAAATGAGGGGAATAGAATTACGGAAAACAGAGATATTTCCAACTGGTGCTGGATCTTTCTCTGGCTCATGTAGAGTAAATTATGGTTCAACTCAACAAAAGCCAGACAGGTGGACAGCACAAACTTGGTCATTGGGACTTGAGGCAAAGTCATGCATTTTCTTTTTTTGGGGGAAAATATTTTATGAAGGCATTTATAATATAAATTTTAACAAAATAAGCAACCACACACCAAACAAACAACATGGGCAGCACGGTAGCACAGTTGCTTCACAGCTCCAGGGTCCCAGGTTCGATTCCCGGCTTGCGTCACTGTCTGTGCGGAGTCTGCACGTTCTCCCTGTGTCTGCGTGGGTCTCCTCTGGGTGCTCCGGTTTCCTCCCACAGTCCAAAGATGTGCAGCTTAGGTATATTGGCCAGGCTAAATTGCCCTTAGTGTCCAGGAAGGTTGAGTTACGGGGAGCGGTTGGAGATGTGGGCTTAGGTGGGCTGCTCTTTATGGGGGCCGGTGTGGACTCCATGGGCCGAATGGCCTCCTTCTATACTGTAAATTCTATGAAATACATAAACAACTCCCCAACCCCAATTCCCCACCTCCCTTCCCCCACCTTCCCAAACTGCCCATGCCTCCACTTTTTAAACCCCCCTGCCACATCACTAACCCACACCCCGACTTTGGGGCTACCAAGGAGGCAAAGGTCAAGACATTGGTCTCTCTCGCCCCCTGGACTCCCGGGTCTTCTGACACACCGGAAATCGCCATCTCCTGGACTCGGAAACACCTTTACCTTCAGTACCTCCGACATGACGTCAGCAAACACTCGCCAGAATCTCCCAAGCTTTGGACATGATTTGCAGGCCCATCCGCACACCGCCCATACCTATCCTCCACCCCTTCAAAGAATCTGCTCATCCGGGCCACAGCCATGTGCGCCCTGTGTACCTTAAATTGTATCAGGCTAAGCCTGGCACACAACGAGGACACACTGACTCGCCTCAGGGCGTCCTCCTATAACCCAGCCTCCAACTCCCCACCCATCTCTTCCTCCCACTTCTGCTTCACCTCCCCTTTCGGGACTCCCTCCCAATCCATAAGCCCTTTATAGATTTCCGATAATAATAATAATCGCTTATTGTCACAAGTAGGCTTCAATGAAGTTACTGTGAAAAGCCCCTTGTCGTCACACTCCGGCGCCTGGTCAGGGAGGCCGGTACAGGAATTGAGCCCGCGCTGCTGCCTTGTTCTGCATTACAAGCCAGCTGTTTAGCCCACTGTGCCTCGCTCCCCTCCCCCACTTTCGACACTACCTTATCCTGTAGCCCCTGGGGCGATAGATGCGGGAAAGTCGATACGTGCCTTCGCACAAAGTCCCTCACCTGCAAGTCGCGAAACCCATTCCCACCGGGCAGCTCAAGCTTCTCCTCCAACTCTTCCAATCACGCAAAGCCCCCATCTGTAAACAGATTCACAAACCGCTCGATCCCCGCCCGCTGCCACAACACATCCAGCCCCCACCCACCTCGGAACAAACGTGATTACCGGATGTCAGTGCCCACACCAATGCCCCATTCAGCTCCATGTGCTGCCGCCACTGTCCCCACCCCTCAGAGCTGTCACCACTACCGGGCTTGTGGAGTACCTGGTCGGCGAGAACAGCAAAGGCGCCGTTAGCAGTGCCCCTAAACTCATTTCCTTACATGAGGCTAACTCCATCCGCTCCCACATCGACCTCTTCCCCACTACCCATTTCCTGACTATCGCTGTATTCGCCGCCCAGTAGTAATTTATAAAATTCGGGAGAGCCAGCCCCCACCCTGCTCGACCCCACTCCAGCAGCACCTTCTTCACCCGCGGAGTTTTACCCCCACACACAAACCCTGAGATCATTGCATTCATCTTCCTGAAAAACACCTTGGGAATGAAGATTGTGAGGCTCTGAAAAACAAACAATAACCTTGGGAGAAACATCACCTTCACCGTCTGAACCCTCCCCACCAAAGACATCCCACCTTCTAAAGTCCCCCTTCATCTGCTCCACCAATCGAGCTAGATTCAGCTTGTGCATCTGCCCCCACCCCCACGCCACCTGAATGCCCAAATACCAAAAGCTCACCCCACCACCTTGAACGGCATTTCTCCCAATCTCTTCTCCTGCCCCCTTGCCTTGATCGGAAAGACCTCATTTTTACCCATGTTCACTTTGTACCCCAAAAACGGCTGAATTCCTCTTGGATCCGCATAATCCCCCCCAACGGGTCCGAAACGTACAGTAATAGATCGTCCGCGTAAAGCGAGACCCTGTGGCACCCCCCCCCCCCCCCCCCCCCCAAAGTGGACATCCCTGCCTCGTCCCCTGATCCAACCTAAAATAATCTGAGCTCACCCGGTTCGTCCGCACACTCGCCACTGGTGCCCGATACAGCAGCCGGACCCAATCCACAAAACCTTGCCCAGACCCAAACCACCCTAGGACCTCCCACAAATCGTCCCACTCCACCCGATCGAAGCCTTCTCCGCATCCATGGCGACCACCTCCTTCACCTCTCATCCCTCGTGGGGCATCATTATCACGTTTAGCAACCTTCTGATATTAGCTGCCAGATGCCTCCCCTTCATGTACCCCGTATGGTCCTCCCCCTATCACCCCAGGCTCATTGTCCTCAATAAGGGATCAGGGGTTATGGGGAGAATGCAGGACAATGGGGATGAGAAAATATCAGCCATGATTGAATGGCGGAGCAGACTCGATGGGCCAAGTGGCCTAATTCTGCTCCTATGTCTTATGGTCTAATCCTCGAGGTCAAGATCTTGGCCAGTAACTTGGCATCCACATTTAACAGTGAGATTGGTCGATACACCCACACTGCTCCGGATCCTTACCCTGCTTCAAAATCAGAGAGATCGAAGCCTGCAACAACATCAGGAGGAGCACCCCCTCGCTCCCTCGCCTCGTTAAACACCCCAATGGGATTTTTTGGAAGCTAACGGCAATTTAGCATGGCCAATCCACCTAACTTGCACATCTTTGGACTGTGGGAGGAAATCGGAGCACCTGGAGGAAACATTCGTAGACACGAGAAGGCTGAAAAATGAAATGAAAATCGCTTATTGTCACAAGTAGGCTTCAAATGAAGTTACTGTGAAAACCCCTAGTCGCCACATTCCGGCGCCTGTTCGGGGAGGCTGGTACGGGAATTGAACTGTGCTGCTGGCCTGCCTTGGTCTGCTTTAAAAGCCAGCTCTTTAACCCTGTGCTAAACCACCTTGGTTTAATATCTCAATTGAAGGACACACTTTGACAGTGCAGTACTTGCTCAGTGCTGCAGCTAATATGTGACTTGATTATGTGCTGAAGTACTGAAGTGAGAGGAAGACATACTTTTGAGCACCTTTACCCTTATTAAAATGTCCTAGTATAAGAAAGGGATTTGAGAACTTGGGGTCCTGGACAGCTGGAAGCACAGGAATCAACGTTTAACAAATCAGAGATGCACACGGTCAGAATTGGAGGAATGCAAAGTTCTTGGAGGCTACAGAAATAGGAAAGAGCAGAACACATGGATGTGAATTTTAAATAAAGCATTGCTGGACTGGAAGTCAACAAGAGAGCACGGTGGGGTGCGTGGGCGTTAACAGGGTAAATATCAGAGAACCCATGGAGACAATCTTACTCACAGCCCTCTCAAGCATTAACAGTTTAAGTAAATTCGATATCAGATGACACATTAACAATTTAATTTTAAATATGCATTGGTGTGGAATGATACGTTTAATTACCCCATCACAAATTGGATGTTGCAAATTAGACTGAGATCAGCCAATCTGCATGCAACACATTGTCTGACTCACGTACGACTCACGTACCGCTTGTTTGGTTGACTTGCCGCCTGCCTTTAGATCTTTAAGTCTCTTCTCCTGTTTCTCGTAGAGTTTCAGCAGTTCCTTCTGTTTCTGCTGGTACATCTTCTTAAAGGTGTCTGGACCAAGCACAAATAATGAAGAATCAAAAGAGCCGTCGCACTCTACAAATAATCCACATAAGCACATGCATACTGCACAAGAAGGTAGGACTACCTTCCTGTAGGAGTTAATAGGACATAGATTCACACACCCATATTTCTGAAGATTAGCTGCACAATAATGATCCTGTGAGTGCTATGCAGGGGACAGGGAAAGGTAATTTAGTGCGAAAGGGAAGGTAATAAATATGATGTAACGAATAACTGCACTTATTCTCCTCCGTGTACCCAGGAGATTGAAGGGAAAGAAGGAAGCAATTTACTTTGCACTTGTCATGTTAAATAACATGGTTTTGAAGGGCTCCCCTTCCCCACTAGTCAAACTGTTACTCAACTCAACTGTAACCATCCGCCAACCACATAAGTCCTCTTTAAAGCAGTAAAATAATCTGCACGTATACAGTACCATTAATGTTATAAAACATTCCAAGGCAGTTCACATGAGCACAATTCGTCAAAATTTGACACTAGGCCAAATAAGATATGAAGACAGGTTATCAAAGGCTTGGTCAAGAAGGGGTTTGAAGGAGGACGGAAAGAGGTAGGAGAGCTTGAGAAATTTAGGGAAGGAATGCAGAGCTTAACGCTTAGACAGCTGAAGGCACGATCCCTAGGCAGCGAAAAAAAATTGAAATGTGCCAGGAGGCCAGAATTAGAGGTCACAAGCTACGTTGGAGGGCTGGAGGTAGCTAGTGAGAGTGGGGAGGAAACAGTAGTTTTTCAAGTGATTTTTAAAAATAAATTTAGAGTACCCAATTCTTTTTTCCCCCCAATAAGAACCAATTTAACATGGCCAATCCACCTACCCTGCATATCTTTGGGTTGTGGGACCGAGACCCACGCAGACATGGGGAGAATGTGCAAACTCCACACGGACAGTGACCCGGTTCGGTATTGAACCCAGGGCCTTGACACCGTGAGGCAGCAGTGCTAACTACTGCGCCACCGTGCCGCCCCAGTACTTTTTAAGTGTGTAGTGATGGTTCACTTCGAATAAAACTCTGTTGCTTCATGTACTGTGTTCATTGCATTGCATCCTCTTTTGTCCCATTTGTTAGTACAAAAACTTTAGCAAGAAGTGCACACTACAGATGATTTGCAGTAGTATGGGTGTGTATGAATTATGCAATCCACATTAGGTACCTCCCAAATATGGTGCATTAATCTCTCAACAATATGGTTCTCCTCTGTCCTTCCACTTGCACAGTGGGCATATTAACACTTTACAAATAGCGTAGAGGGGGTCTTGAAATTTAATCTTGGTTTAAAATGCCTTAATTACGAAATAGGCTCAATGAGTTTGGTTTATTCTTCAGAGCTTTGGGGATGATGTGGTTGAGTTTTGTTAAATAATGAAGTGACTGGGCTGTATTTATGTAGACTGAATTTCAACCGAATAGTCCAGAGAGGACCACGGCTCACATTTACAAGCTATGTTCTGGCTGGACCTTGTACGCATTTCTCAAGTAAAAAAACTGTAGAAATGATCCCTAAAAGTATAGACCTAATCATGGGTAACCTGTAACATAAATCAGCACCAATGCAGTTGCATCTATTTAAATTGCCTAAGGGGGTCTCTCTGCCCGCTCAATAAGTTAGCCTTGATTTATGTCTGCTTTTTTCATCTCTGCAGTTGAAAGAGGAGCGCATGTAATGCAAATGGCTTCACAACTGTATGGGACAAGTTAGTTGGGCCTTTAGGTCTTTGTCTATTTCTTTTGTCACGTAGTGAACATAAAGCAGAATGTTATGCTGTGTCCACCCCGATCCTGTTCTCATCCATTGCCGAACCCCACACACTTTGGCAAATGGCTAATGAATTGTGCCCTGCCTTCACTCCATATAAACTTATTTATACTGCCTGCGTCAATGCCCTTCCTTAGTAACCAACTCCAAAGGGAGAATTATTCAGCTTGTTGTTGAAAGTTGAACAGATAAACAGAAAACACGAGAAATACAGCACCCGCTGGGGAGAGAAAAAGTTGAAATGCTCTCTGCTCTGTGTTTCCAGCATTATCTGCTTTGTTTCAGTTCGTCAGTGCTGTGCAGTTGTTTTCAGGTTACTAACGATCTGCAATTTTGTCACATTTTTTAGTTGGGTGAAGAAGTTCCTTTAGTTTCCTCGCGCTTGTAGGCTCTTTACTCTTAGCCTGCAGTGACTGGAATTTGAATCTCCCGTCACGAGTCAATAGCATTTGTGTATTTTAATCAAATTCCTTTGTGGCGACCTAAAATGGCGTCTGCCAAAGGATGCTGGGAAAAGTGATCAAGTTCAAGGACAAGCAGGCTGCAGCTCAAATAAACACTTAAGAAATAAACTGCAGCTCAACTCTACACTACACAGGGAAAAGGCCATCTCCAGGCCATCCAAGGAACTGTCCTGTCAATCACATTTGTTTACCAGACAAATCGGCACCTAAATCTTATTTGCAAGTGCCCAGCTGCCCCCAACACTTGCAGGCATGGCCACAGAGTCCCCACCCCAAAATCGATGTGGCAGCCCCAGATTGGACTTGCTAGATCAGGGTGACCTGATCGAGCCCTGATCAATTAATTGACAATGACCCAGAGACCACCCACCAATGGGACAAAATCCAAGCAGGTTAAAAGGTGCTGCACCACCTTAGAATCTCTCTCTGCAGCAGTAACCAACAACGGTGACCATTCACCGGCCGAAAAGAAAGACCATCACCCGACCAACTGAAGGAAGACCAGAGCCAGGAACAGACCAGGCCAAGAGCTGAACACTGAGAACTACAAGATTCTGGATACAGATAAAGGCCAATATCTGTCTGGTACTTGCTAGTCACTCTGAAGTTGTTACGGTCTTGTGCGTATTAGCTTTGTAGTTTGACTTAACTGTGTGTGTGTGTGTGTGTGTGTGTGTGTGATCGATTAACAGTAACAATGATGTGATAGTGAATAAACATTGAATCATTATATGAAACAGACTTAGTCATTTGTCCACAGTATACGTGTTAAGACACACTGTGGTTTAGGTACAGCACCGTCATAATTTTGTGTAACTCCAATTAGATTGTTTTGAGTCTCCTCCATTTCAAAGAAGGCAGCTTAACCGTTCCTCATAACTTGTATCCCCAATATCCAGCACCATTCTTGTTCTAGCTCCACTTACTGTAATTCCCCCTGTAGTAATAGAGTTTCTGTGCATCCAGGTGAATGACATCTGTGCAGACGTCATCCAGGAAGCCTTGGTCGTGGGATACAATTAACAGAGTCTTCTTCCAGGTTTGCAGGTAGCTGATAATGAGAAGCAGCCAGTTAGTGCAGCTCAAAGGGAAATAATCAGAGGCAGTTCAGATGGTCTGTGTGGGGAAATGCACTATCCAGTCCATTACTGAGTCAGTCAAACCAGCCCCTCTCCCAACTGCCAGGCTCTAGACCGGATCTTCAGCACAAGTGTTCCGATTGTTTTTTGTGCTTTTGGTATTGGGAAGGGCAGTGGAGGAGAAAGATTTGCCAGTGCTACACATTTAGGCACTCTCTAATATTTTACTGCAACTTAAATTATTTAAAAATAGCCAAGTTCAGAGTTGTTTTATGCAACGGTGATTATGTGAGAGTACCATTGGAATCGGTTTGATAGAGATTAGCTGCTCTTGCCCAACTTTGCTTTGCTCTGCAAATCACCAGCTTACTTCAGTATCAGATGCAAAAAAGGCTGGTGATTGCGGCCACCAGAAGGAATCTTCCATGTGAATTGCAAATCGAACTAATTCAATAATGCATACGCTGGGCACCAGCAATTTTAACTTAATAACAGCTTTGAATAGCTATATGGGCACAGAATTAAATTCTCTACTTCTATAGAAAGAAACAGCTCCAAGTTGTAATAAATACAGAAAATACTGGACAATCTCAATAAGTCTGACACCATCGGTGGAGAGAGAAGGGAGCTAATGTTTCGAGTCTGGATGACTCTTTGTCAAGCTTAACAAAAGCAAATTACTGCGGACACTGGACTCAGAAACCAAAAGAGAAAATGCTGGAAAATCTCAGCAGGTCTGCCAACATCTGTAGGGAGAGAAAAGAGCTAATGTTTCGAGTCCAGATGACCCTTTCTCAAAGCTGAAAGGCATAGAAAGTGGGAGATATTTATACTGTGGGGTGAGGGAATGAAAGATGAGTCATGGCCACAGAAACCAAGGGAAAAGAGTGCTAATGGCAGTCCCCAGAGAGAATAAAAGGTGTGAAAGGCCAAACAGCAGAGAAACTAAAATCAGAGGGTAAGCTGTGACAGATGTAGGGGGTCAGGGGAAGCAAAGGGGAGAAAAGGTAAGGAGAGGGGGGATACAAAAGGAGGGTATATATGAAAGACAAGAAAGAAAGAAAAGGTAAGACAGTTAAAATGCAATGAAAACAATGGAGTCAAGGTGGGGGACCTTCCACACCTTTTATTCTCTCTGGGGACTGCCATTAGCACCCTTTTCCCTTGGTTTATGTGGCTATGACTCATCTTTCATTCACTCACCCCACAGTATAAATATTTCCCACTTTCTATGCCTTTTAGCTTTGAAAAGGATCATCTGGACTCAAAACATGAGCTCGTTTCTCTCCCTACAGATGCTGCCAGACCTGATGAGATTTTCCAGCATTTTCTCTTTTGGTTTCTTTGTCACGCTTTCTCTCCCCACAAATGCTTTCAGACCGGCTGAGATTGAACAGTATTTGCTGTTTATGTTTCAGATTCCAGCATCCGCAGTAATTTGCTTTTAGCTCCATTTAGGAGGTTGACTTCAATGTCATCTTTTAATCACTTTATCTGCAGGGGCTCAGCTGAGATTGAAAGGATGTAGTACCACTGCCGCTTTGCACTGGTGTGAAGTCAATCCGCATGCCAACCGCCATAAAAATTACCGATAACCCTAGAGCCAGCTTCTGCCCTCAGCCTGCCACAGACATAAAGCAAGCAGCATGACAGTCAAGTGTCATCTGGACAGATTGGGGTTCAGCTCTCTAGAATTTTGGTCGCAGCCTAAAAATGATAATGGGTAGGTTTATCTGCTCTTGTATTCATGGCTATTGGATTGATTGCTTCCCACACAAAATTCATGGACAGCTGATCTGAGTTCGGAGGGATTTGTGAATTTTGAAATTTTAAAACAGAGCTGAGCACTCCAGATTGTGAACCCACATTATCAAAATCACACCTACTTGTTCAGCCAAATGACTGCATTAAGATCCAGGTGGTTCGTGGGCTCGTCCAACATCAGTAACGTGGGCTCCATGAACAGGGCTCTGTAATGTACAAGGGAATGTAATAAGGAATTGAGCACAAAGACAACCAATGAGGCAAACGGTGTTAATGGACTCCCTGCTTTCTTTTCATTCAAACCAATAAGCTGTAAAATTAGAGTTTTTGGTTCAGCTGTTTAATGAACTCTGTAGACAAATAAATGCCGAAACCCTCTACTGTCCTGAGGCAGTCTTTTTTTAAAAAATTATTTTTATTCAGGTTTTTAATCGAAACAAAATGTTTGCATAACCATTAACAACATTGAACAAAACAAGGTGAATGCTAACATTATATAAAAAAAAGAATATGCAGTAAGTAAACATCTCCCACCCTCTCCCCCCCCCCCCCCCCCCCCCCTCACCCCCGGATTGCTGCTGCTGACATTTTAATGCTCTCCTAGAAATTCGAGGAACGGCTGCCACCTCTGAGAGAACCCCATCATGGACCCTCTCAAGGCAAACTTTATTTTCTCAAGACTGAGAAATCCAGCCATGTCACCAACCGAGGTCTCCACACGTTTTTGAGTCTCTCCACATTAAAAGGATCCGTCTCCGGGCTACCAGGGAGGCAAAGGCCAAAACCTCGGCCTCTGTCGCTTCCTGATCGTCTGACACACCAAAGATCGCTATCTCTGGACATGGCACCACCCGCCTCCTGAGGCAGTCCTTCTCTACTTGCTGCGCCCATCCTCACCATTCAAGAGGTGACCCATATCCTCATACTGCTCCCATCCACAGAGTGGTGTAGTGGTATTGCCACTGGACTAGTAATCCAGAGACCAGGGTCGCGCTCTGGGGACCTGGCTTTGAATCCCACCCAGATGGTGAAATTTGAATTCAATTAAAACTCTTAGCATTAAAAGTTAAATGACGACCATGAAACCACTGACGATTGTCCAGTTTGCTAATGCTCTTTCAGGAAAGAAATCTGTCATCCTTTTAGAGTCCATACTTACTCTTAAAAAAAGAACATAAACCAAAAGCAGTCCATATTCCCTTTCTGCACTCTTCAGGCTCTAGTCAGGTAATCGTTCTCTCTTCTCCTATAAGCCTCACCAACTGCTAAATAGAAGGTTCTTCTCCCCAATCCAGAGAGAAGCCCAGCTTCTCATCTTTCATAGCATGTGCCATTCATTCCATCGCCAGAGGGTAAACCTCTGCCATGCCTCCCCCAGCCATCCTGTGCTTACCTCGCCAGTGACACTCTCATTCTCCAGCCTCCAGAGAATTTCTTGGTAGGTCGATTCTGCATCTCAGGAGTGAAGCCCAGACCAGCAAGGATACGACGGGCCTTCGCTTCTGCAGCAGCAGCACCTGTAGCACGCAGTTCCTCATATACCTACAGAAAGGTGAAAAGGGTCACTTATAGCAACGTCAGCTTCTCAATAGACGCAGTGTGCCATTTACTGTTGGGAAAATCATGGGGGAAATTTTCAGCCTGCAATCGTCAGAACGAACAGTGACGCGGGCGGAAAGTCTGGAGAGAATTGGGAAACGTGACCAGAGAAGTTGCGTTTATTGATTTCCCCCCACCAACCCACTGAATATTTGTACCTCGCTGACGTACAGCTGCTTTTTAAATAGGGATTCAGCCAAAGGGATAACTCCCGAGGCGCAAAGCTAAGTATAGCAGCAGTGAGGGGAGGCAAGAAAGCCAGCGATATTTCAGGTGGGGTGGTGAGGAGGGGGTTCAGTTCTGATCAGGGCACACTTTAAAAAAAATAAATGTTAGAGTACCCAATTTATTTTTTCCAATTAAGGGGCAATTTAGTGTGGCCAATCCACCTACCCTGCACATCTTTGGGTTATGGGGGCGAAACCCACGCAAACACGGGGAGAATGTGCAATCTCCACACGGACAGTGACCCACAGCCGGGATTGAACCTGGGACCTCGGCGCCGTGAGACAGCAGTGCTAAACACTGCGCCGTGCTGCCCTGATCAGCGCACACTTTAAAGATGGTATCCCGGTCACAGTGGAACCAGGTGCCGGTTCTATCAGGCCCCGGCCGGCCAGAGTGACAGCGCAAACCATGCCCATTTATATTTTCCTTTTAAAGAATCTCAAGATCTGGTGTGAAAGCTAGTTTGTGCAACTGGAAAGCTATACTCTAGCATTCAGACTGAGCCTGACACTTTGAAAAAAATATGGTATGATTCCACTCCATATCTTGACAAACTAGATTTTCCTTTAACAATTTGGAAGGTCATTGCATTATTTGGACCTTCAGGTGCTGACCTAGAGTTTTGTTCCACAACATTTTCTTAAGTTCACCTTTGGACTGACAGCAACAATGTCCTTTTCAACAAATCACCTGACTGACATAGTACTTAAGGGGAAAGAGCTGCTTGTCTGTCTTGAACTGCAATCACTTTATTTGATGGGGTGGGGGTAAAAACTGAAAAAACGCCAACGATAGTGACCTACGGCAACCACATGACAGAAGCAGGCTTTAAAGTTTTGAAACTGTTGTTTTTGAACTTTGTCTTTTTGGGGGAATAAGCAGAGGAGGACTACCGTAACAGACACTCCCCCAGTCTTGTCTGAAATCCCGTGTGGTTATCAACCTGTGGCCAGAGAATTCTCATTTGAGTGTAACTTGTTTGTATTTGGAAACCCGCAAAGCTGAGACAAAAATAATTGATCCGGCTCAACAAAGCCCTCCACACCAAAGGTCCGTTGGGGAGAACCTCCAGATACCTACTGGAACCAGTAGCCTGTCTTCACACAAGGGACCTCCAGGTCGACTGTGTCGAACCCTGCAAACGTTATCCTTTTTTTTTTATAAAATGTTTTTCAAATGCCCATCTACAGAGCCTCTTTTGTGTGTCCTTTGTTTGTTTATGCCTGTGTGTGCTGGGAAAGATTTAAGAGGTAGATATTATTCTTCAAGATTACAATTGTGTGTCAATCAGTTCTTGCAACTTGTTAAAAAGGTTTGTTTCATAATAGATCAATCATCTAAGTTTATTCTTGGCACTGGCAGTGAAGGTAAACAATTGGCCATTTTGTGAGTAAATTAAACTTTCAAACTCATGGTAGGATCGGCGGAGTTGGATAATCCACAAACTCCTCTCATTCGGTCATAACCATATGCAATTGGAAACTTCTAGCCATGGAGAAGTTGAATAGGCAATTTGGATATAAAATATCTCATTGAACTTCAATCATCAAAATTATACGCTGCTGAAACTTCCGGTAGCGGCTATGCCTAGGTAAGTCGCACGGTCGGCAGTTCCTGACGATAACGGACTTTTGGGCCCTTTTAATGAGCTCCAGCGGCACTTTGATGATGATTCCCAGTGTGGGAAGGAAATAGTGAGGGTCCCCCAGCACTGTATGGAGTGGACCAGGAGTGGGGCGGTCAAAAAAAGCGGCTTTGAAGAAGAGAGGAGAACGGGCGTGAAAAAGCAAGATGGCGGCTGGTGGGGATCAGGGAGCGTGGGCCCAGTGGTCACGGAAGCAGCAGGAGTTTTTGAGACGCTGCTTTGCAATTTTAAAGGCGGAGATGCTGGACCCTCTGAAGGCGTCGATTGAAAGGTTGGTGGAGACCCAGAAGATGCAGGGGACGGCGATCAAGGAGGTGCAGCAGAAGGCCTCTGATAATGAGATTGAGATTCTGGGCCTGGCGGTTGGAGTGGAGGCACATGAGGCGCTACACAAAAAATGGCAGAAGCTGGAGGACCTGGAGAATAGGTCGAGGAGGCAGAACCTGCGGATTCTGGGTCTCCCTGAAGGCGTGGAGGGGACGGATGCTGGGGCGTATGTGACCACGATGCTGGGTACGCTGATGGGCGTGGGGGCTTTCCCGCGGCCCCTGGAGCTGGATGGGGCACACAGAGTCCTGGCAAGGAGGCCGAGGGCGAACGAGCCGCCGAGAGCTATGGCGGTAATGTTCCACCGCCCACCGACAAGGAGTGTGTCCTGCGATGGGCAAAGAAGGAGCGGAGCAGCAGGTGGGAGAACACCAAGATCCGTATTTATCAGGACTGGAGTGCAGAGCTGGCCAAGAAGCGTGCGGGATTCAACCGGGCCATGGCGGTCCTCCACGGAAGGGGGTGAAGTTCGGGCTGTTACAACAAGCGAGGCTGTGGGTTACATATCAGGACCGGCACCACTATTTCGACACACTGGACGAGGCGTGGACTTTCATCAAGAATGAGAAGCTGGACTCGAGTTAATGGACTGCAGTATGTTGTGGGGGTGGTTGGTGGGGGTAAGGGGGCGGTGTTATGTTGAGGTTTTCCCCGTGTTTTTGTGGCCCCTTTGCCCTGGGCCCTCGAGGCTTTGGGCGCGGTCGCAGTTGGGAAGAGCTGCGTCACAGGAGGTGGGGTCGGTCCAGTCAGGAAGCGCGGTTTACCTGCGAAATGGCGGGGGTGGCATCTGAAGCTGGGGATTGAGGGTACGGTACTTTGTTTTGTTTTTCTTTCTCTGTTCACATGGGGTGTGGGGGGGGGGTTGGAGATTTGTAAGGGGAACCCACAGGGGGATTAGAGGTGGCGGTGGGAGCGGCTGGGGTCAGCATGAGTCAGCTGACCTACGGGAGTGAAATGGGGGGGGGGGGGATGGGATGCTGCTGTGCTGACTGAGGGGAAATCGATGTCAAAGGGGAGGGCCGGGATGGGAAGCCTCCGCCTGGGGGCTGGAGGGTGTGGGAGGTGCGGGCGCGTGGCTTGCCTAAAGAAGATGGCTAGTCGGCTGAGGGGTTAGCCCCCCCGACCAGGCTAATCACGTGGAACGTGAGAGGCCTGAATGGGCCGGTAAAGAGGGCCCGTGTGTTTTCGCACTTAAAGGGGCTAAAGGCAGACGTAGCCATGTTACAAGAAACGCACCTGAAGATCGCAGATCAAACCAGGTTGCGGAAAGGATGGGTGGGGCAGGTTTTCCACTCAGGGCTGGATGCGAAGAACAGGGGGGGGGTCGCAATTTTGGTGAGCAAGCGGGTGGCATTTGAGGCGGCGGGTATTGTGGCGGATAAAGGGGGTCGATATGCTATGGTGAGTGGCAGGTTGCAGGGGGCCCGGGTGTATGCTCCGAACTTGAAGGGGGGGGGGGGGGAAGAGAGAGAGAGAGAGAGAGAGAGAGAGAGAAACTTTAACACAGTCCTGGAACCGGCACTGGATCGGTCTAGGTCGAGATCGGGTAAGAGGCCGGGAGCAGCCAAGGATTGGATTGGATTTGTTTATTGTCACGTGTACCGAGGTACAGTGAAAAGTATTTTTCTGCGAGCAGCTCAACAGATCATTAAGTACATGAGAAGAAAAGGGAATAAAACAAAATACATAATAGGGCAACACAACATATACAATGTAACTACATAAGCACTGGCATCGGATGAACCATACAGGGTGTAGTGTTAATGAAATCAGTCCATAACAGGGTCATTTAGGAGTCTGGTGACAGTGGGGAAGAAGCTGTTTTTGAGTCTGTTCGTGCATGTTCTCAGACTTCTGTATCTCCTGCCCGATGGAAGAAGTTGGAAGAGTGAGTAAGCCGGGTGGGAGGGATCTTTGATTATACTGCCCGCTTTCCCCAGGCAGCAGGAGGTGTAGATGGAGTCAATGGATGGGAGGCAGGTTCGTGTGATGGACTGGGCGGTGTTCACGACTCTCTGAAGTTTCTTGCGGTCCTGGGCCGAGCAGTTGCCATACCAGGCTGTGAAGCAGCCTGATAGGATGCTTTCAATGGTGCATCTGTAAAAGTTGGTAAGAGTCAATGTGGACATGCCAAATTTCCTTAGTTTCCTGAGGAAGTATAGGTGCTGTTGTGCTTTCTTGGTGGTAGCGTCAACGTGGGTGGACCAGGACAGATTTTTGGAGATGTGCACCCCTAGGAATTTGAAACTGCTAACCATCTCCACCTCGGCCCCGTTGATGCTGACAGGGGTGTACAGTACTTTGCTTCCTGAAGTCAATTACCAGCTCTTTAGTTTTGCTGGCATTGAGGGAGAGATTGTTGTCGCTACACCACTCCACTAGGTTCTCTATCTCCCTCCTGTATTCGGACTCTTCGTTATTCGAGATCCGGCCCACTATGGTCGTATCGTCAGCAAACTTGTAGATGGAGTTGGAACCAAGTTTTGCCACGCAGTCGTGTGTGTACAGGGAGTAGAGTAGGGGGCTAAGTACGCAGTCTTGCGGGGCGCCGGTGTTGAGCACTATTGTGGAGGAGGTGGTGTTGTTCATTCTTACTGATTGTGGTCTGTTGGTCAGAAAATCGAGGATCCAGTTGCAGAGTGGGGAGCCAAGTCCTAGGTTTTGGAGCTTTGATATGAGCTTGGCTGGGATTATGGTGTTGAAGGCGGAGCTGTTAATAAATAGGAGTCTAATGTAGGAGTCCTTGTTTTCGAGATGCTCTAGGGATGAGTGTAGAGCCAGGGAAATGGTGTCTGATGTGGACCGGTTGCAGTGGTATGCGAATTGCAGTGGATCAAGGCGTTCTGGGAGTATGGAGTTGATGCGCTTCATGATCAACCTCTCGAACACTTCATTACGACTGAAGTCAGGGCCACTGGTCGGTAGTCATTGAGGAACGTTGCCTTGTTCTTCTTTGGTCCCGAGGGGGTTCATGGACCAGATGGGGGGAGTGGATCCGTGGAGATTTGCCAGGCCAAGGGCAAAGGAGTTTTCCTTCTTCTCCCATGTGCACAAGGCGTATTCGCAGATTGATTTTTTCGTGGTAAGTAGAGCACTAATCCCGAGAGTGGAGGGGGTGGAGTATTCGGCCATTGTGATCTCGGACCATGCCCCGTCCTGGGTGGAGTTGGGGAGGAGAGAGGCCAACGCCCTCTGTGGAGAATGGACATGGGACTACTGGCGGACGAGGAGGTCTGTGGGCGGGTTCGGAGGTGTATCCAAAGCTATGCGGAGACCAATGATAATGGGGAGGTTTCGGTGAGTGTGGTCTGGGAGGCGCTGAAGGCAGTTGTCAGAGGGGAGCTAATTTCAGTCAGGGTCCACAGAGAGAAGAGGGATAAGATTGAGAGGGAGAGATTGGTGGGGGAGATACTTAGGGTGGACAGGAGGTATGCGGAATCCCCCGAGGAGGGGTTGTTGAAGGAGCGCCGGAGCCTGCAGGCGGAGTTTGACTTGCTTACCACGAGGAAGGCTGAGGCTCAGTTGAGGAAGGTACAGGGAGCAGTGTACGAGTATGGGGAGAAGGCAAGTAGGATGCTGGCGCATCAGCTCCGGAAGAGAGAGGCGGCCAGGGAGATTGGGAGAACTAGAGATGGCGCGGTAACACGGTGCTGAATTCGGTAAGGATTATAAGGACCTTTAGAGGGACTGGGGGCCCAGATTGAGATGGAGTAACTGGTTAAGGGGTATGCAGGCGGGTAAGGCCCCGTGACCGGATGGGTATCCCGTAGAGTTTTATGGGAAATTCTCGGAGCTGCTGGGTCCGCTGTTGTTGAGGACTTTCAATGAGGCTATGGAAAAGGGAACCCCACCCCCCGACGATGTTGCAGGCTCTGATCTCGCTTATCCTCAAGCGAGATAGGGACCCGTTGCAATGTGGCTCCGAAAGGCCGATTTCGCTCCTTAATGTGGATGCCAAGCTGTTGGCCACTAGGATTGAGGACTGGGTCCCAGGAGTGATCAATGAGGATCAGACGGGGTTTGTGAGGGGCATGCAGTTGAATATGAATGTGCGGAGGCTCCTGAATGTGATCAAGATGCCGTCAGAAGGGGGAGGGGATGCAGAAGTGGCAGCGGCAATGGACGCGGAGAAAGCCTTCGATCAGGTGGAGTGGGAGTACCTGTGGGAAGTGTTAGGCAGATTTGGGTTTGGAGAGGAAATTAGAGAGTGGGTTAAATTGTTGTATCAGGCCCCGGTAGCGAGTGTGTTCTCAATCCAGAGAGGGGGCGAGGTGGGGAGTGGGGTTTGGGCGGTTGTTAGATTTCATTTGTAAAGGGCAGATACCCCACCTTATTTTGTTAAATTGTTAAATGGTTAAGTTGCTTTTTGTTATGTTTTTATCTCATTGTTTTTCTTTTTGTAGTGGTTTGTAAAAATTATTGAAAAATGTTGAAAAAACAATTTTTAAAAAAATTATACACTACTCCCTAAAAAGATTTATCTGGTCACTCTCATAATCCTCCACTCCCATTGCAGTAAAATGGCATTTAGCCCACCAATATTCCTCTCCATTCAAAACAATCAATTCAATAAAATTATTTACAAATCAAGTGACCGCAGACAAAAATACACGAGGTAAAGAAAACTAGTATCACACACAGATATTTGGCAAATCAAGACACTTCCCCCACCCCCTCAACCACTGATTACAATGCCTTAGAATGATGGTGGCCCTTTAGTTACTCTGAGCTATCATTAATACAGATTTAAAATCTCATCAAAGGATGGCATCACAACAAAGCAGCGGGTCCTTCACTACTGTACTGGATTGCCAATTTGTCATTATGTGCTCAAGTCATAGAGAGAGTTTAGGGCGGCACAATGGAGCAGCCTTTAGCACTGCTGCCTCCGGCACCGAGGATCCGGGTTCGAACCTGGCCCCGGGTCACTGTCCGTGTGGAGTTTGCACATTCTCCCCGTGTCTGTGTTGGTTTCACCCCCACAACCCAAAGATGTGCAGGTTAGTTGGATTGGCCACGCTAAATTACCCCTTAATTGGAAAAAAACTCTAAATTTAAAAAAGTTAGAGGTACTTTTGAACCACAGGCTAATAAACTGACTCTCAAATGTGGATATAAAATTTGGAGTATAGTGTTGGCTGAAGTCCACTCCAGGACATTGCAGCAGTGTAAAATTGTCTTTCTCTTTTAAAATCAAGACTGGGGGTGACAATCTGATAGAGCTGATAAAGATTACAAAGCAGTTTAGGAGGATAGACCCGGCCACAGTACTGAAACAGCACTTAACAAAAAGTCACAAATTATATCCTACATGACTGCCCACACCCTGATTGTAGCCTTTGACATAGTTGGATCTTATCATTCTCCTCCAAAATCCAGTTTGATGGGTCTGACACTCATTGGTTCCATTCTTAGCTATCTAATCAACCAGAGAATTTCAATGACTAACCCACACCATTATCTCTGATAGCCCCCAAGGATCGATCCTTGATTCCCCCCACCCATGCTATTTCTCTAGTGCATACTGTCCCTCAGCGACACCAACCCAAAAAACACAGTATTAGTTTCCACATGTCTGCTGACAGTACCTAGCTCGACCTCACTAACCTTCACGGTCTCACAATTTTCAGGCTGCTTATCTGACATCCAGTATTGAATGAACAAATATTTCCTCCAATTAAATATTTTTGAAGACTGAAACCATTATCTTTGGTGCCTGGCACAAACTCGACTCCCTTGCCATCTGGCAGATGTCTGAAACCAAACCAGATGTTTGCAACCTTGCTATCATACTTGACTCCCAACGAAGCTTTCAACCACATATTTGCTGTCATGAAGAGCACTTATTTCCATCACCCCATTCTGGGCCTGCCTCAGCTCTTCCGATTCTGAATCCCCCATCCATGCCTTTGCCTCTAACACTGCAGGCCGGCCTCATAGATTCTACTCTCCATACACTTCAGGTCATCCAAAACTCTGTTGTCCATGTCCCAACTTGCACCAGATCTCACACACACATCAGCACGGTAGCACAATGGTTAGCACAGTTGCTTCACAGCTCCAGGGTCCCAGGTTAGATTCCCGGCTTGGGTCACTGTCTGTTCGGAGTCTGTACATTCTCCCCGTGTCTGCGTGGGTTTCTTCTGGGTGCTCCGGTTTCCTCCCACAGTCCAAAGATGTGCAGGTTGGGTGGATTGGCCATGATAAATTGCCCTTCGTGTCCAAAAAGGTTAGGTGGGGTTACTGAGATAGGGTGGAGGCGTGACCTTAAGTGGGGTGGTGTTTCCAAGGGCCGGTGCAGACTTGATGGGCCAAATGGCCTCCTTCTGCACAGTAAATTCTATGACCCCAAAGCTCCCAACATACATTGGCTTCCAGTTGCATGATGCCATAATTTTAAAATTCTCATCCTGGTTTTCAAAACTTTCCAGGACTTCGGCCCTCCCAATCTACATAATCTCTTCCAGCCATACAACCCACCAAGATATCAGCACTCTTCTAATTTCTGCCTGTTGAGATTCCGGATTTAAATTGTTCCACCATTGTTAGCTGTGCCTTCAGCAGTCCAAGCTTTGCAAGTCCCTCACTAAAACCCTTCCTTGCTTTCCTGCTTTAAGACACTCCTCAAAACCTTTCTATTTTATCAAGCTTTTAGTCATCTGCCCTAATATCTTACCATGGGGCTCAATGTCATATTTTGTTTCATGGACTTCCGGTGACGGCGGGCGGGAGGCAGCCGCCGCACATTGGAAGGCTCCCGTTCGGGAACGGTCGGTCCTAGGGCCAGCGACGGCAGTAAAAGTCGGATAGCGCAAGGAGAAGGAGGATGTCGAAAATCACCAAAAAAACGGCCGGGTTAAAAAGCGGCTGAAAGTCCATTGGAGAGGGGAAAGGTCACCGCAGGGTCAACAAAGAAAATGGAGGCTGGCGCACCAGGGGAGGCCGCAGTGCTTACGGCTGAAGAACTAACTAAGGTGATGGCTGCGGAATTCCAAAAGCAGTTGGCGCAGATTGAGAAATGTATGGAGATGGTGAGGAAGGAGATGAGGGAGGTTTTGAATGTGCTGGTGGAGGAGGCGGTTTCCCGGTGAAGACGGCGGTGCCGAGCGCAGTGGCGGAGGTGCGAGAGCAAGGGGAGGCGCTGAAGGAAGTGGAGGAGACGGTATTGCAGCACGGTGATCAACTTGCCTCGATGGGGAAGGAGATGCGGAAGGTGATGGACACGAACAAGAATCTGAGAGGAAAAATGGAAGATCTGGAAAACAGATCCAGGCGACAGAATTTGAGGGTCGTGGGGCTGCCCGAAGGAGTTGAAGGACCGAAGCCGACTTAGTATTTTGCCGCGATGCTGGCAAAACTACTGGGGGAGGGGGAGGACCCCTCCCGATATGAACTGGATCGGGCTCATCGGTCGTGGAGGCCTGTACCAAAGGCGAGTGAGCCGCCAAGGGCAGTGACTCTGTGCTTCCGTAGGTACAGTGTGAAGGAGAAGGTCCTGAGCTGGGCCAAACAGAAGCGGGTGGTGCAGTGGGCTGGAGCTGGTATACGTGTATACCAGGACTTTACAGTGGAGCTGACGAAGAGGCGGGCTGCCTTCAACCGGGTGAAGAGGGCACTGTACATTGGCAAGGTGCAGTGCGGCATTGTATATCCAGCGAAGCTGAGGGTGACTTACAAGCTCAGGGACTTTTATTTTGGAACGGCGGAAGCAGCGGAGGAGTTTGCGAAGGCAGAAGGACTGTGGCAGAACTGACAAATTGAGGAATGGTCATGTGCCGATGTAACCTCATGACTGTATTTTCTTTTTTTTTGTATCACTGCGCGCGGGTGTAGAGGCTAAAGGACCCAATGTTGCATATATTTGGACAAGGGCAGGGAAGGGACTTTCACTCGAAAGGAGGGCTCTTTGGGGTGTAGGTGGATATGTGGGGTTTGTGTGCTAAAAGGGGATCTTTGGGCTTTCCTAGGGCCGGGAAAGGGGGAAAGGGACCCGGGCGGGGGCCTCCACACTGGCCGGTTTAAGCCGGCCAGTGAACGGGAGTGAGGTGGGGGGAGGGGCTGCGGCCATCGGAGCCTGACAGAACGGGGTCAGAGTGGTCTAGCCGGGGTGGAAAGTTGGGGGGAGGGAACAGAGGTTGGGGGAGGGAACCGAGGTTGGGAGGAGGAGTTTTACAAGAGGCATTGGACGGGAGGAGCTGGAGACTTGGGGGGAGGGGGGGGGGGTACAACTTTGGGGTATGATGTACTGTACTCTCTTAGAGGCTGGATGGCGTTGGTTGGGGGGGTGGAGAGCCGTGTAGATTAAGGGTGACTACGGGTAATCCCTGATTCCTTTTTGTCATTTGTTTATGTAAACAGGTGGGTTGAGGTTTGGGGGTTGGTGGGCGGATGGGATCGTTGTTATTATGGGGATTGACATATCTTATTGATTATTGTTTATTGTTAATGGGTGTAAATGTGGGAGAAAACGTGAAAAAGGAGAATTTAAAAAATTTACAAAAAAAAAAAATATTTTGTTTCATGATGTCTCTGTGAAGCACCTTGGGATATTTTATTGCTATAAATTCCAGTGTTTAGGTTCACCCTATTTATCCGGCCCCCCCAAAAAATCTTTTTTTTTTGTTGCACATACACAGCATTAAGCTGAACTCTCTTTTTGACCTCAACATGCTACACTTGCATTAATAGTCAACCTCAATTTTGCTTCCCACAAATGCATGTTGTTTTTTTACCCAAAATGATTTAATGAATGGTTTTAGCCTCTCGGATCTCCATGCCGCAATGCCTGGAATGAGTGTCAGAGCACAGGACAGGGGCAACACTGGAAATGCCTCGGTGAATCCGCTGTTAGTTCGACAAGAGGCAGAAAGCTGGAGGAGGCAGATCTCCTTGATGTGTACGGGTGGCTTACTTACTGGTATCTTATAATTGGGTGTAAGGAAGCAAGCAGGTGAAATGGGGTGCATTGTGAAGTTACTTTAACACATGCCCACATTTTTGCATCGCAGGCAGATGACATTTCAAAATAGCGACCACACACACTGGTGTTGCACTTTTATACTCAGCATTCAAGTTGGCCCCTGTTTTTGAAGGGATTTTTCTTGGCTTCAAAGGTTGACTTATACTCTGATAGGCTATAAAGACGTTTTATAAATACAAGTTGTTATTGTTCTAGTGGACATCTAACAGGAAGCTTATGAGAAACTTCTTTACCCAGTGAGTGGCGAGAATGTGGAACCAGCTACCAAGAGGTTAGGTGGATTGGCCATGCTAAATTACCCCTTTGTGTCCAAAGGTTAGGTGAGGTTATGGGGATAGGGCTTAAGTAGGGTGCTCTTTCGGCGGGTCAGTGCTGACTCGATGGGCCAAATGGCATCCTTCTGCACTGTAGGGATTTTGTGATTCTATGAAGAGTGATTGAGGTGAACGGCATAGATCTGTTTAATGGGAAATTAGATAAGCACATGTGGAAGAAAGAGGATGCCAATCATAGATTATCATAGAATTTACAGTGCAGAAGGGGGCCATTCGGCCCATCGAGTCTGCACCGGCTCTTGGAAAGAGCACCCTACCCAAGGTCAACACCTCCACCCTATCCCCATAACCCAGTAACCCCACGCAACACTAAGGGCAATTTTTGGACACCAAGGGCAATTTATCATGGCCAATCCACCTAACCTGCACATCTTTGGACTGTGGGAGGAAACCGGAGCACCCGGAGGAAACCCATGCACACACGGGGAGGATGTGCAGACTCCGCACAGACAGTGACCCAAGCCGGAATCAAACCTGGGACCCTGGAGCTGTGAAGCAATTGTGCTATCCACAATGCTACCGTGCCGTCCCAAAGGGTTAGATGAGGTATAGGTGGGAGTAGCTCGTGTGAAGCATCAACAACGAAAAGAACCAATGGATTGAATGGACTTGTGCTCCACATTATATTTAATTGCATGTACCACAGCATCACCAACAGATTTTTGCAGCATGTTCTTTTTACTGCCTGTGTGAAAGACAAACAGCAACATTGACTGGGCTGCAGTTTGATGCACGTTGCGGCAGTTCAATGATAATTTGTTACATCAGTTTGAAGACAATGAAGAGATTAGCATAATTGACTTAAACATGAATGCTCACCTTTTGTAGTCTTTCACCAGCTCGGTCATCTCCCTTCTCCAACAGAGCCTGGAGCTGTCGCTCTTCTTCCAACAGCTTTAGTCGCTTCATATCAGCTTTCAGAACAGCATCGACTGCCGCTGTGTCATCAGCCCTTACCTCTGAGGAGCGGGGCCCCGGAATAGTCATTAGCTCATTGGATCATTTTCAATAATACAGTACTTATATCTGTATCTCACCTCTCCTTCCTGGCTGCACATCAAATCTATTCCTCCCTCTAACAGAACACGCTATTGCCAAACTTATGTTTAAATGATACGTATTCTGTATAGAGTGGCGTGATGAGTCAGGACTCTTCTAGGGAAGGCTCAGCATTTTAAATGATCTAGAAAAAGGGCTCTGATAGCAAAGTGGGGGGGCACACCAAAATATCAAAGGTGGTTAATATAGAGATAGATGAAAACAATCTACAGTGGGACCAAAGCTGTTTGCAAAGGGATGCTTACAAGTCATTTAAAAAAATATATTTTGGAGTACCCAATTATCTTTTTTTCCAATTAAGGGCAATTTAGCGTGGCCAATCCACCTAACCAGCACATTTTTGGTTTGTGGGGATGAAACCCATGCAGACACGGGGAGAATGTGCAAACTCCACACACACTTCCCCATGGTAGGCTACTGCAGAAAATATGGAGGCATGGGATTCAGGGTCAGTTGGCAGTTTGGATCAGAAATTGGCTAGTTTGAAGAAGACAAAGGGTGGTGGTTGATGGGAAATGTTCAGACTGGAGTCCAGTTTCTAGTGGTGTACCACAAGGATCTGTTTTGGGGCCACTGCTGTTAGTCATTTTTATAAATGACCTGGAGGAGGGCGTAGAAGGATGGGTGAGTAAATTTGCAGATGACACTAAAGTCGGTGGAGTTGTGGACAGTGCAGAAGGATGTTACAAGTTACAGAGGGACAGTGATAAGCTTCAGAGCTGGGCTGAGAGGTGGCAAATGGAGTTTAATGCAGAAAAGTTTGAGGTGATTCATTTTGGAAGGAATAACAGGAAGACAGAGTACTGGGCTAATGGTAAGATTCTTGGCAGTGTGGATGAGCAGAGAGATCTCGGTGTCCACGTACATAGATCCCTGAAAGTTGCCACCCAGGTTGAGAGGGTTGTTAAGAAGGCGTACGGTGTGTTAGCTTTTATTGGTAGAGGGATTGAGTTTCAGATCCATGAGGTCATGTTGCAGCTGTACAAAACTCTGGTGCGGCCGCATTTGGAGTATTGCGTGTAATTCTGGTCGCCGCATTATAGGAAGGATGTGGAAGCATTGGAAAGGGGCAGAGGAGATTTACCAGAATGTTGCCTGGTATGGAGGGAAGATCTTATGAGGAAAGGCTGAGGGACTTGAGGCTGCTTTCGTTAGAGAGAAGAAGGTTAAGAGGTGACTTAATTGAGGCATACAAGATGATCAGAGGATTAGATAGGGTGGACAGTGAGAGCCTTTTTCCTCGGATGGTGATGTCTAGCACGAGGGGTCATAGCTTTAAATTGAGGGGAGATAGATATAGGACAGATGTCAGAGGTAGGTTCTTTACTCAGAGAGTAGTAAGGGTGTGGACTATCCTGCCTGCAACAGTAGTGGACTCGTCAACACTGAGGACATTCAAATGGTCATTGGATAGACATATGGACGATAAGGGAATAGTGTAGATGGGCTTTAGAGTGGTTTCACAGGTCGGCGCAACATCGAGGGCTGAAGGGCCTGTACTGCGCTGTAATGTTCTCTGTTCCATGTTCAGACAGTGACCCAGGGCCCGGATTCGAACCAGAGTCCGTAGTCTCATGCTAACCACTGCGCCACGTGCCGCCCTCAGATGCTGGTCATGACGACCTGATCATATCATGCACAACACTCAAGTGCACTTTCGAGAAGTAGTATCTAATGGCAAACGAGAACAAGACCAATTGCTCTCTCCCATAATATTTGTAATACTACCACTGAAATGGAATTGGCCCCTGTCAAATTTGATTTACCTTGTTCACAGAGCAGCACATCTATGTTGGGAGGTATATTCAGCACCCGATTCTGGATGTGCTTCAGTAGTGTGGTCTTACCCTTGCTGTAAACAGAAGGCACAATATTATATAATAATGTTTATTGTCACAAGTAGGCTTACATTAACACTGCAATGAAGTTACTGTGAAAAGCCCTAGTCGTCACATTCCGGCGCCTGTTCGGGTACACAGAGGGAGAATTCAGAATATCCAAAATTCCTAACAGCAAGTCCTAACGGGACTTGTGGGAGGAAACCGGAACACCCGGAGGAAACCCGTGCAGACACGTAAAGAGCATGCAGACTATGCACAGACAGTGACCCAAGCCAGGAATCAAACCTGGGACCCTGGAGATTTGAAGCAACAGTGCTAGCCACTGTGCTTCTGTGCTGCCCGATGTTACCTCTAACTTAAAGGGAAACACTACTTTATGCATGGACCGATTGCCCAATTTGCAGCACATTTCGGATTGTTATGAGACCACACATCTTAGAGGGATCACAGGATGTAGGAGGAGTGTATAATAATAAAAATCTTTATTAGTGTCACAAGTAGGCTTACATTAACACTGCAGTGGTTATTGTGAAAATCCCCCTAGTCGCCACACTACTGTTCGGGTACTCTGAGGGAGAGTTCAGAATATCCAATTGACCTAACAACCACGGCCTTCGGGACTTGTGTGAGGAAACCGGAGCACCTGGAGGAAACCCACGTAGACGCGGGGAGAACGTGCAGGCTCCGCACAGATAGTGACCCAAGCAGGGAAGCGAACCAAGGTCCCTGGCGCTGTGAAGTAACGGTATTAACCACTGTGCTACCATGCTGCCCCTATCGTGATGCACAGAGGTATTGCAATGACGTGAACCGGGACAGACGGACCAGAGGATCATTACTTGTCTGTCATTCGCATTAATATTTTCGTATATTCGGAGTGGGTTAGGTTAAAAACAGCCTTTTCTTCTACTTTGGAAGTTCAGTGCAGTACAATACCATAGCTGAGTAAAGATCGGTTTGTAGCAAGACTTTTCCATTCACAGCGTGCATTCAGCATGTCTTTCCCTGTATTCTCTGAGATTATACTCGTACTTTTAAGATGCGCCTGCCCCATTGGAGATACTTTCCTTGTACACTAGAATCCGTTAGTCGCAGACTACTTCACTCTTGTTGTAGAGGTAAACATCAGCAGTGTAGGGAGGCGCAGTGGCTAGCACTGCTGCCTATGGCACCGAGGACCCGGGTCACAGTCTGTGTCAGCGTGGTTTTGCCCCCACAACCCAAAGATGTGCAGGGTAGGTGGATTGGCCAAGCTAAATTGGCCAGTAATTGGAAAAAAAAATGATTGGGTAGTCCAAAAATATTTTTAAAAAATTAAAACATCAGTAGAACATCGGGTTCAAGATGGCAGCTCACCACCACCTTCTGAAGGGCAACTAGAGATGGGCAATAAATGTTGGCCGAGCCAGCAACGCCAACATCCTGTAAATGAATTTTTAAAAATTAAACTGAAAAAAGGCTGATAAAGGGTCAAGGTCTTTAAAGTAGGACAAAAACTAAAAGAGCCAAATTTTCCAACTTACCCATTTGGTCCGACCAGTCCGTATCTCCGCCCAGCCACAATGTACAGGTCAGCATTGATGAAAAGCTCCTTCCCATGAGCAGAGATGCTGAACCTCTCCAGCTGAAAAAAGGTGAGATGTAGTTCAATTTTAAAAAACAGCTCCTTGCAGAAAATGAGTAAAACTGCAACGATTGCAATAATGTCAAAAAGCATTCATGCTTCACACTAAACTTTACATCAATCATATACCCTTCCTCAAGTTTCAGCCGGGTGGAAACAGTCACTACTGACATTTTTTAGTTAGCTGGTAATTTTGTTATATTTTCAAACTTTATCATTTCAGCTCCTGAAAGACACTAAACAGATGCCCAGAGGTCTGCAGGATCTTGCTGAAATAGTCATCTTTTGCGCAGACATCAGCAAGCCGTACAGTAGCACAGTGGTTAGCACTTCACAGCACCAGGGACCTGGGTTCGATTCGCGGCTTGGGTCACTGTCTGTGCGGAGTCTGCACGTTCTCCCCTTGTCTGCGTGGGCTTCCTCCGGATGCTCCAGTTTCCTCCCTCAAGCCCCGAAAGACATGCTTATTAGGCGAATTGAATATTCTGAATTCTCCCTCAGTGTACCCAAACAGGTGGCTTAGTGTGGCGACTAGGGGATTTTCACAGTAACGTTATTACAGTGTTAATGTAAGCCTACTTGTGACACTAATAAAGATTATTATTACAGGGGGCAGCACAAGTGGATAGCACTGGCGTCACAGCGCCAGGGTCCCAGGTTCGATTCTCCTCTGGGTCACTGTCTGTGCGGAATCTGCACGTTCTTCCCATGTCTGCGTGGGTTCCCTCCGGGTGCTCCGGTTTCCTCCCACAGTCCAAAGACATGCAGGTTAGGTGGATCGATCATGATAAATTGCCCTTAGTGACCAAAAAGGTTGGGAGGGGTTATTGGGTTACGGGGTATAAGGAGGAAGAGAGGGTTTGAGTGGGTCGGTGCAGACTCGATGGGCCATACAGACTGTATGTTCCATGTAAATCACAGCCAAATACAACTGCCCAGTTGAGTGGGACTACAGTCAGGTTGCGATCACTGCTGCACCGGCTGAAATGACGTGCAATCCCAAATTAATGAGAGATAGCTGCCAACCCAAACCATCTAAACTCATCAGTGTCAAAGGTAATGCAGTTAGATGATAAACTGAGAATTAGGGTGCTTGAACAATGTGCCTCAATGTTCAATTTACACCGACTGATTGGAGACATTCCTTCCTGGTCTGTTTGTGCTTGAGAGGCAGGAGGAAAACTGGGAAAGGGGTAACAATTTAGGAGAGAAAAAAGAAATATCCAAGCAGTGGAGCATTCCTGTGGAACCCTGAACCCAAAATTTTGGATTAACATTCAGGCAACAACGCAACACGAAGGTTTTGGAGAGGAATGGAAATCTCTCACTATCACAATTGCTCTTTATGATTGGCAGCTGAAAAAGTTGTACTTTTGTGCACACGGCAGGCCACTATGTGGCCCATTATAAAAGGAGATTTGCACTTGGCTTCCTCAGGGCAGAAAAACTGTGTTGGAACAGACATAAAAAAAAGGAAATGCTCAAGTTTTCCTGCTCCATTCTTGGTCACATTGTCGACCCCTGCAAAGTTCACATCAGCTTGGCTCAGTTTGTAATGCTCCTCTCACTAGGTAGGAGGCATGTGGGTCTGAGGCTCAAACAAGGCATTTGAGTGCACAATGCAGCATAGCACTTCAGTGCAGTACTCCGGGATTGTGGCATTGTCAAAAAGTGTTGTACTTACCGTGTGAAGTCACTGCACTTCAGTGTACAAGCGTGGTCAAATGTTTGCGAAGCACAAGATGTGGCAATTTAAGACTTTCAAGGCCAATTTATTCTGGCCAGCACGCCATCATTGAAGCGGAAGTCTGGGACACAACCCAGTACCACCTGACACCAACTCAAATTTTCTAACTAAATTGTGGCTTTCACATTGTGAAAACCAGAACTAACTCGCCCAGTCAGGACTCTGCAATAAGCACCTTGATATCTGACGCATTCTCTAACATGGCTTGTCGTGATGACTGTTCGGCCTGCGACACAGAGAAGTCGCCCTCAGCGTCGTTTGAAGCTTTCAGTGAGTCTACTTGGCGCTGAAATTCTATCTGGGGAGAATTTGGAAAGAAAAAGAAACAAGCACAAATTAAACAGCCTACTTGCCAACATTCAGTCTCTTAAAACAATCTCAGGATGACATTTTTGTTGATTCGACCCGAGCTGTGAAATTGCCACTTTTAACTTGAAATACGGCGACCAGTTTACCAAGTGAAGAAGCTGAGCTGTTGAAAAGCCGTAGTCAGCAACACAATGTCTTAAAGTGATCTTATGGAAAACACAGTGTAAATAGGCCTCTGCAAACGCACCATACAATATCAAACATTCACAATCATTGGTAACCCAACGCACCGCAAAATTGTATTTCAACCACATTTCTATATTTACATCTTTTAAAAAGTAGTACAGGTTGAGTCCCCTTTATCCAAAACCCTTGGGTCCAATTGCATTTTAGATCATTTTGGGTTTCGGATACCCCGTATAAACTTATGACAACAGCTGAAGTCTAGGATAGTTACGGTCTAAAGTAAATAAAATGGCTAGAAAAGCAAGATGTATAACTGAATAATAAATAGAATACTTGTAATAAGCTTTTTTTCAACATGTTCACTACAAAACTCGCAAGGTAAACCGTGCAAATATCCAGGCTTCCCACGCTCAAAGATAATGAGGTTTTTAAAAACAAGTGCAGATTCTGGCTGTTTTCAGATTTATGGATAAAGGATACTCAACATGTGTAGATACATTATCCCGGAAAAGCCCATGGTGCATTGAATGTGTTCCTTTTTCTAAGTGCAAGATGACAAGGTAATTAATTGGGAGACTCATTCCACATACTGCCTTGAGTGTGAAAGTTGGGGTTAGCAGGATTGAATAGGAAAGAATGACTTAGACATTGTAACAGTAAATGTTGATTAAGTACAACTAAAAATTGTGACATGAAGCACGTCATATAGCAAATCTCCACAAGGAAGGTGAAAGCAGGCAATTTGTGGCTCTCAACCTAAGCTGCTAGATTCCAGTTCAGAAAGTTGGAGATTTTGTTCACTTAATGTAACTGTGACCTTAACGGGCACGCTCAATCTTACCAGCAGAATGATACACACCCCATGGCCCAATCTTCTAATCAGCCCCAAACCACCGTCAGACATTGGTCAGACAGAAAATGGTGCACTTTGCCGGTTACATTTGAAAAAGGACAAACTTCCAATGCAGCATCCAGGCCAACCCATTCAGCAAAGAAATTCATGCAGAGGCCCGTGAAGAGGATCAATGGAAGCAGCAGCACGGTGGTGCAGTGGTTAATACTGCTGCCTCACAGCGCAGAGGACCCGGGTTCGATCCCGGCCCCATGTCACTATCCATGTGGAGTTTGCACATTCTCCCCATGCCTTCGTGGGTCTCACCACCACAACCCAAAGATGTGCAGGGTAGGTGGATTGGCCACACTAAATTGCCCCTTAATTGGAAAAAAAAGAATTGGATACCCTAAATTTATATTTTTTAAAAAGCGGAGAAGGCACATACCATTTTTACAGAACTGTATTCTATTCGGAGGCTCGGTCTTTTAATTAAAGCACGAGTGAATGGGAGAATGAGTGACTGGGTGAAAGAGCACCATGGGCTGACAGTTAACAAAATACTCCCTTTGATAGGGATCCTCCAAAAACAAAAAGAGCCATGCACCCGCCTGAAATCACACAGCTCCGACGGGAACATGCTCCAGCCCAGGCAGGAACGCGGTCCATACCTTACAAACTGCTGAGAGTACCACCTCCTGGCTGATCGCAAGCATCACCAATTGCAACCTGGTAACTGATTCCGTCTGGTGTGCAGTCACAGATTTCAACCTTCCATGGAAAGTACGGACCAGCCTCAATCACTTGGAGACGTGCCAGGAAAGATATGGTCACTTGCTCCACAAGTAGAACATGAGGAACACACAAATTCTGACTGCAGCCAGCAAAGTAAAATCATTGTCTACATAGTGAACTTCTGATCTGACAGCTCCATTTCTGGGAGTATCAAACCATTCACACCGGGTCATCTGAAACCGTTGAATGGATTATTAACCGAAACATCTTTCAATTTTTTTGCATAGTGAACAAAGAACAATTAAAAGTACAGCAAAGGAACAGGCCCTTCAAGCCTGTGCCGACCATCTAAACTAAAATCTTCTACACTTCCTGGGTCGGTATCCCTCTATTCCCATCCTATTAATGTATTTGTCAAGATGCCCCTGAAAAGGTCACTATCGTCCCTGCTTCCACCACCTCCTCCGGCAGCGGGTTCCAGGCACCCACTACCCTCTGTGTAAAAAAACTTGCCTCGTACATCTCCTCTAAACCTTCCCCTCGAACCTTAAACCTATGATCCCTAGTAATTGACCCCTCTACCCTGGGAAAAAGCCTCTGACTATCCACTCTGTCTATGCCCCTCATAATTTTGTAGACCTCTATCAGGTCGCCCCTCAACCTCCTTCGTTCCAGTGAGAACAAACCGAGTTTATTCAACCGCTCCTCATAGCTGATGCCTTCCATACCAGGCAACAACCTGGTAAATCTCTTCTGCACCCTCTCTAAAGCCTCCACATCCCTCTGGTAGTATGGCGACCAGAAGTGAACACTATACTCCAAGTGTGGCCTAAGGTTCTATACAGCTGCAACATGACTTGCCAATTCTTATACTCAATGCCCCGGCCAATGAAGGCAAACATGCCGTATGCCTTCTTGACTACTTTCTCCACCTGTGTTGCCCCTTTCAGTGACCTGTGGACCTGTACACCTAGATCTCTGACTGTCAATACTCTTGAGGGTTCTACCATTCACTGTATATTCCCTATCTACATTAGACCTTCCAACATGCATTACCTCACATTTGTCCGAATTAAACTCCATCTGCCATCTCTCCGCCCAAGTCTCCAAACGATCTAAATCCTGCTGTCTGCTCTGACAGCCCTCATCGCTATCTGCAATTCCACAAACCTTTGTGTCGTCTGCAAACATACCAATCAGACCAGTTACATTTTCCTCCAAATCATTTATATATACTACGAACAGCAAAGGTCCCAGCACTGATCCCTGTGGAACCCACTAGTCACAGCCCTCCAATCAGAAAAGCACCCTTCCATTGCTACTCTCTGCCTTCTATGACCGAGCCAGTTCTGTATCCATCTTGCCTGCTCA
Source organism: Scyliorhinus torazame (assembly GCF_047496885.1). Classification (NCBI taxonomy): domain Eukaryota; kingdom Metazoa; phylum Chordata; class Chondrichthyes; order Carcharhiniformes; family Scyliorhinidae; genus Scyliorhinus; species Scyliorhinus torazame. The sequence continues at coordinate 188,587,651 of NC_092720.1, read as the reverse complement.
CCCCAGATCCAGTGTGACTTCACCTTTTGCATCAGTCTGCCATGAGGGACCTTGTCAAAGGCCTTACTGAAGTCCATAGACAACATCCACTGCCCTACCTGCATCAATCATCTTTGTGACCTCTTCGAAAAACTCTATCAAGTTAGTGAGACAAGACCTCCCCTTCACAAAACCATGCTGCCTCTCGCAAATACATCCATTTGCTTCCAAATGGGAGTAGATCCTGTCTCGAAGAATTCTCTCCAGTAATTTCCCTACCACTGACGTAAGGCTTACCGGCCTGTAGGTCCCTGGATTATCCTTGCTACCCTTCTTAAACAAAGGAACAACATTGACTATTCTCCAGTCCTCCGGGACATCACCTGAAGACAGTGAGAATCCAAAGATTTCTGTCAAGGCCTCAGCAATTTCCTCTCTGGCCTCCTTCAGTATTCTGGGGTAGATCCCATCAGGCCCTGGGGACTTATCTACCGTAATATTTTTCAAGACGCCCAACACCTCGTCTTTTTGGATCTCAATGTGACCCAGGCTATCGATACACCCTTCTCCAGACGCAACATCCACCAATTCCTTCTCTTTGGTGAATACTGATGCAAAGTATTCATTTCGTACCTCGGCCATTTCCTCTGGCTCCACACACAGATTCCCTTGCCTATCCTGCAGTGGGCCAACCCTTTCCCTGGCTACCCTCTTGCTTTTTATGTATGTGTAAAAAGCCTTGGGATTTTCCTTCACCCTATTTGCCAATGACTTTTCGTGACCCCTTTTAGCCCTCCTGACTCCTTGCTTAAGTTCCTTCCTACTTTCCTTATATTCCCACAGGTTTCATCTGTTCCCAGCCTTCTAGCCCTGACAAATGCCTCCTTTTTCTTTTTGACGAGGCCTACAATATCTCTCGTTATCCAAGGTTCCCGAAATTTGCTGTATTTATCCTTCTTCCGCACAGGAACATGCCGGTTCTGAATTCCTTTCAACTGACATTTGAAAGCCTCCCACATGTCAGATGTTGATTTACCCTCAAACATCCGCCCCCAATCTAGGTTCTTCAGTTCTCGCCTAATATTGTTATAATTAGCCTTCCCCCAATTTAGCACATTCACCCTATGACCACTCTTATCCTGTCCACCAGCATTTTAAAACTTACTGAATTGTGGTCGCTGTTCCCGAAATGCTCCCCTACTGAAACTTCTACCACCTGGCCGGGCTCATTCTCCAATACCAGGTCCAGTACAGCCCTTCCCTAGTTGGACTCTCTACATATTGTTTTAAGGAGCCCTCCTGGATGCTCCTTACAAACTCTGCCCCGTCCAAGGCCCTAGCACTAAGTGAGTCCCAGTCAATATTGGGGATGTTGAAGTCTCCCATCACAACAACCCTGTTGCTTTTACTCATTTCCAAAATCTGTCTACCTATCTGCTCCTCTATCTCCCGCTGGCTGTTGGGAGGCCTGTAGTAAACCCCCAACATTGTGACTGAATCCTTCTTATTCCTGATCTCTACCCATATAGCTTTGTTGCCCTCTGAGGTGTCCTCCCGTAGTACAGCTCTGATATTCTCCCAAACCAGTAGCGCAACTCCGCCACCCCTTTTACATCCCCCTCTAGTGGTGCACACTGAATAGTTATGGGAATTATTTGATTGGACTAAATGGTCTCTTCCAGGTGGCTGCACATACTTGTAACTTGCAGCTTACAGGGAAAATTGGTCATGATAACAATCATAACATTTAGCAGAACACGCCAGCAAGATCCCACAGGTACAGAGTATGTGTCCATGGAAGGTGCCACCATCCTTGTATTTAAACGGAAAAGTTTAACCAAAAGTCTATCAAAGTTTAGCACAACATCCCAGCGGAAAGCTACTGGAGAAGACTCTAGTTTGAAGTGTCAACAATAAAGCAACACGATTCCTGGTTAGCCTGAGACCTATAAGTACCATTACAGATCATCACAGCCAGGAGGGGATTTGAATAACCGCTGCTGCCGTTATTAAATGAGAGAATGAAATGGAGAGTCAAACATAACGACGTAGAGCCAGATGACGTTAGAGCACACAAGAAAAGGTGTGAAGAAGCACGTTAGCTCCCAAAGTAAAAGCAAGCCCAACTGCTTGCTTTGGATAAGGCCTTGGTTTTACTTTTAGATCATAAGTATCTCGTACCAAAGAATTCAGTCTTGCTGTTGACAGGAGCACAGCAAATTTACAAAGGAACCACCCCGTGGACAACAAAATGGTACCACTGGACCAGAATAAGCCCTCTCCTTCACTTCAGCAGTGCAGCTTGATTTCAGATTTTGCTGAAAGCCTTAAACTTAAAAATATTTTTTGCAGTTCTTACCTGTTTCTTGAGTTTCTTTTTCTCTTTTTTGCTCATATTAGCAAACTTGTCATCTGCTGCCTTCTCTTTCTCTGCATTTTCATCCACTTCAATTTCATCTTCACCGTCTTCGCTCTGCATTATTAGGGAGTACCAAAAACATTAATCCCTCTTGTTTCAGCAGATGAGGTTTGAGTTGAGTTTAAAACAATCTCACATAGTACAAAAATCAAAGTGCGAAAATTAAAGTTCATCACCCTTCTGTCTGAGCTCAGACCAAACAAAGATGAAAACACCCTGCTTGTCCAAATCTGGAGACAACATTATTTGGTCACTGACTCTGACACAAGCAGAACACCTCTATCTGCTGAGAGATCCTCAGTTTCAACAAAGAAAATTACAGCACAGGACCCTTCGGCCCTCCCAGCCTGCGCCGATCCAGATCCTTAATCTAAACCTGTCGCCTAATTTCCAAGGATCTACTTCCATCTGTTCCCCGCCCGTTCATATACCTGTCTAGCTGCATCTTGAATGATGCTATCGTGCCCGCCTCCACCACCTCCATTGGCAAAGCGTTCCAGGCACCCACACCATCCTCTGCATTAAAAAAAACTTTCCACGCACATCTGCCTTAAACTTTCCCTCACCTTGGAATCGTGACCCCTTGTAATTGACACCCCCACTCTTGGAAAAAGCTTGTTGCTATCCACCCTGTCCATACCTCTCAATTTGTAGACCTCAATCAGGTCCCCCTCAACCTCTGTCTTTCCAACCAAAACAATCCTAATCTACTCAACCTTTCTTCATAGCTAGCACCCTCCTTACCAGGCAACATCCTGGTGAACCTCCTCTGTACCCTCTAAAGCATCCACATCCTTCTGGTAATGTGGCGACCAGAACTGCACGCAGTATTCCAAATGTGGCCTAACCAAAGTCCGATACAACTGTAACATGACCTGCCGACTCTTGTACTCAATACCCCGTCCGATGATGGCAAGCATGCTGTATGCCTTCTTGACCACTCTATCGACCTGCGTTGCCACCTTCTGCCTACTCGATTCTGAAGTACACAATTCCTCCCTTAAGTATGAATCGAAGTTTGCTTAGGTGCATTGGGCAGGGTTGAGGCCTATAAACTCCCAAATATGTAGGGTACTTGGAGTTCAACCACATAAACCACACAGCACATCTGCACAAGTATCCTAGTGAAAGTGGTGGTGAGTCGCCTTCTTGAACTGCTGCAGTCAATGTGATATATCTACAGTACTGTTAGAAAGGGTGTGCCGGACTTCCGGGTGCGGCGATGACCAGCTGAGTCGCACGTTTCGGCAGCTCCCTGTGAAACGGACTTTTGGGCACTTGATAGGAGCCCCAACGGCAATTTTGACGGCTAAAAACACTGTGCGGTAAACCAGAAGGGAATCCCCCCTGGATACGGATGGAAAAAGGAGGAGAGAGTGGCCAGATTGCAGTGGATCCTTTAGAACAGCGGCAAGGAAGGCAAGCAAAAACCAAGATGGCGTCGGAAGGTGGCAGTTTAACATGGGGCCCTGAACAACAAGAGTTCTTGAAATGCTGTGTGGAAGAGATCAAAAAGGAAATGAAGAAAGAGCTGTTGGCCCCGATACTACAGGCGATCGAAGGGCTAAAGGAGGAACAAAAGACCCAGGAGCGGGAGCTTCGGGTCGTGAAGGCAAAGGCAGCCGAGAATGAGGACGATATACAGGGCCTGGTGGTGAAGACGGAGACGCAGGAGGCACATCAGAAACGATGTGTGGAAAGGTTGGAGGCACTGGAAAACAACGCAAGGAGGAACAACCTGAGGATTCTTGGTCTTCCTGAAGGTGTGGAGGGAGCGGACATCGGGGCATATGTGAGCACGATGCTGCACTCGTTAATGGGAGCGGAGGCCCCGGCGGGTCCGTTGGAGGTGGAGGGAGCATACCGAGTGATGGCGCGAGGACCGAGAGCAGGAGAAATTCCCAGAGCCATAGTGGTGAGATTCCTCCGTTTTAAGGATAGAGAAATGGTCCTTAGATGGGCGAAGAAAACTCGGAGCAGTAAATGGGAGAACGCGGTGATCCGCGTTTATCAAGACTGGAGTGCGGAGGTGGCGAGAAGGAGGGCGAGCTTTAATCGGGCCAAGGCGGTGCTTCAGAAAAAGAAGATAAAATTTGGAATGCTGCAACCGGCAAGACTGTGGGTCACATATCGAGGGAGGCACCACTACTTTGAGACGGCGGATGAAGCGTGGACTTTTATTGTGGAAGAAAAACTGGAATGAGCGGGTTATTAAAATGAACGTTCGAACAAAGTGGTGGGGCAAATGTGGGGGGCAAAGAGGGGTTTTATGTACTAATCCTGCGATGTGGTAACTTTTCTCTCTCCCACAGGTGGTGATGGGGGGAGGAGGGGAGGTGGAGGAGATGGGGCGTTGGCCATTGGGGGCGGGGCCAAGGGAGAAGCGCGGGCTTCGTTCCCGCGCTATGATAATCATGGCGGGAATAGAGAAGCAGGAAGGAGGGGGCGTCGCACGGTGCGAGCCGAGGTCACGGGGGGAAGCCGAGGTCAGCCAGAGTTTGCTGACTTCTGGGAGCAACATGGGGGGAGTAATTACGCTAGCGGGGGATCTAGCGGGGGGGGTGGGAGGGGGGAATTACTGGGTTGCTGCTGCTGGGGAGAGGGGGGAGCTGGTATGGGAGAGGATGGGCTGGGGGGCACCGCCTGGGGGAGATACAGCTGCGTGGGAACCGGGTGAGGAGCTGGAAAAAGGTGATGGCTAATCGACAAGGGTGGGGGGTAGGAAGCCCCCCAACTCGGCTGATCACGTGGAACGTGAGAGGGCTGAACGGGCCGATAAAGAGGGCACGGGTACTCGCACACCTTAAGAAACTTAAGGCAGATGTGGTTATGTTACAGGAAACGCACCTGAAACTGATAGACCAGGTTAGGCTACGCAAAGGATGGGTGGGGCAGGTGTTCCATTCGGGGCTAGATGCGAAAAACAGGGGGGTGGCTATATTAGTGGGGAAGCGGGTAATGTTCGAGGCAAAGACTATAGTGGCGGATAACGGGGGCAGATACGTGATGGTGAGTGGCAAACTACAGGGGGAGACGGTGGTTTTGGTAAACGTATATGCCCCGAACTGGGATGATGCCAATTTTATGAGGCGGATGCTAGGACGCATTCCGGACCTAGAGATGGGAAAGCTGATAATGGGGGGAGATTTTAATACGGTGTTGGAACCAGGGCTGGATAGGTCGAAGTCCAGGACTGGAAGGAGGCCGGCAGCAGCCAAGGTACTTAAAGATTTTATGGAGCAGATGGGAGGTGTAGACCCGTGGAGATTTAGCAGACCTAGGAGTAAGGAGTTCTCGTTTTTCTCCTATGTCCATAAAGTCTACTCGCGAATAGACTTTTTTGTGCTGGGTAGGGCATTGATCCCGAAGGTGAGGGGAACGGAGTATACGGCTATAGCCATTTCGGATCACGCTCCACACTGGGTGGACTTGGAGATAGGGGAGGAAACAGGAGGGCGCCCACCCTGGAGAATGGACATGGGACTAATGGCAGATGAGGGGGTGTGTCTAAGGGTGAGGGGGTGCATTGAAAAGTACTTGGAACTCAATGATAATGGGGAGGTCCAGGTGGGAGTGGTCTGGGAGGCGTTGAAGGCGGTGGTTAGAGGGGAGCTGATATCAATAAGGGCACATAAAGGGAAGCAGGAGAGTAAGGAACGGGAGCGGTTGCTGCAAGAACTTTTGAGGGTGGACAGACAATATGCGGAAGCACCGGAGGAGGGACTGTACAGGGAAAGGCAAAGGCTACATGTAGAATTTGACTTGCTGACTACAGGCACTGCAGAGGCACAATGGAGGAAGGCACAGGGTGTACAGTACGAATATGGGGAGAAGGCGAGCAGGTTGCTGGCACACCAATTGAGGAAAAGGGGAGCAGTGAGGGAAATAGGGGGAGTGAGGGATGAGGGAGGAGAGATGGAGCGGGGAGCAGAGAGAGTGAATGGAGTGTTCAAGACATTTTATAAAAAATTATATGAAGCTCAACCCCCGGATGGGAGGGAGAGAATGATGGTCTTCTTGGATCGGCTGGAATTTCCCAAGGTGGAAGAGCAGGAAAGGGTGGGACTGGGAGCACAGATCGAGGTAGAAGAAGTGGTGAAAGGAATTAGGAGCATGCAGGCGGGAAAGGCCCCGGGACCGGATGGATTCCCAGTCGAATTCTATAGAAAATATGTGGATTTGCTCGCCCCGGTACTGACGAGGACCTTTAATGAGGCAAAGGAAAGGGGACAACTGCCCCCGACTATGTCTGAAGCAACGATATCGCTTCTCTTAAAGAAGGAAAAGGACCCGCTACAATGCGGGTCCTATAGACCTATTTCCCTCCTAAATGTAGATGCCAAGGTCCTGGCCAAGGTAATGGCAATGAGAATAGAGGAATGTGTCCCGGGGGTGGTCCACGAGGACCAAACTGGGTTTGTGAAGGGGAGACAGCTGAACACGAATATACGGAGGTTGTTAGGGGTAATGATGATGGCCCCACCAGAGGGAGAAACGGAGATAGTAGTGGCGATGGATGCCGAGAAAGCATTTGAGAGAGTGGAGTGGGATTATTTGTGGGAGGTGTTGAGGAGATTTGGTTTTGGAGAGGGGTATGTTAGATGGGTGCAGCTGTTGTATAGGGCCCCAGTGGCGAGCGTGGTCACGAATGGACGGGGATCTGCATATTTTCGGCTCCATAGAGGGACAAGGCAGGGATGCCCTCTGTCCCCATTATTGTTTCCACTGGCGATTGAGCCCCTGGCGATAGCATTGAGGGGTTCCAAGAAGTGGAGGGGAGTACTTAGGGGAGGAGAAGAGCACCGGGTATCTTTGTATGCGGACGATTTGCTACTATACGTGGCGGACCCGGCGGAGGGGATGCCAGAAATAATGCGGATACTTGGGGAGTTTGGGGATTTTTCAGGGTATAAATTGAACATGGGGAAAAGTGAGTTGTTTGTGGTGCATCCAGGGGAGCAGAGTAGAGAAATAGAGGACCTACCGTTGAGGAAGGTAACAAGGGACTTTCGTTACCTGGGGATCCAGATAGCTAAGAATTGGGGCACATTGCATAGGTTAAATTTAACGCGGTTGGTGGAACAGATGGAGGAGGATTTCAAGAGATGGGATATGGTATCCCTGTCAATGGCAGGGAGGGTGCAGGCGGTTAAGATGGTGGTCCTCCCGAGATTCCTCTTTGTGTTTCAGTGCCTCCCGGTGGTGATCACGAAGGCTTTTTTTAAAAGGATTGAAAAGAGCATCATGGGTTTTGTGTGGGCTGGGAAGACCCCGAGAGTGAGGAAGGGATTCTTACAGCGTAGCAGGGATAGGGGGGGGGCTGGCACTACCGAGCCTAAGTGAGTATTATTGGGCCGCTAATATTTCAATGGTGAGTAAGTGGATGGTAGAGGAGATGGGAGCGGCGTGGAAGAGATTAGAGAGGGTGTCCTGTAGGGGGACTAGCCTACAGGCTATGGTGACAGCCCCATTGCCGTTCTCACCGAGGAACTACACCACAAGCCCGGTGGTGGTGGCTACACTGAAGATTTGGGGACAGTGGAGACGGCATAGGGGAAAGACTGGAGCCTTGGGGGGGTCCCCGAAAGGAAACAACCATAGGTTTGCCCCGGGGGGAATGGATGGGGGATATGGAATGTGGCAAAGAGCAGGAATAACGCAACTGAAAGATCTGTTTGTGGATGGGAAGTTCGCGAGTCTGGGAGCGCTGACCGAGAAATATGGGTTGCCCCAAGGGAATGCATTCAGGTATATGCAACTGAGGGCTTTTGCGAGGCAACAGGTGAGGGAATTCCCGCAGCTCCCGACACAAGAGGTGCAGGACAGAGTGATCTCAAAGACATGGGTGGGGGATGGTAAGGTGTCAGATATATATAGGGAAATGAGGGACGAAGGGGAGACTATGGTAGATGAACTAAAAGGGAAATGGGAAGAGCTGGGGGAGGAGATCGAGGAGGGGCTGTGGGCAGATGCCCTAAGCAGGGTAAACTCGTCGTCCTCGTGTGCCAGGCTAAGCCTGATTCAGTTTAAGGTATTACACCGGGCACATATGACTGGAGCACGGCTCAGGAAATTTTTTGGGGTGGAGGATAGGTGTGCGAGGTGCTCGAGAAGCCCAGCGAATCATACCCATATGTTGTGGTCATGCCCGGCACTACAGGGGTTTTGGATGGGGGTGACAAAGGTGCTTTCAAAAGTAGTAGGAGTCCGGGTCGAACCAAGCTGGGGGTTGGCTATACTTGGGGTTGCACAAGAGCCGGGAGTGCAGGAGGCGAGAGAGGCCGATGTTTTGGCCTTTGCGTCCCTAGTAGCCCGGCGCAGGATATTGCTAATGTGGAAAGAAGCCAAGCCCCCGGGGGTGGAGACCTGGATAAATGACATGGCGGGGTTTATAAAGCTAGAGCGGATTAAGTTCGTCCTAAGGGGGTCGGCTCAAGGGTTCACCAGGCGGTGGCAACCGTTCGTCGAATACCTCGCAGAAAGATAGACTGAATGGGAAAAAGGCAGCAGCAGCAGCCCAGGATCGGGGGGGGGGGGGAGGAACCAGAAGGACTCTCAGGGTTGTTAATATATACTGTATAGTATGTATAGGTCGTTGCTACAGATAATTATATATTGGACTGTTAAATTATATTTTTGGAGAGTGTTACTTGTGACAAGGCAGTTGCCAATTAGGGCTAGTTTTCATTTTTGTTATTTATTATTTATTCATTTTTTGTTTATAAAATAGGTCATTGTTATTTGTGTTGTTATAATATTGTGTAAAGGATGCACAATGTACTGTGTTGGTTGACCAAAAATTTTCAATAAAATATTTAATAAAAAAAAAAGGGTGTGCCAGACTTTTTAATCCAGCAACAAGAAGGAATAGAAATATAGGTCGAAGTCAAGATGGTTTGTGGCTTGAAGGGAATTTGCAGGTGGCATTCCCTTGTGTCTGCTGCACTTGCTCTTCTAGGTGGTAGAGGTCACCGGTTTAGAAGATGCTGTCAAAGGAGCCTTGGTGAATTTCTGCAGTGCATCTTGAATATGGCACAAGCGGCTGACAATGTGTGCTGGTGGAGGATGGGGTGGCACTCAAGCAGGCTTTGTCCTGGATTTTGTCGAATTTCTGTGATTCAATTCTATGATTCTTGAATGGTGCTGGAGCTGCGACCTCATGATGTTGATGGTGGGGAGATTCAGCAATGGTAATGCCATTGAATATCATGGGGAGATGGTTAGATTCTCTCTTATTGGAGATGATCACTGCCTGGCAAATAAGTGGCAAGTAATATTTGCACCACATATTAGTTCAAGCCTGAACCGTGTATAGGTCTGGCTGCATATAGACATAGATTGCTTCAGTATCCGAGGAGTTTTGGATAGCACTAAACACAGTAAGAATTCCCACTTCTGATCCTTTGATGGAGATGGTTATTGATGAATCAGCTGAAGATTGTTGGACCTAGGACAGTCGCCAGAGGAACTCTTAGCAATGTTTTGCGGCTGGAGATGATTGGTTTCCTATGTTCCTTTGTGATAGGTATGACTCCAAACCGGTGGGGAGCTTTTCTCCTGATTCCTACTGGCTTCTGATTTTGTTAGGGTTCCTTGATGTCACTCTTGGTCAATTTCTGCCTTGATGTTAATGGCAGTCACTCTTACATCACCTCTTGAATTCAGCTCTTTTCACAGTGTTTGCCCAAAATTTCCAATGATGTCAGGAGCCAGAGTGGCCCAGGTGGAACCCAAACTGAGCATGCATGATGACCAGGTTAATGCTAATGCTGTGGAAGTGCTGCTAAATAGCACTATTGACTTTGCTGATGAGCGAGACGAGACAGATGGGGTGGCAACAGACTTGACTTGACTGGATTGGTTTTCCTTTGTGTGGACAGGACAAACCTGAGCAACTTTCCACATTGTTGGATAGATGTCAGTGTTGTGGCTGCACTGGAGCAGCTTGGCTTGGGGCAGTCTTTAGGACGACTGGCGGGCCCCTATCCTTTGCCGTATCCAGTGCCTTCAGCCATTCCTTGATATTGCACCAAGTGGCGGCACGGTGGCACTGCTGCCTCATGGTGCCAAGGACCCAGGATCGATGTGGAGTTTGCACATTCTCCCCGTGTCTGCGTGGATCTCACCCCACAACACAAATACATCTGCAGAGTAGGTGGATTGGTCATGCCAAATTGGCAAAAGAATATGGGGTACTCAAAATTAAAAAAAAAAGATATTGCACCAAGTGACTGAAGATTTTCACCTGTGATGCTTGGGTCCTCAGGAGATTGCCAAGGTGGATCATCCATTTTACACTTCTAGCTAGGATGGTCCCAAATGTTTTTGGGCTAGTCTTTTGCACTGATTGGCTGGACTTCCCAATCATTGTAGATGGGGATATCTGTGGACCCTCCACCATTAAGGACTGGACTAGATGTGTCAGCAAGCATAGTTTTGATCTGACCTGCTGGTTGTGGGAATTGTTTAGCACTGCATCCCAGGCAGCTTCTGCTGTTTAGTATGTACACAGGTCCTGTGTTATAACTTCACCAAGTTGGCATCTCATTTTTAGGAATGCCTGGTGCTGCTCCTGGCATGCTCTCTTGCACTCATTGAACCAGGATTAATCCTCTGGCTTGATGGTAATGGTAGAGTGAGGAATATGCTGGGCCACGAGGTTACAGATTGTGATTGAATAAAATTCTGCTGCTGATGGCTTACAGTACCTCAAACGTGTCCAGTTTTGAGATAGATCAATTCTGAATCTATTCTATTTAGCACAGAGGCAGTGCCACACAACATGATGGACAGTTATCCTCAGTGTGAAGACAGAACTTCCTTCTCCACAAAGACTGTCATGCTACCAATACTGTTATGGATCTGTTGCGCCTGCAACAGGTAGAATGGCCAGGAAGTTGTAGGGTGGGGTCAAATCGGATTTTCCCTCTTGTTGGTTCCCTCACTACCTATTGCAGGCCTGTATGGCAGATCTGTCCTTCACAGCTTGCTGAGTCATAGTGCCATCAAGGCACTCTTGGTAATAGACAATAAAGTCCACATCTAGAATACTTCACATGCTCTCGGTGCTTCTTCGAGGTGGTGTCCAACATGGGGAAATACTGAATCATCAGCTGAAGGAGGGCAGTAGGCGGTAATCAGCAGGGAGGCTTCCTTGCACATGCGTGACCAGATGACATGAGACTTCTTGGGGCCCAAAGTCAATGTTTAGCACTCGCAGGGAAAGTCCCACCTGACTGTACACTGCATGCTGCTGCCTCTGACAGTGGTGATGGAGGTATTTGAGACATTGGGCATAAGGCATGTGTGGTGTCTGGCCCCTTTAAGGCGCAACCGGCCAAAGTTGTTACAGCACGAGTTCTCTCAGTATGACTACGTCAGAATGTTTCTTGAATAACCTGTGGGACAGCTCTCCTAATTTTGTAACAACTCCAGAGATGTGAGTAATGTTGATAAGGGATGACTGGGCAGGGTGTGCTGTTGTCATCTCTGGCACCTGGATCAATGGCAAGTGGTGGTTCTGGTTTGATTCATTTTTGACTTTTCTGTAGCAGTTTGTCCAAATCAGCAGTTTAATTCCTCCTAGCAGAGGGTAATTAAGAGTCCACCCCGAAAGGACAGGAGGTAACAATTTGGTAGTTTCATTACTGAGACAATGTTTTAAATTCTAGATTTAATTAATTGGATTTAAATTCCACTTTCTGCTGTGGTGGGATTTGAACAGGTCCTCAGAGCATTAACCTGGGTCTCTCGATTACTAGTCCAGTAACATTATCACTGCACCATCTGTTGCCTCTTTGTGTCATGTTACTGATCCAGACAAGCTGGTCAATTAGGATTAAGGAGGCTACCAATAAGGGGTGACTAAATACTACCTTTCATCACCTTGAATATCATTTGACCCATAAAGACTCTAACTCCTTACATTAGCTGGCTGGTGAAAGTAGTAGAAATAGCAACTTTCAAATGTAAAATAGCGACAGCAAGGTGATGCAGAGGTTAACACTATTGCCTCACTGCATCGAGGATCCGGGTTCTACCCCGGCCCAAAGAAGTGCAGGTAGGTGGATTGGCCACGATAAATTGGCCCTTAATTAGGGAAGAAAAAAATTTGGGCACTTTAAATTTAAAAAAAATGTAAAATAGCTGGAATGGAACTTTACGCTCCAAAAAGTTAAAATATCAGATAATTGAATGCACAATCTCTTCCCTTCGCCCCGTGCCTCCCACCAACCTTTCTAGCCATTTATCACCACTTGTTCCAACTTGTACCTTCTGAGCATTTTCCCACTCCCTTTCTATTGGTGCAGATGTGGCAGGCAGCAGGATTTCTTATGCTCTTGCTAAATCTCACCCACCTTCAAACACCTCCTTGAAATTAGCTATTCCACAAGCCCCACCATCTTTTCCAACCAGCTGGTTGCACCATTCCACTACCCATCTACCCAACTTTGCAGCACAAACTTGTTGCTGCGGCTAGAAATGATCCAGTTCGATGAAATCAAACTGATGTTAACCAAATGGAAACTACATACAAGCAGCAAGAAATCAGGATGGTCAAGAGGGACCATGCTCAATAGCTTTCATTCACAGACAAAATAACACCAGCCCTGGTTACCAACTCCCGGTAATATGCAAACTCACTATTGGAAAACTTAGCTCTCCCTAGCCAGCTCCATCTACCTTTTCTGAGACTGGCTTCAAAGGGTGTCAAAAATAAATTTGTTTGTACTCACCCCGACTTTTGTTTCATCTTTAGCCCCCTCGTCCTCCAGCTCCTCCTCATACTCCATCTCCTCCTCCATTTCTAGGGTAGCAAAGGTATTTGCAGGCTGTTTGGAAAAACACAAGTTAACTAAATTTTGCCGTTAAATTGCTCCACATGATTTTTCAATCAATGCAACAAAGCAGCTTGGCTGACGTTCTCATGACCCCCACCAGACAATCTTTCTTTCATTCAAGTGGACCCCAGGGGAGTAACTGCAAGACACTGACTTTTTCTTTGGGTTCTGGTCGTGATAATTAATAGCTCAAACATCATTCCTGTCAATGAAGAAGGAAAAAAATTCCTCTCATCAATATGCTAATTCTAGGATCCTATTCCTTGGACAATATCCATTCTCAATGTACAATACCCTGGCTGTCATTCCTTATGCACGCAACTGGACAATCAGTCGGCACACTGTTTAAGAACGCATGGTCAAATTTAAATCTTGGGTTCTCTGGAGATGTACACACATGCATTTTCCAACAGAAGTGGGAAACCCAGGGCAGCACGGTGGCGCAGTGGTTAGTACTGCTGCATCACGGCGCCGAGATCTCAGGTTTGATCCCGGCTCTGGGTCACGGTCCGTGTGGAGTTTGCACATTATCCGTATTTGCGTGGATTTTGCCCCCACAACCCAAAGATGTGCAGGGTAGGTGGATTGGCCATTCTAAATTGCCCCTTAATTGGAAAAATGACTTGGGTACTCTGACTTTTCCTTTTCCTCACCCAGGGCATCAAGCATACATGCCATGTCCTGGTAAAAATGAACATACTGGAAATTGAACCTGGACTTTCATGGTTTGTAGAGCTCCATGTTCAATGATGTACTTCAATACAAAATCATATACCGGAGCTATATATGACAGATTGTACAGTTAGATTCCCTCAATTGTACCAAGTACTGATCATGGTCTATTTGGAAATACACAAATTTGTCAAGAACCACATGCCGACCACCGGATACTAGTCAAATCCCAGGAAAACCACCTTGAAATTCGGATAAAGTAGAGTTTTGTGATAACCACGGAGGCCTAATTCGCCACATATATGCGATATGCCTATGAACATGAATGGGCACGTTCTGTTTCCGGGTTGCCGTCAGCCATGTTAGCAACAGATTCTTCGATGTCTGCATCAGCAGCCATTCTCAATTTCTTCCATGCTGGTGAGGATGCCTGTTTGTTGAACTGTTCCAGATGTTCCCCTTGGTTCTCAAAATGATGGACAGACACAATGGTGGAATCTTCCACACTTCCATGAAGTCCATTTTCAGCTTCAAGTTCCGGTGTTTCATTTGCTGCATCAACTTGACCTTCTCTCCAATTGACAACACTTTTAACTTTCCCCACAGGTAAGGGGGTTAAAATAGGGAAGGCAAGGTGTGTTGGGTGTGGGTATCAGGGGAGTTTGGAGTTCTATGGTTGTTTGATTAGGTGATGTGTTGTTCTTCTGATAGTTAGTGTCTACATGTAAAAAGCCTTGAAATAAAAAATAAAAAGAAACATTTCCCACAGGTTACACTATTGTGATGAATGTAGGAATTTCAGATACATATTGTATTATATGTATTTGGTGCAGTGTAGGCTAAAAGCCTGAGTTAGTATGTGTATGACTCCTGCAGTAGATCTTTTTAAAAATCTTGGCTTACAAGACAAGCAGACACTTTGGCTTCAGGAGATAAAGCAAGCATCATAATAGTTAGGTTATTGGAATTTTGTTTAAGTTCCCTGGGGAATGGATAATTAGAGGCTTGTGCTTAAAAACAAAGAACAAGGACTTCCGGTGACGGCGGACGGGAGGCGGCCGCACAATGGAGAGCCCCCGCTCGGGAACGGCAATTTCGGGGCTTTAAGCCCGGTCCCAGGGTCCGTGGAGGCGGCAGAAGAAGGGAGAAGGCACGGAGGAGGCACTGAAAAGACACAGGAGGGAAAAAAACCCCAAAGAAAAATGTCGAGGGTGAGCAAAAAAACGGCCGAAAAAAAAACCAGTTGGAGGTCCGTCGGGGAGTGGAAAGGTCACCGCGGGGTCACCAGGAAAAATGGAGGCTGGAGCACCAGGGAAGGCCGCACTGCTTACGGCTGAAGAAATAACCAAGGTGATGGCTGCGGAATTTGAAAAGCAGTTGGCGCAGATTGCGAAATGCATGGTGACGGTGAGGAAGGAGATGAGGGAGGTCTTGAGTGTGCTGGTGGAGGAGGCGGTTTCCCCGGTGAGGACGGAGGTGGCGAGCGCAGTGGCGAAGGTGCGAGAGCAAGGGGAGGCGCTGAAGGAAGTGAAGGAGAAGTTATTGCAGCACGGTGATCAACTTGCCTCGATGGGGAAAGAGATGCGGAAGGTGATGGATACTAACAAGGATCTGCGAGGAAAAATGGAAGACCTGGAAAATAGATCCAGGCGACAGAACTTGAGGATTGTGGGGCTGCCCGAAGGAGTTGAAGGACCGACTGAGTATTTTGCCGCGATGCTGGCAAAACTACTGGGGGAGGGGGAGGACCCCTCCCGATATGAACTGGATCGGGCTCATCGGTCGTGGAGGCCTGTACCAAAGGCGAGTGAGCCGCCAAGGGCAGTGACTCTGTGCTTCCGTAGGTACAGGGTGAAGGAGAAGGTCCTGAGCTGGGCTAAGCAGAAGCGGGTGGTGCAGTGGGCTGGAGCTGGTATAAGTGTATACCAGGACTTTACGGTGGAGCTGGCAAGGAGGCGGGCTGCCTTCAACCGGGTGAAGAGGGCACTGTACATTAGCAAGGTGCGGTGCGGCACTGTATATCCAGCGAAGCTGAGGGTGACTTACAAGCTCAGGGACTTTTATTTTGGAACGGCGGAAGCAGCGGAGGAGTTTGCGAAAGCAGAAGGACTGTGGCAGAACTGACAAATTGAGGAAGGGCCATGTGCCGATGTAACCTCATGACTGTATTTTCTTCTTTTTTGTATCACTGTGTAGAGATTAAAGGAGCCAAGGTGGTATATATTTGGACAAGGGAAGGGACGGGACTTTCACTCAAAATGAGAGTTCTTTGGGGTGTAGGTGGATAGGCGAGGTTTGTGTGCTAAAAGGGGATCTTTGAGCTTTCCTGGGGCCGGGCAAGTGGGAAAGGGACCCGGGCGGGGGCCTCCACGCTGGCCGGTGTGTGCCGGCCAGTGAATGGGAGTGAGGTGGGGGGAGGGGCTGCGGCCATCGGAGCCTGGCAGAACAGGGTCCAAGTGGTCTAGCCGGGGTGGAAAGTTGGGGGGAAGGAACCGAGGGTAGGGGGAGGAGTTTTACAAGAGGCAGTGGACGGGAGGAGCTGGAGACCTGGGGTGGGAGTTGTGTAAGATTAAGGGTGACTACGGGTAATCCCTGATTTATTTTTGTCATTTGTTTATGTAAACATGCGGGTTGAGGTTTGGGGGTTGGTGGGTAGATGGGATCGTTGTTGTTATTATGGGGACTGACATATCTTGCTGATTATTGTTTCTTGTTGATGGATGTAAATGTGGGAGAAAATGTGGAAATGGAGGAAAATTTTTTTTTAAATGTTTAAAAACAAAGAACAAAGAAAAGTACAGCACAGAAACAGGCCCTCCTGCCCTCCGAGCCCATGCCGACCATGCTGCCCGACTAAACTACAATCTTCTACACTTCCTGGGTCCGTATCCCTCTATTCCCATCCTATTCATGTATTTGTCAAGATGCCCGTTAAATGTCACTATCGTCCCTGCTTCCACCACCTCCTCCGGTAGCGTGTTCCAGGCACCCACTACCCACTGTGAAAAAAACTTGCCTCGTACATCTACTCTAAACTTTGCCCCTCGCACCTTAAACCTATGCCCCCTAGTAATTGACCCCTCTACCCTGGGGAAAAGGTTCTGACTATCCACTCTGTCTGTGCCCCTCATAATTTTGTAGACCTCTATCAGGTCGGCCCTCAAACTCCGTCGTTCCAGTGAGAACAAACCGAGTTTATTCAACCGCTCCTCATAGCTAATGCCCTCCATACCAGGCAACATCCTGGTAAATCTCTTCTGCACCCTCTCTAAAGCCTCCACATCCTTCTGGTAGTGTGGCGACCAGAATTGAACACTATACTCCAAGTGTGGCCTAACTAAGGTTCTATACAGCTGCAACATGACGTGCCAATTCTTATACTCAATGCCCTGGCCAATGAAGGAAGCATGCCGTATGCCTTCTTGACTACCGTCTCCACCTGTGTTGCCCCTTTCAGTGACCTGTGGACCTGTACACCTAGATCCCTCTGACTTTCAATACTCTTGAGGGTTCTACCATTCACTGTATATTCCCTACCTGCATTAGACCTTCCAAAATGCATTACCTCACATTTGTCCTGATTAAACTCCATCTGCCATCTCTGCCCAAGACTCCAAACGATCTAAATCCTGCTGTATCCTCTGCCAGTCCTCATCGCTATCCGCAATTCCACCAACCTTTGTGTCGTCTGCAAACTTACTAATCAGACCAGTTACATTTTCCTCCAAACCATTTATATATACTACAAACAGCAAAGGTCCCAGCACTGATCCCTGCGGGACACCACTAGTCACAGCCCTCCAATTAGAAAAGCACCCTTCCACTGCTACTCTCTGCCTTCTATGACCTAGCTAGTTCTGTATCCACCTTGCCAGCTCACCCCTGATCCCGTGTGACTTCACCTTTTGTACCAGTCTACCATGAGGGACCTTGTCAAAAGCCTTACTGAAGTCCATATAGACAACATCCACTGCCCTACCTGCATCAATCATCTTTGTGACCTCTTCGAAAAACTGTATCAAGTTAGCAAAAACTCTATCAAGAGGGGGCCTTGCACAGTGGGGGCTGAAGTCACGGGGGGAAGCCGAGGTCAGCCAGAGTTTGCTGACTTCTGGGAGCAACATGGGGGGTGCAATTACGCTAGAAAAGGATCTAGCGGGGGGGGGGGTTTAACTGGGTTGCTGCTGCTGGGGAGAAGGGGGAGCTGGTACAGGGTGGGGTGGTCGAGGCGGGAGGGCGCCGTCAGGGGGAGATACGGCTACGTGGGAACCGGGTGAGGAGCTGGATTAAAAAAGGGGATGGCTAGTCGACAAGGGGGGGGGGGGGGGGTAAAGAGCCCCCCAACCCGGCTGATCACGTGGAACGTGAGAGGGCTGAACGGGCCAATTAAAAGGGCACGGGTACTCGCACACCTAAAGAAATTAAAGGCAGATGTGGTTATGTTGCAGGAGACGCATTTGAAACTGATAGACCAGGTCAGACTACGCAAGGAATGGGTGGGGCAGGTGTTTCATTCGGGGTTAGACGCAAAGAACAGGGGGGTGGCTATATTAGTGGGGAAACGGGTACTGTTTGAGGCAAAGACCATAGTGGCGGATAGCGGGGGTAGATACGTGATGGTGAGTGGCAGATTGCAAGGGGAGGCGGTGGTTCTAGTGAACGTATATGCCCCAAACTGGGATGATGCCAATTTTATGAGGCGAATGTTGGGACGTATCCCGGACCTAGAGGTGGGAAAGTTGGTAATGGGGGGACACTTTAATACGGTGCTGGACCCAGGGCTGGACAGATCGAGGTCCAGGACCGGGAGGAGGCCGGCTGCAGGTAGGGTGCTCAAGGACTTTATGGAGCAGATGGGAGGAGTAGACCCCTGGAGATTTAGCTGGCCTAGGAGTAAGGAGTTCTCGTTTTTCTCCTATGTCCATAAAGTATATTCACGGATAGACTTTTTTGTTTTGGGAAGGGCGCTGATCCCGAAGGTGACAGGGACGGAGTACACGGCTATAGCTATCTCGGGCCACGCTCCACATTGGGTGGACCTGGAGATAGGGGAGGAAAAAGAACAGCACCCGCCCTGGAGAATGGACATGGGACTATTGGCAGATGAGGGGGTATGTTTAAGGGTGAGGGGGTGTATTGAAAGGTACTTGGAGCTTAATGACAATGGGGAGGTTCAGGTGGGAGTGGTCTGGGAGGCATTGAAGGCAGTGGTTAGAGGGGAGCTGATATCTATTAGGTCACATAAAGGAAAGCAGGAGGGTAGGGAAAGGGAGCAGTTGCTGAAAGAACTTTTGAGGGTGGACAGACAATATGCGGAGGCACCGGAGGAGGGACTGTACAGGGAAAGGCAAAGGCTACATGTAGAATTTGACTTGTTGACTATGGGTAATGCAGAGGCACAATGGAGGAAGGCACAAGGTGTACAGTATGAATATGGGGAGAAGGCGAGCCAGTTGCTGGCCCACCAACTGAGGAAGAGGGGAGCAGCGAGGGAGATGGGGGGGGGGGGGGGGGGGGTGGGTGGTGAGAGATGAGGAGGGAGTGATGGAGCGGGGAGAGTGAATGGGGTGTTCAAGGTATTCTACAAAAGATTATATAATGCTCAGCCCCCGGAAGGGAAGGAGAGAATGATGTGCTTTCTGGATCAGCTGGAATTCCCTAAGGTGGAGGAGCAGAGAGGGCGGGACTGGGAGCACAGATTGAGATGGAGGAGGTAGTGAAAGGGATTGGGAGCATGCAGGCGGGGAAGACCCCGGGACCAGACGGATTCCCGGTGGAATTTTATAGGAAGTATATGGACTTGCTGGCCCCGCTTCTGACGAGAACCTTTAATGAGGCTAGGGAAAGGGGGCAGTTGCCCCCGACTATGTCAGAGGCAAAGATATCGCTCCTCCTAAAGAAGGAAAAAGACCCGCTGCAATGCGGGTCCTATGGGCCCATTTCTCTTTTAAATGTGGATGCTAAGGTTCTGGCCAAGGTAATGGCGACGAGGATAAGAGGACTGTGTCCCGGGGGTGGTTCATGAGGACCAAACTGGGTTTGTGAAGGGGAGACAGCTGAACACGAACATACGGAGGTTGCTAGGGGTAATGATGATGCCCCCGCCAGAGGGGGAAGCGGAGATAGTGGTGGCGATGGATGCCGAGAAAGCATTTGATAGAGTGGAGTGGGATTATCTGTGGGAGGTGCTGAGGAGATTTGGCTTCGGAGATGGATATATCGGATGGGTACAGTTGCTGTAGAGGGCACCGATGGCGAGTGTGGTTATGAATGGACGGGGGTCTGATTATTTCCGGCTTTACAGAGGGACGAGGCAGGGGTGTCCCCTGTCTCCGTTATTGTTTGCACTGGCGATTGAGCCCCTGGCCATGGCACTGAGGGGTTCCAGGAAGTGGAGGGGAGTGTTTAGGGGAGGAGAAGAACACCGGGTATCTCTGTATGCAGATGATTTGTTGTTGTATGTGGCGGACCCGGTGGAGGGGATGCCAGAGATAATGCGGATACTTGGGGAGTTTGGGGATTTTTCGGGGTATAAATTGAACATGGGGGAAAAGTGAGTTGTTTGTGGTGCATCCGGGGGAGTAGTTCAGGGAAATAGAGGATTTACCGCTGAGGAAGGTAACGAGAGACTTCCGATACTTGGGGATTCAGATAGCCAAGAATTGGGGAACCTTGCACCGGCTTAATTTAACACGATTGGTGGAACAGATGGAGGAGGACTTCAAGAATGGGACATGGTGTCCCTGTCACTGGCGGGTAGGGTGCAGGCGGTTAAAATGGTGGTTCTCCCGAGATTCCTCTTTGTGTTTCAGTGCCTCCCGGTGATGGTCACGAAGGCTTTCTTTTAGAGAATTGAGAAAAGCATGAGGAGTTTTGTGTGGGCCGGGAAGACCCCGAGAGTGAGGAGGGGGTTCTTGCAGCGTAGTAGGGATAGGGGGGGTTGACACTACCGAGCCTAAATGATTATTACTGGGCCGCCAATATTTCAATGGTGTGTAAGTGGATGGGAGAAGGGGAGGGAGCGGCGTGGAAGAGATTGGAGAGGGCGTCCTGTAAGGGGACCAGCTTACAAGCAATGGTGACGGCACCGTTGCCGTTCTCACCAAAGAAATACACTACAAGCCCGGTGGTGGTGGCAACATTAAAAATTTGGGGGCAGTGGAGACGGCATGGGGGAAGGACGGGAGCCTCGGTGCGGTCCCCGATAAGAAATAACCATAGGTTTGTTCCGGGGAGAATGGATGGGGGATTTGGAGCATGGCAAAGAGCTAGGGTAGTACAATTGAGAGATCTGTTCGTAGATGGGACGTTTGCGAGTCTGGGAGCGCTGACGGAAAAATATGGGTTGCCCCAAGGGAATGCATTTCGGTATATGCAACTGAGGGCTTTTGCGAGGCAACAGGTGAGGGAATTCCCGCAGCTCCCGACGCAGGAGGTGCAGGATAGTGATCTCAGAGACATGGTTGGGGGATGGTAGGGTGTCGGACATATACAGGGAAATGAGGGACGAGGGGGAGATCATGGTAGATGAGCCGAAAGGGAAATGGGAAGAAGAGCTGGGGGAGGAGATTGAGGAGGGGCTGTGGGCTGATGCCCTACGTAGGGTAAACGCGTCGTCCTCGTGTGCCAGGCTAAGCCTGATACAATTCAAGGTTCTACACAGGGCGCATATGACTGGAGCACGGCTCAGTAAATTTTTCGGGGTAGAGGATAGGTGTGGGATAGGTGTGGAAGATGCTCGAGAAGCCCAGCGAATCACACCCACATGTTCTGGTCATGTCCGGCATTACAGGGGTTCTGGGTGGGGGTGGTGAAGGTGCTTTCGAAGGTGGTGGGGGTCCGGGTCGAGCCAAGCTGGGGGTTGGCTATATTCGGGGTTGCAGAAGAGCCGGGAGTGCAGGAGGCGAGAGAGGCTGATGTTTTGGCCTTTACGTCCCTAGTAGCCCGGCGCAGGATATTGCTTATGTGGAAGGAAGCCAAACCCCCGGGCGTGGAGACCTGGATAAACGACATGGCAGGGTTTACAAAGTTAGAACGGATCAAGTTCGTATTAAGGGGTTCGGCTCAAGGGTTCACCAGGCGGTGGCAACCGTTCGTCAACTGCCTCACAGAACGATAGAGGGAATGAAAAAGAAAGAAAGACAACACAGCAACCCAGGGGGGAGGATCCGGGCGGGCTCTTAGGGATGTCATTGTATATGTATAGACATTTGTTATAGGTAATGTATATTGGATTGTTGGATTGTATCTTTGGAGAGTGACTATTTTTGACAAGGCAGTTGCCATTTAGTTTTGTTTTTGTTTCTGTTTATATATTATTTATTTACTTGTTTAAAACTGGCCACTGTTATTTATATTGCTTTATTGTTGTTTAAAAGAAAAACTATGTACTGTTATGTTTGGCCAAAAAATCTTGAATAAAATATATATATTTTTAAAAACTCTATCAAGTTAGCTTCAGTAATATGATGCAGTTAATGGGAGAGGCTGAGGCAGTCAGAAGTTGAGTTTCAATTCAGTTTTTGATCTGTCGGTGAAGGCTCGCAGTTCTCTCAAAGCCATTCAGTAAAAAGATTTTGCCTGTGAACAGAACAGCAGTTTCTGATCAGGCTGGGAGGGTAAACAGTAGTATGACCAAGGCAAGAATCTGCAAGCTAGTTCCTGAAGGATCTCTCTCTCAAAGCAGTTCATCCAAGACATCACTTTACAGCAAGTACTCCTGGGTTGACAAACTGTTTAAAAGTGGATTTTGACCCGAGATGGATTTTGCTTGAGTGGAGATAAAAGGCAGCAGTTAGGATTTAGTATTTCATTGTCATTGCTAAGCCTTGTTTAACTGGTAATTGTAAGCTATTTTCTTTACAATGATAAAGTTATTTTAAGACGGTTAATAATACGTTTGTTTTAATATATCACATCCTATTTGTGCATGGAATGACTCCTGGAGCGAAATATCCTTTCCCCACAGTCCTACAAATTCATTAAAATATTGGGGCTTCTGTCCGGTATCGCAACTGTTGGGGTCTGGTCCGGGATCTTAATACTATACTCACACTTTACTCCACAGAGAAATCTCAATGTGAAATGATGGCTTGTCCTGTGTCTGATATTTGAACATGATCAGATCTAACTGCTCCACTCTGACTGGTTGGTACAGTCAAATGATGCCCGACGGAGGAAGCCAGCTTGGTGGTGCTGCAGAAGCAAATATTTTATGAAGGATTACTGCATTATTTTTTCTGCCAGCGCCAAACAAATGCTCAGCTAAACTGGGTCAACCATTGCAGAATTTTGGCTCATTACGGGCATTGTTCAGTGGCTTTTGCTATTTTGCTGTCAAAAGTTGATAACTTTGACACAAGTGGAATTTTGTATCATCCGAGTTTGACTTAGAAATTACAAGGTCAACATAACGTGTCAACATTTAAAAAAAAAAATAATAAATTTAGAGTACCCAATTAATTTATTCTAATTAAGGGGCAATTTAGCGTGGCCAATCCACCTACCCCGCATATCTTTAGGTTGTGGGGGCGAAACCCATACAAACACAGGTAGAATGTGCAAACTCCAAACTTGTCAACATTTATGAAAATTGTTGAGAATGTCACTTAATTAGCTCGGTGGAAATGAGCTTTAGTCATAGTTTTATATGTTTGCCTAGGTGTCAGGAGAACCACCAATGCTGCCACAGTTCAGATTTTGTTTTTTTAAATTAAGGGGCAATTTAAGTGTGGTCAATCCAACAACCCTGCACAAGTTTTGAGTTGTGGGGGTGAGACCCACGCAGATATGGGGAGAATGTGCAAATTGAACCCGGGTCCTCGGCGACGTGAGGCAGCAGTACTAAGCACCAGGATTTTTGGCCAAAATAGGATTTGGGTAGGCTTTAAGTGGAAGTGCTGCTTTTACATTAAGTTTAGTTGTCAAAGTTTTTAAATGCTTTCTGCAATTACAGTTAAGGAGTGGGGAGGGACAATGTGCACATTTCAGCCAGGTGGATCCATCTAAGGCAGGCACTGTGAAACTCGGGAGCGCGACCCGCGGGTGGGTGTCGGGAGAGTCGAGGAGCCGTCCTTCGCGGAGCTCCCGATCGTGCAAACGTGCGCGCAACAGCCGACTGTTAAAAACGGCGGCTGCAAGCGGCCTTCAAAATGGCCGCTAACATGTTTAAAAAAAAAAGTGGCCGCACCGCGCATGATCATCGGTGCGCATGTGCAAAACTATGCGCATGCGCGCCGATAATCGGGCACGCATGCACAGTGCAACCGCTTTTTTTATTTTAACCGGTCGCAGCTTTTTGTTTTACAAGTTCATTTATTTTATTCATTTAATTATTATTATTTTTTATTTATTTTATTCATTTTAGTTATTTATTTTTTACAAGTTCGGGGGAGGTTTATTTGATAAAATTTTACCGGAAACAAATACAGAACTTTGGACAGATGGAGACTCCATACATTCCGTCACTGGAAGGCTTCACCTTCATCCAACAGGTTCCATTGGAGGAGCGTGTACGAGGGCCAAAGGGACCCAAAACCATTTCCTCCATTTTTGTCAGCAACAAAAAAGGTAGAGAAAACGGTGGGTCACGAAGGTCGAGCGCCGCAAAGGTTGGCTGGTTGGTAAAAATGGTTCCCCGGAAAAAAAGTTTCAAGTACACTGGTCTAAGGAATACTGTCCTTAATTAGATCAAATGCCAGAGACACTCTTATCTCAAGAATGAAAAAATAGAAAGCTATGAAAACGGCAACTGAAGAAATAATAGGTCTTCGGAATTTTCAGTTTGGTCCCAATGTTAATAGAACAAAGGCATGGACTGGGAATGGAGAGTGGGTGCCAAATCATCCCATCTTCTGTCCCTAGTATTGGCCATCATATAAATGGCGAATACCGGCCTATCTAAATCACCCTGATTCGCTGCAGGCACTGTTTTCCAAATCTTCTACCTTCTGCTTTCCTTTTGCTTTTGTGCTTTTTCCTTTGGTCGGCCGCTTTCCCTCCTCTTGCTCCTTCGCCTCTTCTTCATCGTCAGAGACCGCCTGTGATAAAATCAAGCAAGAAAGTCCATTTAGCCGTTTTGCATTCAACAGAAACGGAGAAAGTTGTTTTTAGGGTGACGTGTTATTTGTTCTGCCTTTAGGAGAGTGGGACGCTCTCTGACCACCTCCCTCACATTTAAGCTGGTGCCTTGTTTCAGTATCCACAGGTGGCTCAACAAGTGTTTGAGGGCGTGGGCTTCACAACAACAAATCTATGCACTGACTGGAGTGAAAATCTGGTTGGTCAGCATGCTTGTCATAGAAATGCTGTCTGTCACGGCATTAGGACATAGCTTTTAACAAAACAGGGACTCATAAAACTGCTATTCTTTGCTGCCATTGGTTGGGATGAGATCGTACAACTTATAAATGAACACCACTGACAATGCATTAAACAGGAAGGAAAACAACTCAAGGTGTGTAATCAGGCCACTTAGTCCAATTTGTCTGCAGTTTCTGATCAGGTTATCAAGTTCAATTCTCAGCTAAACAAGCATGATTTACAATTACTGTAAACCCCTTAATACAATTTAAACCTTTATAGATTTAGTGAATGCGTCAGAGTTCCTGAAACATGCAATTATTAGAAAGTAGTGAACTTGGGCTTCAACCAGAGCCAGGACACAAATTTAGTTTAAAAAGTGGGATCCCATTCAACTCTGGAGCTACACCTCAACTTTCAGACCTGAGTGTTTGAACTAGGTGGAGTATAACTGCAGCAGTCTCAAAGTTAATCATCACATTTGTGCTAGTTACATCAAAAACTGTTAAGCCAACAGCACAAGCGTGCAATGAAAGGCATCTAACAGAAAGGTACTCAAAAAAATGCCAAAAAATCCAAGTCACAACTAAATTACATGCATAGGAACATATAGATACACATCCAAACCCAATGAAAAAAATGTAGGGGTACAGTGTCCAGAACGGTATTGGGCTTGAGGGGTTAAATATAAAGATCAAGCTGCCCACTGGAAGGGATCAAAGCAAAGCAGGGGGAAGAGTTGGGAGACGGTATGGAGGAGAGGTCCTGGTGTGAGTTGCTCCGGAGAGTGAACGCCTTCACCTCGTGCGCAAGGTTGGGGCTGATACAGCTGATGGTGGTATATAGAGGACACCTCACAAGAACGAGGATGAGCCTGCTCTTGAGGGGGTAGAAGGTGGGGGGGGGGGGGGCAGCCGCAAACCACGTTCATATTTCGAGGAGGTCACTAAGATGATTGATGCAGGTAGGGCAGTAGATGTTGTCTATATGGACTTCAGTAAGGCCTTTGACAAGGTCCCTCATGGTAGACTAGTACAAAAGGTGAAGTCACACGGGATCAGGGGTGAACTGGCAAGGTGGATACAGAACTGGCTAGGCCATAGAAGGCAGAGGGTAGCAATGGAGGGATGCTTTTCTAATTGGAGGGCTGTGACCAGTGGTGTTCCACAGGGATCAGTGCTGGGACCTTTGCTCTTTGTAGTATATATAAATGATTTGGAGGAAAATGTAACTGGTCTGATTAGTAAGTTTGCAGACGACACAAAGGTTGGTGGAATTGCGGATAGCGATGAGGACTGTCTGAGGATACAGCAGGATTTAGATTGTCTGGAGACTTGGGCGGAGAGATGGCAGATGGAGTTTAACCTGGACAAATGTGAGGTAATGCATTTTGGAAGGGCTAATGCAGGTAGGGAATATACAGTGAATGGTAGAACCCTCAAGAGTATTGAAAGTCAAAGAGATCTAGGAGTACAGGTCCACAGATCACTGAAAGGGGCTACACAGGTGGAGAAGGTAGTCAAGAAGGCATACGGCATGCTTGCCTTCATTGGCCGGGGCATTGAGTATAAGAATTGGCAAGTCATGTTGCAGCTGTATAGAACCTTAGTTAGGCCACACTTGGAGTATAGTGTTCAATTCTGGTCGCCACACTACCAGAAGGATGTGGAGGCTTTAGAGAGGGTGCAGAAGAGATTTACCAGAATGTTGCCTGGTATGGAGGGCATAAGCTATGAGGAGCGATTGAATAAACTCGGTTTGTTCTCACTGGAACGAAGGAGGTTGAGGGGCGACCTGATAGAGGTATACAAAATTATGAGGGGCATAGACAGAGTGGATAGTCAGAGGCTTTTCCCCAGGGTAGAGGGGTCAATTACTAGGGGGCATAGGTTTAAGGTGAGAGGGGCAAAGTTTAGAGTAGATGTACGAGGCAAGTTTTTTACGCAGAGGGTAGTGGGTGCCTGGAACTCACTACCGGAGGAGGTAGTGGAGGCAGGGACGATAGGGACATTTAAGGGGCATCTTGACAAATATATGAATAGGATGGGAATAGAAGGATACGGACCCAGGAAGTGTAGAAGATTGTAGTTTAGTCGGGCAGTATGGTCGGCACGGGCTTGGAGGGCCGAAGGGCCTGTTCCTGTGCTGTACATTTCTTTGTTTCTTTGTTCTTTGTATATGTTTTGGTCCTGTCCAAAGCTGGAGGATTACAGGAAGGAGGTTTTTAGGGCAATCTCCAAGGTGGTGCACATGAAACTGGACTAGGGCCCTCGGGAGGCCATATTCGGGGTGACGATGGGTGATTCCTGATTCTTTTTTGTTTTTTTATTTGATGTTTATGTTGACATGTGGGCTGTTGTTTGGTGGTTGGTGGAAGGATGGGATTGCTGTTATTGATAAGGAGATTGACAGTTTGTTTGTTGGTGGGTGTAAATTTGGAAGAAAATGTGAAAAAGCAGGACAATAAAAATATTTAAAAAAAAGATCAGGCTGCATAAACATTATCTGCATTTGTCATTGGTGATGTGAACAACAGTTCAATACAGTACGGTCATTACTATTTCTTCTGGTCGGGAAATCCAAAACAAGGAGGCATAATCTTAAAACTAGAGTTGAGTCACATAGAAGTGAAATCAAGACGGTCTTCTGCACACAAAGGACAGTGGAAACCTGGAACTCTCCCCAAAAGGACCGTGGACACAGTCAATTGAGTTGTTCCAAGGCAGATTAATAAAATGTGTGCTCCAGCATGTATCCTCATACCATGTACAACAGGTATGGACCACCTGTGTGATCATGACTAGTTTGTATTCTCACTGAATGGTGAAACAGGCTTAGGGGACTAGTTTGTGCACTCCTATTTCTGTGTAACTTCAGATTTATTAATAACTTGTTGATCATATGTGTACCTGAAAGCTGAACAATAGGTTTACAAAATTTTAGCTTGGTCTGTCTACCTTTTGCTTTGCTTTTGATTTCTCCATCTTTTTGCTCTTCTTACTCAACTTAGCTTCACCGTCATCTTCAGATTCTACCTGCAGCAGAAAACATTGATATCCAACTAAATTTCTCATCAATTCACATGTGTCTTACATTTATTTGGCCTCGGTCCAGTCGATTTATGGTACAAAATAAGTTAGATTATTTCCTCCCATGAAATGCAGTCAAAGGATCAGCTAACAAATGAGGAATCAGAGGAGACTGACCAATTCTGGAACTTGCCTTTTGTTGTGGGAAACAAATTGGAATGCTTGCTCATTTCCGTAGACTAGAGCCACTGCCAACTGAAAGTTAGTGTCAAAATTACGGTGACAAACTGCTTACCACAATTTTATTATTTCTTCACAGGTAACTGGCAGAAGCCTTTGGCAGTTAGCATGCAAGGTCCCTTGGAGCATTTCAATGTTAGCAGGTGACCTTCTGAGAACCACTCTTGGGAGCAGTTAAGCTATCACTGCAGAGCCTGAAGGAAATGATCAGCTATAAAACTATAACTTATCTATTAAATAGCTGAATGGAAACACGGTCAATGCGACACAAAGAGCACGCCATAAATTTCAGTATACCTTTGATATTCTCTTGGGTGCAGTGACCCTGATTACTTCAGTGATTTGTATCGGTACAGACCACATTTCTAATCATACAATGCATAACCCATTATAGGGTTAACAATGGAATCCTTGAGGTCTGAACCAGATGTTGTATTTTGCATGTATCTTAATTTTTTTCAAAAGCAAACTGGGACGAGATCATACAGCTTATAATTGAGTGCCACTGATTTACATTAAACAGGGAGGAAAATAACAGAAGGACCACTTAGTCAAACTAGTTTCAGTTTCTGATCAGGGTGCCAAGATTCATTCTTAATAAAATGAGCATGATTCAGAATCACTACAGAATCGTTTAGTGAGACAGGCCAGATATGAGCTATTACGCTGTTTTACTTTACCAATAGCAAATGGTCATACTGAGCAATATTGTAATCAAAGCCTACAATTATTCAATAAAATACAACTCTCTTCTCAAAAGCTTCACTATTTCTATTAATTGAATCACTTAATGTTTCCTGATAAGCTTTCAGATTCTAACCCAGCTCTGGCTTGGGGATCATGGTTAAAGCAATTGTTGACTGCAGCAATATGAACCGAAAATAGCAGGTCTGACGGCATCTGTGGAAAGAGAAACAGAGTTGATGTTTCAAGTCGATGACCTTTTATCAGAACTGGAAACTTCTGGAGAAACCTGCTTCATCACTAAACTTTTCCAAATCTGATGAAACAATCATCCTGAAACATTAACTATACATCGCCCTCTCCAGAAGCTGCCAGACCAAAGGAGTATTTCCAGCATTTCTGTTTTTATTTTGATTATCCCTGAGATTTCCTCATACTCTGATTCATCAGTAAGCCTTTTTAAAAATAAATTTAAAGTATCCAATTTAGCTTTCCCAATTAAAGGGGCAATTTAGCGTGGCCAATCCACCTACCCTGCACATCTTTTGGGTTGTGGGGGTGAAACCCACGCAGACACAGGGAGAATATTCAAACTCTACACAGACAGTGGCCCAGGGCCGGGATCGAACCTGGGACCTCGCCTCCGTGAGGCAGCAGTGCGAACCGCTGCCTGCCCCTGAATTCACAAGTCAGTCTGTCAGTAAAACTGGTGATCTGCCCTCTCGGGGATTCCCCCGTCATGTTTGAATGGTGTTAGTCCCAATTACTTATGAAACACAAACTAGGAAAATACCCCCTGCTAGCCACAACAGATAAGAAGCCCGAGATGAACCAATGCACCCTCAGACTGAAATATGTCAGGAATTGTAGCATTTCACAAACTGGCCTTTAATAGACATTTTCAATGCCTGATCCATTCAGAATTAATTTGTGTGTGTGTGACATCAGCCTTCATTTCTTTAATCCCATCATGGTTTTCCAACCAAAAATCCTTTCCGTATGACAAAATAAATGATTAAAATCACAATATGTAGGGCAGCACGGTGGCGCAGTGGGTTAGCCCTGTTGCCTCACGGCGCTGAGGTCCCCTGGTTCGATCCCGGTTCTGGGCCACTGTCCATGTGGAGTTTGCGCATTCTCTGTGTTTGCGTGGGTTTCGCCCCCATAACCCAAAGATGTGCAGGGTAGGTGGATTGGCCACAGTAAATTGCCCCTTAATTGGAAAAAATGAATTGGGCACTCTAAATTTTTTTTTTTAAATCACAATATGTGATTGGTAGGGTTTATACATGTTGGACTGAACAGAAAAGACATAAGACCTTGAGGAGATAGGCGATTTAGTGAACCACAAGATTCTAAAGGCAT
This sequence comes from Scyliorhinus torazame, assembly GCF_047496885.1. Lineage (NCBI taxonomy): Eukaryota > Metazoa > Chordata > Chondrichthyes > Carcharhiniformes > Scyliorhinidae > Scyliorhinus > Scyliorhinus torazame. Next base: position 188,557,121 of record NC_092720.1, on the reverse strand, counting down.
TTGACAAATAAAATAGGGCAATCCCCATGCTTCCCTAATCCAGGGGTGAAAAAGCGAGGCCCTAAGTATTTCATCCTAGCATTCAATCACTCAATGAACATCAGCACACAGACGTACTATGTCACCTCATTCATGCTCTGTTTGAACATCTTCACAATCTTTATATTTAGACTTCATCAGGGGAGGTAATGGTAATTTGCTGCTTGTCAGTACTAAGTAACTGTTAGTAGCCACAGTTCTAAATCAGACATGCCAACAGATAATTAAGAGAACCGTACCTTTTGCTCTTTCGCTTTTCCTCTTTCGTTTTTATTTCCTTTTTTACTTGGCTTCTTATCATCTTCCTCAGGTATAGGCTAAAGAGCAGAAATGCAATACAATTACCATTAACCCAAATGTCATTGATGAATCTCAACATTTGGAACTGTTACTGGCACCCACCCCTAGCTAAATTAATAATCAATACCCCACTCCATTGAAGACGCAGGTGCACCATTTTACAGGACAGCCAAGCTCAATCCTCCACCCTTCCAGTCAATATTAAACTTGTGTAAACCTGACAGCAGAAGTCAAAGGATCAGATCAGAGGAACAATTCTGGTTGATTTTTACCCCCTTAGTTTAGGAGGCTGATGTTGGTTGGAGCACACTACTGCCTTGGCTACCAATGCATCACAGATACAGAACAAATTTGGATAAGTAATAATAACAATCGTTATTATTGTCACAAGTAGGCTTTATATTGTCACAAGTAGGCTGCAATGAAGTTATTGTGAAAATCCCCTCATCACCACATTCCGGCGCCTGGTAGGGTACACAGAGGGAGAATTCAGAATGTCTAATTTACCTAACAACACATCTTTCGGGACCTGTGGAAGGAAACCAGAACACCCGGAGGAAACCCATGCAGACACGGAGAGAACATGCAGACTCCGCACAGACAGTGACTCAAGCCGCGAATTGAACCCGGGTCTCTGGCGCTGTGAAGCAACAGTGCTAACCAATGTGCTACCGTGCCTCCCTATAATTGCAATGTGAATATTCAAATTGCCCATTGTACTTCGAAGAGGGGTTGATTACCTCTGTGATTGATGTCTAGTTTCTTTCCCTTCCTCCAATTCTACTCAACTCCAATAAATTACTTTCAATTCTGAAAAAAAGTTAAACCTGAAACTTCTCTTTACAGATGTTGATTGACCTGCAGTGCACAACCAATATTTTCTTTTTCCATAAATGTTTATTTCGTTTTTGGTATACAAAACAAATATAAATATAAACAAACAGTGGGAGTTAAACAAGAGAATAAAAAAGTAAAACTAGAACTATTTACACATAGATCGGTTTTGACTATTTACATATACATCAGTCGTCGTCCCCCGTCCCCCCCCCCCCCCACACACCCCCCCACCACTTCCTTACTGTGTCTTGGCTACCCCCTCCTGATCTTTGGTTTCCTAGTTGTTGGCAACAGGTCTTGGAACAACCAAGTGAATGGCTCCCACGTTTTGTGGAATCCTTCTTCCGGATCTCGGGTGGCGAATTTAATCTTTTCCATTTGAAGAAATTCTGTCAGGTCGGACAGCCTGTTGACTTTGTCTGGATCCTCTACTACTTTGCCTCTGCCATCCCTGATCCGTGTTATTTCCCTCATGGCTGCCTGCTTTCTTAGCCGGTGAGCAGGCAAGTGGCTCGTCTTTTGTCTGTGTTCGTACGGGGTCTCCCGTGTCTGGCGGAGTTGGTGCACTGCTTTCCTCATGGAGAAATGAAATGAAAATTGCTTATTGTCACAAGTAGGCTTCAAATGAAGTTACTGTGAAAAGCCCCTAGTCGCCACATTCCAGCGCCTGTTCGGGGAGGCTGTTACGGGATCTGTTACGAGAGCAGATCAAAGTCCATCTGTAGCTTTTTCCTCTCTGCTAGGAGCTCTTCGGTCGGAGCCTTGGAGTATCGGCCTACTTTCAGTGTGGAGTCGACTAGCTGTTGCCTAGTCGCCCACTCTTCCCTATCCCTTTGTGCTTTAAAAGCGATAATTTCTCCCCTGATCACAACCGTCAGCGCCTCCCAGAATATGGAGGGTGCGACTTCCCGTTCTGATTATTAGTAATATACTCGTCTACGGCCCGTGATATTTTCTCGCAGAAAGCCTTGTTGGCCAGGAGGGCTGTGTCCAACCTCCATGGGGGACGTTGGGCACGGCCCGTCTCTAACCTCACATCCATATAATGTGGAACGTGGTCGGAGATTATGATCGTGGAACATTCCACTCTTACTAGCTCCGGAAGCACAGATTTTCCCACTACAAAGAAGTCAATCCGTGAATAGACATTATGTACTTGGGAGATGAAGGAGAACTTCTTCTCCCCAGGGTGGGTGAATTGCCATGAGTCCACTGCCCCCATCTGCTCCATGAATAGGCTGAGTTCCTTTGCTATGTTGGAGGTCTTTCCCATTTTGGGATTCGGCCTGTCTGTCCGTGGGTCCTGTACACAGTTAAAGTCCCCCCCACCCATATGATCAGTCAGTGCGTCACTATGTTGGAGATTTCCGCCATGGTCTTCTTTATAAACTCTGTGTCGTCACAGTTGGGAGTGTACACGTTAATGAGGATGACCGGTGCCCTGTCTAGGGCGCCGCTGACCATGATATACCATCCCCCTGGGTCCGTAAATGCCTTTGTCGCCGTGAACATTGTCCTCTTATTTAACAAAATGGTTACCCTCCTGGCCCTCATCCCGTACGGAGTGGCAGATCTATCCTACCCAGCCCTTCCTTACTCGCAGTAGGTCCTTCTCCCTCAGGTGCGTCTCTTGGAGGAAGAATATGTTGGCTTTTATGTTTTTCAGGTGGGTTAAGACTTTGGATCTTTTCAGCGGGCTGTTAAGTCCCCTAACGTTTCAGGTGACTATCCCTGATGGAGGTTTTTTTGTTCCCCCGTTCCTGTGGGATCAACCATACTTACCTGGTGGATGAGCCCCTGCACTGCGGGGTTTCCCTTTGTTAGGGGGCCGTCCAAAATGACCGCAGTCATTGGTCGCCCCATGAGCTCCAGAGTTTCCCCTTGACCAGGAGGCATCCAACATACTGCCAACTGCGAGTTCGCCTTGTGAGTGCCCCCCTGCACTTCGGGGTTTCCCTTTGTCCAGGGACCTTCCCAAGTGGTTGCTTGCAGCGTCATTTTGTTCCAAGTCGCCAATTACGGCCTGTTATAGCCAGTCTAATGCCTTCCATTTTCTTCATCCATTTCTCCCTTGTGGTGTCTCTCTCTCTCTCTCTCCCCCTCCCCCCCCCCCCCATCCCTGTTTCTTCACCTGATTACCCTGCCATGTCCATTGTATGTTGATTTTGGGTGGGTTGGGGAAACTGTCCCTTCGTACTAGGTTACCCAGCAATTGAGCCACATAGTCTGTGGGGTTCCTACCTTTGATTCCCTCCGGTATGCTCACGATTCATAGGTTCTGCAACCTCGACCGGTTCACCTGATCCTCAACCTTTCCTCTCAGGTTGTCTTGTTTCACGACCAGCTTTGCCACCTCCTTTTCCAGGGCAACAATCCAGTCGTTATGATCCATAGCAGCCCTTTCCAGATCTTTAATCGTTGCCTCCTGGGCCTCAAGTCGCTTTTCTGCTTTGTCCAAGGCCACCTGCATATTCGCCAGAGCTTCGTCCACCGCATCCTTCACCGCAGCTTGTATGTCTGATTTCATCTTAACTCAGTGCTCCTTCAACTTCTTGAGAGGAGCCTCCTCTATCCATCCCCTGGTGAAAGGGGGCTTCTCGTGCGGCAGGTCGGTTCCTCGCGCTCCGGCAAAGTCAGAGTTTCGCCACCTCGTGCGCTGGTCGGCTGAGCCGATTGCGGTTTGTCCAGGCTAGTCCCACTCCTGGTCTCCACTCGTCCTCTGGACTGGCTGTTGTTCGGCATCTTTCCTTCTTTATTCGTTTTGTTAGTGGTGTTAGGATGATTTGTATCGTTTGCAGCCATTTTTCAAGCAAAAAGCCCCTATTTTTCAGTTTCACAGGAGGAGAGCCTCCTGATGTGCAACTTATCAGCACATGCCCTTCACCAGACGTCCACAACCAATATTTTCTGCTTCAGATATAACACTTCTTTTTTTTGTACTTTACATGCCATGAGCCATCATCACTTCCAGCGAATAAAAGGAATTTGTGCCCCAAGGTACATTACTGTCCAATTCTTCACCTTTTCCTCCTCCACTGACTGGCCAGATACCACCGTTTGATTCCCCCATGCCAAGATTTCTGGTAGCAAGGGCATGTAAATTCTAATCCACGGTTATTTGAGAGGTACATACTGAAAAATATGAGTATTCAATGGAACAATAGATTTTGCCAATAAACCAGCAAATGATTCTATTTTTGGGTTTTCAAAAGCATAAGAAACTTCAAACCATTTGCTTGTTAATAGAATTTGTGTAGTAGAATTGTGTGCGTTAAGTTGGATTTGCATTATTTTAAAAGGTATTTCATTTTTTTTTAAATCTACAAGAGGATCTACAAAAGGGCCTTTACAATCTCTCCAAGCTACACTTGCTTTAGCAGTTAGACATACCAAAACGCAAGCTGTTTCAAGTGCTCATGCAAACAATCAGTAGAAACACCACTACCCTTTGACTAAGGGGAAGGAAGGGACAGACTACCTGCATTTGCTTTTAAAAACATACATTTTAAGTTGTACAGAGAATCTCAGCTATCAAAATTGGGTGAATGAGCAGGGGGGGGGGGGCGTTGGGTGGAGATCAGCCAGAAAGCTACACGTCTCTCAGGCAACGGACTCTTCAATGGAGGAAATGGATATACCCAGCATAGTAGCTCGTTTGGGCAAATTGTAAAGGGCATTACAGTTACTGCTCATCGCATCATTGACAATAGAGCAGTGCCAGAAATGCCCAAAAGGGAGGGCATTGCTAACCAAAGACTTCTGTCCATGGAACAAGAATGACCCATTTAAAATGAACCAAGAATATTTAGCCAAATTATTATTCTCTTTATAAAATGCAGTTCAAAGTGCTCCACCTGCCTTGGTTTACAGACCGGGCACATGCTCACCTAACCTGTGCCTAAACAATTTCCCTCACTGGGAGGTGGGTGGTAGTGGTGGGGGCGGATAAAGATAAAACAAAGAGTCTAGGGATCCCACCGATACACTAGTGGGCAACGTGCCAAATGCATGCTTCTTGTGCAGTGTTACCTGCGGTTTACCCTCAGAATTCTCACTCTTTTTCTTTTTGATTGGTTTCTGGCTATCCACACTCTCGTTCAATGCAGTCTGTATAGGAAGAAAGAAGCCAGGAAAGGAAAGGAGTAAGGGCCAGAAAGAGATCAACAACATTTGTATAAAAGCAGTTTCCAAAAGAAAAGCCCAATTAACTCCATCTAACTTCTCTCCATTTAAAAAAAAAGTTTCATATTTTGCAGAGGTGGTTTGACCACCAACAGTGCACACCCCCATTTCAAAGTTTCTGTTCCGCAGATCCATCCCCGGCTAATTGTCATGAGTAAGTTTCTCTTCAGCGATGTTGAAGGATAAATATTGGCCAAGACTCCTGCTTTTGGGATTCTATCCCAGACCGCCCCTTTCATTCTTCTTCCCATCCTTCCCCATCACTTGCTCAAATTCTATTAGATTTCTCACTTTTTTCCAGTTCAATGAAAGGTCTGAGACCTGTAACCTTAACTCTGTTTTGCTCTCCACAGATGCTGCCTGAGCTGCTGAGTGCTTCCAGAATTTTGTTTTTATTTCAGAATTTATGCAATTTTTTTTGCTTTTGTGAGGTAGCTAAACTCTTTCCACATCCGCTGTCTTTACTGCATTCTGATGTGGGGAGGTAAAGTTGCTGCCCACAAATGCTACCACAGCTAATAGATACCAATGGATGAAAGATGAAGTTACAGAGAATTCAAGACTGCTGGACAACCAAAGTTCAGCTAAGACATTTGCAAGGGGGTCATGAAGAGTTGCAACATTTGATTCCATAAGCTGGCACGATGCAGCTAAACAACAGGCCATGCTGGAAAATTGCATTGTCATCAAGGAATCAGGTAGGTGTAGTGACAGAGAGAGAGAGGGACAAGAGAAAGTTTTAAGTATCAATACTGCGTGGGACTCATCATTCCGGCCCTGACATTTGTGCACCTGCATCATCTGCAGCGAGAACTGGAATCTATCATCATTCGTTTTTTAAAAAAGATGATATTTTATTCCAAACGTGAACAATAATAACAAAACCACATTCCAACAAAACAGAGTAAAGTTTGTACATTGTTCCCCTTTTAATCACCCCCCCCACCCCTCCCCTGGCAATGAACAGCTCCTCAAATATCATCATGAACGGTCTCCACCATACCTAGAAGCCCTCTTCTGACCCCCTTACGGTAAACTTAATCTTCTCCAACCGGAGTAACTCGTACAGGTCTCCCAGTCAAGCCGCAAGCCCTGGTGGCATATCTGATCTCCAATTCAAAAGAATCCGTCACCGGGCAATCAGAGAGGCGAAGTCTACGACATTGGTCCCCTTCAGCAGCTCCGAAACCCCAAAGATCCACCAGAGGGTCTGGCTTCACTTCGACCCCCACTAACCTCAATAAGGTCCCAAACACCGCCTCCCAGAAGCTCTCCAACTTCTCACAACCCCAAAACACGTGAACATGATACGCCATCTTTCACCACTCATGTTCTTGTGAATAATGAAATACCTGAACAGACTGGTGGACAATAAATTAGTTACTGGTTACAAGTAAATCCAAGAGGGAAATGAGAAGAAATTTATTTACCTAAAGAGTAGCTAGAATGTGAAGCTCGCTGGCACAGCAAGCGATTGGGAAAATAGCTTGGATGCTTTCAGAAGAGAGCTAGACAAGTACATAAGGGATATGCGGAAGGGTCACAATGAGGCAAATGGAATGTGAAGAGACTGGTGAGGGGGGAGTATGAATATCGGCAAACTGGTTAACCCAAATAATGAGTTTTTGTGTTATAGTGTTGTGACGTATTGGGTAGCGACCCTGCCTCTGAACCAGAAACTCTGGGTTTGAATCCCACCCATGGGCTTGATGGCCAAGGAAAATGCATTTGTAACTCTTAACGCATTCAAACAGGTTGAGGGTGCTATAGAAATTAATTCCCTCATGGAAATGAACTTTCCCTGCCTTGATACTTGATAGTAAATATCTCTTGTGTTCTCCAAGACATTAATACTTATTTCTAGCTCATATTGCATTCCAGTTTCAATTCTGTGACCTGATGGGTGCAGGAACGTTTTATGGGCAGCACGGTTGCACAGCGCCAGAACCTGGGTCCAATTCCAGCATTGGGTGACTGACTGTGGAGTTTGCACTTTCTCTCAGTGTCTGCCTGGGTTTCCTCCAGGTGCTCCGGTTTCCTTCCACAGTCTGCAGTCTGAAGATGTGCTGAGGTGGATTGGTCAAGCTAAATTGCACTTTGGGTGTCACTGAAACATGGAATATGGGAGCAGGAGGAGGCCATTTGGCTCTCCGCCATTCATCACGATCATCGCTGATCATCCAACTCAATAGCCCAATCCGGCTTTCTTCCCATAATCCTTGATCCCATTCGCCTCAAGTGCCATATCTAGCTGCCTCTTAAATGTATTCACTGTCTTAGCCTCAACAACCTCCTGTGGTAATGAATTCCATAGGCTCACCACTCTTTGGGTGAAGAAACATCTCCTCATCTCTGTCCGAAATGGTTTACCCTGAATCCTCAGACTGTGACCCTTGATTCTGGACACACCCGCCATCGGGAACATCCTCCCTGCAGCCACCCTATCTAGACCTGATAGAATTTTATAAGTCTCTATGAGATTCCCCCCTCATTCATCTGAACTCCAGTGAAATCAATCCTTTTTTCCCCATAAAATGTATTTTATTACAAACATGTATCAAAACAGGTTACAGCGAACATACACCCAGGGAAACATACTTCCCAAAGATCAACACAGTCTGTACAGACTTTTCCTCTTTTTCACTCCCCCTCCCCTGTGACAAACATCCCTCACCTTTCCTCAAACCCCCCTGAAGAGCCCATTAACTCATACGTTATCTTCTCTAATCACAGGAAGTCGTAAGGGTTCACCCAGCCAAGCCGCTATCCCCAATGACAATGCCGACCGCCACTCCAGCAAAATTTGCCGCTGTGCAATTAGAGGTGAAGACCAAGACATCAGCCTTTATCCTCTCCATTAGCTCTCTCTCTGAAACCCCAAATCCCGCCACCAAAGTCCAGGTCCACATCCTCCTCCACTCTCCTGGCTAAGACCATGAACATTCCCGCCCAGAATCTTCCCAATTTTTCGCAACCCCAAAACATGTGCGCGTGATTCACTGCCCCTCATTCCCCCCCTCACCCACACCTCGCACACTCATTTGCTAACCCCTGGAAGAACCCACTCATTCTCGCCCGAGTCATATGCACCTTGTGCACAACCTTAAACTGTATCAGGCTCATCCTTGCACAAGAGGAGGTCCCGTTTACCGTTCCACATCCACAAGCAGCAGTCGCTCCAGCAGGGTTTATCCCGGCAACCTAGGGAACCCCCTCCAGACCTTTCGCTCAAAGCACCTAACCTGCAGATACCCAAACTCACTCCCCCTCACCAGCTCTACCCTCTCTCTTAGCTTCTCCAGACTGGTGAACCCTTTCTCCAAATACAGATCCCTCACCTTGACCCATCCCACTTCCCTCCACCTCCTGCATACTCGATCCATCCCCCCAGGCTCAAACCCATGATTCTAGCACAGCGGCGTCAGCATCGACATCCCTTCCACCCTGTAATGCCTCCTCAACTGATTCCATACCTTCACTGTGGACTGCACCACCGGACTCCTTGAATACCTACTTGGAGCCATTGGCAACGCTGCCATCACCATAGCCCACAAACTAGACCCCTTACAAGATTCCTGCTCCATCCTAACTCACTCTACCCCTTCTCCTTCCCACCACTGCCGCACCTTGAGTAAAACCAATCCTAAACTAGTCAGTCTCTCCTCATACATGAGTCCCGCCATCCTCAGAATCAGCCTAGTAAACCTTCGCTACCCACCCTCGCAAGCAAGAACATTCTTCCTCAGAAAAGGAGACCAAAACTGTACACAATATTCTAGGTGTGGCCTCACCAAGGCCCTGTATAATTGCAACAAATCCTAGCTCCTGTACTCAAAACCTCTCGCAATGAAAGTCAACATACCATTTGCCTTCTTTACCGCCTGCTGCACCTGCATGCTTACCTTCAGCGACTGGTGCACAAGGACACCCAGGTCCCGCTGCACACTCCCCTCGCCTAATTGACAGCCCTCTCCCAATTGACAGTCATTCAGGTAGTAATCTGCCTTCTTGTTTTTGCTTCCAAAGTGAATAACCTCACATTTATCCAAATTATACTGCATCTGCCATTGATTTGCCCGCTCACCCAACCTGTGCAGATCATGCTGAAGGATCTCTGCATCCTTGTCACAGTTCACCCTCCCACCCAACTTGGTATCATCTAAAAATTTTGAGATGTTACATTTTGTTCCTCATCCAAATCATTAATATATATTGTGAATAGCTGGGGTCCCAGCTCGTGGCACCCCACTAGTTACTGCCTGCCAATTTGAAAAGGACCCATCAATTCCTACTCTTTGTTTCCTTACTGCCAACCAGTTTTCTATCCATCTCAATACACTTCCCCAAATCCCATGCACGATAATCTCTGATGTGGGACTTTTGTCAAATGCTTTCTGAAAGTTCAAATATACAACATCGACTGGCTCCCCTTGTCAACTCTATAGTTCCATCTTCAAAGAGGCTTTTCCCCAGGGTAGAGGGGTCAATTACTAGGGGGCATAGGTTTAAGGTGAGAGGGGCAAAGTTTAGAGTAGATGTACGAGGCAAGTTTTTTACGCAGAGGGTAGTGGGTGCCTGGAACTCACTACCGGAGGAGGTAGTGGAGGCAGGGACGATAGGGACATTTAAGGGGCATCTTGACAAATATATGAATAGGATGGGAATAGAAGGATACGGACCCAGGAAGTGTAGAAGATTGTAGTTTAGTCGGGCAGTATGGTCGGCACGGGCTTGGAGGGCCGAAGGGCCTGTTCCTGTGCTGTACATTTCTTTGTTCTTTGTTCTTTGTAATTCCAATAGATTTGTCAAGCAGGATTTCCTCTTCATAAGTACAAAGATGATGCTAGGTGGGGTGATGGAGTTACCGAAGATAGACTGGGGAGTGGGCCAGGTGGAGCGCTCTTGGTAGGGTTGATGCAGACTCGATGGGCCAAATGGCCTCCTTCTGCACTGTAGGAATTTGATGGTCTATATTCTATTTAACTGTGCTGCCATAAATACATTTGTCTTTCAAGAACAGCTTAATAACTGGCTGACTTTGGCACAACTGACCAAAGTTTCACTGAGCAAGGACTGTCACCCACAAGATGCAGAAAGCAACAACAGGCTGGTTCAATCATTCATCGCTATTCTGTCACGGTGCCTGACTCGGAGAGCAAACTGTGGATTGTTAGCACCATCTGGTGGCGGAAATCACAGGTCTCAGCAATCAACTGCTGAGTGAAGTTGCTGGTTTGCAATGCTGGCAATGTCCCAGCACAAGGGGCTAGATGGAAAACTACCGCTGTAAAGAATACTTGATACAAATGGAAGGAGCATGCAGTACTTTGTGGATTAGAGTCTGATCTATACGAGATGGTGCAGAAGTCAACGTGCCCTTTCATTTGATTTGATTTATTGTTCAAACCAGGACAAGCACACAGTTCTTCATATTCAGATACCTCTCCCCAAATTTGAACACTAACCTTATTTTTCTGATTTTTGTTTGTTTTGGATGGCTGTCTCTCCCCTTCATGGTCTTCATTGTTGTCTTCGTCTTCACTCTGCTCAAGGCTGAGAGCTGCAAAGACGTTTCCACCCTTCAGAGGAAAAATGAACATACAAAAAGATAAACGGCCTGAATATTTTAAACAAAACATATATTAGATGCACAGTATCTGAGTCACCGATTACAATTCATGTGTTTCCAATAAATGACAAGTCCATCTGTTGTGAATATTGTCAGATGTCAAGGGCACAAAGTCCACGAGCAAAGCAGATTAACAGGCCCCTTGATTTCGATCCCGGCTCTGGGTCATTGTCCGTGTGGAGTTTGCACATTCTCCCATGTTTGCATGGGTTTCGCCCCCACAACCCAAAAATGTGCAGAGTAGGTGGATTGGCCACACTAAATTGCCCCTTAATTGGAAAAAATAATTGGGTAATCTAAATTTTAAAAACAAACAGGCCCCTTGATTGGCAAGCCATCCATCACCTTAAATATTCACTCCCTGCACCACAGGCGTCCAGTGGCAGCACCATTTACCATCTACAAGATGTATGCTGCAATTCGCCAACTCTGCTTTGACAGTACCATTTATACCCAAGACTTCTACCATCGTAAAGGTAATGAGACAGCAGATCCATCGGAACACCATCAACTCCACATTGCCCTCCCAAGTCACACAAACCATTGGAAATATATCGGTCTTTCCTTCACAGTTGCTAGGTCAAACCCTCAGACTGCTCAAGAAGGCTTTTCATGGGGCAGCATGGTGGCACAGTTGGTTAGCCCTGATGCCTCACGGCGCCGAGGTCCCAGGTTCGATCCCGGCTCTGGGTCACTGTCTGTGTGGAGTTTGCACATTCTCCCCGTGCTTGCGTGGGTTTTGCCCCCACAACCCAAAGATGTGCAGGGTAGGTGGATTGGCCACACTAAATTGCCCCTTAATTGGAAAAAATGAATTGGGTACTCTAAATTTTTTTTTTTTTTTTTTTAAAAGGCGGCTTTTCACACCACCTTCTTAAAGGCAATTAGGGGTGGGCAACAAACGCTGACCTCGTCAGTAATGCTCACATCTCATGTACGAATAAAAACAACAGCAGTTCCATTTAAAGTTAGAAAAATAAAGAAGAAAAGTATTCTTTCCTGATGTCTTCTGCCTTGGAAGCTGAAAGTTTACAAGCATCTACCAAATCTGTTAATGGTGAGCAATTAAATAAATTACCAGGATTTACAGCAGTAAGATATTGTAGCCAACACATTAGGTGGTGTAATGCTCCCACCATGAGAAAAGGGCATGCCTCCCTATTTACCAACTTAGAATCAGAGACTACTACAACACAAAAACAGACCATTGCAGCCAACGTTCTGTACATTTGTCCTAAACTTTGAAAGAAAAGTTGGGAGTTCACTTTGAAGAAATATTCTTCTCCCAGGCTTTCACTTTAAGTTGCAACAGAAGTGGGACTTTAAAGAGAAAACAAGCAGCTACTCCAAGTCACACACACTTACCATCTTTTTGCATCCCCTTCCTGGTTGTATTACTGTAGAAGAAGGGAAAATATGGATTAGGATCGGGCTAGATTTCCTTGCACATAAATAAGGGAATTTTATCCCCAGCCTCATTTCCCCGCAGGAGTTGTGCAATCTCCAGCAGCTGATTACAGGACTATGGGCATTGCAGGTAACCAATGGGAATCCGATGAACTGATCAAACAAGGCAGCAGTATCAGAAATTAAAGCTGCTGCAGAGCCTAGCGGAGCAATAAACAATAATTAATTTCTTCAAAATGCATCTGTGCCATAAATCCAGTTCAGGATCACATTCTAGTCCTGTAACTGTGTCTTCACTCCTCCCCACCCCCACCACTCCTCCTCCCAACTCCCACTCAATTCCTAGAATGCTACCTTAACTCTCTCCCCAGTACACCTAAACCCTGTTGTGATGAGACATGTTTGGCATATTGTTAAGAAACTGAGGCGATTTGATCCTTCACACCATTAAAGATTCAGCTGTTCTCCACGTTAAAGGATCAGAGAGATATTGCATCACAGAAGGATGCCACTTAGTCCATCGACTCTATGCCAGCTTTCCCCTTCTCACTTCATCCCCATAGCCCTGAAAGTCTATTTCCTTCAAGTGCCCATTTATTTTTCTTAAGGAAATCAACATGAACTCTTACCAATGTTTACAGATGCATCATAGAAAGCATCCTATCTGGCTGCATCACAGCCTGGTATGGCAACTGCCCGGGCCAAGACCGCAGGAAACTTCAGAGTCGTGAACACTTCCCAGTCCACTACACGAAACTGCCTCCCATCCATTGACTCAATCTACACCTCCCGCTGCCTGAGGAAAGTGGGCAGCATAATCAAAGACTCCCTCCCACCCGGCTTACTCACTCTTCCAACCTTTTCCATCGGGCAGGAGATACAGCAGTCGGATAACACGCACGAACAAACTCAAAATTAGCTTCTTCCCCGCTGTTACCAGACTCCTAAACCACCCTCTTATGGACTGACCTGATTAACACTACACCCCTGTATGCTTCACCCGATGCCAGTATCTATGTAGTTACATTGTGTTGCCCTATTATGTAATTTCTTTTATTTTAATTTTCATGTACTTGGTGATCTGTTGAGCTGCTCACAGAAAAATACTTTTCACTGTACCTCGGTTCACATGACAATAAACAAAATCCAAATCCAATCCAATCCTTTTGAAATCACACATCGTCTCCACCTGCACCACCTGCAGGCAGCAAGTTCCAGATCACTGCCTCTCGCTGCTTACAATTTCTTCTTCTCATCCCCTAGCATCTTCCTGCCCAAAACCTTACATTTGTTTTCCATAATCCTTGTACCATCAGCTAATGGGAACTGCTTTTCATTACCTACCTTATCAAAAGCTGCCATGATCTGTACCCCTCTATCCAATCTCCCCTTCACCTTCGCTCCAAGGAGAACCCCAGCTTTGCCAGCCCAACTTCCTGCCTAAACTTTCATCCCTGGAACCATTCTGGTAAATCTTCAAGGACCCTACCAAGCTTCCTAAAGTTCTTTAAAACGGCAAACACTGCAGCCATTTTGTACTCAGCAATATCCCACAAATAGCAAATGAGGTGAATCGCCATTTAATTTTCTTTTGGCAACGTTGGGCATGATATCAGAAAAGCACTGCTTGCTCTCCTTAGAAAAAATGCTAAGTATCTTACAGGAAAGTTTATATTTCAGCCTCTAGACTTTTACACTATAAAATAAACTTTCAAAAATTCTTTATTCATATACTGAAAATGGCCTCACCAAACCTCAAAATGTTCCTTCCACTTAACTCAATTTTGAAAGGTTAACATCAACAATTATGTTGAGTGTGTTGCCCACAAGTGAACTCATTTAAACAATTCACATACATTCCAATTATTCTTTAAAGTGGCAACACTCAATGTCAGGTTGAATGCCATTTTTGCTGAAGTTTTAAAAACCTAGTCATTTTAGTCCTCCTTTTGTTGCCCTGGGTTTTGGCAACACTAGCGAAAAGCTTCTAAAGCTGCAGAAATCCAAGCCGAATCGCCCAAAACCTTGCTCTCGGCACAGCTCACCTTCTTCTTCCTCCTCCTCCTCCTCCTGTTCTTCATCACTGGCCGGCACCGAGAGCTTACTCAGGTTCTCAATCACTGTATCAACATCCTCATCCTTTTTCTTTTTGTTCCGTTCTTTTTTCTTATCACGCTTTTTCTTCTGTTGCTGTGCAACAAGAGACAAAACAAAGGGGCAGAAATCATCAGAGCAGAATGACTCTACATCGAAGAAAGTAGTATTTGCATTTATAAGGGCAGCATATACAGTGGCCCCACTATTTTCAGCCGGAATGGAAATTATTGTTGAATTCCGCTGTCAATCACATCTCAAGGCTGCACTGTTGTTAAATGATTTTACACACAATTTCTATTGTCTAGCTCTCCTTCACTCATTCACTGGACTTTGCTGCTTTAAGCTGCGTGGGCAGCTGCAGGTGGCAGATATTATTTTTAAATTGACTGTTTTGCAGTGCCATTGTTATGCATTTAATCCCACCCCACCTCCTTTTCAATGGTTGATGCTGTAGTGCCAACAGTCACTGATGCTAAAGCACTTTACACAGTGAACTACTTTTGAAGTGCTGATCCTACATCGATTTGTGAGGAGTTGACAAACTTGGCTGGTCAATAATTGCATGGGTAGCATGCACATATGAACAGTCAGATTCCATTGGACTCACTCAGCTGCTTAACCTCATGATAGTCTCAGTCCAAACATGGACCAAAGAGCTGACTTCCAGAGTGTGCAGCAGGAATGACTGCCTTTTCATCAAGGTCAACAATATGACTGTAGCAACAGGGAGTTAGGAGAAACTCTCCATTGGGTGGAGTCATACCTAGAAGATGGCTGTCTTCATGGCGGGAGGAAAGGAAGATGGTGGTGGTCATGGGGGGTGGGGTAATCATTCTCAGCCATGTGACTTTGTTGCATGAATTTATCAGGGTAGTGTCCTCAGCACAACTATCTCCAGGTCCTTCTTTAATTACTTTCCCTCCACGAGGTCAGAAATGGGGGCTTTAGGGGAAGCACGGTGGTGTAGTGGTTAGCACAGCTGCCTCACGGCGCCGAGGTCCCAGGTTCGATCCAGGCTCCAGGTCACTGTCTGTGTGGAGTTTGCACATTCTCCCAGTGTTGCATGGGTTTTGCCCCCACAACCTAAACGTTGTGCAGGGTAGATGGATTGGCCATACTAAATTGCCCCTTAAGTGGAAAAAATGAATTGGCTACTCTAGATTTATTTTTAAAAAAAGAAATGGGGACTTTGCTGATGTTTACAGTGTTCAGTACGTTCGCAGCTCCTGAGATACCGAAGCAGTCGGTGTCCACATGCAGCAAAACCTGGACAACATTCAAACTTGGGCTTTCCTCCACCATAACATAAGAAGTGAGGATGTGAGGGGGCAAGTTTAAGGGAGATGTGCGTGGAAAGTTCTTTTCGCAGAGGGTGGTGGGTGCCTGGAACGCTTTGCCAGCGGAGGTGGTAGAGGTGGGCACAATAGTATCATTTAAGATGCATCTAGACAGATCTATGAACGGGCGGGGAACAGAGGGAAGTAGATCCTTGGAAAATAGGTGACAGGTTTAGATAAAGGATCTGGATCGGCGCAGGCTGGGAGGGACGAAGGGCCTGTTACTGTGCTGTAATTGTCTTTGTTCTTGGCTGTGCCCAGTGCTCAGTACCATTCGCGACTCCTAAGATATTGTTTTTTTTTTTTAATCCATTACTTTATCAGAGTTACAAAGCCAGAGCTCAGAGTGTGGACAGGGGCGAACCCCTAATCCAGCTCCTTGCCTGCTCCAAAATCCAATTCAAATTGAATCCAATTCATGGTCTACACAAGAGAGACATACCAGATCCAGGCATTACACCTGATCCCACGCTTGACCTTAGCCAAAAGGCCAAGAAGTGATTGACTCCTAAGATATTGTTTACTGATGCTTGCAGTATTCAGTTCCACATGCAACTCGTCAGATAATAAGGAGTCTGTGGCCGCATGCAGTAAGACCTGGACAACATTCATGTTTAGGCTGATGGCTGGCAATTTACATGCGACAGGCAGTGGCCATCAACAGAAGAGAGTTTAATCACCTCCCCATGATATTCAACAGTACTGACAGTACTAAGTCCTGCATCAATATTTGAAGATCACCATCAAACAGAAATGCAACTGCACCAGCCACAAGGTGAGAGGCTGCATATATTAGGGAATCCATATCTTGGATTCCCTAAAGCCTGACCATCGGGATGTACAATTCAGGAGTCTGATGGAATACTATCCACATACCTGGATGAGTGCAGCTCCAACAACATTCAGAGGTTCAACACCATGGAGGACTAAGAAGCTTGCTCGACTGGGACCCAATGCATCACTTGAAACAATCAGATGTGCAGGTTAGGTTGGTTTACGGGGATGGGGCGGTGGCCTAGGTCGGGTGCTCTTTCAGAGGGTTGGTGCAGATTTGATGGGCCGAATGGTCTCCGTCTGCACTTTAGGGATTCTATCGATTCTTCACTCCCTCCACCAGCAGTGCACTGTGGCTGGAACATTAACCATCTAAAAGATGCACTACATCACCACCCAATGAGAAGAGCAAGAACAGGACAAGGGGACACCACCTCCAAATTCCCATTTAAACACATTCTTCCCGTGTTTGCGTGGGTTTCACCCCCACAACCCAAAAAAGATGTGAAGGGTAGGTGAAATGGCCATGCTAAATTGCCCCTTAATTGGAAAAAATGAATTGGATACTCTTAAAAAAATTTTTTTTTAAATTATTTTTAAATTCCCATTTAAGTTGTACACCATCATAACTTCAAAATAACATTGTTCCTTCCCAGTCACTGGGTCTAAATCCTGGGATTCCCTCCTTAATAGCACTGTGGACCTACCTTAACCACACAGATTGCAGCAGTTCAAGAAGGTGGCTCCCCACCACTTACTCTAGGTTAATTAGGGATGGACAATAAATGCTGGCTTTGCTAAGGATTACCTCATTCCATGAATGAACGGTCAGTGTGTACCTAGATATCCAGATACTGACCTAGGCTGCGCACTCCAATCTCTTTCTTCAACCCCCTCTACCAGCAAGTGAATGCAAAACCATGGCAATGTTTCTGTTACCTGCTGCTCTGCAATGATTGACTCTTCTGCTTTCACTTGTTTATCATCAGCTGCCAGCTCCTCAAAGAACTGGAGAAAGAAAATAAAAATATCATCGGATAGTGAAGCTCATTTCATCCTAAAAGGCCATTGTTTCGGTAAAGATTGAGGTCTTCCATGGTTGAGAGGCCCAAAAGTAAAAATCAGGTGTTTAAGTCATGCCCTTTCAATACAATAGAAAATACAACAGTATTAAAAGTTATCAATGGCCTTAAGTCATCAGAGTAGGCTAAAAGAGGATCAGAAGCCAAACATGGGAGTGTCATCAGTCAGTGAAATAATAACTTTACTTTGAGAGCGATACTACTGCAGGGGCAAGTTAATAATATGGTCGGGAATTACAACATAATAATATATCTTATAATAATATAATAATAATAATCTTTATTGTCACAAGCAGGCTTACATTTACACGGCAATGAAGTTATTGTGCAAAGTCCCTAGTCGCCACATTCCGGCACCTGTTCAGGTACACAGAGGGAGAATTCAAAATGTCCAATTCACCTAACAAGCACGTCTTTCAAGACTTGTGGAAGGAAACCGGAGCACGCAGATGAAACCCACGCAGACACAGGGAGAACGTGCAGACTCCACGCAGACAATGGCCCAAGCCGTGAATCGAACCTGGGACTCTGGCGCTGTGAGGCAACAGTGCCAACCACTGTGCTACCGTATCTTATCAGGAGCAGGAGGGAAGATGAAAAAAGTCTGTTACATTCCCACAAGCCGAGTTAGCAGTAAGAATTCGGCAGCAGAGGGCTGCACGGTGGTTAGCACTACTGCCTCACGGTGCTGAGGACCCGGAATCAATCCCGGCCTGGATCACTGTGGTGTGTACACATTCTCCCAGTGTCTGCGTGGGTCTCACCCCCACAAACCCAAAGGCGTATAGGGTAGCTAGACTGGCCATGCTAAATTGCCCCTCAATGGGAAAAAAATAATTGGGTACTCCAAATTTATTTTAAAAAGGAATCCGGCAACAGGATGGTACAAGTGACTTCAGTGCAAGTGTTCGGAAAAGTTGATCTTGCTGATCGTTATTTAGTGAAGACCACTGTTGGATGGCTTAAATAAGTAAAGTCACCATAGTCCCAGATGACCAGAGGCTGCTTTCCCCTTTGAGGGAGAGAGCTGACTGGTGCCGATTTAACCTGAGAATCACCATATCTCAGCCAAGGGACAAGGTTGAGAAGGCATCTCAGCCAGTACGAGAATTGAACCCATGCTGTGCCACATCACAAACTAGCTGTCCAGCCAACTGAGCTAAACCGGCCCCTGTTTAATGGCGTACTAATGCCTGAGCTGCGGTGCTTTTCACAGCCAGACAGACTGGCAATACACACTGCTGAGGTTTCACACCCGAATAGTGACCACATCCGGGGGAAAGGGAAGAGTACCAAAAAGAAAGAAATTGAATGCAAAACACTGGGACAATTTCAAACCCATCGATGTGGCTAATTCTGCTCCTCTGTCTTATGGTCTTATGAAAGTACAAACCTGAGAGTGGAACACAGAAACGCGAACACATCTATGGGCACGTGTGTGTGTGTGTGTGTGTGAGTGTGTATCGACACAGACACAAACTGGGGCAAATGCAGACTTCATATGTAGAAATCACAAGGTTACAAATAAACTCCTGACCTATAACATGCAGTCCAAGCCACTCAAAATGGGCTGTGACGGGATAAATGCGTGGATCACACTGCCATAATCAGGGGTAGATTAATTATTCAAATGAATGGCCTGTCCGGGGGTAGAAATTATTCCAAGAACCTGGCGCAGTGTTTGAAAGGTAATGCAAAACAAATTATTTACAAAAGATATATAGATATCCACACACCGATTTCTTGGCCTTCTTATCTTTTTTTCCTTTCTTCAGAACTGTGAGAAGAAAATTAAAATCTCAGTATCAGAAAGCAAACTTTTTAAAAAAATAAATAGCAATGGAATGCCAGAAGCAACAAGTTGATGTCAACATGATTCAGTTGCAAGTACCCTTGTCAGATGGCTAAGGGTCCAAGCCCCACCTTGAACTTCAGCATTAACATTGCAGGACAGAATCTAAGCTGATGCAACTGTACAATAACGAGGAAGCACTAACAATTCAAGCCTGCAGTTAATAACTTTTGGAAGTAGTCCACGTTCAGCCTTACTGTTATGTCAGTTGACTCACACTGACAGTCTATATCCAATTTCACAGAGTCATAGAGTTTCACGGCATAAAGGGGGCCCTTCGGCCCAGCCATCAAGCACTTAACTGCTCTAATCCCATTTCCAGCCTTGTATCCTCTGGCATTTCAAGCTCGCATAATTTAGGGTTGTGATAACCAAATGCCTCCTTGTTCTGGATTGGATATTTGAATGTTCTGTACATGTACCTCTGCAATCCGTCTGAAGGCAGACTGAGTGGGCATTTAGTTATTCAGATTGAGGCCGAAGTATTAGGTTATTTCATAGCATCTGGCCATACTTGCAGCCAGTCGGTGGAGGAGACCAGAAATCAATCTTTATTTGGTTTTAGATATATTCACAAAGTGAGATATAACAAATGTACAGCCCCTAACTCTACAACCCAAGGGCAGCACGGTGGTGCAGTGGGTTAGCCCTGCTGCCTCACGGTGCTGAGGTCCCAGGTTCGATCCTGGCTCTGGGTCACTGTCCGTGTGGAGTTTGTACATTCTCCCCTTGTTTGCGTGGGTTTCGCCCCCACAACCCAAAGATGTGCAGGGTAGGTGAATCGGCCACGCTAAATTGCCCTTTAATTGGAAAAAATGAATTGGGTACTCTAAATTAATTTTTTTTTTTTTAAAGTGGCCTGTAACACCACTTTAATTTATACAATTACAGTAGCTTTGGTTGCAATCAAATCTTACCCATAAAGAACATAATAAATTTGCTGCGTTATTCTACATGGATGGACTGCTTCATTTTTATATTCAGAATTATTTTATTTACAATACAGCTATTGATGTACAAAAAACTGAAATCCAACATTAAGGCACCAACCCGAGGGAACAAGCTCTATGCATTTAGTTTTGATTTTATGACTGTCTAACTGCACTGTTAGTTTGAAATGGCGTAACCGCTTCAATCCATGAGCACAATCTAACTTCACAAATGATCCTGTGGATTCCAGAAAGTAGAAATTTTGCAACAGCACAATATGAACAACCTCCAGAATCAGTGATACTAAAAAGAACGGGGCTTCTCAACCCTGTGCCGGCTTTTTCTTGGAATCATTTAATCTCACTCTCCTGCTCTTTCCCCAAAGCTCCATATATTTTTTTCCCTTTAAGTAGTTATCCAATTCCCCTTCACAAGTGGCAATGGAATCGGCTTCCACTGCCCTTTCAAACAGCGTTTACCCGATCACAACTTGCTGTGTAAGAAAATTCATCCCAGCTCTATTGCCAATTACTGTAATTCTGGTGTCCACTGGGTACCAACCCTCATGCCACTGGAAACAGTTTCTCTTGATCCACACATTCAAAATCACTCATGCTTCTGAATTTGTTTCAAACCTCCCCTTCTCATTCTTTGGTCTCAGGAGAACAATCCCAATTTCTGTTATCTCTACAGGTAAGTAGTTACACAATGTTAAACCAGCTGTTATTGCAGTTTTATTTTTGTTGCCCCGGTCACTTTTAATCCCTCAAACAATACCAGGAGTAGATTATCTGGTCAATATCTCAATGCTGTTTTTGGGAGTTTGTTGTATGTGCAGGTTGGCTGCCATGTTTCATGCATCATCATCATCCAGTAAATGCACTTCAAAAATACTTCATTGGCGGTGAAACATACTGGGATGCCTGGACGTTATGAAAGGTGCAAGAGAAATACAAAGTTGTTCTTTGTCATCTAAAATTGACCCCTCCTTAACTATCCAATGGTAAACACAGTATCTTTAGCAATGGCTTTTCTCCCCTTCTCCTATTGCACCATTACCTCCAGAGGCCCCGAAGATCCATCTCTGGCCCTTCCCCTTCCTTATCCACAAACTGCACCGTGGCAAAATCCGCAAATATCAGGCTTACACACATTCGCTGATGATACCCAGTTCTACCTCTACACCACACTCATTTCCCCCCCGCTTGTCCAAAATCCAGTCCTGGATGAACCGCGATTTGCTCCATTGAACATCAGAAGGTCAAATGTATCCTCAGCATTTCTTGGCAGGACAAGGTCACCAACTCCTACGTGTTGGAACATGATAGTTTCATCAGTGCACACTCTTTACTCAGCCAATGATGGCTGCACTAGCTTAGCCATGTTCATCAGATGAATGATAGCCATTTATACGCAGCCTTAACTGGCCACTGGGCCACAACTCTTGGGCGTCCATAACCCCGTTACAAGGGCACCGGCAAGCAAGATATGAAGATGGCTGACACTGAGAACTGGGAGACAGCCATGACCTCTGGAGCTGGACTGTCTGGAAGAGCAATGAAAGACGTGAGCAGGTGGCCGAGAAAAGGGCTGAGAGAAAACAAAGGCCAGTGAATCGTGCACCCTCAAACCCTTCTGCAGAGACCACCATGCCAGAGTGGAGCTCCCAAGACACACCAGGTGATGCTGAACACAAGAGTTGACCATCACAACGCAAGCCATCTTACAGGATGAAAAAAAATCAATCCCTTACTGCGGCAATTGGGGTAACAGCTGGCTGTGAGAAACACAATCTGGGGGTTATATGCTCAGCATTATTGGGGATAACAGCTGGCTATAAGGGTTAGACTCTGGGGTTTATTTCCTCAGTATTATTGGGGACAACAGCTGGCTATGAGGGTCATACTCAGGTTTATATCCTCAGTATTATTGGGGGTAACAGCTGCCTGTGGGGATCTGACTCTGGGGTTTACATCCCCAGTATTATTGGGGGTAACAGCTGCCTGTGGGGATCAGACTCTGGGGTTTATATCTTCAGTATTATTGGGGACAACAGTTGGCTATAAGGGTTAGACTCTGGGGTTTATTTCCTCAGTATTATTGGGGACAACAGCCGGCTATGAGGGTCATACTCAGGTTTATATCCTCAGTATTACTGGGGGTAACAGCTGGCTGTGGGGATCAGACTCTGGGGTTTACATCCCCAGTATTATTGGGGGTAACAGCTGGCTGTGGGGATCAGACTCTGGGGTTTACATCCTCAGTATTATTGGGGGTAACAGCTGGCTGTGGGGATCAGACTCTGGGGTTTGCATCCTCAGTATTATGGGGGGTAACAGCTGCCTGTGGGAATCAGACTGTGGGGTTTACATCCCCAGTATTAATGGGGGTAACAGCTGCCTGTGAGGGTCAGACTCTGGGGTTTATATCCCCAGTATTATTGGGGGTAACAGCTGGCTGCGGGGATCAGACTCTGGGGTTTATATCCCCAGTATTATTGGGGGTAACAGCTGCCTGTGGGGATCAGACTCTGGGGTTTACATCCCCAGTATTTTTGGGGGGTAACAGCTGCCTGTGGGGATCAGACTCTGGGGTTTACATCCCCAGTATTATTGGGGGTAACAGCTGGCTGTGGGGATCAGACTCTGGGGTTTACATCCTCAGTATTATTGGGGGTAACAGCTGGCTGTGGGGATCAGACTCTGGGGTTCACATCCTCAGTATTATTGGGGGTAACAGCTGGCTGTGGGGATCAGACTCTGGGGTTTACATCCCCAGTATTATTGGGGGGTAACAGCTGCCTGTGGGGATCAGACTCTGGGGTTTACATCCCCAGTATTATTGGGGGTAACAGCTGCCTGTGGGGATCAGACTCGGGTTTACATCCCCAGTATTATTGGGGGTAACAGCTGCCTGTGAGGGTCAGACTCTGGGGTTTACATGCTCAGTATTATTGGGGGTAACAGCTGGCTGTGGGGATCAGACTCTGGGGTTTACATCCCCAGTATTATTGGGGGTAACAGCTGGCTGTGGGGATCAGACTCTGGGGTTTACATCCTCAGTATTATTGGGGGTAACAGCTGGCTGTGGGGATCAGACTCTGGGGTTTACATCCCCAGTATTATTGGGGGTAACAGCTGCCTGTGGGGATCAGACTCTGGGGTTTATATCCCCAGTATTATTGGGGGTAACAGCTGGCTGTGGGGATCAGACTCTGGGGTTTACATCCCCAGTATTATTGGGGGTAACAGCTGCCTGTGGGGATCAGACTCGGGTTTACATCCCCAGTATTATTGGGGGTAACAGCTGCCTGTGAGGGTCAGACTCTGGGGTTTACATCCTCAGTATTATTGGGGGTAACAGCTGGCTGTGGGGATCAGACTCTGGGGTTTACATCCCCAGTATTATTGGGGGTAACAGCTGGCTGTGGGGATCAGACTCTGGGGTTTACATCCCCAGTATTATTGGGGGTAACAGCTGGCTGTGGGGATCAGACTCTGGGGTTTATATCCTCAGTATTATTGGGGGTAACAGCTGCCTGTGGGGATCAGACTCGGGTTTACATCCCCAGTATTATTGGGGGTAACAGCTGGCTGTGGGGATCAGACTCTGGGGTTTATATCCTCAGTATTATTGGGGGTAACAGCTGGCTGTGGGGATCAGACTCTGGGGTTTACATCCCCAGTATTATTGGGGGTAACAGCTGGCTGTGGGGATCAGACTCTGGGGTTTATATCCTCAGTATTATTGGGGGTAACAGCTGGCTGTGAGGGTCAGACTCGGGTTTACATCCCCAGTATTATTGGGGGTAACAGCTGGCTGTGGGGATCAGACTCTGGGGTTTACATCCCCAGTATTATTGGGGGTAACAGCTGGCTGTGGGGATCAGACTCTGGGGTTTACATCCCCAGTATTATTGGGGGTAACAGCTGCCTGTGGGGATCAGGAATGTGTAAAGAAATATACCCTTCCCCCACCCAAGGTCTGTAAATCCCCGGTTCAGGCTGTGTCTCACCGTCCTGGGTCGGTGGGGCGTTCGGCTCCTCTCCGCCCACCCACTCCTCCCCGTTGCCGGCCTCCCCGGCCTTTGCTCTGGCTCGCGGCATTGCCACCTGTCTCTCTGGAAAGTTCCGGCGGCTTCTGCAAGGCGCTCGTGCTGCCCACTCCGCGCTGCCCCGGATGCTCTCTCCGCACCCCCCCCCCCCCGAACGGGCTTCACGTGGAGGGGCGGGGCTTGACGTTGGGGCGGGGTAGGAGGGAGGACGGGGGGAAACTACGCACCCACGCAAGCTCAATGAGGTCGACCTCCAAAACGCAACACGGCTGCGCACTGGAGAAAGGTGGGCGGGCACAGCCAGCGGCACCGCGCAAGCGCATTAACGATCCAAAGGCGTGAGGCGGCTGCGCACTGGACAAATAAAAGCAAAATAACGTGGTTGCTGGAAATCTGAAATAAAAATAGAAAGACATTTAACATCTGAGATCTAAATGACCCTTCTACAGAATTGAAGAGAGGCAGAAATGTAAGGAATGTTGATGCACTATCAATTACGACGAGTACAGTACGAAGTCTTACAACACCAGGTTAAAGTCCAACAGGTTTGTTTTGAAGCACTAGCTTTCGGAGCGCTGCTCCTTCCTCAGGTGAATGAAGAGGTATGTTCCAGAAACACATCTCTGGATCTGTAAAGATTTAATCACCTGCTAATGCTCGCATTCCTAGCATTGTTTGGCATCTTTGAATTTGTCTATATATGTGTTTCTGGAACAGACCTCTTCATTCACCAGTGGGAGGACGGATCGTCCTGGGGCGGGGGCAGTAGTGAGGTGCGCTGGGGGGAGGGTGGGTGGCACCGGGGCAATCGGAGGGAGGGGGTGTCCTGGCGGCCGTCGGGGTATGCCGCGTGGGCGTACTGCGGGTTTGCATGCAACAGTTGTACCCTTTCGACCAACAGGTCCGCCTTGTGGAGTCGCACGTGTTTGCGGAGGGGGACGGGTCCTGGAGCTGCCAGCCACGTTGTGAGCGAAACCCCGGAGATGGACTTCCTAGGGAAGGCAAGGAGGCGTTCATGGGGGGTTTCATTAGTCGCAGCGCAGAGTAGCGATCGGATAGAATGGAGCGCGTCGGGGAGGACCTCTTGCCAGCGAGAGACCGTGAGATTTTTAGACCGCAGGGCCAGCGGGACGGCCTTCCAGACCGTCCATTCTCCCTCTCCATCTGCCCATTTCCCCGGGGGTTGTAGCTGGTCGTCCTGCTCGAGGCAATGCCCTTGCTGAGCAGGAACTGACGCAGCTCATCATTCATAAAGGAGGATCCCTGGTCGCTGTGGACGTAAGCGGGGAAACCAAACATGGCGAAGATGCTGTTGAGTGCTTTAATGATTGTGGCAGACGTCATATCGGGGCATGGGATGGCGAAGGGGAAGCTGGAGTATTCATCGACCACGTTCAGGAAGTACGTGTTTCGGTCGGTGGAGGGGATGGGCCCTTTGAGGTCCACGCTGAGGCATTCAAGGGGCGGGAGTCCTTCACCAGGTTCGCTTGATCTGGCCGGTAGAAGTGCGGTTTGCACTCCGCGCAGACCTGGCAGTCTCTGGTGACGGCACTGACCTCCGCAATGGAGTAGGGCAGGTTGCGGGCCTTTATAAAGTGAAAGGACCAGGTGACCCCTGGGTGACAGAGACCATCGTGTGGGGCCCGGAGTCGGTCCACTTGTGCGGTGGCACATGTACCTCGGGATAGGGCATCGGGGGGGCTCGTTGAGCTTCCCGGGGCGATACAAAATCTCGTAATTGTAGGCGGAGAGCTCGATCCTCCACCTTAAGATTTTGTCAATTTTGATCTTGCCCCGCTGTGTATTATTAATCATGAAGGCAACCGACCGTTGGTCAGTGAGGAGAGTGAATCTCCTGCCAGCCAGATAATGCCTCCAATACCACACAGCTTCTACGATGGCTTGGGCCTCCTTTTCGACAGAGGAGTGCTGAATTTCGGAGGCATGAAGGGTTTGTGAAAAGAATGCCACGGGTCTGCCTGCCTGGTTGAGGGTGGCGGCCAGAGCGACGTCCGATGCATCGATCTCGACCTGAAAGGGGAGGGTCTCGTCGACCGCGTGCATTGCGGCCTTGGCAATGTCAGCCTTGATATGGTTGAAGGCCTGGCGGGCCTCAGCCGTCAGGAGGAAAACTGTGGAGTGGATGAGTGGGCGGGCCTTGTTAGGGACCCACTGGGCATAATAGGAGAAAAACCCCAGGCATCGTTTCAGGGCATTGGGGCAGTGGGGGAGTGGGAGTTCCATGAGGGGGCGCTTGCGGTCGGGGTCGGGCCCTAGAACTCCATTTTCCACAACATAGCCAAAGATGGCTAAGCGGTTGGTGCGGAACACGCACTTCTTCTTATTGTACGTGAGGTTCAGGAGTTTGGAGAAATTTGAAAAGGTTAACGTCATGGTTCTGCTGGTCGTGGCCTCAGATGGTGACGTTATCTAGGTACAGGAAGGTGGCCCGCAGCCCGTACCTGTCAACCATTCGGTCCATCACACGGAAGACCGAGACCCCGTTAGTGATGCCGAAGAGAACCCTAAGGAAGTGGTAAAGGCGGCCGTCTGCTTCGAACGCAATGTATTGGCGGTCCGCCTTGCGGATGGGAGCTGGTGGTAGTCAGATTTCAGGTCCACTGTAGCAAAGACTCGGTACTGTGCAATCTGATTGACCATATCAGATATGGAGGGAGGGGGTATGCGTTGAGCTGCATGTACCAATTGATGGTCTGACTGTAGTCAATGACCATCCTGTGTTTCTCCTCAGTCTTTACTACTAGCACTTGGGCTCTCCAGGGACTGTTGCTGGCCTCAATGATGCCTTCCCGCAGTAACCGCTGGACCTCTGACCTGATGAAGGTCCTGTCCTGGGCACTGTACCGTCTGCACCTGGTGGCAGCGGGTTTGCAATCCGGGGTGAGGTTTGCAAACAGGGAAGGTGGGTCAACATTAAGGGTCGTGAGGCCGCATATGGTGAGGGGTGATAGGGGTCCGCCGAATTTTAGAGTTAGGCTTTGGAGGTTGCACTGGAAGTTCAGGCCGAGTAACAGGGCAGCGCAGAGGTTGGGGAAGACGTAGAGTTGGAAGTTGCTGAACTCTACGCCCTGGACGGTGAGGGTGGCGATGCAGTACCCTCGGATTTCCACGGAATGGGATCCGGAGGCCAGGGAGATTCTTTGGGTAATGGGGTAACCGCGAGGAAGCAGCACCTTACTGTAGAGGGGTGGATAGAGCTTTCCGTGCTCCCGGAGTCAAAAAGGCAGGAAGTCTTGTGCCCATCAACTTTCACCGTCGTCGTCGCGGTTGCGAGGTTGTGAGGCCGGGACTGGTCGAGCGTGATGGGGGCCCCGGGCTGGTCGGCGGTGGCGGCAGGCCAGATGAAGATCCCGATGAACCGGAGTCCTGAGGTGCCGTCCAAAATAGCGCTGAAGACGGCGGCGCCCACGGCGCGCACATGGCGGGCGGCGTTAAAGTTGGCGCCCACGGGCCCCATGTGGTCTGCTGGGGGGGAAGATGGCGGCGCCCACGAGCCGCACATGGTCTGTGGGTACAAAAATGGCGGCGCCCACGGGTCACACATGGGGGTGCAGGAACGCTGAGCCTAGAAACTGCAGCGATCGACCGGGCCTGGCACACAGCAGCAAAATGTCCTTTCTCTCCACAGGCCTTGCAGTTTACACTCCGCGCTGGGCAGCGCTGCCGAGGGTGTTTGGTCTGCCCGCAGAAGTAGCATTTGGGCCTCCCGGGGTTGGCTGGCTGCCGCGCGGTGCAGGCTTGGGGTGGAAACCGGTGGGTCCCATGATGTTCATGAGGGTGCCGTGCGGTCGGGAGCGTACGACTGTACGTTATGGGAGGCAATAGTCGGTGAGTTTGCGAGCTGCCTGGTTGCCGCAAGGTCGAGCTTACCCCCTTCTTTTTTTTTTAATAAATATTTTATTGAAAAATTTTTGGTCAACCAACACAGTACATTGTGCATCCTTTACACAATATTATAACAGCACAAATAACAATGACCTATTTTATATAAACAAAAAACAAAAAATGAATAAATATTAAATAACAAAAATGAAAACTAGCCCTAATTGGCAACTGTCTTGTCATAAGTTACACCCCCCCCCCGCCCCCCCCCCCCCCAAATCCTGGGCTGCTGCTGCTGCAGCTTTCATTTTCCCCTTCCATCTATCTATCCGCAAGGTATTCGACGAACGGTTGCCACCGCCTGGTGAACCCTTGGGCCGACCCCCTTAGGACGAACTTAATCCGCTCTAGCTTTATAAACCCCGCCATGTCATTTATCCAGGTCTCCACCCCCAGGGGCTTGGCTTCCTTCCACATTAGCAATATTCTGCGCCGGGCTACTAGGGACGCAAAGGCCAAAACATCGGCCTCTCTCGCCTCCTGCACTCCCGGCTCTTGTGCAACCCCAAATATAGCCAACCCCCAGCTTGGTTCGACCCGGACCCCCACTACTTTTGAAAGCACCTTTGTCACCCCCATCCAAAACCCCCGTAGTGCCGGGCATGCCCAAAACATATGGGTATGATTCGCTGGGCTTCTCGAGCACCTCGCACACCTATCCTCCACCCCAAAAAATTTACTGAGCCGCGCTCCAGTCATATGCGCCCTGTGTAATACCTTAAACTGAATCAGGCTTAGCCTGGCACACGAGGACGACGAGTTTACCCTACTTAGAGCATCCGCCCACAGCCCCTCCTCAATCTCCTCCCCCAGCTCTTCTTCCCATTTCCCTTTTAGTTCATCAACCATAGTCTCCCCTTCGTCCCTCATTTCCCTATATATATCTGACACCTTACCATCCCCCACCCATGTCTTTGAGAACACTCTGTCCTGCACCTCTTGTGTCGGGAGCTGCGGAAATTCCCTCACCTGTTGCCTCGCAAAAGCCCTCAGTTGCATATACCTGAATGCATTCCCTTGGGGCAACCCATATTTCTCGGTCAGCGCTCCCAGACTCGCGAACTTCCCATCCACAAATAGATCTTTCAGTTGCGTTATTCCTGCTCTTTGCCACATTCCATATCCCCCATCCATTCCCCCCGGGGCAAACCTGTGGTTGTTTCTTATCGGGGACCCCCCCAAGGCTCCAGTCTTTCCCCTGTGCCGTCTCCACTGTCCCCAAATCTTCAGTGTAGCTACCACCACCGGGCTTGTGGTGTAGTTCCTCGGTGAGAACGGCAATGGGGCTGTCACCATAGCCTGCAGGCTAGTCCCCCTACAGGACGCCCTCTCTAATCTCTTCCACGCCGCTCCCTCCTCCTCTCCCATCCACTTACTCACCATTGAAATATTAGCGGCCCAATAGTACTCACTTAGGCTCGGTAGTGCCAGCCCCCCCCTATCCCTACTACGCTGTAAGAATCCCTTCCTCACTCTCGGGGTCTTCCCGGCCCAAACAAAACCCATGATGCTCTTTTCAATCCTTTTAAAAAAAGCCTTCGTGATCACCACCGGGAGGCACTGAAACACAAAGAGGAATCTCGGGAGGACCACCATCTTAACCGCCTGCACCCTCCCTGCCATTGACAGGGCTACCATATCCCACCTCTTGAAATCTTCCTCCATCTGTTCCACCAACCGCGTTAAATTTAACCTGTGCAATGTGCCCCAATTCTTAGCTATCTGGATCCCCAGGTAACGAAAGTCTCTTGTTACCTTCCTCAACGGTAGGTCCTCTATTTCTCTACTCTGCTCCCCTGGATGCACCACAAACAACTCACTTTTCCCCATGTTCAATTTATACCCTGAAAAATCCCCAAACTCCCCAAGTATCCGCATTATTTCTGGCATCCCCTCCACCGGGTCCGCCACGTATAGTAGCAAATCGTCCGCATACAAAGATACCCGGTGCTCTTCTCCTCCCCTAAGTACTCCCCTCCACTTCTTGGAACCCCTCAACGCTATCGCCAGGGGCTCAATCGCCAGTGCAAACAGTAATGGGGACAGAGGGCATCCCTGCCTTGTCCCCCTATGGAGCCGAAAATATGCCGATCCCCGTCCATTCGTGACCACACTCGCCACTGGGGCCCTATACAATAGCTGCACCCATCTAACATACCCCTCTCCAAAACCAAATCTCCTCAACACCTCCCACAAATAATCCCATTCCACTCTATCAAATGCTTTCTCGGCATCCATCGCCACTACTATCTCTGTTTCACCCTCTGGTGGGGCCATCATCATTACCCCTAACAGCCTCCGTATATTCGTGTTCAGCTGTCTCCCCTTCACAAACCCAGTTTGGTCCTCGTGAACCACCCCCGGGACACATTCCTCTATTCTCATTGCCATTACCTTGGCCAGGACCTTGGCATCCACATTTAGGAGGGAAATTGGTCTGTAGGACCCGCATTGTAGTGGGTCCTTTTCCTTCTTTAAGAGAAGTGATATCGTTGCTTCAGACATAGTCGGGGGCAGTTGTCCCCTTTCCTTTGCCTCATTAAGGTCCTCGTCAGTACCGGGGCGAGCAAGTCCAAATATTTTCTATAGAATTCGACTGGGAATCCGTCCGGTCCCGGGGCCTTTCCCGTCTGCATGCTCATAATTCCTTTCACCACTTCTTCTACCTCGATCTGTGCTCCCAGTCCCACCCTTTCCTGCTCTTTCACCTTGGGAATTTCCAGCCGATCCAAAAAGTCCATCATTCTCTCCCTCCCATCCGGGGGTTGAGCTTCATATAATTTTTTATAAAATGTCTTGAACACTTCATTCACTCTCTCCGCTCCCCGCTCCATCTCTCCTTCCTCGTCCCTCACTCCCCCTATTTCCCTCGCTGCTCCCCTTTTCCTCAATTGGTGTGCCAGCAATCTGCTCGCCTTCTCCCCATATTCATACTGTACACCCTGTGCCTTCCTCCATTGTGCCTCTGCAGTGCCTGTAGTCAGCAAGTCAAATTCCACATGCAGCCTTTGCCTTTCCCTGTACAATCCCTCCTCCGGTGCTTCCGCATATTGTCTGTCCACCCTCAAAAGTTCTTGCAGCAACCGCTCCCGTTCCTTACTCTCCTGCTTCCCTTTATGTGCCCTTATTGATATCAGCTCCCCCCTAACCACCGC
Organism: Scyliorhinus torazame; assembly: GCF_047496885.1. Classification (NCBI taxonomy): domain Eukaryota; kingdom Metazoa; phylum Chordata; class Chondrichthyes; order Carcharhiniformes; family Scyliorhinidae; genus Scyliorhinus; species Scyliorhinus torazame. The sequence goes on along the minus strand of NC_092720.1, from coordinate 188,525,543 downwards.
CTTCAACGCCTCCCAGACCACTCCCACCTGGACCTCCCCATTGTCATTGAGTTCCAAGTACTTTTCAATACATCCCCTCACCCTTAGACACACCCCCTCATCCGCCATTAGTCCCATGTCCATTCTCCAGGGTGGGCGCCCTCCTGTTTCCTCCCCTATCTCCAAGTCCACCCAGTGTGGGGCGTGATCCGAAATGGCTATAGCCGTATACTCCGTTCCCCTCACCTTCGGGATCAATGCCCTACCCAGCACAAAAAAGTCTATGCGCGAATAGACTTTATGGACATAGGAGAAAAACGAGAACTCCTTACTCCTAGGTCTACTAAATCTCCACGGGTCCACACCTCCCATCTGCTCCATAAAATCTTTAAGCACCTTGGCTGCTGCCGGCCTCCTTCCAGTCCTGGACTTCGACCTATCCAGCCCTGGTTCCAACACCGTGTTAAAGTCTCCCCCCATTATCAGCTTTCCCGTCTCTAGGTCCGGAATGCGTCCTAGCATCCGCCTCATAAAATTGGCATCATCCCAGTTCGGGGCATACACGTTTACCAAAACCACCGTCTCTCCCTGTAGTTTGCCACTCACCATCACGTATCTGCCCCCGTTATCCGCCACTATAGTCTTTACCTCGAACATTACCCGCTTCCCCACCAATATAGCCACCCCCCTGTTTTTCGCATCTAGCCCCGAATGGAACACCTGCCCCACCCATCCTTTACGCAGCTAACCTGGTCTATCAGTTTCAGGTGCGTTTCCTGTAACATGACCACATCTGCTTTAAGTTTCTTAAGGTGTGCGAGTACCCGTGCCCTCTTTATCGGCCCGTTGAGCCCTCTCACGTTCCACGTGATCAGCCGAGTTGGGGGGCTTCCCACCCCCCCCCCCCCTTGCCGATTAGCCATCATCTTTTTCCAGCTTCTCACCCAGTTCCCACGCAGCTGTATCTCCCCCAGGCGGTGCCCCCCCGCCCATCCTCTCCCGTACCCGCTCCCCCCTTTCCCCAGCAGCAGCAACCCAGTAATTCCCCCCTCCCACCCCCCCCGCTAGACCCCCCGCTAGCGTAATTACTCCCCCCATGTTGCTTCCAGAAGTCAGCAAAGTCTGGCTGACCTCGGCTTCCCCCCGTGACCACGGCTCGCACCGTGCGACGCCCCCTCCTCCCTGCTTCTCTATTCCCGCCATAATTATCATAGCGCGGGAGCCAAGCCCGCGCTTCTCCCTTGGCCCCGCCCCCCATGGCCAACGCCCCATCTCCTCTCCCTCCCCACCTCCCCCCATCACCCCCTGTGGGAGAGAGAAAAGTTACCACACCGCAGGATTAGAACATAAAACCCCTCTTCGCCCCCCACATTCGCCCCACCACTTTGTCCAAACGTTCTTTTTAATAATCCACTCATTCCAGTTTTTCTTCTACAATAAAAGTCCACGCTTCATCCGCCGTCTCAAAGTAGTGGTGCCTCCCTTGATATGTGACCCACAGTCTTGCCGGTTGCAGCATTCCAAATTTTATCTTCCTTTTATGAAGCACCGCCTTGGCCCGATTGAAGCTCGCCCTCCTTCTCGCCACCTCCGCACTCCAGTCTTGATAAACGCGGATCACCGCGTTCTCCCATTTACTACACCGAGTTTTCTTCGCCCATCTAAGGACCATTTCTCTATCCTTAAAACGGAGGAATCTCACCACTATGGCTCTGGGAGTTTCTCCTGCTCTCGGTCCTCGCGCCATAACTCGGTATGCTCCCTCCACCTCCAACGGACCCGCCGGGGCCTCCGCTCCCATTAACGAGTGCAGCATCGTGCTCACATATGCCCCGACGTCCGCACCCTCCACACCTTCAGGAAGACCAAGAATCCTCAGGTTGTTCCTCCTTGCGTTGTTTTCCAGTGCCTCCAACCTCTCCACACATCGTTTCTGATGTGCCTCCTGTATCTCCGTCTTCACCACCAGGCCCTGTATATCGTCCTCATTCTCGGCTGCCTTCGCCTTCACGACCCGAAGCTCCCGCTCCTGGGTCTTTTGTTCCTCCTTTAGCCCTTCGATCGCCTGTAGTATCGGGGCCAACAGCTCTTTCCTCATTTCCTTTTTTATCTCTTCCACGCAGCATTTCAAGAACTCTTGTTGTTCAGGGCCCCATGTGAAACTGCCACCTTCCGACGCCATCTTGGTTTTTGCTTGCCTTCCTTGCCGCTGTTCCAAAGGATCCGCTGCAATCCGGCCACTTTCCTCTCCTTTTTCCATCTGTGTCCAGGGGGAATTCCCTTCTGGTTTACCGCACGGTGTTTTTAGCCGTTAAAATTGCCGTTGGGGCTCCTATCAAGAGCCCAAAAGTCCGTTCCACCGGGAGCTGCCGAAACGTGCGACTCAGCTGGTCATCGCCGCACCCGGAAGTCGCTTACCCCCTTCTATCGGCGCTGGCGGATGTACGCTGACCCCATGCCCGTAACAAAAGCATCCCTGATTAAAAGTTCAGTATGTCCAGAAATCGTCTAAAGACTCACCAGGGAGTTGCTGTCTCGTGGGCAGGAGGTGCCTGGCGTACAGTTTGTTGATCGGGCAAACATAATGTCCTTTCAGGAGCTCCATTGCTTCCGTGTAAGTAGGCGCATCCCGCATAATGGGAAAAATATCGGAGCTCACCCGTGAGTAAAGGACCTGGAGCTTCTGTGCGGCTGAGGGTTGGTCCGCCGTGGATCGGAGGTAGCTCACGAAAAAAGCGAGCCAGTGGTCGAAGTCCAATGTGGCGTTGGCTGCTTGCGGATGCAGCTGTAGGCGATCAGGCTTGATGCATAGTTCCATCGCTGTAATATCTCTGCTTAATAAATTGATGCACTATCAATTACGATGAGACGAGAGTAGAGAGTAATCAAGGCTTTATTAAGCAGAGATGTGTGGCCTCCTGCAGCTGCTACCAGAAATGGGAGCAGCTCGGTGTGCACACACATTTATACTCTGCCTACTGGGCGGAGCCAGCAGGCAGGAATCTACCCCCATACCTGTAGTACAGGAGCCTTACCGTATTACCTCTAATACAACTATTATACAAACAGTGGTGACTACTACAAATGGTAGATTTGGAAAGGGGAGAGAGGAGGGGCAAAGGAAAGATTGACAAATTGTGATGGACATCAGACAAAGAGGAGCGTTAATGGTGCCATTAGGATTTGGATTTATTTATTGTCACGTGTACTGAGGAACAGTGAAAAGTATTTTTCTGCGAGCAGCTCAATAGATCATTAAGTACATGAAAATAAAAGAAAATACATAATAGGGCATCATAAAGTACACAATGTAACTACATAAACACCGGCATCGGGTGAAGCATACAGGGGAGTAGTTTAGGGCAGCACGGTAGCATTGTGGATAGCACAATTGCTTCACAGCTCCAGGGTCCCAGGTTCGATTCCCCGCTGGGTCACTGTCTGTGCAGAGTCTGCACATCCTCCCCGTGTGTGCGTGGGTTTCCTCCGGGTGCTCCGGTTTCCTCCCACAGTCCAAAGATGTGCAGGTTAGGTGGATTGGCCATGGTAAATTGCCCTTTGTGTCCAAAATTGGCCTTAGTGTTGGGTGGGGTTGCTGGGTTGTGGGGATAGGGTGGAGGTGTTGACCTTGGGTAGGGTGCTCTTTCCAAGAGCTGGTGCAGACTGGATGGGCCAAATGGCCTCCTTCTGCACTGTAAATTCTATGATTCTATGATTCTAGTGTTAATCAGGTCAGTCTATAAGATGGTCGTTTAGGAGTCTGGGATCATTTAGGATTAAGGGATCAATAGTGGCAAAAGGTAAAACAGCAGAATATGTTAATGGGAGTAACTGAACAGCAAGGAACAGGTGGCCATGGTGGGAGGGGTGGGGTTGTGTTGGGGCAGGCCAAGGAGCTGAAAACTACAAAAGATGATTTAAGATAGAGGGGAGGTTACTGTCTTAAGTCATTGAACTCAATTGTGAGTCCAGAGGGAGCCAACATACCAAATTGGGAGGTGAGGTGCTGCACTTTAAGTTTGTGTAGTTCATCGCTGGAACATTGCAGCCAGCCTAGGGAGGGATGTGTGAGCTTGAAAGCAAGGGTTGAAAGGGCAAACAAAGGACGTTTGAGGACTGTGAATGTAGGAATTTCAGATATATTGTATTATATGTAGTTGGTGCAGTAAGGGTTAAAAGCCTGGGTTAGTACGTGACTGCTGCAGCCATGTTTTTTTAAAATCCTGGTTTGAAAGGCCTACTGGAGATAGTGGTGCAATTAAAGTATTGCCTAAGTTGGGCTAATGGAATTTTGTTTATGTAACGATGGTTCCCTGGTAGATAATTAGAGATAAAAGCAAATTACTGTGGACGCTGGAATCTGAACCAAAAGAGAAAATGCTGGAAAATCTCAGCAGGTCTGGCAGCATCGATAGGGAGAGAAAAGAGCTAATGTTTCGAGTCCAGATGACCCATTGTCCAAGCTCATAATTAGAGATATTATGTTTAGCTCAGTAGGATGAAGTAGTTAATGGGAAGAACCAGGGCTTGAAGCACTCAGTTGTTGAATTTTCAGTTTTGAAACTCAGTTTTAGATTGAGATGTGTACACATGGGAGGCAGTGTTGCAGTGGGTATTGTCACTCGGTTAGTAAACCAGAGACCCAGAGTAATGCTCTGGGGACCCACATTAAACCCCGCCAAGGCAGGTGGTGAAATTTGAATTCAATGAAAATCAGTGACACCCACAAACATATACATAGATACATAGAAGATAGGAGCAGGAGGGGGCCTTTTGGCTCTCCGAGCCTGCTTCACCATTCATCACGATCATGGCTGATCATCTAACTCAGTAGCCTAATCCTGCTTCCTCCCCATAGCCTTTGATCCCATTCTCCCCAAGTGCTACATCCAGCCGCCTCTGAATCTCCATGAATGAAGTCAAACGGCTTCTCTGAAAACAGTGAGTTAAAGATTTGTCTGTGAACAGGATAGGAGCAGTTTCTCAAAGGTTGACAGGTTAAACAGCAGTTTGAGATGGGCAAGAATCTGCAGCCTGTTTCCTGACCAGATGCCTCTTTCTCCCTCTCTCTCTCTCTCCCCACCCTCCCCCATCAATCTCCTATTAAGCAAGTATTTCTGGGTCTGCTAACTATTTTAAAAGTGGATTTTGATCTGAGATGGATTTTGCTTGAGTGGAGTTCAAAGTTAGGATTTAGTGTTTTATTGTCACTTAAGTATTGTTTAGCTGGTAATTTCTATGTTTTGTGATATTAGGGTCATTTTAAGACTGTTAAGAAAGTAGAAATAAAATTTTCATTGTCCCAGATGACCATTTGATGCTTTCCCCTTTGAGGGAGAGAGCTGACTGGTGGTTATTTAACCTGAAGATTACTACACCTCAGACGAAGGGCACGGTCGAGAAGGTGGGACTTCAATAGCCTCAGCTGGTACAGGGATTGAACCAACACTGTTGGCCTTGTCCTGCCAACTAAGCTTGAGCTAAAGCGGCCACTGATAAGGTACCATATCCTGAGGGTAGCACGGTGGTGCAGTGGTTAGCACTGCTGCCTCACGGCACCGAGGACCTGGGTTTGATCCCGGCCCCGGGTCACTGTCCGTGTGAAGTTTGCTCATTCTCCCCGTGTTTGCGTGGGTCTCACCCCACAACCCAAAAGATGTGCGGCGTAGGTGGATTGGCCAAGCGAAATTGCCTCTTAAGTGGGGAAAAAAATTGCGTACTCGAAATTTTTAAAAAACACTCCTGCTGCAATGCTTGGACTGTGGAGGTGCATTGCAGCAGCAGTGTTTATTAATTTAGAGTACCCAATTTTGGACATTTTGCTTCATGCTGTTCGTGGCTGGGCACGAATAAGGCAAAGCTCCCTTCCCAAATATAATGTCACACAGCTCTTCTAACACCACACAGTTGCACACTGCATGAGTGGTTTCTATATACGCAGATATAAAAATACTCAAGTTTAATCACAAGCAAGGATACATATGCATCAGCACCCACAAACATATATATATATATATTTATGTATCGACAGACACATATGCTATCAACATCCTAGAATTACCATTGACCAGAAACTGAACTGGACCAGGCATATAAATACCACAGCTACAAGAGCAGGTCAGAGGCTGGGAATTCTGCAGAGAGTAACTCAGTTCCTGACTCCTCCGAACCTGTGCGGGAATGCTGTCTACTTGCCTGGATGAGTGCAGCTCATCCCCTTCTAGTGCAGCGCCAACAACACTCAAGAAGCTTGACACCATCTGGAATCAAGCAGCACGGTAGCATAGTGGTTAGCACAGTTGCTTCACAGCTCCAGGGTCGATTCCCGGCTTGGGTCACTGTGTGGAGTCTGCCCATTCTCCCCGTGTCTGCGTGGGTTTCCTCCGGGTGCTCCGGTTTCCTCCCACAGTCCAAAGATGTGCAGGTTAGGTGGATTGGCCATGCTAAATTGCCCTTAGTGTCCAAAAAGGTTGGGTGGGGTTACTGGGTTGCAGGGAGAATGGGGGCTTGGGTAGGGTGCTCTTTCCAAGGGCCGGTGCAGACCCGATGGGCCGAATGGCCTCCTTCTGCACTGTAAATTCTATGAAATTATCTATGAGACCGGCACTACAGCACCGATGCAGTACAACAAGGATCATTCTACAGCACTTTCCAAACCTACGACCTCTACCACCTAGAAGGACAAGGGCAGTGAATGCATGGGAACGCCATCACCTGCAAACTCCCCCTCCAAGCCACTCAGCATCCTGACTGGAAAATATATCGCTGTTCCTTCACTGTCGCTGGCCGAAATCCTAGAACTCCCTCCCCAACAGCACCGTGGGTGTATCTAAACCACGATGTAGCCATCTGGGATGGCCACTTACAAAGGATCCCGGGAAATATGGTCACCTGCAAAGGACCTTGGGAAATATGGTCAACCCAGGACTCAGACGCTCAGAGCTTATGTATATTGGCAACTCAGATAACTAGACGCTATTGAAACCCCCAGCTACTTTGCATTCTAATGGCCCATTTCCCCGGAACAAAAGACCTGTACTCAGGTAACAGATACAGAAACAGACTCATCGGCGCCACTCCCTTTGCTCAGGGAGCCCAAAAAGCCAAGGTCAATGATCGCTCAGGACACGCCCCACCATCAAGGCACCCTCCCCTCTATTGGCCAAAATCGAAGGCAGTAATAGAAGCCTGCCGAATTGTTGGGTCCAAAGCTAAGGACCGCCCAAAAGAGCGCGAAACCCCAGAAGGATAAAGAGAAACACTGCCATGTGTTCAGTCTCTTTTGGCCCCGGCACTCGGTCTCTCTTGGCCCCGACCTACGCCTAAAACCAAGTGTAGCATCACGACCAGAAGACAAGTTCAAGACCAACGATCGCAACCAGACGGATGAGCCCAGCAGAAACGAAGTCACTTCTCCAGACCCAGCCACGCAAGATCTGAACAAATGCCTTGTTCCTCTGCATAAAGCCGGGTGCCTGAAGTTAAGTACAGGTTGTTGTAGTGTTAGGTGTAATTTAGCTTGTAGTGTTTTATGTTGCATGTCGAAGTAATTCTTGTCTGTAAATAAACTATCATTGAACTTGAACTAACTAACTGGTTGTTTGGTCTTTGATCGATATCCGGTAAAACCTTGTGGTGATATAATTTGATACCTGGCGACTCTGAAAAGCAATATCATCATTAATAACTGTCATATCAGTGTCCAGTTAAAAAGAGCAACATTATTGGCGTCTCCGGTGCCGATTGGCAACATTATTGCTGACATTTGATTTGATTTATTATTGTCACATGTATTAGTTTACAGTGAAAAGTATTGTTTCTTGCATGCTGTACAAACAATGCATACCGTACATAGGGAAGGAAGGAGAGACTGCAGATAATGTTACAGTTATAGCAAGGTGTGGAGAAAGGATCAACTTAATACGAGGTAGGTCCATTCAAAAGTCTGATGGCAGTAGGGAAGAAGCTGTTCTTGAGTCGGTTGGTACGTGTCCTCAAACTTTGGTATCTTTTTCCTGACGGAAGAAGGTGGGAGAGAGTATGTCCGGGGCACGTGGTGTCCTTAATTATGCTGGCTGCCTTTCTGAGGCAGCGGGAATTATAGATAGAGTCAATGGATGGGAGGCTGGTTTGCGTGATGGACTGGGCTACATTCACGACCTTTTGTAATTTCCTGCGGTCTTGGGTAGAGCAGGCTCCATACCAAGCTGTGATACAACCAGAAAGAATGCTTTCTATGGTGCATCTGTAGAAGTTGGTGAGGATCGTAGCTGACATGCCAAATTTCCTCAGTCTTCTGAGAAAATAGAGTCGTTGGTGGGCTTTCTTAACTATAGTGTTGGCATGGGGGGACCAGGACAGGCTGTTGGTAATCTGTACACCTAAAACCTTGAAGCTCTCGACCCTTTCTACTTCGTTCCCATTGATGTAGACAGGGGCATGTTCTCCACTACGGTTCCTAAAGTCGATGATAATCTCCTTTGTTTTGTTGACATTGAGGGAGAGATTATTGTCATCGCACCAGTTCACCAGACTCTCTATCTCATTCCTGTACTCTGTCTCGTCATTGTTTGAAATCCGATCCACTATGGTGGTGTCATCAGCAAATTTGAAGATCAAGTTGGAGGGGAATTTGGCCACATGGTCATAGGTGTATAAGGAGTATAGTAGGGGGCTGAGGATACAGCCTTGTGGGGCACCGGTGTTGAGGATGATCGTGGAGGAGGTGTTGTTGCCTATCTTTACTAATTGTGGTCTGTGGGTTAGAAAGTTCAGGATCCAGTCGCAGAGGGAGGAGCCGAGGCCAAGGCCACGGAGTTTGGAGATGAGTTTTGTAGGAATGATGGTGTTGAAGGCTGAGCTGTAGTCGATAAATAGGATTCTGACATAGGTGTCTTTGTTATCTAGGTGTTCCAGGGTAGAGTGCAGGGCCATGGAGATGGCGTCTGCTGTGGACCTGTTGCAGCGGTAGGCAAACTGTAGTGGATCAAGGCAATCTGGGAGGCTGAAATTGATTCATGTCATGACTAACCTTTCGAAGCACTTCATGATGATGGATATCAGAGCCACTGGACGATAGTCATTAAGGCACGCTGCTTGACTTTATTTTGATACAGGGATGATGGTCATCTTCTTGAAGCAGATAGGGATCTCAGATTGTTGTAGAAAGAGGTTGAAGATGTCTGCGAATACTCCAGCCAGCTGATCTGCACAAGACCTGAGTGCCCGTCCGGGTATCCCATCCGGGCCAGTGGCTTTCCGTGGGTTGACCTTCGAGAAGGCTGCTCTGACATCTGCAGTGTTGATCTCAGATACAAGTTCATCTGCAGCTTCTGGAGTGGAGGGCGTGCTCTCGCTGACCTCTTGCTCAAAGCGGGCATAGAATGCATTGAGCTCATTAGGGAGGGGTGCATTGGAGCCGACGATTTTACATGCCTTCATCTTGTAGCCTGTTACGTCTTGCAGACCTTGCCATAGTCTGCGGGGGTCCGTGTGGCTAGCCTGGGACTCGAGCGTGGTTCGGTACTGTCTTTTGGCATCTTCGATGGATTTCTTTAGGTCACATCTGGCTTTCTTGTTGAGAGCAGGGTCACCTGACTTGAACGCCTCAGACCTAGACTTCAGCAAGCAGTGGATATCCCTGTTCATCCAGGGTTTCCGGTTGGGAAACACGCGGATTTGCTTCTTTGGCACACAGTCTTCTACACACTTACTAATGAGGTCAGTTACTGTAGTGGCGTACTGGCTGTTCAGGCTGGTCGCAGAAATACTGGCCAGTCCACTGACTCTAAGCAGTCCCGTAGGAGATCATCCGATTCCTCAGACCAACAATGCACAACTTTCTTTGACGGATTCTCCCGCTTCAGTTTTTGCTTACAAGCAGGGAGTAGGAGCACAGCCTTGTGGTCAGATTTGCCAAAGTGTGGGCGGGCGATAGAGCGGTAGGCATGATTGATATTTGTGTAGCAGTGGTCCAGGATGTTTGGGCCTCTGGTGGAACAGGTGATGTGTTGGTGGTAACTTGGTAGTACGCTCTTGAGCTTGGCCTGATTGAAGTCCCCAGCTACAATGAACAAGGCCTTAAGATGTTTCGTTTCAAGGTTATTTGTGGTGGTGAATATTTCGTCCAGTGCAACTTTCACATTCGCATGGGGTGGGATGTAAACTGCTGTCAGGATAACAGAGCTGAACTCCCGCGGAAAGTAGAAGGGGCGGCATTTTAGCGTCAGGTATTCCAGGTCCGGGGAGCAGAAACTCACCAGTGTTGCTACATCTCTGCACCAGGAGGTGTTGATTAGGATGCAGACCCCATCTCCCCTTGTCTTGCCTGAGGCCGCCGTACGGTCCATTCGGTGGATTGAGAAGCCCTCTGGTTGTAGGGCACAGTCTGGTGAAGCAGGAGTGAGCCATGTCTCCGTGAAGCAGAGCACACAGCAGTCCCTTAGTTCTCGTTGAAAAGTGAGTCTGGTTTTAAGTTTGTCTAGCTTGTTTTCTAGAGATTGGACATTAGCTCAGAGTAAGCTAGGCAGAGGAGCTTTGGCACCGCGTGGTTTCACTCTCACCTGCAGGCATGCACGTTTTCCACGTTTCCTGGAGTGACTGCTTCTTTTCGAGCCTGGGAGACGGTGAGAGTATGCAGTGTTAAGGGAATAGTTGTGTCCAATGAGGTTATTCACTCTGGTCGGTGTGTGGATGGAGGATTTGTTGCCTTGCTTGCGGTTCCTGCGTCGGTAGGTGGGTCTGCGCGGTCGAGCGTTCTGGGGTGCTGTCGGCTGCAGTTTGTCTTCACAGGTCAGTGGATGTCCAGACCATGCTCCGGCGTGGATGGGGTGAAGTCCGGTAAGTGTATGACGTCTCTGGGATCGTGGTTGCGGATGAGGCGATGGCCGGGTCCGTGGGTTGGGGTCCGCAGCGTCCTTTCCAGATCACTCCGAGAGAACCCACAAAACTTTGCAATAGAAACTCAATTGAGAAAAGTGAAAGAAACTGTGGTGATGTGCATCAATGTAAAATGCATGTAGGCTAGCTAGACACTAGAGGGAGCACCAGAAACATCACACACACACACACTCAACCAATAGATCAGTTAGATAGGACATGACCAATGGACATTCACGATACACATGGAGGTGACACGACCGCATTACACCAACCCATATATAAAGGACACCACACACATGATCTGCCTCTTTCCAGTGGAGACAGTCAGTGAGTAGAGACACAGGGTTGATTCAATATTACACCCACCACGTGGATTGCAGCAACTGGTTAGTCACTCTGGGTAGCTATTGTAGGATTAGCAGTAGTGTCGAACCCGAGTAATAGAAGTGTAAATAGTTTAATAAACGTGTTGAAGTTATCTCCAAGTCTGAACCTTCCTTTGTCAAGTGCACCACAAGGAAGCATGATGCATCACAGAATGATGAAATAAAACATAGAAAAGACCACAGTCAATATAATATTTTATTTTAGATACCTATGAGAATACATACTACATGAAGCACATTTTACAAAATACTCTTTTTTTCTGTTTTTTCTGGCAACATATTCAAGTAGTTTTTTCATATGAGAGCTTCCTTGCGATGTCATTTTCTAGAGACAATATGCATAAAGAATTTAAGCGCTCTTCAGTTATGGTAGACCAAAATTTGCTCTTTATAAAGCATAGCTTTGAAAAATTCCTTTCTGCTTCACAGCTCGTGATAGGCATTGTCAAGTACAGCTTAAGAACAGTAGTAATATTGGGGAACACTTCAATTAGGTGTTGCTCACAAATAAGCTGAAGAACCTCTGTGCATTGCATTTTAGATGGCGTGTTTTCTTCTGCGTTCTGGGATTTCCTAAGGTGCAAATATTCTTTGAACTGATAACACTCGTTTACTAATTTGTGGTCAATATCATCTTTGTAATACGATATTATAAGTTTAATACTGTCCTCATCAATTTCAGAATTGTTCACCAATTCTGAGAGGAACTTGAACCTTTTCGCAATCTGCTCATGTGGGTCAATCCTCTTGCGTAACTGGATTAACAAGCAGTCATAGAGTTGATATAGAACTTCTATCCTAAATTTGTCAGCTTCTCTCAAAGAAGCAATACCACTGGTTCCATCTGAAAATTTCCTTGTAACAATGCATTTGGAAGCATCAGAATAACTTGAGGTGATATCTTCACACAAACCTTTTACTTCTGATTCATAGTGTGCAATCCTATCTGCTGAATTTTCTCTGAGTTCTTTAACAAACGAAAGTAAAGATGATAGCAGAAGATAACCTTCAAATACATCAAAACCAGGGATTTGGAGTTTCTCACTTGTTTTGTTGAAACACTCCAGAACTTCTTCCCAAAGTTAAAATAGCATACTCCAGCTTTACCAACTTGTGGTATAAATTCTTTGCATCTCGTTTACATTCAGGCTTCTCTTCTGAGTCTTCAAAAATATGTTTGAGAGTTTGTAAAATACCCATATATCCATTTTTAATTGCCCGGACTGCTTCATAGTGTGCAAAATATTGTTGCATGCTTTGAAAGGAAACATTTTTGGGTCTACTTTCTGAGAAAGTTTATTTTAAAAAAAACCTTCTCAGAAAGCAAAGCGCCATTTTTTAAGATTTATAATAAATAAGCTAAATAGGCTAAACTAGGCTATGTTCAAGCGAGCCTACACTAGGCTAGACTAAGTTAGGCAAGACTAGGCCACCAAAACTCATAGGCTAAGATAATGTAACTCAATTTTACCATTATTTGAACACTTATCATAATAAACACCTGCAATTTAACACAAATTCACCCTTTTATTACTTTTTCATAAATACTTGTAATATAGTATTAGCCTAGGCTATGCGGTCGTAGCCTCCCTCCCGTTCACCTCTTCATAAAAACAATAGGCTTAGGCTAATCTAACACTATTTCACCTTTATTACTTACCTTACTTTTCTAAATATAACATTTGTTTTTGAGTAGGGGTAATTAAAATATTATATCCTTATGAACACTTTATTGAACAAAATTCTTGTCTAGATCGCTATCACGAGTGCTATCACGTTGAAAATTCACATGAGCATTGTGATTGCCTTTTAAACGGCTCCCCTTTTTTGTTACGACGCGTCATCTACTGTTTGTATTTCTGTCATAAATGTTAATAGTGTTTTAAATTATTTATAATTATTTTATATTAAATATATTTAGAATGAAACATTCTTAATTTGAACGTTTTTTTGTTTACGGCTAGCCTACATGATACTTTAATAACCTTTGAATTTTTATTTTAACTATTATTTTGTATTGAATTACACTATATTATTAATATTATTTTTTTTAAACCCCTTCTCATACAGTAGACCCAAAATCTTTAAGCAATGTGGACTAAAGTCGCTTCTGGGGCCCCTCCGGGATTAGGGGCCCTGAAGCTTAAGCTTCATTAGTTTCATAGTAGATCCGTCCTTGCCACCGACTGCACAGGCAGCACACACCCCCATGAATCCAGTCACCACACATCGCACATCACAGGATCGCGACGATCCTGATTTTGTTTACACCACCCCATTAACCATCATCCAATTGAGATGCCTGCGCCAAAATTGAACCATTTGAACCCACAGCAGACCCGCATAATTTCTTTGAGAGAGTACGAAAGCAAACAGTTATGTACGGTCTGGACGAAATGGAGGAAGTTAAGCTTATAGTCATGACCCGTCTGTTAGCTCAGCTTTACCAGAACCCCAGAATGTAGGAGGAGGAAGCCTCCAGGAGATGAAGGCAGCTATTTCAGACGCGATTGAATACAACAGAGGAGATCCCGTAGAAGGTTGAACCGGTGTAGACAAAAGAAGTGAGAGCATCCGACTCCATACGCAAGTCGCCTTTGGATCAATTTTAAAGCGGTATTTGGGGAATTGAACCGCACAAACTTAGATAATGACAACACAACTAAATGGGCTCGTACTTTAGTCTCCCACGCCACAGAAGCAGGTCAAAAAGCCTGTGTGAATTACGACCCTGCAGACGCCACACATAATGAAGTGTGGGTTTTAAAGAGACTCTCCAGAGCTTGGGAACAATCCCTACACAGAAAGACAGATCAGGAGAAGGCAGAAGCGAATATGAACCCAGTCAGGACTACTCAGGATCCCGCATGGGTAAATGAGGGCAGAAATTAAGGTCAGCAACCCAGAGCACAGGCACCACGAGGATGCTATAACTGTGGACAAAAGGGACATTACGCCCGCGAATGCAACGTCCCCCCGAACCAGCAACGGAACCAGCAATCAAATGCCCCACCTAGGAACAATGTTAGCCCCATACATTGCATTAGCGCCCGATCAGATAATGCAGCGACCAATAGCACAGGTTGACGGTGTTCGGACTCCCCAACTTGGGTCTGCGACACACTCTGGGACAAATCAGGCAGACCAGTAGTCACAGGCACAGTCCGGGACACCCAGTAGAGTTCCTTTGGGACACAGGAGGGTCCCGCACCACTTTAAACTCCTCCACAGTGTTTCAGCACGACAAATGGCCCACCACAGACACCATCACTCTCAGTGCATTTACAGGACATGTACAGCAGGGATACATTACGGCCCCCATAGATATTCAACTCGGAAACATAAACACCAAGCACCCCGTTGTTTTAGTGGATTTGCCCCAAACAGCAGAGCATATTTTAGGAATCGACTTCATGAGCTCACACAACCTTTCCTTTGATCCCGTGAATAAGTGTGTATGGAAAATGGCCAGAACAGCACGAGCCCCCGCCACGCTCACAGTAGGAGACTACGAACATAGAATCTGCTCAGTAGGCGACTATTGGTTTGATCCGCAAGCCATTAGTACAGATAAGACGATTAGAGAGGTCCTAAGAAAACATAAAGCATCCTTCGCCCAGCATAAGCACGATTGTGGAAAAATTCCGGGAACAGTCACAATTACAGGTCCCGATCCCAAGCCCCAGAAGCAATTCGGTTTCCCACAGCAAGCCGAGGGTGAGATCTCAAAAGTCATCAATAGCTTACTAGATCGGGGCAGGATGGTGGTGCAGTGGTTAGTGCTGCTGCCTCACGGCGCTGAGGTTCCAGGTGTCGTGTTATTCACCCTGGGGTAACACGGACTGCAATAGGATGCAGATGAACTGTAAAGCATACACCAAATGTAGGCACTGGTTCAATATGATTTATTGAACTTCTGTAACAATGCACACAGATGGCTGTGGATTGACACTCTACTACTCTAAGTGTACTAACTCTAACTTACTAGACCAGGCTAGCTCTGATCCAGGTGTAGAAGGTGCTGACTGATATATACACCCTGACTGTCACTACAGTTGTTACCAGTGGAAAGAAGCGGAGTGCTGATGCCTCGTGTGTTTTATAGTTGGAAGCCCCCCTCTGGTGTTCTGTCTGGTGATTGGTTGTGTTCTGTCCTGTATGTTGATTGGCTAACCTGGGTGTCTGTCACTGCCTGTTTTTACCTCGTGATGTGCATGGGTGCATATTATGACATCCCCGTTTTTAAAAAAATTGTCGGTTGCTTAGAGCATATACAACATATTTACAGATATAACTATTTACAGCAAATGGCGAGTGAATGCATATGTACATGTAAGGTGTCTAGCGTGCAGATACAGAACAATATGTACAAAGGAAATATTTACAAGTCCAATCTCTGGGGCTGGCGTCAGATCCTTGCCGGCCGCCTGAGAGGTGGAGGTGGGGATGACGGCGCCTTGACAGGCGGGATTGCAGCCAGATTGGTGGCCTCGTGGAGCGAGGTGTCCGGAAAAGGCATAACGACAGCTGGGAACGTGAGATCCGGTGGTGGGCAGGCAAGTTTGCGTAGTGCCCTTCTGTTGTGCCTGACAATGGATCCATCAGCCATGCGAACCACGAACGACCTGGGAGCAGCCTGTCGAACAACAACAGCTGGAGCTGACTGGCCTCCACCAGGCAACTTGATGCGAACAGCATCTTCCGGAGAGAGCACAGGCAAATCAGTAACATGAGCATCGTATGTCAGCTTTTGCCGGTTTC
Organism: Scyliorhinus torazame; assembly: GCF_047496885.1. Classification (NCBI taxonomy): domain Eukaryota; kingdom Metazoa; phylum Chordata; class Chondrichthyes; order Carcharhiniformes; family Scyliorhinidae; genus Scyliorhinus; species Scyliorhinus torazame. The sequence goes on along the minus strand of NC_092720.1, from coordinate 188,509,536 downwards.
TGAGTTGCTGCACCTTTTGCAGCACTGGGAGTTGATCCAGGTCAGGTAAATGAATGGCCGGAACAGTCGTCCGCAGGTCACGATTCATAAGGAGTTGTGCCGGAGACATACCGGTGGACAGAGGGGTTGCCCTGTACGCCAGGAGCACAAGGATAAAGTCAGAAGCTGAGTCCGCAGCCTTGCAGAGCAGTTGCTTCACGATATGGACCCCTTTTTCGACCTTCCTGTTAGATTGCGGGTAATGCGGGCTCGAGGTAATGTGCTTGAACTGGTATAGCTTCGAGAAGTTGGACCACTCTTGGCTATAGAAGCAGGGACCGTTATCGCTCATGATCGTGAGCGGAATACCATTCCTGGCAAATGTCTCCTTGTAGGCCTTGATGACAGTCCTTGATGTGAGGTCGGACAGTTTCACCACTTCGGGGTAACTCGAGAAGTAGTCAATTATAAGCACTTGGTCACGCCCATTGGCGTGAAAAAGGTCGATTCCCACCTTAGACCACGGAGAGGTCATGATCTCGTGTTGCTGGAGTGTTTCTTTGGGCTGAGCAGGCTGGAAACGCTGGCAAGTCGCACAATTAAGGACCATGTTGGATATGTTGATGCCAGGCCAATAGACAGCCTGCCGGGCCCTGCGCCTGCATTTCTAGATACCGAGGTGTCGCTCGGGGATCTGTTTGAGCACTAAGCTCTGGAGGCTGCGAGGAATCACGATACGATCCAGCATGAGGAGGATCCCCTCGACAACTGTTAGGTCATCCTTGACATTAAAGAACTGGGGGCATTGCCCTTTCTGCCAACCATTCACAAGGTGATTTATGACCCGCTGCAGAAGAGGGTCCTTGGCAGTCTGTAATGAACGGTTATTGTATTACTGTACCCCTATCATCATGTAAGGTGATGTCCCCTTTAAGACTGCGCTTGGAACCCTGGGGGACTCCGACTCTGGCTCCGCCCACCTGGGAGTCGTAAATAAGGGCCCGCCTTGCAGGCGGCACCCAGTAAGCACCCGCCTCGGCACCAGGCTAGTTCTTAGCTTATTAAAGCCTTCTTTACTGTTTTACTCTCTAGCATCGTTATTGAGGGGACAACACAGTCTCTTCTCGAATGTTGACGACTTGTTCGTCTGAGGCCGGGAGGTTGCTGGCACACAGTTGCACCTATGCCTCAAATTGGTGGATGAAGTCGACCTGTTCACAGGGCGAGGTGATGGCACGAGACAGGGCATCCGCAATGATTAGCTCCTTGCCTGGTGTGTAAACCAATTTGAAATCATACCTGCGGAGTCGAAGGAGAATGCACTGAAGCCTGGGCGTCTTGTCGTTCAAGTCCTTGTGAATGATATGGACTAGGGATCTGTGGTCAGTCTCTACTGTGAAGGTTGGTAGACCGTAGACGTAATCATGTAACTTTACAATACCGGTGAGGAGGCCCAGGCACTCCTTCTCTATCTGAGCATACCTCTGCTCAGTGGGAGTCATGGCCCTGGATGCATAGGCCACTGGAGCCCAGGACAAGGAATCATCCTTCTGGAGGAGCACCGCACCAATGCCGCCCAAAAACTTGATTGATGACATGCCAAAGGAGCATTTGCCCTTGTTCAACTTAAGGCCCTTGGCATGTATGCGTCTAAAGACTTGTTGGAGATGAGATATGTGTTCCTCTGGGGTTGTGGACCATATAATGACATCATCAACATAAAACCGCACCCTCAATGCCCTCCAGCATCTGTTCCATGATCCTGTGAAAGATTTCAGAGGCTGAAACAATACCAAACGGCATGCGGTTGTAACAGTACCTTCCAAAAGGTGTATTAAACGTGCAGAGCTTTCTGCTGGACTCGTCCAGTTGTATCTGCCAGAAGCTATGCGATGCATTTAGCTTTGTGAAGAATTTGGCATGTGCCATCTCACTGGTTAGCTCCTCCCGCTTCGGGATCGGGTAGTGTTCCCGCATTATGTTTCGGTTAAGATCCTTGGGATCTATACATATGCGCAGTTCTCCAGAGGGCTTCTTCACACAGACCATCGAGCTGACCCAGTCAGTCGGTTCCATCACTTTAGAGATTATACCCTGGCCTTGGAGCTCCTGCTGCTGCGCCTTTAAACGGTCCTTCAGAGGAGCCGGCACCCGGCGTGGTGCATGGATCATAGACGTAGCATCAGGCCTGAGTAAGATTTGTAGTGGTATGGCAGCGTGCCCATCCCACTGAACACATCCGAGTATTGTGACAGGATTTTGTCAATGTCAGCCTGAAGATTCACATTGGCAGAGGACATGGCATGTACGCGCTGGACGAGATTGAGTAGCTTGCATGCATGGGCACCAAGCAGGGAAGCCTTGTCAGGCTTGACGATTTTGAATCGCAGTGTGGCTTTGATGGCCTTGTTGGAGACATGCAGGTGACAAGACCCTAACGCAGTAATGGCATTGCCATTATAATCAAGCAGCTGGCAGGCTGGCGGAAGAATTTTTGGCTGCCTTTGGATGCGAGCAAGATCTGCTTGAGATATGAGATTGGCTGAAGCACCAGTGTCCAGCTTGAACCGGATGCTGCATTGGTTGACTTGTACGACAGCACGCCATTCGTCTGCAGAATCCACATTGAGGATGAGTAGGTGTGTTGCTGAATTTGAGGAGGTCTTGTCATACGTGGTAATGATGCCCACACAATGTCGGGACTTCAGGCAGTTGTCCTCTGGATCCGTGGTGTTACCAGGTTCCGAATCCAGCAGCCCTTGCTGCACACTTCGAATTCGTTTGCGTTGGAACTGGGATCGCTGGCCCACGATCGGAGGTGCAGACCTGCACAAGGCTGCATAATGGCCAGGCTTCCCACAATTTAAACATCGCCTGCCTATTTCAGGGCATTGCCACTTTAAGTGGGCGGTGCCGCAGTTAGGGCATGTCATGACGTTGACGTCGTAGCGCTCCGTGCGTTGTTGCACATGCGCAGTGAGGTCAGCCGCCGCTCGCACCTGCACAGTGTGGTCTTCGGCCGCTTCGTGCTCCTGTCTGTGGTGCGCATGTGTGGGACCCCGGGAAAAGCCCGCAAAATGGCAGCCTTCATCGATGCTAAGGTGCCGCATTCGGGCGATGGCCTGTACACTCTCTGCCTCGTGGGAGGCACGTTGGTCCTGTTCTGCCAATTTAAGGCGGGAGTAGCAATTTTTCGCCTGTTCATGCACTTTATACGTCTCGATGGCGACTGGCAGAGTCATGTTTTTTATTTTTAGGAGCTGCTCCTGCAGGGCGTCGGAGTGGACCCCAAACACGATCTGATCCCTGATGAGGGAATCAGTGGTGTCACCGTAGTTGCAGGATTGCGCTAATATGCGGAGATGAGTTAGAAAGGATTGGAAAGGCTCATCCTTACCCTGAAGGCATTGCTGGAAGACATAGCGCTCAAAGCACGCATTCATTTCGACTTCGCAGTGGCTGTCGAATTTGGCTAACACAAACTGGAACTTAATCTTATCCACGTCGTCGGCAAAAGTGAGTGAATTGAAGATTTGGATGGCCTGGTCCCCCGCAGTCGATAGAAGCAGCGCAATTTTTCTGGCATCGGATGCATCCTCGAGGCCCAAGGCCTCAATGTAAAGATTGAATTTCTACTTGAAGACCCACCAGTTGGCGCCGAGATTTCCGGAGTACCGGAGCTGTGGAGGGGCCTGGATCTTCTCCATGCCGCTGGAAGGCACTTGCTGGTCGTCAATTACTTAGGTGAATTACTTAGATGAAGTAGACTCCTGGTATCATGTCGTGTTATTCACCCTGGGGTAACACGGACTGCAACAGGATGCAGATGAATGGTAAAGCATACACCAAACGTAGGTGTTGGTTCAATACGATTTATTGAACTGCTGTAACAATGCACACAGCTGGCTGTGGGTTGACACTCTACTACTCTAAGTGTACTAACTCTAACTTACTAGACCAGGCTAGCTCTGATCCACGTATAGAGGTGCTGACTGATATATACACCCTGACTGTCACTGCAGTTGTCACCAGTGGAAAGAGGCAGAGTGCTGATGCCTTCTGTGTTTTATAGTTGGAAGCCCCCCTCTGGTGTTCTGTCTGGTGATTGGTTGTGTTCTGTCCTGTATGTTGATTGGCTAACCTGGGTTTATGTCACTGCCTGTTTTTACCTCATGATGTGCATGGGTGCATATTATGACACCAGGTTCGATCCCGGCTCTGGGTCACTGTCCGTGTGGAGTTTGCACATTCTCCCCATGTTTGCGTGGGTTTCGCCCCCACACCCAAAGATGTGCAGGATAGGTGAATTGGCCAAGTTAAATTGCCCTATAATTGGAAAAAATTAATTGGGTACTCTAAATTTAAAAAAAAAATAGCTTACTAGATCAAGTAGTAATTCGGCCCGTAGCCTCAACAAACAATGCCCCAATTTGGCCCGTAAAGAAACCCGACGGTTCATGGAGATTGACCACCGAGAGCTCAGCAAGGTCACCCCATTAGCAGCCGTTGCCACGAGTCCCGAAACCATGCTGAAACAGGGAGTACATGCTAAGTACTTTACTGTGCTGGACATTAGCAATGGCTTTTGGTCCATTCCCTTAGATAAGGCCTGTCAATACAAGTTTACGTTCACATTTCAAGGACAGCAGCATACGTGGGCATTCCTCCCTCAAGGGAGGGGATAGAAATATTCTATCAGGGGATAGAAACCACCATTGCCCACTTAAGACCTTTGTGCTGGTGGCCTGACTTAAAAGCAGACGTCACGCATTATGTTGAGAATTGTTTAATCTGCGCACAAAATAATCCTGAAAGATACTCCAGGAAAGGACAATTAAGACCCACCCAACCTGATAATGGCCCATGGACGAATTTACAGCTTGATTACATTGGTCCCCTCCGCCCCTGCAGAAATGGTTTTAAATATGTGTTGGTAGTAATCGACACCTTCACAAAATGGGTGGAAGCATTTCCCTCCAGGACAAACACCGCTAAGGCAACAGCAGATATTTACACGCTGGGGACTCCCCTGCAGCATTGAATCAGACCAAGGTCCCCATTCCACCGGCAGAGTAATGCAGAATGTCCGAACGATTTTTGGAATAAAACAAAAATTCCACATTGCATATCACCCCCAATCCAGCGGTATTGTGGAACGCAGGGGCCTTCTGGGAGGTGAGTACTTACTTTAAAAAGCCTTGCCTGGACCCGTGTCTGTTCTTCTTTTCTGTTTTATTTGTTTTTATATAAGGCGGGAACCGGAGGTTCGACCCGCGGACCTCTGGCAAGTCCCCCCCCAACCAATAAATTCTGGTGGAGAGGAAACCCGAGACACTACACGTGTAGTGTCTCCCAGCCGCCCTCCTCCTCTAACCTAATAATAAGACCCATTGGTGTAAGGTAAGTGCCATATTATATTATTATTATATTATTAGCATTGTGCAGGTCAAGGTTCGGAGGTGGAGGAGCAGTCTCTGTCAGCGAGAGAACCTGAGAACATCTAAGACACTCAGAAGGTAAGAAGGTAAGTAAGTAATTTTTACTTATTTTTACTTTTATACCTTTTTTCAAATTGTGTGTGTCGGGGGGAAACAAGTGACATCACAGGAAAGCTGTGGCCAGAGTGGCTGGTTGGGATTCTAACCTAAATTTTAAAAAAATTTGAGTATTTGGGAACTAATTAAACATAATAACTTAATTATAATTTAGAGGATATCTAAGCCAGAGATCGGAGAGTATTATAGTTAGCTATCGCATTTCTATTAGAAATCTAGTGCTAGGAAACAGTTGACAGTAACTTTGAAATTAAAAAAAAAAAGTATTTAAAAAAAAAAAGACAAATTTTAATTTTAATTAATTGACGCAATGTCAGTTAGAGGGGTGCTGTGCTCTGACTGTGAGATGTGGCAGGTCCGGGAGGCTTCCAGCGTCCCGGATGGCTTCATCTGCAGAAAGTGCACCCAACTGGAGCTCCTCACAGACCGCATGGTTCGGTTGGAGCAGCAATTGGATGCACTTAGGAGCATGCAGGTGGCGGAAAGCGTCATAGATCGCAGTTATGTAAATGTGGTCACACCCAAGGTGCAGGCAGAGAAATGGGTGACCACCAGAAAGGGCAGGCAGTCAGTGCAGGAATCCCCTGTGGTTGTCCCCCTCTCGAACAGATATACCCCTTTGGATACTGTCGGGGGGGATAGCCTATCAGGGGAAAACAGCAGCAGCCAGAGCAGTGGCAACACGGCTGGCTCTGATGCTCAGAAGGGAGGGTCAAAGCGCAGAAGAGTAATAGTAATAGGGGACTCTATAGTCAGGGGCACAGATAGGCGCTTCTGTGGACGTGAAAGAGACTCCAGGATGGTATGTTGCCTCCCTGGTGCCAGGGTCCAGGATGTCTCTGAACGGGTAGAGGGAATCCTGAAGGGGGAGGGCAAACAGGCAGAGGTCGTTGTACATATTGGTACTAACGACGTAGGCAGGAAGGGGCATGAGGTCCTGCAGCAGGAGTTCAGGGAGCTAGGCAGAAAGTTAAAAGACAGGACCTCGAGGGTTGTAATCTCGGGATTACTCCCTGTGCCACGTGCCAGTGAGGCTAGAAATAGGAAGATAGAGCAGATAAACATGTGGCTAAACAGCTGGTGTAGGAGGGAGGGTTTCCGTTATCTGGACCACTGGGAGCTCTTCCGGGGCAGGTGTGACCTGTATAAGATGGACGGGTTGCATCTAAACCGGAGAGGCATAAATATCCTGGCCGCGAGGTTTGCTAGTGTCACACGGGAGGGTTTAAACTAGTATGGCAGGGGGGTGGGCACGGGAGCAATAGGTCAGAAGGTGAGAGCATTGAGGGAGAACTAGGGAATAGGGACAGTGTGGCTCTGAGGCAGAGCAGACGGGGAGAAGTTGCTGAACACAGCGGGTCTGGTGGCCTGAAGTGCATATGTTTTAATGCAAGGAGCATTACGGGTAAGGCAGATGAACTTAGAGCTTGGATTACTACTTGGAACTATGATGTTGTTGCCATTACAGAGACCTGGTTGAGGGAAGGGCAGGATTGGCAGCTAAACGTTCCAGGATTTAGATGTTTCAGGCGGGATAGAGGGGGATGTAAAAGGGGAGGTGGAGTTGCGCTACTTGTTCGGGAGAATATCACAGCTATACTGCGAGAGGACACCTCAGAGGGCAGTGAGGCTATATGGGTAGAGATCAGGAATAAGAAGGGTGCAGTCACAATGTTGGGGGTATACTACAGGCCTCCCAACAGCCAGCGGGAGATAGAGGAGCAGATAGGTAGACAGATTTTGGAAAAGAGTAAAAACAACAGGGTTGTGGTGATGGGAGACTTCAACTTCCCCAATATTGACTGGGACTCACTTAGTGCCAGGGGCTTAGACGGGGCGGAGTTTGTAAGGAGCATCCAGGAGGGCTTCTTAAAACAATATGTAAACAGTCCAACTAGGGAAGGGGCGGTACTGGACCTGGTATTTGGGAATGAGCCCGGCCAGGTGGTAGATGTTTCAGTAGGGGAGCATTTTGGTAACAGTGACCACAATTCAGTAAGTTTTAAAGTACTGGTGGACAAGGATAAGAGTGGTCCGAGGATGAATGTGCTAAATTGGGGGAAGGCTAATTATAACAATATTAGGCGGGAACTGAAGAACATAGATTGGGGGCGGATGTTTGAGGGCAAATCAACATCTGACATGTGGGAGGCTTTCAAGTGTCAGTTGAAAGGAATACAGGACCAGCATGTTCCTGTGAGGAAGAAAGATAAATACGGCAATTTTCGGGAACCTTCGATGACGAGTGATATTGTAGGCCTCGTCAAAAAGAAAAAGGAGGCATTTGTCTGGGCTAAAAGGCTGGGAACAGACGAAGCCTGTGTGGCATATAAGGAAAGTAGGAAGGAACTTAAGCAAGGAGTCAGGAGGGCTAGAAGGGGTCATGAAAAGTCATTGGCAAATAGGGTTAAGGAAAATCCCAAGGCTTTTTACACGTACATAAAAAGCAAGAGGGTAGCCAGGGAAAGGGTTGGCCCACTGAAGGATAGGTAAGGGAATCTATTTGTGGAGCCAGAGGAAATGGGCGAGGTACTAAATGAATACTTTGCATCAGTATTCACCAAAGAGAAGGAATTGGTAGATGTTGAGTCTGGAGAAGGGGGTGTATATAGCCTGGGTCACATTGTGATCCAAAAAGACGAGGTGTTGGGTGTCTTAAAAAATATTAAGGTAGATAAGTCCCCAGGGCCTGATGGGATCTACCCCAGAATACTGAAGGAGGCTGGAGAGGAAATTGCTGAGGCCTTGACAGAAATCTTTGGATCCTCGCTGTCTTCAGGGGATGTCCCGGAGGACTGGAGAATAGCCAATGTTGTTCCTCTGTTTAAGAAGGGTAGCAAGGATAATCCCGGGAACTACAGGCCGGTGAGCCTTACTTCAGTGGTAGGGAAATTACTGGAGAGAATTCTTCGAGACAGGATCTACTCCCATTTGGAAGCAAATGGACGTATTAGTGAGAGGCAGCACGGTTTTGTGAAGGGGCGGTCGTGTCTCACTAACTTGATAGAGTTTTTCGAGGAGGTCACTAAGATGATTGATGCAGGTAGGGCAGTAGATGTTGTCTATATGGACTTCAGTAAGGCATTTGACAAGGTCCCTCATGGTAGACAAGTACAAAAGGTGAAGTCACACGGGATCAGGGGTGAACTGGCAAGGTGGATACAGAACTGGCTAGGCCATAGAAGGCAGAGGGTAGCAATGGAGGGATGCTTTTCTAATTGGAGGGCTGTGACCAGTGGTGTTCCACAGGGATCAGTGCTGGGACCTTTGCTCTTTGTAGTATATATAAATGATTTGGAGGAAAATGTAACTGGTCTGATTGGTAAGTTTGCAGACGACACAAAGGTTGGTGGAATTGCGGATAGCGATGAGGACTGTCTGAGGATACAGCAGGATTTAGATTGTCTGGAGACTTGGGCGGAGAGATGGCAGATGGAGTTTAATCCGGACAAATGTGAGGTAATGCATTTTGGAAGGGCTAATGCAGGTAGGGAATATACAGTGAATGGTAGAACCCTCAAGAGTATTGAAAGTCAAAGAGATCTAGGAGTACAGGTCCACAGGTCATTGAAAGGGGCAACACAGGTGGAGAAGGTAGTCAAGAAGGCATACGGCATGCTTGCCTTCATTGGCCGGGGCATTGAGTATAAGAATTGGCAAGTCATGTTGCAGCTGTATAGAACCTTAGTTAGGCCACACTTGGAGTATAGTGTTCAATTCTGGTCGCCACACTACCAGAAGGATGTGGAGGCTTTAGAGAGGGTGCAGAAGAGATTTACCAGAATGTTGCCTGGTATGGAGGGCATAAGCTATGAGGAGCGATTGAATAAACTCGGTTTGTTCTCACTGGAACGAAGGAGGTTGAGGGGCGACCTGATAGAGGTATACAAAATTATGAGGGGCATAGACAGAGTGGATAGTCAGAGGCTTTTCCCCAGGGTAGAGGGGTCAATTACTAGGGGGCATAGGTTTAAGGTGAGAGGCAAGGTTTAGAGTAGATGTACGAGGCAAGTTTTTTACGCAGAGGGTAGTGGGTGCCTGGAACTCACTACCGGAGGAGGTAGTGGAAGCAGGGACGATAGTGCCATTTAAGGGGCATCTTGACAAATATATGAATAGGATGGGAATAGAAGGATACGGACCCAGGAAGTGTAGAAGATTGTAGTTTAGTCGGGCAGTATGGTCGGCACGGGCTTGGAGGGCCGAAGGGCCTGTTCCTGTGCTGTACATTTCTTTGTTCTTTGTTCTTTGTATGAATCGGACCCTGAAAGCGACTATTAGGAAAATGGTGCAACAGCATAACACCACATGGGACACAGTTCTCCCATTCGCCCTTATGTTTATTAGGAACAAGGTATCAAGTTCCACAGGATTCACCCTCCACACCCTCATGACCGGACGATCCATGAAACAAACTGAATATTTATTAGGACTTGATTTGGCCAGCCCCACAGTCACCACCCTCACCCATGAAAAAGCAGTCCAACAACGCATGGAAAATGTTTGGCCCCCTGTACCCCCTTTCACTGCCACAGCCAGAGCCACCGCCACCGCCCGACAATGGAAATTTGCCCTTTGCAGCTACTTCCCCTCATGACAAATGAACCCCCCATTGGCACCGCGACAACTCTTGTCGATTAGTAAGGAATGACGATTCGGATCCCACGACGGCCCACGCGGCCACGGCACAGAAACGGCAGACACAATGGTGGTTTGGCAACCAGGAGATGGTGATGACTCAGAGTTCCCGTTACGGTAACCCTTTCGCGACGCTTTTTGATACGGAACCCTGAGGTGTCCAGATGATGAGAAAAAGGAACTGCATGTGAATTACGGTATCCTATTTACTGATGGAACCTGCCCGCTTTCTTTCTTTCTTTCTTATTGCTACATGGTTTTAATTAATGTCGGCCAGTTACAAAATTTCTTGATACAGTCATGTTTACTCTTCTGACGCCATTTACTGCCCAATGACCGTTAAAGGAACAAATTTCCTGGTTTAGCACACTGGGCTAAATCGCTGGCTTTTAAAGCAGACCAAGGCAGGCCAGCAGCACGGTACGATTCCCGTACCAGCTTCCCCGAACAGGCGCCGGAATGTGGCGACTAGGGGCTTTTCACAGTAACTTCATTTGAAGCCTACTTGTGACAATAAGCGATTTTCATTCATTTCATTTCAAATTGTTGGATCCCATATGTTGCAAATTCTTTCCGCTCATTCGGTCATCCAGGTAGGGAGTAACAGCACTAACCCCTGTCCTGCTCCGCCTGAGGACCCCCAATGTATCCGGTCAGCCAAGCTCGGGTCGTGGAGCAACAGCACTGATCACCGCCCTACCCGGGGAATCCCACCCATTCTTGCCCTGCCACAACCCACACACACCTCATGCTTCGATTACTTCAAGTAATCTGGAGTGGTTCTTTACACTCCTTACTGTCCTTGGCATGTCTTTGTTTCCCCTTATCTGCTCTTTAGTGTGGTTTAAAGAATGCCTTTTGCCACAGCCTGTACACTCAACTCTTTACCTTCTGCGACTCTTTGGTCGCTACCCCAACTGCTATTTACATGTTTAGCACACTTGGTTGTTACACATTTGCTGCTGTACGTGAACTACCTCTGGACCCTGGACGGAGAAACTGTCCACCTACTCACCGCATCGACCACAAGATGCGGGATTCCTTGCACTTAAACAGAATTTTTTTCCCGATGTCTTGTCGCTAAAATGGTTATTTCAAAAAAGAAAATGAGGGAGTCACACGTGGTGAAAATTCTAATGGGTAATTGAAGTTGAAGAGAGAAAGACAAACAAAACGAGATGTTAACCAATGATAATAACAGATATTATGCTTGCACCCTCAGGAATATACGAAGAACAAAGAACAAAAAGACAAGATGAAGACAGGACTGATGACCTCCATTGTGATCATCGCTGGACTCCTACAACTGCGTGCGTTGACAGCCTTTGTACTGTCATGTGAGAGTACCTTCAAGAAATGGGTGTTTAAGAAATGTACCTTTAAGAAATGGGTGTTTATCAGTGATGTCAGAGTGTGGGTGGAGCTGGGCTTGCTGTCAACTTTTTACTTTCGTTTTAGGCTGTTTGCTGCAGGGTGTGTTTTAGTTTCGTTTTCAGAGATGGATAGCTGCAGTCACAGCCACAAGGTGTATTAGAGTCTCTCTCTGTAACCTAAAGACTGTAAATCGATCCTGGTGATTTAAAACTAATAACTGTTCTCAGTAGTGACTTTAACCTGATGTGCTTCTGTTAAAAGGTGTTTCTTTTGTCTTCTGGATGTTGTTTGGGAAGTTATTAAGGATTACTTAGTGTTGTATTCTTTGGGGGTTGTATTTGAATTGATGGTTGCTAAGATGTTCACTGTATGTTTTAAAAAGGTTAACTTGAGTTCATAAAATAAACATTGTTTTGCTTGAAAAAATACTTTTCCATTTCTGCTGTACCACACCTGTAGAGTGGGCCGTGTGCTCCCCATATCACAATCTATTAAAAGTTGTAGGTCAGGTGAACTCCATGATACATTTTGGGGTTCTCTAAACCCTGGCCCATAACAGCACCCCACACCACACCGGCCCCGGACATGACCATACAATATGAGACCCCTAACCACACCTCACATGAACATAAACACTGATACCCCCACATGGTGTGAAAACATTGTAAAATGTATTCCCTTTTCTATACAGTAGAAGCCCTTTTGGTAATAGCAATACTCTGCAGTGTCGTTCAGGCACTTAGACTCCGCAAATGGCGAAGGAGAGCCTCCCGCTCCCCGATATACACTCTCCGTGCCCTTTTCCTTGGAATCCAACAAACCCCACAAACCTTTTAAACCTTTTTTACTGACAAAATGAAAAGATTGCACTTCTTCTATGACTGTCTGTAATAGATTAAGTAGAGATGTGATGCTGCTGTTTATTTCTTAAAAATGTTTGTATTATACATAAGTTCCTTTTTGATATTTGCCAGCAGCATGAGAGTAGCTTAGGTAATGATAGTTAGAGGTTCCCTTGTGTAAATAAGTTAAATGTGTAATGGTTAAATGTTTTATAGTGGCCCCTTAGAGTTTATGAATTTATGATGTGTTGATAAAATTAGATAAATGCTCCAAAAACATAGGACAGAGTAGTGAAGAACCTGTCCTTGACCAAGGGTAACCGGCACACCAAGGACGGATGAGGATCAACAGTGTGATCCACCACACTTCGCGTTCAGGATCAAAAGGACGGGATGTAGCCATCTGGGATGGCCACTTACAAAGGATCCCAGGAAATATGGCCACCTGCAAAGGGCCTTGGGAAATATGGTCAACCCAGGACTCAGACGCTCAGAGTGTATGTATATTGGCAACTCAGATAACTAGACGCTATCGAAACCCCCAGCTACTTTGCATTCTAATGGCCTATTTACCCGGAACAAAAGACCTGCACTCAGGTAACAGATACAGAAACAGACTCATCGGCGCCACTCCCTTTGCTCAGGGAGCCCAAAAAGCCAAGGTCAATGACCGCTGAGGACACGCCCCGCCATCAAGACACCTGCCCCTTTATTGGCCAAAATCAAAGGCAGTAATCGAAGCCTGCCGAATTATTGGGTCCAAAGCTAAGGATCGCCCAAAAGAGTGCAAAACCCCAGAAGGATAAAGAGAGACACCGCTATGTGTTCAGTCTCTCTTGGCCCCAGTGCTCGGTCTCTCTTGGCCCCAACCTATGCCTAAAGCCACGTGTAGCATCACAACCAGAAGACAAGTTCAAGACCAATGATCGCTACCAGACGGATGAGCCCAGCAGAAACGAAGACACATCTCCAGACCCAGCCACGCAAGATCCGAACAAAGGCCTTGTTCCTCTGCATAAAGTCGGGTGCCTGAAGTTCAGTACAGGTTGTTGTAGTGTTAGGTGTAATTTAGCTTGTAGTGTTTTATGTTGCATGTCGAAGTAATTCTTGTCTGTAAATAAACTATCATTGAACTTGAACTAACTAACTGGTTGTTTGGTCTTTGATCGATATCCGGTAAAACCTTGTGGTGATATCATTTGATACCTGGCGACTCTAAAAAGCAATGTCATCAGTAATAACTGTCATATCAGTATCCAGTTAAAAAGAGCAACATTATTGGCGTCTCCGGTGCCGATTGGCAACAACACGGACAGCAGTAGTTCAAGAAGGCTGCTTACCACCACCTTCTCAAGCGCAATTAGGGATGGGCAACAAATGCTGGCGTAGCCAGTGATATCCACATCCGGGAATGAATAAAGAAAGGAAATATATGCATACATAGACACACACAAAAATATGCTATTCCTTATAGTGAGTAAATCCAAATTGTGAAAAATGCTTCATAACTAATCCTGGGTTAAAAAGCTACATCTTTAAAAAACATTGCCAGTTGCCTATACAAGTCGAGGTGTTTGAGCCATTCTTATAGAGAGGACTTCTCACAAGAGCACTTATTTGCTCTTTTACATGTTTGTCACCTCCAGAATTGGCCTCGAGTGTTGTGGAATTTGAATTAAGTTCATGACGCCACTGTGAACAAACTACATGACAGAAACTGTTTTTGTTTTTTTAACACTTATTTTAATTAGTTGTAATAATATTCCAAATGGTGAGGCAGTAGGAGGCTGATTAACCAAGTAGTGAGGTTGTTGGGGGCGGAAGGTAAGAAGTGAAAAGTACTTGAATTGTCACACAAATTTCTCAAACATCAGCAAAATGAATGGCTAAAGAAGTGGTCAGGGGGGGCGACACAGTGGTTATCACTGTTGCCTCACGGCACTGAGGACCTGGGTTCGATCCCAGCCCCGGATCACTGTCCCTGTGGAGTTTGCACATTCTTCCCGTGGCTGCATGGGTCTCACCCCCACAACCCAAAGATGTGCAGGGTAGATGGATTGGCCACGCTAAATTGCCCCTTAATTGGAAAAAAAAGAATTGAGTATTCTTAAAAAATGTTTGAAAAAAGAGCAGTGCATGGGAGGAATGTTCTAGTGGAACAATGGCCAATGTTTCAACTTCAGATGAAGAGCATTCAGGTCACAGCCAAAACAAAAGCAATAAATACTCGCTCAGTACTGTACTGACTGACAAACAGGAACATTTTGCTGACACTCTGAAAGGGAGCTTGAAACATGACCCTCTGACCCCAAGGCAAGAGGGTAACCAACTCAGCTAAACTGAAACCAAAGTTTTTCAAATACAATGGGGGTAATTTTGACTTTTACTGATATTGCATAACGGGCATTATTGAATCAACTGCCCATTCACCAGCCCCCTAAATTTTTGATTATTGAAGTTAGTAAAAATGAAAACTGGAAGAGATGTGTAATTGGCCACAGATTCAATTTGGCCCAATGCCGCAAATTACCTTGTTACCTGTTCACATTGTCACACTCAGAACAAGCATGAGAATAGTGGATATTATGGGCTGTAGGATATTATGGGCTGTAAGATCATACTTTGTGATAGTGTCCACAAACTGTTAAAATGCCTGCGACTGGGCAGCACGGTGGCACAGTGGTTAGCATTGCTGCCTCACGGCGCCGAGGTCCCAGGTTTGATCCTGGCTCTGGGTCGCAGTTATACAGGGCTTTGGTGAGATCACGTCTGGAGTAGTGTGCACAGCATTTGTTCCCTTATTTAAGGAAGCAAGCAAATGCATTGGGTGCAGTTCAGAGAGGTTTACTAGACTGATAAATGCAATGGGCGGGTTATCTTTTGAGGAAAGGTTAGGCTGCTCGGTTTGTATCTACTGGAGTTTAGAAGAGTAAGAGGCGACTTAATGAAACATATAAGACCCTGAGGAGTGTTGACAGGATAGATGTGGAGAGGATGGGCAGAATTCTCCGGCTGTTGCTATTCACTTTTCCCGCCGGCAGTGCACCCCCCCCCCCCTTTTTTCTCTAGTGGGAGGTCACTGTTTAAAAATAAGGGGTCGCAGGGGCAGCACGGTGGCACAGTGGTTAGCACTGCTGCCTCACGGTGTCAAGGACCTGGGTTTGACCCTGGCCCTGGGTCACTGTCCGTGTGGATTTTGCGCATTCTCCCCGTGTCTGCATGGGTCTCACCCACAACTCAAAGATGTGGAGGGTAGGTGGATTGGCCACATTAAATTGCCTCTTAATTGGAATTTTTTTTGAATAAAAGGGTCGCTCATTTAAGGTCGAGGTGAGGGGAAATTAATTTCTCTCAGAGGGTCTTTGGAACTCTGAGGGTTTGGGGATGAGGGGGTGAAGTGAAGAGTGTGAAGTTGTTTGGGGGGAATTGGGGAGGAGAGTGTGTGAAGGGGGGGTTAGCAAGGGTTGTAGACTTGCAATAAGGGAGAGTGTGTGAGGGCTGGGTTGCATTTTGGAGGGAGGGAGAGTTTGTGAGGGGGGGGTGAAATGAGCACGAGAAGAGTCAGGTGAGTGTTGTTTGAAATCCAGTGTCACAGCTTCATAGGTAAGCCTGGATTTCAATTCAGCAATTATTCATACAGGTGAGTTTTTAACAAGTTAAAAATGCTACAGCACGTGATCAATTTGTGTATTTTTGTGGATTGCGCATTCGTTCTGTGGGGCGAGTGTGGGCAGCATCGGGAGGGGTGTGATGTCATGTGGGGGGGGGGGGGCGTGGTGACAGAAATGAACGTGATACCTGGGATAAGTCTGAAGTCGAGCCAGACTTTTCGAAACCTTGGTATCACATTTGGTCCTGAGGTGAACTTTCCACCATATTCGTGCCATCATCGTATCCTTCCATTCATGAAAGATGACACACACACCAAACAATTCAATTCCAGGTATTGGATCTGTGGAATTCTTTACTGCAGAGTGCTGTTGAGGCTGGGTTGTTAAGTATGTACAAGGCTGAGATAGACAGATTTTTAATCAGAAAGGGAATCAAGGATTATGGGGATGAGGCAGGAAAGTGGAGTCGACGATTATCACATCAGATCAGCCATGATCTCATTGAATGGAGGAGCAGACTCAATGGGCTGAATGGCCTGCCTCCGCTCTTACGCCGTGCGGTCTTATAGGATCGCTGTCTTCATCGGGTGCAGCTTTGCTGATGCCTGAAAAGGCCAATTCTTGAAGTGGCAGGTTTTGCCACAAAGGCAGCCCCATGAATCCATTGCGTATCGTTGGTGTTTTCGGCTTATTCCCAACCCACTGTAACCATTGGTCACCGTGGTGGCACACACCTGCCCGTGGGAGGCGTAGCCCTTTTCCTCTGTCTTCAGCTGTTTAACCCCTGCCCTGCTAATTGATACCTAGGACCTTCATGCCACACATGAAAGCATCCTTTGTACTCAACCGACTGTGAACAGCTTGACGCAAAATTCCTGACAAGAACCAGGTTGCCTACTTGGAACAACCTATCACCTTTTTGTGAAACACGTGTCTTCTCTGGGAGGCCTGACATGACTCCACCCTCACTGCCAAATTTGGGGAAATTAAGTCCAGACAGATCCGGAGGTGATGGCCCATAATTAATTCTGCCGATGTGACACCTGTGGTAGCCATGGGGAGGAGCGGGGGGTGGTGGTGGTGGGGGGTGGGGGTGGGGGGTGGGGGGTGGGGGGTGTCATATTATAAATCAAGAGAAAGCTGGCCAGTCTTTGGGGTACTGGGCAGTCTGATTGTTTCCTCATGGCACTTCTGTTTGATGCGGGGTGATAAGGGGCCGTTTTGGTATAGCGGATTCTACTTGTTTGAAAGGAGTGCCGTTCTCGGACACTGTGCTCTTGGGAAGGCCACAGGTGGCACATATTTGGCGCATGGCATTTACTGTAGTTGCCAAAATCATCACTCCCATCTCTTGAACGGACAACCATTTTGAATCAGCATCTACCAAGAGGAGGAACATTTTGCCCAAAAATGGGCCTGCAACGAGCACACGTGCACTCTGGTCTATGGCCAACCAGGTCACTCCAGGGGTGGAGATTGGCTGTGGGAGGCAACGACTGCTCTGTCTGGCAAAGGGTGTACGGACACACCACATTTTCAATGCCTTTATCTATCCCTTCCACCAAACTGCGAGCGAGCATCTTCATTTCAGTTTGACCCAGATGGGCGCTGTGCAATTTTTGCAACAGGGGAGTACCTCGCTGGGGGTAGTACGACCAGTCCAGTACCCAGAGCATGACTCCATCCTCATAAATGAGTTAATCCTTGCGAATGAGGTAAGGCCTGAACTGGTTAGTTTCATCATGATGCAAACCGGTTAATATCACTCGCATCACCTTGGATAAGAAAGGGTCTCACTGGGTCCTATCTAGTATGTTTCCTCGGCACTGAGGACCCGGGTTCGATCCCAAGTCACCGTCCGTGTGGTGTTTGCATATTCTTCCCGTGTCTGCATGGGTCTCACCCCCATAAAAATGTGCAGCATATGTGGATTGGCCAAGCTAAATTGCCCCTTGATTAAAAAAAAAGAATTGGGTACTCTAAATTTATAACAATAAAAACATTTTGTATGTGTCCAGATGACACCAGCAAGGTGTCAAGGAAGTTCAGTGCCAAAACAATTTCCTGGGGTACTGGAGGCGGCGCCAGGCTTTTTGTCAACTCAGGGGAGTCAATTCAGTGCACCCACATTAGAGATTTGGATGCCTGGTCTGTGTTGAAAGGCATAACTGAAGGCTCCTAGCAACAAGGCCCATCGTTGCCCTCTGGCAGAGGCGATTGGGGTTATCGGCTTATCTTCTCTAAAGAGTCCCAATAATGGTTTGTAGTCGGTTATTATTGTAAAACTTCAACCTGTGGACGTATTTATGGAATTTTTTAATGCCATAGTTTACCGAAAGTCCTTCCTTTTCAATCTGGGTATACTTGCACTCAGCTTCTGAGGGGGTTCTGGAGGCAAAGGCAATTGGCCCCTTTGGTCCATCTTGCATTTTATGGGATAGATGGGGGATACATCCTCGGAAAATTGTATTGTTTGATAATTCCCAGTTCCTCCAGGTGTTTGAGTTTGGCTTCCACTTTTTGATATAGGGCATAAGGGACTGGTTTGGCCCTGAAAAATATTGGCGTTGAATCCGGATCAACATAAATCTTGGCCTTTATTCTCTTTATTTGGTCCAACTAGTTCTGGAAGACACCCCTGAATCTACATAAGACATTGTAGCACCATAGCACAGTGGTTAGCAAAGTTGCTTCACAGCTCCAGGGTCCCAGGTTCGATTCCCGGCTTGGGTCACTGTCTGTGCGGAGTCTGCACGTTCTCCCTGTGTCTGCGTGGGATTCCTCTGGGTGCTCCGGTTTCCTCCCACAGTCCAAAGATGTGCAGATTAGGTAGATTGGCTATGCTAAATTGCCCTTATTGTCCAAAAAAGGTTAGGTGGGGTTACGGGGATAGGGTGGAGGTGTGGGTTTAGGTGGGGTGCTCTTTCCAAGGGCTGGTGCAGACTCGGTGGGCCGAATGGCCTCCTACTGCACTGTAAATTCTATGATTCTATGATTGTGGAAAACACTAGTTGAAATTTTGAAGATCTCTGCAGCTACCCATCCCATTAAGCTTGGTTTATGTTCCTCTATGATGATCAAGATGAGTTGGGCTTCTTATTCACATAAGACATTGATGTACTTACTGGTGGCCCTCTAAATTTTCAGGGTTTCTCCATGTAGGTTGACAGCTTGGTCGTGTTGCTCAAATTCAATGACTGAACCCCTTCTCGAATATAGTCGAATGTCTCCAACAGCGACCGATGCCCTAGTGTCAACCTCCATCTTCAGGGGTCTTCCATTCACCTGCTGATCTTTCTCAATTGGGAATGTTTTATTCACTGGGCTGGCGTTTCCTCGGTCCATGTTGTGTTCCTCATCAGTGTTCCTCTCTACTTGCTTCACCGTGTCATGATTTGCTGCTGCTGTTTTTATGATTGTCGCACTCTGTCTGGCACGGCAACTTGCCTGGATATGGGCCTTTGTATCGCAGCGAGAACAGACAAACTCTCGACAATGGCATGATTCCTGGGGTTGGTTTCCCCCCACATCAGTAGCAATCCTCATCTCTCTTTGTCAGTTTTCTTCCTCGACCGCTGACTACGATCCTTCCCCAAGGACCGTGGCTGCTATTCTTCTGTACCTATCGGCACGGCCACACACCTCATCTCCAAAGCACCCCACAACTGATTTACTGCCCCTTCTGGCAAACTTTGGAGCTCCATTGTGCCTTTCTCAGCGCATTTGCTTGCCTGAGCTATCTCGATTGACTTGTCTAATTGTGGTGAACCACTGTAATAGGAGATGTAAGGTAGGACCTGCACTACAGGTTCGCCTGTAGCTCCTGCCGGCTGGCTCCGCCCAGGGAGAACTGTATAAATATGCATGACCTCCAGTGCACTGCCATTTTGCCAGCTGCAGCAGGAGGCCACGCATCTGACTGTAATAAAGCCACAGTTGTCCCTAACTTTAGTCTTTGTGCAATTGATCGTGCATCAATTTATTACAGTCAGATTTTCCACAGAATGCATATCAGAATTAAGCCCGATCGCCTGCAGCTGGATCCGCACTAGACCGACGCCAGAAAAGACTTTACTCACTGGTTAGCATGTTTTGAGGCCTACATCAAGGCTGCGGACCCCGAGCCAACGGAGGCTCAGAAGATAAACGTCCTGTACTCCAGACTGAGCTCCAGCGTGTTCCCGTTGATCCAAGACGCCACAAACTACACAAAAGCAATGGAACTCCTTAAGGAACACTACGCGCAGAAGGCGAACACGCTCTTCGCCAGGCATGTACTCGCCACCCGCTCGCAACTATCTGGTGAGTCCATCGAAGACTTCTGGCGGGCCCTAATTTCACTCATCCGGGACTGGGACTGTCAGACCGTTACGGCCGCCGAACACGCGAATCTCCTCATGCGCGCTGCCTTCGTGACGGGGATTGCGTCGGACCGTATCCGAGAACGATTACTGGAAGGGAGCACGCTCGAACTGGCGGAGACGAAAACCTTGGCGCTCTCCATGACGGTCGCATCCCGTAACGCACAATTGTACCCTTCCCGCCGCGCTGCCCACCCTTCTACTCCTTGCTACCCCTCCGGGACCCCGCCACCGACCTCCTCAACCGGGGCCCTGCCTTCCCAATACGCCTGCGCCGCACGCTGATCCGCGCACCCCGGGGTCCTCGCTGCTACTTCTGCGGTCAGCAGAAGCACCCCTGCCAACACTGCCCGGCCGGCACTGCAGTTTGTAAAGCCTGCAGTAAAAGGACCACTTTGCGGCGGTGTGCCAGGCCCGCGCGGTCGCTGCGATCGCACCGCTATCGCCCCCTCCCCCACGCCAGACGCACAATGGGAGCCGCCATCTTCTCCTCCCAGGTCCATGTGCAACCAATGGGCGCCGCCATCTTGTCCCCTTTCGGCCACGTGCGCCCCAAGACACAGCCATCTCGTCCCAACCCCGCAATGTGCGCACCATTGGCGCAGCCATTTTGTCCCCCGCAGGGTCTCCGGACATCTCAACATCGGAACCGCACACGCTCGCCAGCCGAAGCATCCGATGGCTACCCGCAGCTCGCTTCGATGACGCTGGACCAATCTCGCCCGCACAACCTGGCCACCGCGTCGCCGATGGTTAAAATCAACGGTCACGTGACCTCATGCCTGCTGGACTCCGGGAGCACCGAAAGCTTCGTTCACCCAGATATGGTAAGGCGCTGCTCCCTCACGGTCCACCCGGCCAATCAAAGGATCTCCCTAGCCTCCGGATCCCACTCCGTCCCGATCCGAGGTTTTTGTACAGTCACCCTCACGGTCCAGGGCGTAGAATTTAGTAACTTCCGCCTCTATGTCCTTCCTAATCTCTGCGCTACACTCCTGTCGGGCCTGGACTTCCAGTGCAACCTCCAGAGCCTCACCCTCAAATTCGGGGCGCCTTTACCCCCCTTACCGTTTGCGGCCTCGCAACCCTCCAGGTCGATCCCCCCTCCCTTTTTGCCAATCTAACTGTGGATTGCAAGCCCGTTGCCACTAGGAGCAGACGGTACAGCACCCAGGACAAGACCTTCATCAGATCCGAAGTCCAGCGGCTGCTTAAGGAGGGTATTATCGAGGCCAGCAACAGCCCCTGGAGAGCCCAAGTGGTTAAAACTGGGGAGAAACACAGGATGGTCGTGGATTACAGCCAGACCATCAATTGATGCACGCAGCTCGACGCGTACCCCCTCCCACGCATATCTGATATGGTCAATCAGATTGCGCAGTACCGGGTCTTCTCAACAATTGACCTGAAATCCGCCTACCACCAGCTCCCCATCCGGAAGTCGGACCGGCCATACACTGCCTTCGAGGCGGACGGTCGCCTCTACCACATCCTTAGGGTCCCTTTCGGTGTCACAAATGGGGTCTCGGTCTTCCAAAGAGAGATGGACCCAATGGTCGACCAGTGCGGTTTGCGGGCCACCTTTCCGTACTTAGATAATGTCACCATCTGCGGCCATGACCAGGAGGACCACGATGCCAACCTCGATAAATTCCTCCGCACTGCCAATCTTCTCAACCTGACCTACAACAAAGGGAAGTGTGTGGTCAGCACGACCCGGTTAGCCATTCTCGGCTATATAGTCCAAAACGGACTTCTCGGGTCCGACCCCGACCGCATGCGCCCCCTCATGGAACCTCCCCTCCCCCATTGCCCCAAGGCCCTCAAACGCTGCCTGGGGTTCTTTTCCTACTACGCTCAGTGGGTCCCAAACTATGCGGACAAGGCCCGCCCACTCATTCAGTCCACCCAATTCCCCCTTGCGGCCGAGGCACAACATGCTTTCGGCCGCATCAGAGCAGACATCGCCAAGGCCGGGATGCGCGTAGTGGACGAGTCACTGCCTTTCCAAGTAGAAAGCGATGCTTCAGACGTCGCCCTTGCCGCCACTCTAAACCAGGCAGGCAGACCCGTGCATTCTTTTCCCGCACCCTTCATGCCTCTGAAATTCGCCACTCATCGAAAAGGAGGCCCAAGCTATCGTGGAAGCTGTGCGGCATTGGAGGCATTACCTGGCCGGTGAGAGATTCACTCTCCTTACGGACCAACGGTTGGTAGCCTTCATGTTCAATAACACACAGCGGGGCAAGATCAAAAATGATAAAATCTTGCGGTGGAGAATCGAGCTCTCCACATACAATTACGAGATCTTGTATCGCTCCGGTGAACTCAATGAGTCCCCAGATGCCCTCTCCCGAGGTACATGTGCCAGTGCACAAGTGGACCAACTCCGGGCCCTACATGACAGCTTTTGTCACCCGGGGGTCACTCGATTGTACCATCTGGTCAAAGCTCGCAATCTGCCCTACTCCGTCGAGGAAGTAAAGACAGTCACCAGGGACTGCCAGGTCTGTGCGGAGTGCAAGCCGCACTTCTACCGGCCGGACCGTGCGCGCCTGGTGAAGGCTTCCCACCCCTTTGAACACCTCAGCGTGGATTTCAAAGGGCCCCTCCCCTCCACCGGCTGTAACACGTACATTCTCAGTGTGGTCGATGAGTACTCCAGATTCCCCTTCGCTATCCCATGCCCTGCCCTATGACGTCTGCCACCGTCATCAAGGCTCTCAGCACCATCTTCGCTCTGTTCAGTTTCCCCGCCTACATCCACAGTGACAGGGGATCCTCATTCATGAGCGATTAGCTGCGTCAGTTCCTGCTCAGCAGGGGTATAGCCTCCAGCAGGACGATCAGCTACAACCCCCAGGGAAACGGGCAAGTAGAACGGGAGAATGGGACGGTTTGGAGGGCCATCCAGCTGGCCCTACGGTCCAGGAACCTTCCAGCCTCTCGCTGGCAGGTCCACCCTGACGCTCTGCACTCCATCCGGTCACTATTGTGCACCGCCACTATTAACACACGCCATGAACGTGTTTTTACCTTCCCCAGGAAGTCCACATCCGGGGTGTCGCTCCCGACTTGGCTCGCTGCTCCAGGACTGTCCGACTCCACAAGGCGGACCCCTTGGTGGACAGGGTTCACCTGCTCCACGCCAACCCTCAATATGCCTACGTTGAGTTCCCCTACAGCCGCCAAGATATGGTCTCACTCACCGTCAGGTTCCACCCCAACACACACCCCCACCAATATGCCCCCCCCCACCTCCCACCGCGCCGCCAATATTGACCCCACCAGACCACCCCCCCCTCCCCTTTTCCGCACAAGAGGGTGAAGAGGACTTCTGCACGCTCCCGGAGTTCCCCGGTGACTGGCCAGCATCAGTACCGCCACCACCGGTGCTACCTCCACCACCGACTTCGCCGCCGCCATTACGCCGCTCCCAATGAAGCACCAAAGCACCGGACCGGCTGAACCTTTTACAGACTCCGGACCGTCAACATGGACTTTTCTTTCCCTACCACTGTACATAATTGCACTAATTGTATATAGTTTCACGTCACCCCCGCCGGACTCATTTTTAACAGGGGGTGAATGTGGTGAACTACTGTAATAGGAGATGTAAGGTAGGACCTGCACTACAGGTTCGCCAGTAGCTCCTGCCGGCTGGCTCCGCCCACAGAGAACTGTATAAATATGCATGACCTCCAGTGCCCTGCCATTTCACCAGCTGCAGCAGGAGGCCACGCATCTGACTGTAATAAAGACACAGTTGTACCCAACTTTAGTCTTTGTGCAATTGATCGTGCATCACTAATGTAATCGTCCTTTCAGCTAGGAGTTTTTTTGTATGCTTAGATTGTTAATTCCGCACACGGACCAGTCATACAGCATATTACTGAGCGCTGTACTGAACTCTCAATTCTCAGCCATTTGGCGAAACCTGGCAATGAAGGGGGAAATTAACTCTTCTGGGTCCCTGACAGCGGTGTTGAATTTGTACTGCTGGGAGCAGAACGGTGGTGTAGTGGTTAACACTGCTGACTCACGGCGCCGAGGTCCCAGGTTCGATCCCGGCCCTGGGTCACTGTCTGTGTGGAGTTTGCACATTCTCCCTGTGTTTGCGTGGGTTTTGCCCCCACAACCCAAAGATGTGCAAGGTAGGTGGATTGAACACGCAAAATTGCCCCTTAAATTGGAAAAAATGAATTGGGTACTCTAAATTTATATATTTTTTTTAAACTCTCTGGCTCTGGGGTGCACACTGCCTGGACTCCCTGCTCCCAGGGCCCTGTGCCTTCTCCCCATTGGTCCGACTCCACATGTTCCCCTGCAATAGGCCCAGAGACAGTCATGGGGGCTGTGCCCCTTTCACGGAGCCACAATGCCATAATATTAAGAAATGTGGAGCCAAGGTAATAATAATAATTTTTATTATTGTCACAAGAAGGCTTACATTAACACTGCAATGATGTTACTGTAAAAAGCCCCTAGTTGCCACATTCCGACGCCTGTTCGGGTACACGGAGGGAGAATTCAGAAAGTCCAAATTACCTAACAGCACGTCTTTCAGGACTTGTGGGAGGAAGCCGGAGCATCCCAGAGGAAACCCACGCACACACAGGGAGAACATGCAGACGCTGCACAGACAGTGACCCAAGCCGGGAATCGAACCTAGGACCCTGGAGCGGTGAAGCAACTGTGCTAACCACTGGGCTAACGTGCCATCTTTAATTCTAGATTATTATGTAATTCAAATTTCACCATCTGCAGTGGTTGGATTTGAACCTGGGTATCCATAGCATTACTCTGGGGCCTCTGGTTTACTAGTCCAGTGACAATACCACTATGCCACTTCCTCCCCTGGAATACTCTCTACTTGCCTGGATGAGTGCAGATCCAACAACACTCAAGAAGCTTGACACCATGCAGGACAAAGCAGTCCGCTTTATTGCTCCCCCTTCCACAAACATTCACACCCTCCACCACTGACCAACAACAGCAGCCTTGTGTACCATCTACACGATGCTCTGCAGTAACTCACCAAGATTCCTTAGTGTGGTAAACCACGGTATTGCATTGTATGGCATTGTATTGTATTGTGCATACCTAGGTTTGTCCAAGCTGGCTCCGCCTGTGGCTCCTCCCCTTGGGCTTATGTATAAAGGTGGCAAGTCTCCGCCTCCGCCTAGTTCGGGTCCAGAGGCAGGAGGCTGGCTGCTTAGTGTATTAAAGCCTCAGTTACGTTCATCACTCGTCGTGTGTTATTGATGGTGTTTCACTTAGACAGAACCTTCCAAACTCACGACCACTACCATCTAGGACAATTTTTTAATTGTATTTATAAATTTAGTGTACCCAATTATTTTTTTTTCCCAATTCAGGGACAATTTAGCAAGCACATCTTTGGGTTGTGGGGGTGAAACCCACACAGACATGGGGAGAACATGCAAACTCCACACGGACAGTGACCCAGGGCCGGGATTCGAATCCGGGTGCTCAGCGCCGCAGTCGCAGTGCTATCCACTGCGCCGCATGCCGCCCTATCTAGAAGGACAATAGTAGCAGATACCTGGTGTTGCTAACTTTTGGTTGGTTCAATTGGCTCTGTTTTATAACCTTTGCTCTCGAGTCGCCAGGTATCTTTATGATACCACCACGAGGTTCAAGTTCGAGTAATGATCAATAACTCAATACACCAATTAGTAAGATTCAAATCAAAGCACATTTATTATACACAATAATCTCTACTCATGCATAAATTCTACTTTTAAGCTACTTCTACAGCTAACAGGCCTATACTTAGCTTCGGACTGGCCCACCAGGTCAGGGGAACAAATGGCCTTTCGTTCGGGTTCTGAGTCTGCGGGATTCAAAGGTTGGTACGGACTGGTAGCTAGGAGCGCCTATCTCGTAGCGAGAGTTGACTTACGGGCTCTTGGCGGCAGCTGAACCGGTCACTGTCAAGGGTTGGTTCGCATTGCTGAGTGACCCGGTCAAGAAGAACGATTTGAACTTGGGGGCTTAACTTTATAGCCCCAGGGGCTTCCCGCCTTTCAGGGCGGACCCTGTACCTGGTTCTAGGTGATTGGACTTCATTCCAATCGCTTGTTTTGATTTCTCCAATACTGGAGCGGTTCCCTGATCGATGGGCGGTCTTGAGGTGTCCGTTAACCTCTTTTGTGTTGGCTCCTGCTGGCACCGAGGAGTCTGGCTTGGCCTTGTTTAGCCTAAATGTTTTGATTGTTCCCGGGGATCGCTCATTAGTATGTAGATGGCTGCTACATTATTATGCAGATGGCTGCTTGTATCGATGCTGTCTAGGTTTTTGCAGAGTTTAATACACAGTAAACTTGCACCTGCTAGTTTCTGCCTCTTTTGGCTGAATTTCCCTGCAGCCTTTGCTGTTCTCCATTTTACGTTGGGAGTTGGCCAACCCAGGTGGCTACACTCCCTCCTTGTGATCCTAACGCGAAGCGTGAAGGATCACACAACTGCGTTGTTCTTCATTCCCTGACCCGGCGAGCACTCTTCTATGGCCTCTACACTGACCATAATTATGCAAGAACATTTTTAACTGACAATTCTGAGTGGCGCTATGTCAAACAGGGACATGCATTACAAAATAAGAAAATCGGAACCTCTAACTATCCTTAATAAACTACACTCACTCAAACATTCCATCACACTAACTTCCTAAACAATGCAAACAAAATCATAGCAGCATTATACACATTTTTCTGGCTTGGCAGTCAAGCTCAGGATTGTACAATCGCTCATGAAACATGTCTTTATTCACAACAAAAAAACGCAAACGAATGCTCTTTATTATAGATCGCGGGGGTCGGGGGTCTGGTCATATCCGAAAATAGGGGATCTTATCCTATATAACGGAGTGCAAGCGCGGTAGGCTCTCCTTCTCCATTTTCTCAGACGAATAGTCTACACGATGCAGCAGAGTGTCGCCAATACTAGTAGGGATTCTATCAAGTAGGACAGGGAGTACCAGGTTATAAACCTGTCACACCAAGATGGTGTGGTGTCGCTTGTGACTGGGCTCTGGGTACTGTGGGGAAGTGAATCATTAACGGCTGGGGGGGGGGGGTTGAGGTCAGGGGGTTCGCGTTCACGCGCAACCAAATGTCCATTATGGTGATGAGCCACGCGGAGGATGTCCTCATGGTTCTTCTTCTTTCATTTCTCGTCTCTTTTCTTCTCTTCTCTGGTCCAGGAGCTTCTGGAGTTCTGTGGGATCAAGCATAGTGTCTGTTACTTTCTTGGTTTAATAGCACATATGATAGCCTGTCTGTCCTTTAGTGCTAATTACTCCCTTTATAATTGGACACTATATGTGACTCCCTCATTTCTTTCTCTCCAAAAACCGAATTTCAGGGCAAGACACACTTACAAATACTGAACCAGTGCGAGCCGTCTCGCAGACTGTGCGGTTTACCATCCAAATGTTTGAGGATGTAAATAGCAGAGGGTTGGCAACCTAAGGGTTACCTGAAAACAAAACAAAACTTTTTGAACAAAACTTGCCGGAATGAGGTGCGTATGGACTGCAACGGGTAAGATTTGGATGGAGTCCCCGGGTAGGAATGCGACCAACGCCGTGTGTGCCCTACTCGAGCGTAGCTGACCAGAGGGGGGTTCCCAGGCAGGGCGGGTCCCAATGCCGTTTCTCCACTGCCTGAGCAACCGACAAGAACGGGCAAGAAATGTAGTCATCGTGGGGGGGTTGCCATATTGGTTCTTCCCTCGAACCAGAAGGGCAGTTACGGACGGGGGTCTGTGGTTCAGTCGACAGACAAGTTCCTCTGACCTGGCGTATGGGACATTAACAAGTCTCTGCGGACAAACTAGTTCCTCTGACTGCCAGTGGGTGTCAGAAGGGTGGTGGCGTGGAGGCGTGGAAAAAAAATTCCTGTCCAACATACAACATTTAACAGAACAAGACCAAACAACATAAAACATGCTGCAGGTTCCATCAGAAAGGACACCGTTTTCTCCCAAGCGGTTCCTTTTAAAACATCATCTGGACACCTCAGTTATCGGTTGTGAACAGGGTCGCAAAGGGGTTCTCGTTTTGGGAGTCAGACTCAAAGTCGTCATCTTCTCCCGGATGCCAAACTCTTGAGTGTATCAGGGCTGATAGGGCTGCAAGGTGTGATTTGGGATCACTCTCGTCATTCCAGACGAGTCTGTATGAGTTATCTCGGTGCCAAAAGGTGGTGTCTAGTTCTGTGGGGACGGAATCGGGGTCATCATTGTAGGTCGGTGGTTGGTGGTGGGGTTTGTTTAGGAAAGTGATCATGAAGGGATCCTTCGAATCGTGGTCAGATTCGCTGGGTGTGGGTCCTGTTGCATGGGGATAGTAGGGAGGCGTGCTGTGGCTATTGTCCGAGTCACAGTCGCTGTCGCTGCTGCAGTCTGTGGGCGTTCCGGGGCGGAGTGTATATTTTGGGGGTGGAATCGGGGTTGAATCTGTGGCTGGGCTGGATGTGTTGGGGGAGGGTAGGGTTAAGTTGGCAGTGGGCGGGGCGTGGTCTGCTGCGTCGAGCATGACGTGGTGTGCGTGGTTAGACTGTGTTCCATATGTCTTCATCTGGTTGATATGGAACCACGCAGTCTTTCCATTGGGGTATTTTATTTTGTAGACGGAAGGGCTTACTTTGTCCGCAATGGACTACGGACCCGAATACTTTGGTGACAGGAATGTGCTGGGGTTGTATACGGAGAGCATGACTTGCTGTCCTACACTGAACTCAGTCGCATGCACTGTCTTATCGAAACAGATCTTGCTCTGTTTCTTTCTTGTGCCCAATTTCACTGCGGCTGCTAGCTAAGCCGTTTTTATGTTTTTCCACTAATTGTTCGACTGCTTTCTCGTGTGTGAGGGCCGTCACTTCAGGGCTGGTCAAATCTAATCCTAATAAAAATTCTGTGCCTTTCATGGGGCGTCCGGTCATGAGAGTGTGTGGGGTGTAACCGGTGGAAGTTGAAACTGTATTTCGCAGAAACATTAGCGCAAAAGGGAGGACTGAGTCCCAAGTGGTGTTGTTTTGCTGGACCATTTTTCTGAGGGTAGATTTTAGGGCCCGATTCATGCGCTCCACGATACCACTTGACTGGGGGTGGTATGCAATGTAGAATTTTTAGGTAATGCCAAATATCGTGAGGACGTTCTTCATGACACGTCCCGTAAAATGGGAACCTTGGTCGGATTCAATGCTGCGGGGGAGTCCCCATCTCGTAAAGATGTGGTGGGTTAAAATCTTGGCGGTGGTCTTTGCCGTGTTTGTTCTGGATGGGAATGCTTCCACCCATGTTGTAAACGTGTCTATCACGAGTACATATTTATAACCATTCCTGCAAGGGGGCAATGGTCCTATAAAGTCAATCTGGAGGTTAGTCCAGGGCCATTAACGGGTCAGGTGTGACTGAGCTGAGCCTTTTTGGCGTATCAGTCTGGGTTGTTCTGGGCACAGAAAAGGCAATTCTCAATGTAGTGATTTACATCTTCTTTCAAACTCGGCTACCAACAGAGCTGCCTGAGGTGGGCTGTAGTGGGATCAATTCCCTGATGTCCATGACTGTCATGGAACAAACAAATCAGTCGCTTCCTGTCCTGTTCAGGAACCACATAAAGGGTGTCTTTTAACACCACACCGTCATGTGTGGTCAGAGCATTTCTAAACCTATCATAGGGGGCTGTATAGTTTCCTTTCAAAATCTCCCTGAGATTGCTGTCCTGCTTCTGGGCCTGCGCTAAATCCTCGGTATTAGTCTGCGAGACCTGAACTCCATTCACTGGTGCGCTTTCGGGGGGTGTCCAAAAATATCCGTGCCTGGAACCTGCTTTAGCCAGTGCGTCGGCTTTTACATTTCCAGGGGGGAGGAACGATGGTGATTACGAACTTTAACTATTCCAAAAGTCCTGTTCTGTGCTCTTTCTAAAATGTGGCGGAGCAATGGGGCTGAGGGGAGGGGTTTTCCGTCTGCGGAAACAAATCCTCTTGCTTTCCTCAGGGGTAGGAATTCCGTAAGGCTGTTGCAGACATAGAGGCTGTCCGAATATATGTCTGCTGGGCTGGGGAAGGAATCTGGGTGTTCCACGATGTATGCGATGGCCGCAAGTTCAGCTGCCTGCGCGCCTAAGTGTCCTGGAAGTTTTATTGCTATTTCTTCTAGGGCGCGTCCCTGCGCGTCCTCGATGTAAATGCCGCATCTTGTTATGCGCTTCCCTTCTAATATTGTGGAAGATCCATCCATATATATCCTTATGGGTTCGCACGTGTCTGTGTGCTGGGGGCTCTGGGTTGAACTACCAATCTTTCTGGGGGGTGTTTTAGCAATAAAGGGGCCTGTGATGTGTTGTGGAGAGATAATTTCACATTCATGGGGGGTTCCGGGGTACTGTAGTTTGTCGGCTAAAAAAGTGTGGGTCTTTGTCCTTTTAAAAAATATATATATATTTTATTGAAATTTTTCAAACAAAAATGTTTCCGTTTTTACAGCTCAACAAGGGATTATACATTAAACATTATTTAAATAATATAGTGAGCTTACAACAAAAACTAGAAGAGAAAAACAAATAGCAAAAACACAAAATAGCGCTTCCCCCCCTCCCACCCCTCCCCCCTGGGTTGCTGCTGCTGTCATTTCTATCTTTTCATTATCGTTCCGCGAGATAGTCAAGGAACGGTTGCCACCGCCTGGAGAACCCCTGAGCCTATCCTCTCAACGCAAATTTTATTCGTTCCAATCTTATGAACCCTGTCATGTCGTTTATCCAGGCCTCCACGCCCGGGAGCTTCGCTCCCTTCCACATGAGTAGAATCCTACGCCGGGCTACTAGGGACGCAAAGGCCAAAATGTCGGCCTCTTTCGCCTCCTGCACTCCCGGTTCTTCTGCAACCCCAAATATAGCTAACCCCCAGCCTGGCTTGACCCGGACCTTCACCACCTTTGAAATTACCCTTGCCACACACCCCCAGAACTCGTGCAGTGCCGGACACGACCAAAACATGTGTGTATGGTTCGCCGAGCTTCCTGAGCACCTCCCACACCTGTCCTCGACCCCGAAAAACCTGCTCAGTCTTGCTCCCGTCATATGTGCTCTATGTAGAACCTTAAATTGAATCAGGCTAAGCCTGGCATACGAGGACGAGGAATTTACCCTACTTAGGGCCTCCGCCCATAGCCCCTCCTCGATCTCTTCCCCCAGCTCTTCTTCCCATTTTCCCTTCAGCTCCTCTATCATCGCCTCCCCCTCGTCCCTCATCTCCCGGTATATTTCGGACACTTTGCCCTCTCCAACCCATGCCCCCGAAATCACTCTATCTTGGATCCCCTGCGTCGGGAGCTGCGGAAATTCCCTCACCTGTTGTCTCGTAAATGCCCTCACTTGCATATATCGGAAGGCGTTCCCTGGGGGCAACTTATATTTTTCTTCTAGCACTCCCAGACTTGCAAACGTCCCGTCTATAAACAGGTCCCTCAACTTCCTAATTCCTGCTCGCTGCCAACACTGGAACCCCCCATCCATCCTCCCTGGGACAAACCTGTGGTTATTCCTTATCGGGGACCACACCGAGGCACCCGTCACTCCCCTGTGTCGCCTCCACTGCCCCCAGATCCTCAAGGTTGCCACCACCACTGGGTTTGTGGTGTACCTTTTCGGGGAGAACGGCAGCGGCGCCGTCGCCAGCGCTTTTAGGCTCGTTCCCTTACAGGACGCCATCTCCAGCCTCTTCCACGCTGCTCCCTCTTCCTCTCTAATCCACTTACAGACCATCGACACATTGGCGGCCCAATAGTAGTCGCTCAGACTCGGCAGCGCTAGTCCCCCTCTGTCCCTACTGTGCTGCAGGAACCCCCTCTTCACTCTCGGGGTCTTTCCCACCCACACAAAGCTCATAATGCTCCTATCTATTTTTAAAAAAAAGGCCTTTGTGATCAGAATGGGGAGGCACTGAAACACGAAAAGAAACCTCGGGAGGACCACCATTTTAACTGCCTGCACTCTGCCCGCCAGCGACAGCGGCACCATATCCCACCTCTTAAAGTCCTCCTCCATCTGCTCCACCAGTCGCGTCAGGTTAAGTCTATGCAGGGTTCCCCAGTTCCTGGCCACCTGGATCCCCAGGTATCGGAAGTTCCCTACCACTCTCCTCAGCGGCAGAGCATCTATCCCCCTGCCCTGTTCCCCGGGGTGCATTACAAAAAGCTCGCTCTTCCCCATATTTAGTTTGTATCCCGAGAACTCTCCAAACTCCCTAAGTATCTGCATTACCTCTGGCATCCCCTCTACCGGGTCCGCAACAGATAGCAGTAGATCATCTGCGTAGAGCGACACTCGGTGCTCCTCTCCCCCTCTAAGCACCCCCCTCCACTTCTTAGAACCCCTCAGCGCTATTGCCAGTGGTTCAATTGCCAACGCGAACAGTAACGGGGACAGGGGACACCCTTGTCTTGTACCCCTATGTAGCCGAAAATATCCTGATCTTTGCCGGTTTGTAACTACGCTTGCCATCGGGGCCCCATATAAGAGTCTGACCCAACTAATAAACCCCTCACTGAACCCAAACCTCTTCAGCACCTCCCACAGATAGTCCCACTCCACCCTATCGAATGCCTTCTCTGCATCCATCGCCGCCACTATCTCTGCCTCCCCCTCCGGTGGGGGCGTCATCATCACCCCCAGCAACCTTCGTACATTAACATTCAGTTGTCTCCCCTTTACAAACCCTGTCTGATCGTCATGCCCCATCCCTGGGACGCAATCCTCTATCCTTGTCGCCATCACTTTGGCCAGCAGTTTGGCATCTACATTTAGGAGTGAGATAGGCCTGTATGACCCGCATTGCAGTGGGTCTTTATCTCGTTTCAGGATTAGCGATATCGTCGCCTCCGACATTGTCGGGGGTAGCATTCCCCTTTCCTTAGCCTCATTAAAGGTTCTCGCCAAAAGCGGGGCCAACAGATCCATATACTTCCTGTAGAATTCCACCGGAAACCCGTCTGGTCCAGGGGCCTTCCCTGCCTGCATGTTCCCCAGTCCTTTAATCACCTCATCCACCTCGATTGGCGCCCCCAGACCTGCCACCTCCTGCCCCTTCACCTTCGGGAACCTTAGCTGGTCCAGAAAGTGTAGCATTCCTTCTTTTCCCCCCCGGGGGTTGGGACTTGTATAGCCTCTTGTAAAAGGTCTTGAACACCTCGTTCACTTTCCCTGCTTTCTGCTCCAAATTTCCCGTTTTGTCCCAAACTCCCCCGATCTCTCTCGCCGCCATCCTCTTCCGAAGTTGTTGGACTAGCTGCCGGCTCGCCTTTTCCCCATACTCATATTGCATCCCCTGTGCCTTCCTCCACTGTGCCTCTGCCTTTCCCGTGGAGCGCAGGTCAGACTCCGTCTGTAGTCTTCGTCTTTCTCTGTATAGCCCTTCGTCTGGGGCCTCCGCATATTTTTTATCCACCCTCAAAATTTCCCCCACTAATCTCTCTCTTTCTTTGCCCTCTTGTTTCCCCTTGTGGGCTCTAATGGAGATCAGCTCTCCTCTAACCACTGCCTTCAGCGCTTCCCATACTACCCCCACCTGAACCTCCCCATCGTCGTTGACCTCCAGGTATCGCTCAATACACCCCCTCACCCTTCCGCTGACCCCCTCGTCCGCCAGTAGTCCCATATCTAATCGCCAGAGTGGGCGCTGCTCCCTTTCCTCTCATAGTTCCAGATCCACCCAATGCAGGGAGTGGTCTGAAACGGCTATGGCCGAGTACTCCGTTCCTGCCATTTTCGGGATCAGTGCCCTTCCCAAAACGAAAAAGTCTATCCGGGAGTATACCTTATGGACATGGGAGAAGAAAGAGAACTCTTTAGCCATTGGCCTGGCGAATCTCCACAGATCCACTCCCCCCATTTGTTCCATAAATCCCTTAAGCACCTTGGCCGCTTCCGGCCTTCTCCCGGTCCTGGATCTGGACTGGTCTAGCCCTGGATCCAGCACTGTGTTAAAGTCCCCCCCCATTATCAAATTTCCCACCTCCAGGTCCGGGATGCGTCCCAGCATTCGCTTCATGAATCCTGCGTCATCCCAATTCGGGGCATATACATTCACCAGCACAACCGCCTCGCCCTGCAGTCTGCCACTCACCATCACATATCTGCCCCCACTGTCCACCACTATGTTCTTAGTCTCGAATGATACACATTTCCCCACCAATATTGCCACCCCTCTGTTTTTCACGTCCAACCCTGAGTGGAATACCTGTCCCACCCATCCTTTTCTTAGTCAAACCTGATCCGCCAACTTCAGGTGTATCTCCTGGAGCATGACTACGTCTGCCTTCAGTCTCTTTAAGTGCGCAAACACCCGTGCCCTCTTAATTGGCCCATTTAAGCCTCTCACATGCCACGTGATCAGCCGGATTGGGGGGCCATTCACCCCCCCCCCCCCTCGTCGACTAGCCATCCCCTTTTTTAGGCCATCTCCTCATCCAGGTCCCGCGCACCCGTCTGTCCCTCAGGCAGCGCCTTTCCGCCCCGGTCACCTCATCTCTTACCAGCTCCCCCTTGCACTCAGCAGCAGCAACCCAGTTGATCCCCCCCCCCGCTAGATCCCCCACTAGCTTGATTACTCCCCCGATATTGCTTCCAGAAGTCAGCTAACTCTGGCTGACCTCGGCTTCCCCCGTTCACTCTTTGACCTCCCTGCGTGTGGGGCTCCCTTCCTTCCTGCGCCCGTTTTCCCACTATAATTTCCATAGCCCGGGAAAATACCCGCGCTTTCCTCTCGGCCCCGCCCCCTATGGCGCAGTTCCCTCATTCCCCTTCCCTGTCCCTTTTCCCACCGGCGCCCACATTTCTCCGTGTCCCCCCCATCGGAGAGAAATTCCCCGTCCAACATTGCTGTACAGTAGCCCTCCCCTTTCCCCACTTTACATTTCTGTACCACCACCTCGCTGCTCCTCTCCGAACATCAAATTCTCAAATCTAGTCCAGTTTCTCTTCTTGGATGAATGTCCATGCCTCCTCCGCCGTCTCAAAGTAGTGGTGCTTGCCCTGATGCGTGACCCACAGTCGCGCCGGCTGCAGCATCCCAAATTTAATTTTCTTCCTATGGAGCACCGCCTTGGCCTGGTTAAAGCTCTCCCTCCTTCTCGCCACCTCCGCACTCCAGTCCTGATACACACGAATCACCGCATTCTCCCATTTGCTACTCCGTGCCTTCTTGGCCCAGCTCAGGACCATCTCTCTGTCCCTGTAGCGATGGAACTTCACCACTATTGCTCTTGGTGTTTCCCCTGCCTTTGGTCTTCTCACGAGGACCCGGTACGCTCCCTCCACTTCCTGGGGCCTCAGCTTCCATTAGTGTATGGAGCATCGTGCTCACATAAGCTCCAGCGTCAGCTCCCTCTGCTCCTTCGGGAGACCTAGAATCCGTAGGTTTTTCCTCCTCGAGCTGTTCTCCAGGGCTTCCAGCCTTTCTATGCACCTCTTGTGTAGTGCCTCGTGTGTCTCCGTTTTTACCACCAGGCCCTGTATCTCATCTTCATTCTCGGCTGCCTTTGCCTTCACTCCATGGAGCTCCATCGCCTGGACCTTTTGCGTTTCCTTCAGTCCCTCGATTGCCAGTAGCATCAGCGCCAGCACCTCTTTCTTGAGCTCCTCCACACATCGTCGGAGAAACTCCTGCTGGTCCGGGCCCCATACCATCTGGGCTCCATCCGCCGCCATCTTGCTTCTCCCTTCTCTTCTCTGCCGCTGCTCCAAAGGATCCTTCGCAATCTGGCCACTACCGCCGCTCCTTTCCATACACACTCGAGGGGACTCCTTCCTTCGTCACCCCACACTGGGTTAGGTCGAAAAAAAATTCCGTTGGGGCTCCCGATAAGAGCCCAAAAGTCCGTTGGAACGGGAGGTGCCGAAACGTGCGGCTTAGCAGTGCATCACCGCACCCGGAAGTCGGGTCTTTGTCCTTTTACCAGTGATGTCCCGTCCCTGCAAAAGAAGGGTCCATCTGGCTGCTCTAATCTGACTAACTGTACCGTCCTTGAGTCGTCCGTCCAGTAAAAGTTGGGTGGGGGTGTGTTCCGTCAGGATTGTGATGGGGTTCAGTCCGGTAATGTACGGAAAATACTGTACGGCCCAAAAAACTGCGAGCAGGTGCCTTTCACAGGCTGAAAATCCCTGCTCCACAGCATCTAAAACTCTGGTGGCGTAAGCCACGGGCCTTAACTGTTTGTGCCGTTCCTGAAGGAGCATGGCCGAAAGGGTGCGGTCTGTGCTTGCTACCTCTATCGCATAGGGGGAAAGCGGGTCTGGAACTTGTAGTGCGGGGGCTGCTATGAGTGCTCTTTTCAACGAGTCCACAGCATCCGTATGCTGCGGAAGCCATTCCCAGGGGGCTCCTTTCTTTAGGAGGTCTGAGAGGGGTGCTGCCTTGCTGGCAAAACCGTCAATGTGGTTTCGGCAGTAGCCAACCAGTCCTAAAAACGACCGGAGGGCTGAAACGTTCTGGGGAAGGGGCAATTTGGCAATCGAGTCAATCCTTTTGTGCTCGATCTCACGTTACCGTGCGTGATAATTGTTCCCAAATATATCACCTTGTTTTCCAAATTCTGGGCCTTTTTGGGGTTGACTTTACATCCAATTGCTTGTAGGAGTTCCAGGAGTTTGGACAGAAGCTCAATGTGCTCTTCCTTGGTGTCTGTCTGCAGTAGTAGGTCGTCTACGTACTGGAGCAGACATTCGGGGCGAGAAAACATGGCTAAACCATTTGCCAGCTGTCGGTGGAAAATGGAGGGGGAGTTGTCGAATCCTTGTGGAAGGCATGTCCACGTGTACTGGTGGTTTTTAAAGGTGAAGGCAAATTTGTACTGGCACGCCTTTGCCAATGGAATGGACCAGAATCCATTACTGATATCCAAAACCGTAAAGAATCGGGAATTGAGTCCCTGCTTGAGCATGGTCTTGTGGCTACCGTGGTGCCTGCTGCGGGGGTGATTTTGTTGAGTTCCCGGTAATCGATGGTCAGTCGCCATGATCCATCGGGCTTTCTCACTGGCCAAATCGGGGCATTATTAGTGGAGGCTACTGATCTAAGTACGCCCTGCTCTAATAAGCTGTCGATTACCTTTGAGATTTCTCCCTCTGCCTCTTGGGGAAATCCATATTGTTTTTAGGGTCTAGGGTCAGGTCCTGTGATTTGTACTGAACCAGTCATCCGGCCACAGTCGTGTTTGTGGGTCGCGAATGCTGTCCTGTTCTTTTGTAACACTGCCCTAACCTGCTTGTCCGTGCTAATCGTCGTCGGGTTAAACCAAAATTTGCCTATTGCGCTAATTTTGTTGGCGTATTCATGTATTGTGAGCATTACGGGGGCTCTTGCAGATTTTGCCATTTTCCAGACACACTGGTTGACTGGATCGAAGGGTAGATTGTGGGAATTCATAAAGTCTATGCCCAAAATGTGTTCTGCTGTGTGGGGCAGGTCGACTAAAACTATGGGGTGCTTAGTGGTGACGTTGCCAATTTGAATGGGTACAGGGGCTGTGATGTGTCCCTGCTGTGAGTGGACTGTAAAGCCGCTGAGGGTGATGGTGGCTGTAGTGGGCCATGTGTCCTTTTGAAACATGGTGGAGGAATTTATTGTGGTGCGGGACCCTCCTGTGTCCCAGAGGAACTCGATGGGCTATCCCCGTATTTTTGCTGCAACTACCGGTCAGCCGGACCTATCCCAAAGGGTGTCGCAGACCCAACTGGGGGAGCCCGAACACCGTCAGTCCGTAACGTTCAGGTCTGTCTGGTCTGAACGGGTGCTCACACTATGGATGGGCTCTGTCTTATTCTTATTCAGGGTGCCTGCCTGCTGTGCTCTCTGTGGCTTTCGTGGGGCATTGCATTCTCTTGCAAAGTGTCCCAACTGTCCACAGTTGTAACACTCCTGTGACTTTTCGGGGGGGGCTGTCCTTGCCTTCATTTACCCATGCGGGATTCTGGTGTGTTTTTACTGCTTGTATGTCTGCTTCTGCCTGCTTTTCTTCGGGATTTTTAACTGCGGGTTTGTTTTGTACTGACTGCTCCCAGGCTCGGGACAATCTTTTTACAACCCATTTCTCATTATGAGCCTCCTCTGAGGGATCATAATTCGCGCAAGCTTTTTGTCCTGTTTCTGTGGCATGGGAGATAAGGGTGCGGGTCCATTTGGCCATGTTGTCTGGGGACTAAGTCTCCAAAAACTGCTGCAAAATGGATCCACAGGCATCCAGCAAACACTGTGGGGTGCTCGGTTTTCTTTTGCCTGCATTTATTGAGGCCATCTACGGGGTCACCCCGGTTATACCCAATCGTGTCTAGGATGCGGTATGCATTTCTGCAAGGGTGCCTCCTCCTACATTCTGTGGGTCGGGAAGGACTGCTGCGACCGAAGGGTCTAAACTCAAAACTGAGCTTTACGTGCTCTCGCTCAAGCAGGCCGTACATGGTCGCCTGCTGCTATACTCTGGCAAAGAAGTGGTGAGGGTCTGAGGTAGGGAGGAACGGTTTGATTTTCTTGCACGCGTCCCGTAATTGGGTCACTATTAAAGGGGTGGTGTACAGAAATTCCATGTCGTCCGATGTGGCTGTGCGGTGGGTGGTGACTGGGTTCATTGGAGCCTGAACTATCTGCTCGGTGGGGGGTTGGGGCGCTTTCCTCTTCTGGGGCTTTCCCTGCGCACATGTTCCCTGAACATGTCTCATTTAACTCTTCCCATTCAGGGCCGTCTTCCTCGTCTAACTGGGATCCAAAAGTTTTCTTGGAATCCTTTTTGAACTGAAAGCAGAGATTGCAGTTCTGCAATCTGCTTCCGGCACTTTGCGTTTTTGCTTTGTCTTTGCTCTGTGGTGGCAGCATGGAGTGCCCTTAATGCTGCCTTCAGGTCACTACACTGCCTCTGCAATGCCTCTACCTGCTTCTCGGTTTCCTCTCGTACCAGGACTGCACGTTGCGTGTCCTGATAGGCCTTTTCGTACTGGGACTGGAAGCTGCTAAAGAGCGCCAGGCAAGACTGGTGTGCCCGCTTGGCATCATCCACCTCTCCGTCTTTTGCTGCCAACTTCCTCCTTAACTCTACGTTCTCTCTCTCTACCTCACTGGCATCGACCTTGCTCATTCGATGTATGCCTTCTATCTCTTTCCGGAGCATCCTAATGACCTCCTCTGTGCCTTGCAATTGTGCCAAGCAGGACACAATTGCCATCGGCTTGCGAGCTTTTCTTAAGCTCTTCTTGTGAATCTCGCTCAGGTTCTCCCACCAAGTATGTCCTATACTCCCGGGACCTGTTTCCTCATTGTTACAGAATTCGCTCCAAAGGGGCCATCCTTTCCCTTTGAGGTAATTCCTGATTTCCTCTTCCCAAACGGGACATTGTCCTACTCTACTGCTGCTGGTCGCTGCGACCACGAATTCTTCTGGGTTCATGAGACGTTGCATTGCCTGCATTGCCATCTTTCCTATCTGAATGCTTTCTTAAATTTGGAACGAGGGGTATTAAGGCGGTGCTGTAATTATGGGTACGGCTTTCGCTATTTTCCGAAATACAAACTCCCGACAGTTTTGTCGCAACAAAAAATCTATCGGTATTACCTTCTCGCCCGGTTAGCTACGCATGCATTTAACACACTTCCGAATTATTATGATTGATCAGAACTGCTTGAACACTTGTGGTTTTCTGTTCCCAATTGGATCTCTAATTCAAATTTTTAGGTTCTCCCGGAGTGGTTAAGCCACTTCTAGATCGGGTCCAGTCAGATGTCGTCAGTAATATGTTGCTAACTTTTGGTTGGTTCAATTGGCTCTGTTTTATAACCTTTGCTCTCGAGTCGCCAGGTATCTTTATGATACCGCCACGAGGTTCAAGTTCAAGTAATAATCAATAATTCAATACACCAATTAGTAAGATGCAAATCAAAGCATATTTATTGTACACAGTAATCGCGACTCATGCATAAATTCTACTTCTAAGCTACTTCTACAACTAACAGGCCTATACTTAGCTTCGGACTGGCCCACCAGGTCAGGGGAACAAATGGCCTTTCGTTCGGGTTCTGAGTCTGCGGGATTTAAACGTTGGTACGGACTGGTAGCTAGAAGCGCCTATCTCGTAGCGAGCGTTGACTTAAGATTTACGGGCTCTTGGCAGCAGCTGAACTGGTAACTGTCAAGGGTTGGTTCGCGTTGCTGAGTGACCTGGTTAAGAAGAACGATTTGAACTTGGGGGCTTAACTTTATAATCCCCAGAGGCTTCCCGCCTTTTGGGACAGACCCTGTACCTGGTTCCAAGTGATTGGACTTCATTCCAATCGCTTGGTTCGATTTCTCCAATACTGGAGCAGTTCCCTGATCGATGGGTGGTCTTGAGGTATCCATTAACCTCTTTTGGGTTGGCTCCTGCTGGCGCCGAGGAGTCTGGCTTGGCCTTGTTTATCCCAAATGTTTTGATTGTTCCCGGGGATCGCTCATTAGTATGTAGATAGCTGCTTCTTTATTATGCAAGATGGCTGCTTGTATTGATGCTGTCTGGGTTTTTGCAGAGTTTAATACACAGTAAACTTGCACCTTCTAGTTTCTGCCTCTGTTGGCTGAATTTCCCTGCAGCCTTTGCTGGTCTCCATTTTACCTCGGGAGTTGGCCAACCCAGGTGGCTACATTGGGAACCCCACGACCTCGAGGTTCCCCTCCAAGTTACCCACTACCCCGACTTGGAAATATTTCGCCGTTCCCTCACTGTCACTGGGGCTAATATCCTGGAGTTCCCCCAACAGCACAGTGGATGTACCTACACCTCAAGGACTGCAGCGGTTCAAGAAGGCAACTCACCGTCATCTTCTGAAGAGCAACTAGGGATGGGCAATAAATGCCTCGACCAACCAGCAATGCCCACATCCATAAAAATATATTTTTAATATTGGCTGTAAAGCACTCAGTGCGATCCTGAAGAGCATGAAATGTGTCATTGCAATATGCTGTGGAAATAAGTTCTTATTTCCCTGATGCTGTCAGAGTGACAGAAGGAACAAGAATAGAGCAGGAAGTCCACAAATCTCCAGCTTTCTGATGAGACTACAACTCCCGGGATACCAAACCGACGTCTGGAGCGCATGCGCACAACAAGTCCCGCCCGCAGCCAGACGCCATAATACGCTCAGCGAATGCACCAATGGACGCGTTGCTTTCATTCTCCCTGCGCCGGGGCTGCGGCCAATCACAGGGCTCGTGTCATGAGCTGCCTGCGACCTGGCTTCTGGAAGCGTCTCCGGCGGGCGCATGCGCGGGACTCCACAGGCTGCCGGTGTCCAAGGGCATCTGGAGTGAGGTGGGCGGCCCGGCCTGGCGGCGGGAGGATTCCGGTTGAAAGTCGCGCGGTGTGAGGGGAAGGCAAGGAGGCAATGGTGGTGGAAGAGCTGGCTCCCAGGCCTCGGGTGGAGAGTCAAATTGTTACGGGCTGTCGGTGAAACATTGGAACTTTGCGTTCGAGCGGGACCTGAGCAATCGTGGTTGTGCTTCTGGGGTACGGAAAAGGTGGGGTTGGGGGGGCTGCGGGCTCCGATGGACTGAGATAGAATTGGGGGCGGGGCTGAGATAGAATTGGGGGCGGGGCTGAGATAGAATTGGGGGCGGGGCTGAGATAGAATTGGGGGCGGGGCTGAGATAGAATTGGGGGCGGGGCTGAGATAGAATTGGGGGCGGGGCTGAGATAGAATTGGGGGCGGGGCTGAGATAGAATTGGGGGCGGTGCCACAGGAGCTGAGGTAGAATTGGGGCGGGGTCACGGGCTGAGGTAGAATTGGGGCGGGGTCACGGGCTGAGGTAGAATTGGGGTGGGGCCAGGGGCTGAGGTAGAATTGGGGCGGGGCCACAAGGTCTGTGGTAGAATTGGGGTGGGGCCACAGGGGCTGAGGTAGAATTGGGGTGGGGTCACAGGGGCTGAGGTGGAATTGGGGTGGGGCCACAAGGTCTGGTAGAATTGGGGTGGGGCCACAAGGGCTGAGGTAGAATTGGGGGTGGGGATGCAATGGGGCTCTGTTCAAATGAGGCAGGACGCATAGTTACTGTGTAGATGAGATATTGGAGCTGTGGTATTAATTGTGTTGAGGTTTTGATGAGAAGAGGGCCAGCCTGCTGTAAAATAAGGGTGGCTTTACTGAAACAGGTTGGAGCTACTGTGGCTGCTATACTGGGAGTGGGGCTACCGGGGAAGGTTGTGGTATAACTGCGTAAGGGTATAATTTGGGTAAACATATAACAGTGTGGGGCTGCTCTGGGTTTGTGATAATTGGTGGATACACCACATCAGACGGTGTTGCCGGTTAGGGAAGCTGGTGCAGTGGTAAGGTTTTAAATGAGTGTGGCTGGCAGCGTAAGAAGTAAAGAGGTTTCCAGAGTGCTTTTTTTGTGTGGGGGTATTACATGGGATTTATTTTTCTATTAAGAGGTTTGCTGTCTTTCTAAAGGGAGTGAGGTTGTTTTGCTTAATTGGGGGAGTTATAGTAACGGGATTTTGTGCATCACAGTGGCGGTGGGCTGTATACATGCATGGCAGGCGCAGTGAGATGCCGGCAGAGTGCAGCCAGGGGCTTGGCAGCATTTGGACTCGGGCAGCGGAGACTCTGCTGTGGGAATCTGCCCAGGATCCAAGGGAATGACTGTTACTACTATCCGACCAGGAAGCGGAGCTCCTCATCTCACTGCTGTAGACGGGTAAGTATCGAATTGTGAAGCTTATAACTGCTTGTTACACTGGAATAGGACAAATGTGTGGGGTGTCCACTGATCTGAGAATGTTGAATACTTGCTGTCCCTTTCTTGATCACCTTCTATTAGAATATCATAGTACAAATAACTCGAGCAGGGAATTGTCTGAGCTGAGCAACTGAGGTGATAGGATAAGGCCACAAGATTACAGACAGAAGGGTGGGTTGAGAGAGGGAAGACATCCCACACCTTTGTGACAGCAGCAAAGAATGGGTTTCAATCAGAATTTGTCCAGTAGACCATTGGTTTAGGGGCAACTTGTTGCCAAATGTGGTGACACCAACTAAGAAGAAAGCTCAGGGGGCAAGTGATTGATGTACAGAAAATGAATCGCCTCATTAGAAGTGCTTGATTTTGGCTGTGCACCATCTCTGACCAGAGAAGAAGCAGGCAGAATTCAAGAGTGCAGAGTTCTGGGCTGCCCTTTAACTCCTGTTTTCCTGGCTCCGATGTATACAAAGGGGTGGAGACTTATTGGCAGGGAGTGGGGGAATTGGTGTGAAACAGGCAGGAAAATAGGAGTTAAGGCCGCGAAGGTCAGCCATAATGTTATTGAATGGCGCAGCAGGTTTGAGGGACAAAATGGACTCCTGCTGATCCTATATCATGTTTGTATGAGGAGGTAGTTGGTCAGAGCGTGAGAGAGTCTAGGAGACTCTTATTGTTCTCGACAAAAACAAAACTTGCTACCCATATCCTGCAAACTTTAATGATTGGAATGAGATACTGAGGGGATGCGAGGAGTCTGAGTTTGGGGTAGCCTTTGAGCTTTTACATTTGGCCCAAGGGTCTTTACCCAGTTTTTGCGCCCCTCCCGCCTCCTCTCTCTCTCTCTCTCTCTCTCTCTCTCTCTCTTTTCTTTCCCCCCCACCCCCATCTCGTCTGATTGGAATATCAATTCTGTTCTCCTTCAGTAC
Organism: Scyliorhinus torazame; assembly: GCF_047496885.1. NCBI lineage: Eukaryota > Metazoa > Chordata > Chondrichthyes > Carcharhiniformes > Scyliorhinidae > Scyliorhinus > Scyliorhinus torazame. The sequence goes on along the minus strand of NC_092720.1, from coordinate 188,465,462 downwards.
ATATCACACTTCTTCTGAAACATCCTCTGTGCTAATCTAGTATGTATTTTGTTAGAATGTGGCTGGTTATCTTTAAAAAAAACATAATTGAAGTTCCCCTGAAAGTTGTACATGAGATCCTTGTGTCCAAATTACAGTTTAGCAAGTTTAAAAAAAATAAATTTAGTGTACCCAATGAATTTTTTCCAATTAAGGGGCAATTTAGTGTGGCCAATCCACCCAGCCTGCACATCTTTGGATTGCGGGGGAGAAACCCACGCGAACACGAGGATCGAACCTGGGACCTCAGCGCCGTGAGGCAGCAATGCTAACCACTATGCCACCGTGCTGCCCCTATAGTTTTGCAAGTTGACGAAGGCTGTAGCGAGGGGACCCTGATGTTTCCGGTGCATTGTCGTGCCTCTGGTATCAGAAATTTTCACACTGCGCATTTTTGTTGGGCTTCACTCGTCACCCACTTTCAGCGTGCACCTCAAAGTACCTGTGGATTTTTTTTGTTGTTGTTTCTTTTTATTAAAGGAAGCATGCAGCAACTTGAAAGGGGTCATAGAATCCCTCTGGTGCAGAAGGAGGCCATTCGGCCCAACGGGTCTGCACCAACCCCCTGCAAGGGCACTCCACCCAAGCCCACTCTCCCACCCTATCCCAATAATGCCTTAACCTAACCTGCACATCTTTGGACACTTGGGGACAATTTAGCATGGCCAATCCACATAACCTGCACATGTTTGGACTGTGGGAGGAAACCGGAGCACCTGGAGGAACCTCGCACACATGGGAAGAATGCGCAAACTCCACACGAGCAGTCACCCGTGGCTGGAATTGAACCCGGGTCCCTGGCACTCTTGAGGCAGCAGTGCTAACCTCAAGCCTTTTTAAATTAACAAAAAATTAACCCCCCCCCCAATGCTCCGTGAGGCTGGAGTCAGCCGTGCAGCCCTGATTTGAGGTCATCTAGTTGAGCTCAATGATCAAACTTTTATCAAATCGGGAACTTCGCTGGCCTTTACGTTATGGAACCCACAATTGGCACCAAGCTCATCGGTTTTCGGGAGACGCTCGAGTCTGGCAGCACCTGTGGGGAGGGGAGGAAAACATATTTATGTTCCAGCTTGGTGACCTTTAGTCAGAATGAACCGTGTTTTTTAAGTTTCGATTTTTTAAAGTTTCCGGACAGTATAGCCTGGCCCATCCCTCAGAAAGTGGTCATTTGGCTTCTTCAAACTTTTCTGCCATTCAGTAAGGAAAGAGTATTGTACCAGTGATGAGTAATGAAGTTGGGAGGGGGGTGGGGGAGAGGCGGAAGATGTTGATTGGCCAATGTGCTTGGAACTTGCCGTAGGCCTGGGCGGCAGTCAGAAAAGAAGAAACAAAATTTGCAGTATCCTGGGGCACTCGCTGAAACCTGGGAGCAAAATGCTGTGACTGCTGGAAGTCTGGAATTAAGAGCAGAAAATGCAGCACCTGGAAGAGGAAAGGCTTTTACACACTGCTCTGAAACTGCCACCTCGCCAAGGAACAACAACTTCCATCACACCTGTAGCGAGTTGCTGCTCCCACACTTCCCGAAGTTGATGTGCGTAGATTTTGCATTCCGTGAAACAGGCCGTTCGGCCCCACTGACTTAGAATGCTGGTGTTCACGCAACGCTCGAGCATCTCCACCCACCTCTGCATCTCATGCCTTCAGCATGTTGAATTATTCTATTTATCTAAATGTCCCTGGAATGCACCACTGGCTTTTGCCTCAGCTGCTCCTGGTGATAGCAGCTTCCTCCATGAGATTCATAGATGTTTACAGGGCAGGAGGAGGCCATTTCGACCTATAATCTGCACGCGGGTCAACAAAGATCTGACTGCACTAATCTCATTATCCAGCCTTTGGTCCACAGCTATGAAGGTTATGGCAGTGCAAGTGAATGGGGGCGGCACAGTAGTTAGCACTGCTGCCTCACAGCACCAGAGACTCGGGTTCAATTCCGGCCTTGAGTCATTTGCTGTGTGGACGTTGCACTTTCTTCCCGTGTCTGCGTGGGTTTAGAGTACCCAATTGTTTTTTTCCCAATTGAGGGGCAATTTAGCGTGGTCAATCCACCTAACCTGCACATCTTCGGGTTGTGGGGGTGGAATCCATGCATACACGGGGAGAATGTACAAACTCCACACGGACAGTGACCCAATCGAACCTGGGTCCCCAGTGCCGAAGGCAGCAGTGCTAACCACTGTGCCCCCCTAGGATTCTCCCGTTTCCTCCCGCAGTCCAAAGATGTGCAGGCTAGGTGGTTTGGCCATACTAAATTGCCACTTAGTATCCAAACAAAGGTGTGTAGGTTAGGTTGAGGGATTATTGGGATACGGTGGAGGACTGAGCTTGGGTGGAGTGCTCTTCCAGAGGGTCGGTGAAGGCTCAATGGATCAAATGGTCTCCTTCTGCACTGTAGGGATTCTAATATCCAAATACTTCACAAATGTTACAAGAGTTCCTGACTCAACCACCCTTTTGGGCAGTAAGTTCCAGGTTCCGACCAGGGTTTCTTCTCATTTTACCTGAAATCTATTCCCCCTGGTTATTGCCCCCACTACTAATTGAAAAGGTGCCTTCCTATCAGGTCCCCTCTGAACCTTTAATGCTCCAAGGAAACAGTCGCAGCCCATCCAATCTTTACTCATAGCACTGATCCTCCAAACCAGGCAGCATCCTGGTAAATCTCCTCTGCACCATCTCCAGTGCAATCACATTCTTCCTATAATGTGGTCACCAGAGCTGCATGCAGTACTCCAGTTGTGGCCTAATCAGTGTTTTATTGCAGTTCCAGCATGACCTCCCGAATGCAAGTATCCCATATGCATTTTTATCACTCTGATCATTCTTGGCCTAGTTGAGCTGGTATCCAGTGTTTTTCTAACACCAAAATCGAGGGAGCTAAGGGGACGTAGGAGGACTAATCAATAGCACTAAACGACATAGGGTCAGACGATGTGGAGTCTGTGTGGGTAGAGTTGAGGAACCACAAAGGCAAAAAAAAATAATGGGAGTTATGTACAGGCCTCCTAACAGTGATCAGGACCAGGGCACAAAATGCACCACAAAATAGAAAGTGCATGTCAGAAAGGCAAGGTCATAGTGACCATGGGGGACTTCAATATGCAGGTGGACTGGGTAAATAATGCTGCCAGTGGACCCAAGGAAAGGGAATTCATTGAATGTTTACAGGAGGGCTTTTTGGAACAGCTTGTGATGGAGCCCACGAGGGAACAGGCCATTCTGGACTACGTGTTATGTAATGAGCCAGACTTGATAAAAGATCTGAAAGTAAGGGAACACTTAGGAGGCAGTGATCATAATATGGTAGAATTCAATCTCCAATTTGAAAGAAAGAAGGTAGAATCAGATGTAAAAGTGTTACAGTTAAATAAAGGTAACTACAGGGGCATGAGGGAGGAACTGACGAAAAGCGACTGGGAGCAGAGCCTAGTGGGAAAGACAGTAGAACAGCAATGGCAGGAGTTTCTGGGAGTAATTGAGGACACAGTACAGAGGTTCATCCCAAAGAAAAGAAAGGTTATCAGATGGGGGATTAGGCAGCCATGGCTGACAAAGGAAGTTAGAAATGCATCAAAGCAAAAGAGAAAGCCTATAATGTGGCAAAGAGTAGTGGGAAGTCAGAAGATTGGGAAGGCTACAAAAACAAACAGGATAACAAAGAGAGAAATAAGGAAAGAGAGGATCAAATATGAAGGTAGGCTAGCCAGTAACATTAGGAATGACAGTAAAAGTTTCTTTAAATACATTAAAAACAAACGGGAGGCAAAAGTAGACATTGGGCCGCTCCAAAATGACACTGGTAATCTAGTGATGGGAGACAAGGAAATAGCTGAGGAACTAAATAAGTACTTTGCGTCAGTCTTCACAGTAGAAGACATGAGTAATATCCCAACAATTCAGGAGAGTCAGGGGGCAGAGTTGAATATGGTAGCCATCACAAAGGAGAAAGTGCTAGAGAAACTAAGAGGTCTAAAAATTGATAAATCTCCGGGCCCAGATGGACTACATCCTAGAGTTCTAAAGGAGATAGCTGAAGAAATAGTGGAGGTGTTAGTTATGATCTTTCAAAAGTCACGAGTCAGGGAAAGTCCCAGAGGATTGGAAAATCGCTGTTGTAACCCCCCTGTTCAAGAAGAGAACAAGAAAAAAGATGGAAAATTATAGGCCAATTAGCCTAACCTCGGTTGTTGGCAAGATTCTAGAATCCATTGTTAAGGATGAGATTTCTAAATTCTTGGAAGTGCAGGGTCGGATTAGGACAAGTCAACATGGGCATGGATTTAGTAAGGGGAGGTCGTGCCTGACAAACCTGTTAGAGTTCTTTTGAAGAGATAACAAATAGGTTAGACCAAGGAGAGCCAATGGATGTTATCTATCTTGACTTCCAAAAGGCCTTTGAGAAGGTGCCTCACGGGAGACTGCTGAGTAAAATAAGGGCCCATGGTATTCGAGGCAAGGTACTAACATGGATTGAAGATTGGCTGTCAGGCAGAAGGCAGAGAGTTGGGATAAAAGGTTCTTTTTCGGAATGGCAACCGGTGACGAGTGGTGTCCCGCAGGGTTCAGTGTTGGGGCCACAGCTGTTCTCTTTATATATTAACGATCTAGATGACAAGACTTGGGGCATTCTGGCTAAGTTTGCTGATGATACAAAGATAGGTGGAGGGGCAGGTAGTATTGAGGAGGTGGGGAGGCTGCAGAAAGATTTAGACAGTTTAGGAGAGTGGTCCAAGAAATGGCTGATGAAATTCAACGTGGGCAAGTGCGAGGTCTTGCACTTTGGAAAAAAGAATAGGGGCATGGACTATTTTCTAAACGGTGACAAAATTCATAATGCTGAAGTGCAAAGGGACTTGGGAGTCCTAGTCCACGATTCTCTGAAGGTAAACCTGCAGGTTGAGTCCGTAATTAAGAAAGCAAATGCAATGTTGTCAATTATCTCAAGAGGCTTGGAATATAAAAGCAGGGATGTACTTCTGAAGCTTTATAAAGCATTAGTTAGGCCCCATTTAGAATACTGTGAGCAATTTTGGGCGCCACACCTCAGGAAGGACATACTGGCACTGGAGCGGGTCCAGCGGAGATTCACACGGATGATCCCAGGAATGGTAGGCCTAATATACGATGAACGTCTGAGGATCCTGGGATTATATTCATTGGAGTTTAGGAGGTTGAGGGGAGATCTAATAGAAACTTACAAGATAATGAATGGCTGAGATAGGGTGGACGTAGGGAAGTTGTTTCCATTAGCAGGGGAGACTAGGGCCCGTGGGCACAGCCTTCGAATACAAGGGAGTCACTTTAGAACAGAGATGAGGAGAAATTTCTTCAGCCAGAGAGTGGTGGGTCTGTGGAATTCATTGCCACAGAGGGCGGTGGAGGCCGGGACGTTGAGTGTCTTTAAGACAGAAGTTGATAAATTCTTGATTTCTCGAGGAATTAAGGGCTATGGAGAGAGAGCGGGTAAATGGAGTTGAAATCAACCATGGTTGAATGGTGGAGTGGACTCGATGGGCCGAATGGCCTTGCTTCCGCTCCTATGTCTTATGGTCTTCTAGTAACAGAGAAGGTTTGCTAAGCTCCTTCGAGCTTGCTTTGCCATTGATCAACACTGGCTGATCTGTGACCTGGCCCACGTGTCCCTTTAATTCTTTGGTCCACCATCTCAGATCTCAAATTTAAAGATAAATAATTTCTTTATTCTCCTTTTTCACATTTTCTCCCAAGTTTACACCCACCAACAATAAACAATAATCAGGAACAAATATGTCAATCCCCATATCAATAACAACAATCCCACCAAACCACAAACATTCACCCGCATGTTGACATAAACAAATGACAAAAAGGAATCACCCATAGCCACCATTAACACACACTGCCCCCCCCCCCCCCCCCCCTCGCAACTAGTGTTCGATGTTATCCAGTTCTTGAAAGTGCATAATGAATAATGCCCATGAATTGTCGAACCCCTCTATCCTTCCCCTCAGTTCAAACTTAACCGTCTCAGGAGTCAAGAATTCCAACTGGTTCCACGCCAGGGCACAGGGTGGAGAGGTTACCCTCCAACCCATCAGGATCCGCCTATGGGCGATCAACGAGGCGAAGGCTACAACTTCTGCCTCCGCACCCGTTTCCAACCCTGGCTGGTCCGACACCCCGAATATGGCCGGCCCGGGTCCAGTTTCACGTGCACCACTTTAGAAATTATCCTAAAAACGTTCTTCCAGTAATCCTCTAGCTTTGGACAGGACCAAAACATGAACGTGATTGGTGCCACCCCCCCAACGTTCACACACATCTTCTACTCCTTTAAAGAATCGGCTCATTCTCGCCCTCGTGAGGTGTGCTCTCTATACCACCTTCAGCTGTATTGCCCCAACCTCGCGCACGAGATGGCATTCACTCTCCGGAGCACCTCACACCAGAATCCCTCCTCCATATCCTCTCCCAACTCTTCCTCCCACTTTGCTTTGATCCCTTCCAGTGGTGCTTTCTCCTCTTCCAAAATAGCTCCATAAACCGCTGACACTACCCCCTTCCCCAGTCCCCCTGTCGTCAGCACCTCCTCCAGCAATGTGGAGGCCGGCTCCACCGGGAAGTTCTGTATCTCCTTTCTGACAAAATCTCGAATCTGCATGTATCTAAACATTTCCCCCTGCTCCAGCCCATACTTTGCTTCCAGCTCCTTCAATCCTGCATACCGACCCCTAAGAAACAAATCTTTCAGTGTCTTAATTCCCTTCTCCTCCCATTTCCGAAAATTTCCATCCCACCTCCCTGGCTCAAATCTGTGGTTATCTCAGATCTCAAATTAACAACGAATTTGGCATCAGGTGCCGTTTCCAGAAGAGTTCCAATCTTCTGCCAACTTGTGAGTACCTAATTTCCCTCCTGAAATATCTGGCTTTAAATTGTAAGGGCTTATAAGCCCCACCTGACAAAAATAGTGTTGCCCCCTCCCCACCGATCAATTCTGCTAAATATCTTGAAAAGTTTGATTGAGTCACCCTTAACCCTAACTTACATAGGACACAAATCTCCCAGCTGCCACATGATGGAGAAAAGCTTTAAAATGGGCTTTTTGCACAATGTGCTCCTCTCTCTCTCTCTCTCTCCCTCGCTGTGAAGAAGATCCTTCAATGGGATGATTAAAATTAGAATTTTCCCTCTGTGCACCCGAACATGGGCAGGAATGCGACGACTAAAGGATTTTCACAGTAACTTAATTGCAGTGTCAATGTAAGCCTACTTGTGACACTAATAAAGATTCTTATTATTATCACGAGCAGAAATTGCTGCTGTGATGCAGCTTATTGCCTTTGCTTGATACATTGGGTGGAGTCGGCTCCTTGACCAAGGTGGGGCGGGGGTGGAGGGGTCGAGCAGGCAAAAAGCGAGCAAAACTGTTTTGTGATAAAACAGGGAGTTCCAGAACTGTGATATTGTCCGTTTGATTTGGCTCTGAGGCCGTCCCAAATGCTGCAGCCCAAACCCATAAATCACCCCGCGTTCGGTTTCTCTGTTAGGGTTGAGCATATCGAATGGGATTTCATGGAATCATAGAATTTACAGTGTAGAAGGAGGCCATTCAACCCATTGAGTCTGCACCAGCCCTTGGAAAGAGCACCCTACTTAAGCCCCACTCCTCCACCCTATCCCATTTATCCCCGTAATCCACCTAACCTTTTTGGACACTAAGGACACTAATTTAGAAAGGCCAATCCACCTAACCTTGTTGCTCTTTCTAGCTTTTAGTCTATTTGCTCTGTTTAGGTCACCTTTGCTCATGAGTCACCAGGTATCTTTATGATACCGTCACGTGGTTCAAGTTTAGGTTATGATTAATAATACAGCACACCGCTTAGTAAGGATTAAGACAACGGTCATTTATTATATACAACAAGCAATATTAATACCCTAATACTACTTTCTATACAATAAACCTATCACTACTGGCCAATACTTAACTTAGGAAGAGCCCACCAGGTCAGGGAAACGAATGGCTTGTCCAATCAAATCTGGCCCGTGGGATTCAAAAGGCTGCTACAGGTCGGTGGCTAGGTGTCTCTACCGGATAACGATCGTTGGATTCAAACTTACGATACACGGTGGCTGGTCTTGCGAAGGTCTCGAGCAGGCGAAGGTGAGAGAGAGAGAGAGAGATCTGAACTTGGACCTTTACTTTTATAGGGCCCTGGGGCTTCCCGCCTCCCGGGGCGGCCCTTGACCCTGAGTCCCAAGTGATTGGATTCTGTCCCCAGTCTCTGGGGTCGATGTGTCCAATGGTGAGGCGATTCCTCGATCGGGGGGGTGGTCGCTCACCTGTCTTTGTTTCGGCCACTGCAGGCGCCGACAGGTCTGGCCCGGTATTCAATTGCTAATATGTTGCAATTGTTCCCGGAGATAGCCGATTTAACTGTGGATGTCTGAGTTGATTAGGTGTAAACAGTCCTGAATAAAACTGCGGATACCTGGGTTGATGGGCTGTTGATAGCCCTGAGTATCGATCTGGGCTACGTTCCCAGAGCTGAATATGCAAACCTGTCTGCAGCTGCCTGCTTGTGTCTTTTTGGCTGCTTTTCCCAGCAGTCTTTCGAGTTAGCCATTTTAAACTGGGTTTTGGCCAGATTAATCGGAACGCAGCCATTTTACAAGGCTACAACCTGCACATCTTTGGACTGTGGGAGGAAACTGGAGCACCCGGAGGAAACCCACACACACACTGGGAGAACGCGCAGGCTCCACACAGACAGTGACCCGAGCTGGGAATCGAACCTGGGACCCTGGAGCTGTGAAGCAACAGTGCTAACCACTGTTGCCCTCTAAAATGACTCCACAGATATTACATTATCCACCATTTTAGTGATAGAATCATGGATGAAGCTTGTGGCATAGAAGCTGGCCCTTCGGCCCAGCTGACTGGTGCTAGTGTGTGTGCTTAGTGCCTTTTGTGAGCGTATCCTTTTTTTTTTCTCTCTCCTGTGCTTCTCTGCTTCCCCCTTAAAGACATCTGTGCTATTCGCTCCAACCACGTCTTACGGTTCACTTATAAGAATCAGGAGTAGGCCAGAGGGCCACGTGAGTCCATTATTCAATGCAACCGTGGCTGATCATCTACCTCTGCCTTTCTGCCCAATCCCCACATCCGCTAATTCTCTTAGTGCTGAAAATAAAACCTATCTAAACATCAACCGAATTGCAGAGAGTTGCAACCCCCTGAGTGAAATAATGACTCCTCATCACAATCTGAAATGTTCATCCCCTTATCCTGCGACTGTCAAAAGTCCTTCTCGGCCAGGTGAACAGCTTCTCGGCACCTACCATGCCAAATCCCTTGAGAATCTTCTAAACTCAGGAGAATGTTAGCCCGTGGCGAAGTCTCTCATGTATTCCTTACTGTATTTATTTGTTGCGTACAGCGCAGGGGTTTTTTTAATTAAAAAAATTGCTCGGGTGACACTGAGGAGGCAAAGCTCACGGGGTCTTGACAGGGTGGATGTGCGGAGAGGATGTTTCAACTTGTAGGAGAATCTAGACCAGGGGTGGCATGTTATTTACAAAAAAATTAGGGGTCGTCCATTTAAAACGATGAGGAGAAATGTTTTCACTGAGGTTCGTGAGTCTTTAGAAATTTCTTCCAAACAGAGTCTTTAATATTTTTAAAGCAGAGATGGACAGTTCCTTGGTAAGCAAGGTGGATAGGAGGTGATAAGTAATCAGGAGGTAGGTGGGTTGCAGCGTTAAGGTTACTGTCAAATCAGCCATGACCTTATTAAATGGTGGAGCAGACTCGAGTAGCTAAATGACCTACTCCTGCTCCCTGTTCGTAAACAATGCATGGGGGACTGAGGTGATGTGAAGGTTAGCCCAAGCAGGTGACGATAGCTTCGCTTAAGGCTATTAAAAAAACAGTTGCATCTTTCTGACAGCCCAGCAGCATTCATGGTCATTTCTTCTAGTGCCAGCCAGCAAGTATCCTTATTTATTGAATTCTGTTTCACTGCTGGGCGCTTCTCTAGTAAGAGAGTCTCTAGGCCGCTGCATCTATTCCATCCTGGCCTTGGTTGGTTGATTAAAAATGCCCAATTGTGGGGGCAGCACAGTGGCGTAGTGGCTAGCACTGCTGCCTCACGCCGCCGAAGTCCCAGGTTCGATCCCAGGCTCTGGGTCACTGTCCGTGTGGAGTTTGCACGTTCTCCCCGTGTTTGCGTGGGTTTCGCCCCCACAGCCCAAAAAGATGTGCAGGGTAGGTGGATTGGCCACGCTAAATTGCCCCTTGGACAAACTAAATTGGGTACACTAAAATTTTTAAAAAATGTCCAATTGCAGTTGTGAATAAAGGATATGCAAATTAATGAAAGTCGCTGTTTCGAAAAAGTCACTGCCTAAAAGCACATGCGCTCAGATGAAAAGCCGAGAGTGTGTATAGTTTTTGCAACTGACCAATGAGATGTTTCTGATATTCACCCTCCCCCACCCCACCACTTTCTGATCTCAGCCAATTTTCTTATGATCCTTAATCATCAGTGTCTGATGTAGTCACCAGTTTTTACCCCCTCTGGCTCATCTAGCAAATGAAACACTTTTTTAAGTGCCGTTAGCATACCGAACCTGCTGCCACAAGATGTCGTTGAGACAAACATTATAATGTCATTTGATTTCATCCTTTTGAATCTTGTTTGCATTGTCTCCAGTGCTTCTTTGTTTTTGCAATAGAGGGACCGGCATTGTGTGCATGGCACTCACTGCGGTGTGTATGTATGAGGGGGCATCCTGGATTTAGAATTGACTAAGCCACCTATTTTTTCTCTTCCCCAGAGGTTCGAGGTGTGCCCTGGCAGGCTCTCTCGGCAGATTAGCAGCACCTCGTGGGCCTCACAGTCCCCTCTTCCCGTGCGGCACCAGACCAAGAGACGGCTAGGCGTACAGACGCACACGGTGGCTGCCCACTGCCTTAACCTTGGACTGGGCCACTCCCCGGATATCGAGCGGGCCCAGGTCCCCCAGTATGGTTTCTTGCAAGGCGCCCATGGCTGTGTGCCAGTACCGAATGGCGTAGGCCTGCAGTCCCTCGTTTGTACACAGGAAGAGAAGGTCAGTATGCAGCTGATCGTGAGTGACCAGGGGAAGGAGCAGACCGCCCTGCTGGAGGTGCCATGTTCCAGTTTTGTGCATTTGCAGCAGTTGGTGGCCTCCAGGATAGAAAGCGTCCCCAACGAGCTGGAGGGGCGGCTTGGTGCCGAACAAGCGAGCGCACTTTTGCTGTCCCAGCTTGAAGGCATTTTGGATTCGATCACCACCGTTGACGGGCACAATGCGGACGACATTGTAGTGGAGCATCGTAACTCCGGGTGGCCAGCAGTGAGTGAACTGGCAGACGGTGACATCCTGGAGTCACTGTCGGGGAGACTCCAGGGAACTGGCCTGCCCCCTGCAAATGGGCAGCTTCCCCAGCCGGAAGAATCTCCAGAGATGACGATGAGCCCTTGGGACATGCACGAGGGACACCTGGACACCTTTAGGTCATTGTTTGACAGTGGGTGCTGTCGGATGCCATACCACATGGGTTTCGAGCACCTGACAATGCCCACATCACAGCTCGGGGCGTTGGCCACTTTTAGCGGAACCAGTAACCTTGCGAACACTGGCTGGCAGAAGAGGGAGCCCAGCATGGAGGAGCATCTCGCAGTGCTTTACGAAAAGCTGAGTGTGGAGGTAAAAGAATGCTTTTACTTTAATTAAGTTTTTTTTTCTTAATAAATTTGAGTACCCAATTCATTTTTTCCAATTAAGAGGCAATTTGGCATGGCCAATCCACCTACACTGCACACCTTTGGGTTGTGGGAGTGAAACCCACGCAAACATGGGGAGAATGTGTAAACTCCACACGGACAGTGACCCTGAGCCGGGATCGAACCTGGGATCTCGGCACCGTGAGGCAGCAGTGCTAACCACTGCGCCACCGTGCTGCCCCACTTTAATTAAGTTTTAACTGTGTATGTGACTGAGTCATGTGCTTGTGGAAGGATATCTGGAAATTAATTAAGCCTATTATAGTGCTTTGCCGACAACAATTTGTGTTTTATATCATGCCCTTAATGCAACATAAATGTCTCCAGGTGGGCAACACTGTGGCGCAGTGGGTTAGCCCTGCTGCCTCACGGCGCCGAGGTCCCAGGTTCGATCCCGGCTCTGGGTCACTGTCCGTGTGGAGTTTGCACATTCTCCCCGTGCTTGCGTGGCCCCACAACCCAAAAGATGTGCAGGCTAGGTGGATTGGCCATACTAAATTGCCCCTTAATTGGAAAAAATGAATTGGGTACTCTAAATTTAAAAAATAAATAAATAAATAAAAAAAAAATGTCTCCAGGTGCTTCATGTGGGCTTTATTCTCTAAAATTCAACACCTGAGCCACAAGGGAGAGTAGGACCAAAAGCTTGGTCAAAAGAGGTAGGTTTTAAAAATCCTCAGAGGAGAGAGAAATGGTATGTAGTGAGTGAAGCCCATAGCTGAGGGTTCAGCACTAATGGTGGAAATATCAAATTTGGGGTTGCGTGGGATGTAGAATGAAAAAAATGCAGATACCTCTGAGGGATTTGGGGCTGGAAGAGATTTCAGAGACTTGGAAGGGTGAGGCCAGGGAGGGATTTGAAAACCTGGATGAGAATTTCAAAATCGAGGCATTGCAGGGCCAGGAGCCAGTGTAGGTCATTGAATGCAGCTGATCGTTTTTTCAAAGAAGTAGCTGTTACCTTTATTTTGTTAATGTGAAAATGATGGTTACAAGTACTTAAAGGGTTTTGACACCTGCAGTTGGGGAAAAGCGCTAAACGAATTCAGGCCTTTTATATTCTACTCGAGATTCAACCTTGCCACTGAGGATCGAGTAATCTATAGTTGGAATTGTTAATGGATGATTGTATTGCAATGCCATGGTAAGGCCGGTTTCGCTCAGTTGGCTGGTCAGCTGGTTTGTGTTGCTGGCAAGGCCAACAGCGTGGGTTAAAGTCCTGTACTGGCTGAGGTTATTCATGAAGGCCGTGCCTTCTCGACGATTACCATCCCAGACCAGACCAGAAAGTGGCTAGGAGACTGGACCGAAACCTCAATATTTTCCTTTTTAAGACTGTGCGGAAAGAACACTTCGCTCCAGGAGTGATTGCACGAAGTAATAGAGATTTGGTACTTTAAAACAAAACTTTATTATTAGCACAATATTAAACTCTTCATCAACACACCCCAAAATAGCTTATGATTATCTCTTAAACAATAATACTCAATACAGCAAATATCATACCCTTAATTATTACCTCTATTCCCAGGGGTAGCACAGTGGCTGGCATTGATGCCTACCGTCACCAAACTCTGGTTCGTTCCCAGCCCCTGGTCACTGTCCATGTGGAATTTCCACATTCTCCCGGTGTCTACGTGGGTCTCACCCCACAACCCAAAAAGATGTGCAGGGTAGGTGTATTGGTATCACTAAATTGTCCCTTAATTGAAAGAATGGATACTCTTAAATTTACTTTTCTCTTAAATATCTCTATTCCCAATTAAACAACAATAAAGGAAAGAAAATATGCTCTCAATCCACCCCAGTATTTGCTTCCCAGAACAGATTTGGCCCCTGTTAGAACCCCTGCAATCTCTGGCTGGATGCCTTCACAAAGCTGTTCCAACTGGTTTGTTTCAGCTTTCCCCTTGTCCTCTGACAAGTCTGCTCTGCTTTAAATATTATACTATCCTGCTGTGAGAGCAAAAGACTTTTACTTGTGATCTAAAACGTAGCTTGATCAGTACTCGACTCAAAGCTTTCTCAAGATGAAAACAAATAAAGTCTCCAGGCTGAAAACACATTAACTCCTCGGGGACCCCCACCCCAGTCAAACAATATTGCATTAGCCCAGGCTGAAAACACACTACTCTGGTCAATTTCATCTCTGGATACTAAAAGCTTTCTGGAATTGCAAAACAAGATTACTTTTAAGAACATGACTACTGCAGTCAAACACACTCTAACCGAGGCTGTTAACTCTTAAATTGCTAAATGTTTATGATCTAACATATCTAAACTCCTGCATTCGTCACATACCATTGCCCCTCGCCTGAGGTGTGGTGACCCTCAGATTAAATCACCACCAATCAGTTTTCCCCTTCAGAGGGGAAAGCGGCCAGGTCATCTGGGACAATGGCGACTTTAATGTGCCTGTCGAGGAAGAATGGACAGCTGTCGATGCTTTTGGTTTTCTTGCTATTTAATGGAGAAAAAGGGCTGTGCTCTTCCTTTTTTCCATCCTTTTCATTCTGTACATAATTTCCTAGGACCATGCACTTTACAGCACAGAAAGACACGGTTTAGCCTGTGGTGTCTCTGCTAGCTCTCTGGAGGAGCTATCCTACTGGGCTTACTTGTGTGTTTAAATTGGCTGCTGGGTGGATAGCGTGATGGCGCAGTGGTTAGCACTGCTGCTTGATGGCGCCTAGGACCTGGTTTCGATCCCGGCCGGGTCACTGTCCGTGTGGAGTTTGCACATTCTCGCCATGTCTGCGTGGGTCTCACCCCCACAACCTAAAGATGTCCATGTCCAGGATAGATGGATTGGCCACGCTAAATTGCCCCTTCATTGTAAAAATTAAAAAATAATTAAATAAATTGGCTGCTGCCTTGCCTGCGCAGTGACTATACTTCACAAGTAAAATGCTTTGGCACATTCCTGAAATTATGAAAGGTGCTGTGTCAATGCATATTCTCTCTTCCCTTCTCCATAATGTTTGACAATGCATCTTTTGAAGCACCTTTTGGATGTTTTTCTATGTTGAAAGGAGCCTGTTATTTGAGAGTAATGAGTTTGTTGGTGTTTGATAACGTGGCATGTAAATGTTGGGAAAGGTGCGGTTTTAAAATTCTACTTTGCCTCGCTGCTGGACGGTTGTTCCTTTTTTGTAATTTCGCCTGCAGTTGATTTGCAGAAACAATGCATTGCATTTTGGGGCTGGTGTCACGACGGAGGTGCAATGTCATAGAACATAGAACATTACAGCGCAGTACAAGCCCTTTGGCTCTCGATGTTGCGCCGACCTGTGAAACCACTCTAAAGCCCATCTACACTATTCCCTTATCGTCCATATGTCTATCCAATGACCATTTGAATACCCTTAGTGTTGGCGAGTCCACTACTGTTGCAGGCAGGGCATTCCACGCCCTTACTACTCTCTGAGTAAAGAACCTACCTCTGACATCTCTGTCTTATATCTATCACCCCTCAATTTAAAGCTATGTCCCCTCGTGTTAGACATCACCATCCAAGGAAAAAGGCTCTCACTGTCCACCCTATCCAATCCTCTGATCATCTTGTATGCCTCAATTAAGTCACCTCTTAGCCTTCTTCTCTCTAATGAAAACAGCCTCAAGTCCCTCAGCCTTTCCTCATAAGATCTTCCCTCCATACCAGGCGACATTCTGGTAAATCTCCTCTGCACCCTTTCCAATGCTTCCACATCCTTCCTATAATGCGGCGACCAGAATTGCACGCAATACTCCAAATGCACCAGAGTGTTGTACAGCTGCAACATGGCCTCATGGCTCCGAAACTCAATCCCTCTACCAATAAAAGCTAACACACCATACGCCTTCTTAACAACCCTCTCAACCTGAGTGGCAACTTTCAGGGATCTATGTACATGGACACCGAGATCTCTCTGCTCATCCACACTGCCAAGAATCTTACCATTAGCCCAGTACTCTGCCTTCCTGTTACTCCTTCCAAAATGAATCACCTCACACTTTTCTGCATTAAACTCCATTTGCCGCCACTCAGCCCAGCACTGCAGCTTATCTATGTCAGTCTGTAACTTGTAACATCCTTCATCACTGTCCACAACTCCACCGACTTTAGTGTCATCTGCAAATTTACTCACCCATCCTTCTACGCCCTCCTCCAGGTCATTTATAAAAATGACGAACAGCAGTGGCCCCAAAACAGAACCTTGTGGTACACCACTAGTAACTGGACTCCAGTCTGAACACTTCCCATCAACCACCACCCTTTGTCTTCTTCCAGCTAGCCAATTTCTGATCCAAACTGCTAAATCTCCCTGAATCCCATGCTTCTGTATTTTCTGCAGTAGCCTACCGTGGGGAACCTTATCAAACGCTTTACTGAAATCCATATACACCACATCAACTGCTTTACCCTCATCCACCTGTTTGGTCACCTTCTCAAAGAACTCAATAAGGTTTGTGAGGCACGACCTACCCTTCACGAAACCGTGTTGACTATGTCTAATCAAATTATTCCTTTCCAGATGATTATACACCCTATCTCTTATAAACCTTTCCAAGATTTTTCCCGCAACAGAAGTAAGGCTCACTGGTCTATAGTTACCGGGGTTGTCTCTACTCCCCTTCTTGAACAAGGGGACAACATTTGCTATCCTCCAGTCTTCTGGCACTATTCCTTTTGACAAAGATGACTTAAAGATCAAAGCCAAAGGCTCAGCAATCTCCTCCCTAGCTTCCCAGAGAATCCTAGGATAAATCTCATCCGGCCCTGGGGACTTATCTATTTTCACCCTTTCCAGAATTGTTAACACCTCCTCCTTATGAACCTCAAGCCCTTCTAGTTTAGTAGCCTGGATCTCGGTATTCTCCTCGACAACATTGTCTTTTTCCCTGTGTGAATACTGACGAAAAATATTCATTTAGCACCTCCCCTATCTCCTCGGACTCCAAGCACAACTTCCCACTACTGTTCTTGACTGGCCTTACTCTTACCCTAGTCGTTCTTTTATTCCTGACATATCTATAGAAAGCTTTAGGGTTATCCTTGATCCGTCCTGCCAAAGACTTCCTCATGTCCCATAGAACATATGTCGGAATATATGTCGGAAAAGGCTTGCACGTTGCCGTGCAACAAAGCATTTGTTTAGGAACGATTCTCCTGTACGAGAGGTGGGTGTTCATACCATGAGGCTAATGAATCTGAACCTGTAATACCGGCTTCGGATCTTCTGTTCAAAGTGCTTGGCAAGGACCCAATGGTAAGGAGCACATTCTGCAGTAATCTCGCCTGTGTGTCACTTCCCGAAACAAACTGGTGCAACCAAAGCAAGTGAATGGGTTTGTGCCCCAACCCACACTTGTAAGTCGCAATGAAAAGTCAACCCCGCTTTATTGATCAATGGCACTTGAATGGATTTTCTCTGTGCCAAATAATACAAAGACTGGGTTATTTGTCAGAAATCTAGCTTTGTATACCTGGGTCACTGAAAACATATTGATGTGTGATTACATTACTATCAATTACAGGGTGGCGCAGTGGTTAGCCCTGCTGCCTCACTGCACCGAAGTCCCAGGTTCGTCCCGGCCCTGGGTCATTGTCTGTGTGGAGTTTGCACATTCTCCCTGTGTCTGCGTGGGTCTCACCCCCCAACACAAAACATGTGCAGGATAGGTGGATTGGCCATGATAAATTGTCCCTTAATTGGAAAAAACAATAATTGGGTACTCTAAATTTATAAATAAAAACCTTACTGTCAATTTTGAAGTTTGTTCAAAATAAGTTGCAAATTTAAATTAAATTCTCTATTTTATTTTTTTATTTTCCCAATTGAGGGACATTTTAGCGTGGCCAATCCACCTTTCCTGCACATCTTTAGGTTGTGGGGGGTGAGACCCACGCAAACACGGGGAGAATGTGCAAGCTCCACATGGACAGTGACCTGGGGCCGGGATCAAACCTGGGTGCTCAGCGCCGTGAGGCAGCAGTGCTAACCCGTTGTCACCGTGCCACGAACTCTCCATTTTAAATCCAGACTTTAGAGGAAGTTGTTGATTCCTCTCTGCCAGTGTAATATTTTATTACAAAAGCAAAATACTGCGGATGCTGTAAATCTGAAATAAAAACAGGAATTGCCGGACAAATGAGCAGATCTGGCAGCATCTGTGCGGGAAGAAAGAGTTAGCGTTTTGAGTCTGTATAGTGTAAAGATGTACGCGTTAACTTTGCACATATGCTGCCAAACCTGTTTTTACAAGATTTTCTGTTTTTATTATTAGTAATTTAATGTGCTGCGTAACCTTTTCCTGTGTTGTGTAATTATGTGTGGCCCAACTAGTTTGTGGTGTGTTTATATTCCACGTGAGGCTCTTTTCCTGATCTAGCCTTAAGCATAACTTTTATTCTCTTTCATGTGCATGTGCAATTTCCTATTGGAAACATCATCCAAGCAATTTCCCTCAACTCGAACAAATTAGAAGCATATGCTTCTAAATTTGACTTTTCAAGTTTACTCCGCTATTTTTTAAAATATAAATTGAGTGTACCCAATTAATTTTTGTTTTCCAATTAAGGGGCTATTTAGCATGGCAAATCCACCTACACTGTGATGTGTTATACATGTTGGATTAACACGGATTGCAACTCGATGCAATATCACTTGAAAACAGGCTTCCAACGCTGTAAATTGTTCAACACTGCTTTATTGAACTTGCCGAGTAATGTACATAGTTCACTGTGGGCCGACACTCTATTAATCTAAGCTTGCTAACCTTTGTCTGGCTTGCCCAGACTTGCTCTGTGCCATGTGTAGTAGGTGCTGACTGTATATTGCACCCTGACTGTTGCTACAGCTATCACCAGTGCGAAGAGGCCGAGCCTTCCTGCCTCATGTGTTTTATACTGGTAATGTACCCTGTAGTGCCCTGTCTGGTGATTGGTTGTTCTGTATTCTGTGTGGTGATTGGTTCCTGTGTGTGTCCATCACTGCCTGTCTGTATCTCATTATGAACATGAGTGCATATTATGACATCTCCCCTTTTAAAATAAATTGTGCATGCTTGTGACTGTGTGCTTGTATTTACATGTGTGACTATGTGCAAAATGGTGAGTGGGTGAACATATATATATGGGAAGGTGTCTATCATGCATATACAGAACAAGGTGAACAAAATTTACACAGTTAAGGTCTTTCAGTCCAGTCTTTGTGGTGGGCGACGGATTCTTGTCGACCACCTCAGAGGTGGCGGGGGGGACGCCGGCGTCTCGACAGGCGGGATTGCTGCCAGATTGGCGGGCTTGTGGTTTGAAATGTCCGGAGGAGGCGTCTCGACATACGGAGGTGTGTGGTCAGCTGGTGGTGGGCAGGCAACTTTGCGCAATGCCCTTCTGTTACGCCTGAGGATGGAGCCATCAGCCATGCGAACAACGAAAGACCTGGGGGCAGCCTGTCGTATAACAACAGCTGAGGCTGACCAACCTCCCTCAGGCAGCTTGATGCGAACAACATCTTCTGGAGCCAGCACAGGCAAATCAGTGGCATGAGCATCATACGTGATCTTCTGCTGGTCCCTGAGTCGCTGCACTTTTCTTAGCACCGTGAGATGATCAAGGTCTGGAACATGGATGGCTGGAACAGTTGTCCGCAGGTTGCGATTCATGAGTAGTTGAGCCGGAGACGGACCAGTCGACAGAGGGGTTTCCCTGTATGCCAGCAGTGCAAGGTTAAAATCAGATGCAGAGTCTGCAGCCTTGCAGAGCAGCTGCTTGACAATGTGGACCCCTTTTCCACCTTCCCGTTTGACTGTGGGTAATGGGGACTGGATGTGACATGTTTGAAGTGGTAGGATTGTGCAAAGTTGGACCACTCTTGGCTGTGGAAACATGGACCGTTGTCGCTCATCACTGTGAGTGGTATAGCGTGCCTTGCAAACGTCTCCTTGCAGGCCTTGATGACTGATTTTGATGTGAGGTCTAACAGCTTCACAACTTCTGGGTAGTTCGAAAAGTAATCGATCAGAAGTACATAGTCACGCCCACCTTGGACCACGGAAAGGTCATGAGCTCATGTTGTTGGAGAGTCTCCTTGGGCTGAGCTGGTTGGAATCTCTGGCATGTGGTGCAATTGAGGACCATGTTGGAGATGACCTGGCTGATCCCAGGCCAGTTATCTGCCTGTTGAGCTCTGCGTCGGCATTTCTCGACTCCAAGGTGACCCTCATGGATCTGCTTGATCACCATGGCCTGCATGCTGTGGGGGATAACAATTCGATCCAATTTCAGAATGATCCCTTCAACAACCGTCAAATCATCCTTGACATTAAAAAACTGGGGGCATTGCTCCTTGCGCCACCCGTTTGCGAGGTGGTGCATTACCCTTTGCAGCAGAGGGTCTTTGGCAGTTTCTGCTCGTATCTGGATGACACGTTCATCAGTGGCTGGGAGGTTGCTGGTGCACATCTGCACCTGTGCCTCACTTTGGCGAATGAAGTCTACATGTTTGCAGGGCGTGGTGATGGATCTGGATAGGGCATCCGCGATTATCCGCTCCTTGCCCGGTGTGTAGACGAGGTCGAAATCATATCGGCAGAGTCGCAGAAGAATGCACTGTAGTCGGGGCGTCATGTCATTTAAATCCTTCTGGATGATGTGGACTAAGAGTCCGTTTCCACCGTGAACTTTGACAGACCGTATACGTAATCGTGGAATTTGACGATTCCTGTTAGGAGACCCAGGCACTCCTTTTCAATCTGTGCGTACCTTTGCTCGGTCGGAGTCATGACCCTGGATGCGTATCCCACTGGAGCCCGGGACGAGGAGTCATCTTTCTAGAGGAGCACTGCACCATTGCCGTCCTGGCTTGCGTCCGTGGATATTTTTGTTTCCTTGGTTGGGTCAAAGAACGCCAGGACTGGGTCCGTGGGGAGCTTTGCCTTGAGCTCCATCCACTCCGCTTGATGTGTTGGTGTCCACTGGAATACTGTGATCTTTTTTACTAGATGCCAGAAGGCTGTGGTGTGGGATGCCATGTTAGGAATGAATTTTACCAGAAAATTCACCATCCCCAGGAAGCGTAGTACCACCTTTTTGTCCTCTGGGGTCTTCATGGCATTGATTGCCGTTACTTTGTCGGAATCAGGTTGCACATCCTGCTGGGATATTTGATCACCCAGAAACTTGATTGATGACAGACCAAATGAACATTTGGCCCTGTTTAGCTTGAGGCCATTCTCGTGGACCCTTATAAAGACCTGTTTGAGCCGATCTATGTGCTCCTCGGTTGTGGACCAGATTATCATTCATCCACATAAACTCGCACACCCTCGATGCCCTCCATCATTTGCTCCATTATGCGCTGAAATACTTCGGAGGCTGAAATGATACCGAAAGGCATGCGGTTGTAACAGTACCTGCCGAACGGAGTGTTAAACGTGCAGAGCTTCCTGCTGAAGTCGTCCAGTTGTATCTGCCAGAAACTACGTGAGGTGTCCAGCTTGGTAAAGAATTTGGAGTGTGCCATCTCCGAGGTTAATTCTTCCCGCTTCGGGATCGGGTAGTGCTCCCTCATGATGTTGCGATTGACGTCTTTGGGATCGATACAGATTCGTATTTCGCCTGAGGGCTTCTTCACGCAGACTATGGAGCTGACCCAGTCTGTTGGATCTGTGACCCTTGAAATGATGCCCTGGCTTTGGAGCTCTTGCAGCTGCGCTTTTAAACAATCCTTTAGAGGAGCCGGCACCCGACGTTGTGCATGAATGACTGGGGTGGCATCCGGCTTGAGTAGTATTTTGTAGCGATACGGGAGCGTGCCCATCCCATCGAACACATCGGGATATTGCGTGAGGATGTCGTCCATATCAGCCTGTAGATTCACATGAGATGAGGCAGTCTGAGGTGCAGAGGACATGGCATGGATTCGCTGTACCAGATTAAGAGTTTACATGCATGGGCGGTAGCAGGGATGACTTGTCAGGCCTGACAATCTCGAATCGTAACGTCGCCGTGATTGCCTTGTGGGATACAACTAGATGACACGGTCCACTAGCAGCTATGGCATTGCCATTGTAATCAAGGAGCTGGCAGGCTGGCGGAACAATTTTAGGTTGGTCTTGGATGCTGTCGGTCTACCCGGGATATGAGGTTTGCAGACGCACCAGTATCCAGTTTGAATTGGATTCTGCATTGATTCACTTTAACCACAGCGCGCCATTCGTCACTAGAATCCACACTTAGGATTGAGAGGCGCTTTGTATGAGTGGAGGAGACACTCTCATGTGTGGTAATAATGCCCACCTGATATGGAGACTCGAGGCAGTCATCATTTGGGTCCGTTGGGCTTTCGGGATCGGAATGCTGCATGCCTTGCTGTATGCAGTGGACAGGTCTGCGTCGCAGCTGGGATCGCTGGCTTTTGACCGGTGGAGCGGGCCTGCATAAGGCCGCATAATGCCCAGGCTTTCCACGTTGTAGACATCGCCTTCCTTTGGTTGGGCATTGCCTCTTTAAATGGGCGGGGCCACAATTTTGGCACGTCATGACGCTGATGTCTGTGCGTTCCGTGCGCCTTCGCGCCTGTGCAGTGCGGTTGGCCGAAGTCCGCACATGCGCAGTAGGGTTTTTGGCCGCATTGTCCTCCCAGTCGCGGTGCCCCTGCGCGGGGCCCCGTGGAAAGCCCGCGAAACGGCAACTGAAGCCCACGAAACGGCCATTCTCCTCAATGCTCAGGCCCTGCAGCCTAGTGATGGCCTGTACACTTTCTGCCTCGTGGGAGGCTAGTTTTGCCGTTTCTGCCGCCTTGATGTGGGAGTAGCGATTTCTGGCATGTTCATGGACAATGCACGTTTTGATGGCAATCGGGAGGGTCATACGTTTGATTTTGAGGAGTTGCTCCCACAGGGAGTCGAAATGGACCTCGAAAACGATCTGATCCCGGATCATGGAATCAGCAGTCGGGTTATAGTTACATGACTGCGCTAAGATGCGGAGATGGGTCAAAAAGGAGTGAAAAGGATCGTCCTGACCCTGAAGCCTCTGTTGGAAGATATACTCTTCAAAGCTCTCATTTAGCTCGACTTCACAGTGGCTGTTGAATTTTTGCAGAATGGTCTGGAACTTTGCTTTATCTTCTCCTTGGGCAAACGTAAGTGAGTTAAAGATGTAGATGGCGTGATCCCCCGCCGTCGACAGGAGCAGCGCGATTTTCCTGCCATCTGATGCTTCCTCAAGGTCGGATGCCGCGAGGTGTAGGAGGAACTTCTGTCTGAAGACCCTCCAGCTGGCACCTAGGTTGCTGGTGATCCGGACCTGTGGAGGGGCCTGGATCTTTTCCATACCGCTGGCTGTTTGCTACTTGTTTTCCGATCGTTTCAGATTTACTCGAGGTAGGTCCGTTAGAGTTAATAGTTTCCTGGTGCCATGATGTGTTGGATTAACACGGATTGCAACTCGATGCAGTATCACTTAAACCGGTTTCCAACGCTGTAGATGGTTCAACACTGCTTTATTGAACTTGCCGAGTAATGTACATAGTTCGCTGTGGGGTCGACATTCTATTAATCTAAGCTTGCTAACCTTGATCTGGCTTGCCCAGACTTGCTCTGTGCCATGTGTAGTAGGTGCTGACTGTACATTGCACCCTGGCTGTTGCTACAGCTATTACCAGTGCGAAGAGGCCGAGCCTTCCTGCCTCGTGTGTTTTATACTGGTAATGTACCCTGTAGTGTCCTATCTGGTGATTGGTTGTTCTGTATTCTGTGTGGTGATTGGTTCCTGTGTGTGTCCATCACTGCCTATCTGTATCTCATGATGAACATGAGTGCATATTATGACACACTGCACCTCTTTGGGTTGTGGGGGTGAAACCCACGCAGACACGGGGGAGAATGTGCAAACCCCACACGACAGTGACCCAGGGCCGGTATTCAAACCCGGGTCCTCAGTGCCGCAGTCCCAGTACTAACCACTGCGTCATATGCCGCCCTCCATAGACCAATTATGACCCTTGGAGTGAGAATTCCCTCTCATCTCTGTCATAAATGGGAGATCTGTCTTTAAAAGGTGTGCCCTCTAGTTCTCGTCTCTCCACAAGGGGAAAACATCCTTTCAGCATCCATCCTGTCAATTGTCCTCCGGATCCTGTGTCTTTCAATAAGATCACAGCTCATTCTTCGAAACTGTATACAGGTCCGCATGTCCAACTTTTCCTCATAAGATAACCCCTTCATCCCAGGAATCACTCGTGTGAACCTTCCCTCAGCTGCTTCTAATGCAATGAATATCCTTTTTCAATTTGTGGGCGGTACATTAGCACAGTGGTTATCACTGTTGCTTCACTGCTCCAGGGTCCTAGGTTTGATTCCCGGCTCAGGACACTGTCTGCGGAGTCTGCACGTTCTCCCCGTGTCTGCATGGGTTCCCTCTGGTTGCTCCGGTTTCCTCCCACAGTCCAAAGATGTGCAGGTTAGGGGTATTGGCCATGCTAAATGGCCCTTGGTATCCAAAAAAAGGTTAGGTGGGGTTAAGGGGATAGGTGGAGGTGTTGGCTTAGGTAAGGTGCTCTTTCCAAGGGCCGATGCAGACTTGATGGGCCGAATGAGCTCCTGCACTGTAAATTCTATGAAGTAAGGAGACCAAAACCAGCCAATTCTCCAGATGTCTCTCAAACACCCTATATAGTTGTACAAAATTTCCCTACTTGTCATTTATTGCAAGGGAATGGAATATTTGCCCTCTTAGTCACTTGCTAAACCTGCAACACTTCCTGATTCATGTACCATAACATACTGATCCATCAGTACCTCGAGGTTTTGCAATATTTTATCATTTAAAATAATAGGCTGCTTTTGTATTCTTCCTGCCAAAGTTGACATTCTCATTTTATTTCCATCTGCTGGTTTTTGCCCACTCACTTAACCTGTCTATATCCCTTTGTAATCTCCTTGTGTCTTCCTCAGAATTTACAATCCTGCCTATCTTTGTGTCACCAGCTAATTTAGCTACCAAACATTCAGTCCCTTCATCCAAGTCATTTATATGGATTTTGAATATTTGAGGCCCAGCATTAATTCATGTGGCACGGCTTGCTAACTCAAAAAAATGACCCATTTCTCCCTACTTTATTTCCTGTTAGCCACGATAGCATGCTTCCCCTACCATGAGGTCTTATTTTGTGTAGTAATCATTGCTGTGGCATCTTACCAAATGCCTTTGGAAATCCAAGTACACCTTTCTTAGCCCCATTATTTCTTCCTGTATACTCTGTCCCACAGCATTGTTACTGTTAGGAGGCCTGTAAAACTACTTCTCCAATTGACCTCTTCCCTATGCTATTTCTTATCTCTCTATAACTGATTCTATCTACATCTTGCTCTTTAAAATTATTGTACTAATGTCACCCTTAATTAACAGAGCACCACTATGCTTTCCTAGCTTCCTGTCCTTACGCGTGTAAGGTACACTTGAGCATTCAGATCCCAGCATTTCGGCCATATCTCTGCAATGGGTATCGGGTCGCACATTTAATTCTATTTAGCTGACAATTCATCTATTCAGTTAAGAATACAATGCTTTGAGCCAGGGAAGTGGGATGGAAATTTTCGGAGATGGGAGGAGAAAGTAATCAGGACACTAAAAGATTTGTTTCTTGGGGGTCGTTTTGCGGGATTGAGGAGCTGGGAGCGAAGTATGGGCTGGAGCATGGGGAAATGTTTAAATACATGCAGGTTCGTGACTTTGCCAGAAAGGAGATACAGAGCTTCCCAGTAGAGCTGGCTTCCACATTGCTGGAGGAGGTGCTGACGACAAGGGGACTGGAGAAGGGGGTAGTATCGGCAGTTTACGGGGCTGTTTTGGAGGAGGAGAAGGCACTGCTGGATGGAATCACGGCAACGTGGGAGGAAGAGCTGGGAGAGAGTATGGAGGAGGGGTTCTGATGTGAGGTGCTCCGGAGGGTGAACGCCTCCACCTCGTGTGCGAGGTTGGGGCTGATGCAGCTGAAGGTGGTGTATAGATCGCACCTTTCAAGGGCAAGGATGAGCCGGCTCTTTGAGGGGGTAGAAGATGAAAATGAAATGAAAATCGCTTATTGTCACAAGTAGGCTTCAAATGAAGTTACTGTGAAAAGCCCCTAGTCGCCACATTCCGGCGCCTGTTCGGGGAGGCTGTTACGGGAATCGAACCGTGCTGCTGGCCTGCCTTGGTCTGCTTTCAAAGCCAGCGATTTAGCCCTGTGCTAAACAGCCCCTAATGTGTGTGTGTGAACGTTGCGGGGCGGGCCCTGCAAACCATGTTCATATGTTTTGGTCCTGTCCAAAGCTGGAGGATTACTGGAAGAAGGTGTTTAGGGTAATCTTTAAAGTGGTGCACGTGAAACTGGACCTGGGCCCTCGGGAGGCCATATTCGGGGTGTCGGACCAGCCGGGGTTGGAAACGGGCGGGGAGGCAGATGTTGTAGCCTTCGCCTCGTTGAACGCCCGAAGGCAGATCCTGTTAGGGTGGAGATTAACCTCTCCACCCTGTACCCAGGCGTGGCGGGGGGACCTACTGGAATTCTTGATGCTTGAAAAGGTCAAATTTGAACTGAGGGGAAGCATGGAGGGGTTCTACAATTCATGGGCGTTATTCATTATGCACTTTCGAGAATTGGATCACATCAAACACTAGGGTGGGTGCTGGGAGGGTTGGGGGAGAAGGACTGTATGTGTTAATGGTGACTATGGGTGATTCCTTTTTGTCATTTGTTTATGTTAACATGCAGGCTAATGTCTGGTTTGGTGGGAGGATGGGATCATTGTTAATATGTGGACTGACATTACACATTCGTTACTGATTATTGTTTATTGTTGGGTGTAAATTTGTGAGAAAATGTGAGAAAGGAGGAGAATAAAAAATATTTAAAAAAAGAATGAAATGCTAAGGGCAGCATGGTGGCGCAGTGGTTAGCACTGCTGTCTCACGGCGCCGAGGTCCCAGGTTCGATCCTGGCTCTGGGTCACTGTCAGTGTGGAGTTTGCACATTCTCCTCGTGTTTGGGTGGTTTCGCCCCCACAACCCAAAGATGGGGCAGCACGGTAGCCTTGTGGATAGCACAATTGCTTCACAGCTCCAGGGTCCCAGGTTCGATTCCGGCTTCGGTCACTGTCTGTGCGGAGTCTGCACATCCTCCCTGTGTGTGTGTGGGTTTCCTCCGGGTGCTCCGGTTTCCTCCCACAGTCCAAAGATGTGCAGGTTAGGTGGATTGGCCATGATAAATTGCCCTTGGTGTCCAAAATTGCTCTTAGTGTTGGGTGGGGTTGCTGGGTTGTGGGGATAGGGTGGAGGTGTTGACCTTGGGTAGGGTGCTCTTTCCAAGAGCCGGTGCAGACTCGATGGGTCGGATGGCCTCCTTCTGCACTGTAAATTCTATGATAATCTATGTGCAGGATAGGTGGATTGGCCACGCTAAATTGCCCCTTAATTGGAAAAACTGAATTTGGTACTCTAAATTTATTTTAAAAAAGAATGCTATTGGCATTCTGATACAGAGCCTTTTGTTCTGTCTTTTCAATATTTTTGAAAATTTGGGCCTTATCTGCTATCTTTGATATTCTTGATCCCAAAGAGCTGTTGATCAGTTGTTTAATTTATTGGAGACTGAGAAAGTTGTTTTTGTGGATGCTGACGGGAATGTGCTGATAGGGTGGGAAAGTGGAGCTGAGGTAGCTCAGCCATGATATTGAGTGGTGGAGCAGGCTCGAGGGGCTGTGTGGCCCACTCTTCTATTTTCTCTGTTCTGTAGGGACCTTCATCAGTCAATTCAATCCCATCCTTGCCCTTCTGCACCTGTACATTTTTCAGCTGGACTCACTGTGTTGCGATCGTGTGGGAACCCTGGCTCACTTACTAATCTGGAATCTCCTTCTGTCCATCTGAAAATAATTATAACACCCCTGTGATTCCTTCGATACCCCTGAGGTTTGACACCCCATCCAGGGCAAAGCGGGCGACTTGATCGGCACCGCATCTGTAAGCATTCACACCCTCCGCCACTGTTGCGCAGTAGCAGCAGTGTGTACCATCTGCAAGATGCTCTGCAGGAACCCGCCAAGGTTCCTTTAACAGCACCTTCCAAACCCACGACTGTTACCAGATAGAAGGACAAGAGCAGCAAATACCTGGGAACCCCACCACCCGGAGTTTCCCCTCCCAGTCACTCACCATCCTGACTTGGAAATATATTTCCGTTCCTTCCCTATCACTGGATCAAAATCCTGGAACTCCCTCCCTCACAGCAGTATGGGTGTACCTACACTACATGAGCTTCAACAGTTTATAAAGGCAACTCACTCCCACTTTTCTCGGGTTTTTTCCCCCGAATTATTTTTCATCCAATGCAGCCTCACCCACTCTGGGCCATCTGTCCCTTGTTTGTCAGTTTTGCTTTCACAGCACTGACCTTGCCTTCTCCATTTTGTTTTATGCCACTACCAGCACCTTCCATAGTCCTTCACAATGCCATTAACATTTCCTCTATCTTGTGCCCTACACGTTTTTGCAATCTCTCCTAGCTCCAATTGATCACTTACTTTGCTCAACCCCTTCTAATACAGTATAAAAACAATCATGTTTCTCCCTCTCTTTCGCTCTGCAGAGGAGCCATGCAGACTCAAAACGTTAACTCTGTTTCACTCTCCACAGATGCTGCCAGACCTGCTGAGTCTTTCCAGCATTTTCTATTTCAGATTTCCAGCATCTTTTATTCTAGTGTTTCCTGTTATCTTTGGTTACACTTGGTAGTAAGTCATTAGACTGGATCTGGAAAACGTGGACTGGGAGCAGCTACTGGCTGGTAAATCTACATTTGGAAAGTGGGAGTCTTTTAAAAGTGGAATATTGAGAGTTCAGGGCCAACGTGTTCCACTCAGTAAAGGGCAAGGGTGACAAGTGCAGGAGACCCTGGGCGCGATTCTCCACTCCCACGCCGGTTGGGAGAATCGCCTGGGCCGCCGAAATTTCCGGGGACGCCGGTCCGACGCCCTCCCGTGATTCTCCCAAGCGGCGGGAACGGGCTGGTCGAGTTTCGCAGGCCGGAGAATCGCCGGAGATACCCAAAATGGCGATTCTCCGGCACCCCTGCGATTCTGAGGCCCGGGTGGGCTGAGCGGCCAGGCCAAAACGGCGGGTTCCCCCCAGCGCCGTCCACACCTGGACGCTACAGTCGTGGGCGGTGCGTGAACGCTGGGGGGCCGGTCTGTGGGGGTGCGAGGGGGGATCCTGCACCGGGGGGGTACCTTGAATGTGGGGTGGCCCGCGATCGGTGCCCACCGATCGTCGGGCCGTCCTCTCTGAAGGAGGACCTCCTTCCTTCCGTCGCCCCGCAAGATCCGTCCCCCATCTTCTTGCGGGGTGGATTTGGACAGGACGGCAACCGCGCATCGCGGGGAGGCGCCGGCCAACCCGCGCATGCGTGGATGACGTCCGTTATGCAGCGCCGGCCACGTCATCTATTCGGCGCCGCTTTTACGCGGGCGACAAGGCCTGACGCGGGTAGATGACGCGGCCCCGATACGGGCCCATTGTCAGGGCCTGAATCGGTCGGGACTGGGGCCGTTCCGTGCCGTTGTGAACCTCGACTGCGTTCACGACGGCGCGGCCACTTCGGCGTGGGGGTGGAGAATCCCGCCCCCTGTATGTCAAGGGATATCGAGGGTTTGTTAAAGAAAAAAAGGAAACGCATGGCAGGGGTAGAGCACTTGAAGGGAGGCCCTTTATAGAGTGTGTTGGGGGTGCTAAAAACATTAATTAGGAAGGCAAAGAGGGGCCATGAAATATCATGGGCAGTTGGATTAAGGGGATCCCCAAGGCATTTTAAAAGTATGTTAAGAGGATGACCAGGGAAGGAGTGGGCCCATTAGGGACCAGATGGGCAATCTGTATGTGGAGCCAGAGAACGTAGAAGAGATTTGAAATTAATATTTTCATCTGTATTCACTCAAGAGAAAGACGTGGTAGCTGGAGATTTCAGTTGGGACGGTGAAGTCCTCGAGCACATTACGATTAATAATGATGAGGTAGTAGATGTCTTTATTTTTTTGGAAAAATTTGAATGCCCAATTCATTTTTACCAATTAATGGGTAATTTAGCATGGCCAGTCCATCAACCCTGCACTTCTTTGGGTTGTGGGGGCGAAATCTGCGCAAACACGGGGAGAATGTGCAAACTCCACACGGACGGTGACCCAGAGCTGGGATCGAACCTGGGACCTCGGTGCCGTGAGGCAGCAGTGCTAACCATTGTGCCACCGTGCTGCCCTGAGGTATTAGATGTCTTAATGGTCATAAAGGTGCATAAATCCCCAGGGCCTGATTAGATTTATCCTAGACTGCAATGGGAGACGAGGGACGAGATTGCTGGGACCCTGACAGAGATTTTTAAATCTTCGATGGCCGCAGATGACTGGAGGATAGCTAATGTGGTCCCTTTATTCAAGGAGGGCAATAGGGATTGGCCAGGTAATTACAGGCCTGTTTGTCTAATGTCAGTGGTAGGGAAATATTGGAAAAAATTCTGACGGACAGGATTAATCAACACTTGGAAAGGCGGGAATTGATCAGGGACAGTCAGCATAGATTTGTTGGTGACCCTGTCGAACTGATTTCACTTATTATTTTTTAAAATAAATTTAGAGTACCCAATTCATTTTCTCCAATTAAGGGGCAGTTTAGCATGGCCAATCTACCCTGCACACCTTTGGGTTGTGGGGACGAAACCCACGCAAACACGGGGAGAATGTGCAAACTCCACACGGACAGTGACCCAGAGCCAGGATCGGACCTGGTCGCCATGAGACTGCAGTGCTAACCACTGAGCCACCGTGCCACCCATTTATTATTCTTTTTAATAAATTTAAAGTATCCAATTCATTTTTTCCAATTAAGGGGCAATTTAGCGTGGCCAATCTATCTACCCTGCATATCTTTGGGTTGTTGGGGTGAGACCCACGCAGATACGAGGAGAATTGCAAACTCGACACAGACAGGGACCTGGGGCCGGGATCGAACCTGGGACCTCGGCGTTGAGACAGCAGTGCTAACCACTGCACCACCGTGTTGCCCCTGTCTAACTAATTTAAAAGAGCTTTCTGAAAAGGTACCTAAATATATTGATGAAGGTAGCACAGTTGATGTGGTTCACATGGACTTCAGTAAAGCCTGACAGGGAACGACATGGAAGGCTGGTCGAAAAGATTAGAGTCCATTGGATGAAAATTGGCTTGTTGATAAGAGGCCAAGGTTGATGGTGAAGGGTTTATTTTTGTGATTGGAAGCCTGTGACCAGCGGTGTACCACAGGGAAGGGTGCTGGGATCCTTGCTGTTTGTTATTTACATTAACGACTTGGCTGTGAATGTAGAAGGCCAAATTAATACGTTTACACATGACATGAAAATTGGCGGTGTTGTTGATAGTGATAGGATAGTCTTGGGTAACAGACTGATATTGATCAGCTGGTAAGTTGGGCAAAGCAATGGCAGATGGAATTTAATCCTGATAAATGTAAGGTGATTTAGGATATACACAATGAACGGTAGGGAGTATTGAGGGACAAAGGGACCTTGGTGTACATGTCTATGGATCCCTGAAGGTGGCAGCACAGGTAGGTAGAGTGGTGAAGACTTCATATGCGGAATGTTTGCTTTTATTAGCCAGGGCTTAGAATATAGGAACAGGGAGGTCTTGGTAGAACTTTGTAAAACATTGGTTAGGCCGCAGATGGAATACTGCAGTTCTGGTCGCCACAGCATCGGAAGGAGATAATTGCGCTGGAGGAGGTGCAGAGGAGATTCACCAGGATATTTCATGGGATGGAAAGTTTCAGCTATGAGGGAGACCGAATAGGCTGGATTTGTTTTCCCCGGAACAGCGGAAGATGATGGGGGATCCGATATGAGGTATACAAAATTGAGAAGCGTAGCTAAGGTAGATTGTAAAAAATCTTTTCCCTGTGGCAGAGGTGTCAAGGACCATGGGGCATAGGTTTAAGATGAGGAGTAAGTGATTTAGAGGGGACCTTAGGAAGCATTTTTTAACCCAGAAGGTGGTGGATATATGGAACACGCTGCCTGAGAGGGTGGTGGAGGCAGGTACTCCTGCAAAATTTAAGAAACATCTGGGCGAGCACTTAAATCACCAAGGCAGAACAGGTTATGGACCAAGTGCTGGTAAATTGGATTAGTATAGATTGGTATGTGATGGTCGGCACAAACATTCAGTTTTGTTATGTAGGCTGACATGATGTAGTTACAGGTTGTGGCCATGAGTGCATTAGCTTTCTAAAGTCTCTCTGCCCGATTGGTGCCAACATGCATATTAAAACAAAATTCCACCTTATTGTTGCCAAGTCACCGTGTGCAATTCCTAACTAATATTTTTGAATGCTTCCAGTTGCCGAATTTCTTCCTGAAGTCGCACGATTACAGGATGTACTCTCGGAATGTAGAATTCATCAGTCAATTTCCGCGGATAAAGACACGGTGTGTACTTCCTTTTTGTGTCCAAATGTTGCAAGTTGTGTTATGAGGGTGTTAGCAAGAATGAACCTGTGTCCCATTCCGTTTTAGCTACCTGTTGTGACAGACTTTTTATTTTTATTCTTTCACCGGATAGGATGCGGGTATCGCTGGCTAGCTTTTGTATATGCCAACAGCTATCCAAGGGAGGAAGTATGGTCAGATGAGGGTTTTTTAATTAGACCATCCCATCTGCTACTCTGATAGCCCTCCCAAGTGATAGTGGTATGTTAATTATATTGTTAAAGTACACGGGCGAAGGGCATTGTTCAATTAAATATCTCAAGCAAATAAATGGCTGCGAGATCCCACGGGTTGAGGATATAAAACAAAAGCTCATAGGAGCAACAATCATTGTAATGTTGTGCGATGAATGTCAGAAATTGTCTATTTTATTTACCGTAATGTTATTAAAACCTGGGTTAAGATGTATTCCGACAGTATGACTGCTAGAGCAATTAAGGTGATGTAACAAGTGAGGTGATCATTTATTTGCAGGTGAAATGTTCTACTCATAGACCTTGAGAACCATTTACTTGTTTACAGATAGCTAATGGAATATTGCTTACATTGAAGGACCCCTGGG
This sequence comes from Scyliorhinus torazame, assembly GCF_047496885.1. NCBI lineage: Eukaryota > Metazoa > Chordata > Chondrichthyes > Carcharhiniformes > Scyliorhinidae > Scyliorhinus > Scyliorhinus torazame. The sequence goes on along the minus strand of NC_092720.1, from coordinate 188,432,502 downwards.
GTGTAGGTAATTTATGAGAGGTATTGTATTTGGTCCTGGTTAAACAAGTCAAGAGACATCTTGTAAGAAGGGACAAAAGAATGCCTTATGTTTACGGTACAGATGATAATGGGGGGGGGCCAGGTCTGTCTGAAAAGTCAGTTGGTCCTGAAACACTCATCTGAACAGAGGTGTTCCACTTTGGTACTGAAAGGTTCTCTCCAAAGATTCTGCTTTGAGCAAAGCAAGTCAAACTCTGATTGTTAACTTTATTCATGAATGATATTTGAAAAATATTGGTTTGCTTAATTGGAATACAGTGGCAGTTTTAGGAAGGAAGTTAAGATTTTCTCTTTTCTAGAGAACTGTTGTAACTGTTAACTGTAAGGCTTTACTTTTTGCTAATATGGTTAATTCTGTGTTTACATTAAAGTTTGTTTTAACATAACGTTGACCCATAGGTATCTTTTATCACTCCTGTGGTGCAGTAATATTTTCTCATAAGTTTTCAAATTGCAAATAGTTGGGTTCTCGTCATGGATCCTAACAGCTGTGATAGAAAGAAATAAAACACTTCCTTAAACAAAATGGCCGGGGAGGCTCTTTGCGTGGGAGTCCTCCTCCTTTATCATTCGGGATTTGGTGTGGAGGGTATGTAATAATAATAATCTTTAGTGTGACAAGTAGGCTTACATTAACACTGCAATGAAGTTACTGTGAAAAGCCCCTAAACACCACACGCCTGTTTGGATACACGGGGACAATTCAGAATATTCAAATTACCTAACAGCATGTCTTTCGGGACTTGTGGGAGGAAACTGGAGCACCCGGAGGAAACCCACGCACACACGGGGAGAACCTGCAGACTCCACACAGACAGTGGCCCAAGCCGTGCTGCTCTGTTAAGTTGTGCCCTGGCCAATTTTTATCTCTTCATTAACATCACAAAAGCACATTGTCTGGCCATTATCATATTGTTTTGAATTCTGTGTGGAAGTTGACTTCCACGTTGCCTATGTTACAACAACTGGACTTCAAGAAACCTCCATTTGCTGTAAAGAGCTTTGAGACTCAGTGATCCTGAAAAATGCTGTATAAATGCAAGTCTTTTTTATCTTTACTGGGCCAAATTGCATCCAAAGCTTTCCCCCTGCCCTAGCCAGGAACTGGTATCTGCTTCTCTCCAGCAGGATGCACTTCCTGCCCTCTCCACCCTATTCCTGCTAAAGTGTATTTTATTGAGCTCCCCTTCCAGGCTTCCATGTTGGCTGACATTCTCAATGTTTATCTCCCCTCTGTTTCTGACCCCCCTTTCGAAAGTCTTTTCCTCCTCTGTTCTTGCAACCTACCGCCCCATCTCCTTTGTCCCTGTCGTCTCCAAAGCCCTTTGATCCCTCCCAAATCTGTGCCCAGCTTTCCCAATCTCCACGATTGAATCTGGTTTCTGCCTCTGCCGCAGTACTGAAAGTGAGAATAAAAATCCCAAAGAACATAATGTGCGATTTTCCCCCCACCCCCCTCCGCTGTTGCTAAATTGCCAAACTACTTATCTGCCATCTAGTACAAGACAAGCCGTATCTTCCTCCACTTAAATATTGGGAATGTCTGTAGCCATTGTCTCCAAACCCTGTCCTAAATTCCGCTCCCTGCCACCAACCAGCTCCATCCCGCTCCCTGGCAACTGTCTTGAGGCTGAACCAGACTATTCCTAACCTCGAACATATTTTACCCTGAGATGAGCTTTCAACCACACATCTGCACAGTCACTAAGCCCTGCCTATTTCCACCTCCCTAACATTGCCCGACCTCTCCCTTGCGGCTGAAGCTTTAATATATCAGAGCATTATCCTGGGTTTGTGGCTTACTAGTCCAGTGATGAGACCACTGTGTCACTGTCTAGAAATCTGAATATCTGCCCATTGGTTATTTGCAGCCTCTGGGTCTGGGAGCTCACGACGTTCCATCTTGTCATGGCTGAATGCTGCTAACGGCTCATCTAAAGGGCAATCCTATATGCTGGAGGCTTGGCATAGCGATGCTCAAACAAGGCATGTGTCACACCCATATCTGACCAGAGTTTGTGTTTGTTTTTTTATAAATTTAGAGTACCCAATTCATTTTTTTTCAATTAAGTGGCAATTTAGCGAGGCCAATCCACCTAACCTGCACATCTTTGGGTTGTGGGGGTGAAACCCACGCAAACACGGGGAGAATGTGCAAACTCCGCACAGACAGTGACCCAGAGCCGGGATTGAACCTGGGACCTCGGCGCCGTGAGGCAGCAATGCTAACCACTGCGCCACCATGCTGCCCGAGTTTGTGCTTGTTGAGTGACTTTGTAGAAGCCGCATTTGACACGAGTGATGACCTCTATTTGCTGTTGAAGCTGCCCTTGCTGTGACATTCCTCGGCACTGTGGTAATCGTTGCGATTCCTGCAGGACTGAGAAAGATGCCTGTCACTGCTGGTAGGAATGTGCAGCTGTTGTATATAAAGCCTTGCATTTATAGCGTGTCTTCTGCAATCTCCGGAAGTCCCAAAGTGCTTTACAGCCAAGTAGGTATTTTGAAATAGTGCCATGGGCTATTTTACCTCCACCCAAGAGGGTGGATGGGCCCTCGGTTCAAGGAACGCATCCGAAGATTGTGCCTGCTACAGTGACACTCTCATGGTACTGCAATGGTTTTTGTGCTCCACTGGAACATGAATCCACAAGCTCCAGGGCCGGGGGTGGGGGTGGGGGGGTCAATGTTGGCTACCAAAGCTAGTTCACCAGAGCAGCTGAGAGGCAGAGTTTGTTTACCAAATTTTGGTATGGGATAATCTTTCCAGTTTCTTCCTTCCAGAGTGTTCCGGCATTTCGACATTGAGTACAGGGGAGGGATGGAGGACTGGGGGCAGAGTACAGAACTAGAGACGGGTGAGATTTGTGGAAGAGCATGCAAATGTGAACATTGAACCTTTTTCTATTTTAAAATGGACCAGGAGCCAGCTTTAGTCCCCAAGCACAGTGGGTGCAGTGTGGATGGTTCTTGAAGTAACTTGGGATGTAGGTGGCAGAGTTTTGAATGATCTCCTGTTTGTGGAGGGTGGGAGGCTGGCCAGAATTTTTTTGCTCAGTGTTTCAGCAGGAAAGATGCTGAGCTGGGGGCTGAGATGAATAAAGCTATATGGAGGTGGAAGTAGACCACCTTGGTGACAGTGAGATTGCGGTGATGGCAGCTGGGCCCATGCTGAACCATGATCGGTTTGCCAACAGCCTGGTGCAGCCTCTGACGGGTCCGGAGCGGGGTTGGAATCGGTGGCTTATGAATGAGCTTGGGGGAGCAATGTCTTTGAACGCCGTATCCTTTCACCGCAGATATCAGTTTTGCTAGCAGCTCAAGCATGTGGACTTTTCGCATGTTTTGGGCCTGTCCTAAGCTTGGGGGATTCTGGCGCGGGTTCGCCGATGTTATGTCGGACGTCTTGGGGTGGCGATCGAGTCCAGGGGGCGAGAGAGGCCGATATCCTGGCCTTTGCCTCCCTGGTAGCCCGGAGAAGGATATTATTGGAAAGGCGGGACTCGGGGCCGCCGAAACAGAGGGTGTGGGTGAATGATCTGGCAGAGTTTCTCAGGCTGGGAAAAGATAAAGTTTGTGTGGAGGGGTTTGCCCAGAGATGGCAGCCGTTCATCAACTTCTTTGAGAACAGTTAAGATGTCAGCAATGCGGGGAAGGGGGGGGAGGGGGTTGTTAAAAAAAGGAGGTAGGGGAATTGGGAAGTGGGAGGCGGGACAGTGGGGTGTTAGATATGTATTTGTTTTGAGTATTTGCATTCCTGTTTGCTTACTTTTTTATGGTTGTGTTTGATGTATATACCTCAATAAAATATTTTTCAAAAAAAAAAAGCGTGGGCTTTCCATTCACGTCAACAAAGAGATGTGAAACTATTTTTGTGATTCATGCGATTGTTCATTTACCAATTGGCACCATGGGCTTTCTGCCTTCAAACCGCACTTTTTGAGGGGCGAGGTACTAAAGTTATGGCCAGTCTGTTGATGGAGCTAACAAAACAATTATTTTTGCTTTTGAGAACAGCTGGGTTTCATTTGAGAGGGGACCTGGGGCTCGTAGTAATAGATTTTTTTGAGTGAATCTTTAGTGTACTTGATGAAGGCAAATAATTTTTTTTTACGATATTTGAAAATTTATTGAAATATACAATTTTACAACGAAAAGACTTGCAATCATATTTACCGACCAAATTAACTTTACTGTGAAAATGCAGCAGTTTTGTAACATAGTGACTTGTCTATGGTTTGTCCTTGTGACTGTCGCATTTCTAATGAACTATTTATTTTAAAATATTTTTAGTCTCCTCCATTTTCTTTCAAATTTACACCCACCAATAGTAAACAATAGTCAGTAACGAATGCAATGTCAATCCCCATATCAACAACAACAATCCCATCCTCCCACCAAACCCACAAACAAGCCCTCGAACTTTGCTCAGAGCCCTCCGTTGATCTCCACCACCCTCCGCCGCTCGTCCCCCATCGAGGTGAGCTGGTCGCTGTGCTGCGACACGGCCTCCTCCACTTCCTTCATTTTTTTACCCTGCTCTCTTACCTCGGCCGATGTCTTTGCCACATCCACCGTCACTGGGGCGATTGCCTCCTCCACCAATGATTTCAGTGCGACCGCCATCTCCTTTCTCAACGCCTCCATGCCTCAATGCCTCACAAACTGCTTCACCAGCTCCACAGCCATCACCTCGGTCATCTTTTCCACCGTAAACAGTCCTGCCCCACCAAGCGGTCCAACATCCGCCATCTTGTCAGCGCTTCTGCTGGACCTTCTTCCCAGCTGCTTTTTGCATCCTTTAACAATTTATTATTTTATCTTTCTTTCTTCAATCCTAAAAGAAATAAATTCAAAAAAATCTCTTACCCGGGACTGGACAAACTTCTCAAACATCCATTTTAACTCAAACATCCATTTTGGCAAATAACAATTTTTAACAAGATTTATTGCCATTTGACAAATAAATGGTGGAAATGAAAGCATATTGATGTGTGTAGGCAGTGAGGTAGATATCTGCATCTTGTGGATTTGGATCACAAAAAAATTCCAGCCTCCAGGACCCTCTCCTCTTCCAAGCCTGTGTTCCAGATGAGTCCCTTTATCAGACCCTACATAATTGCGCAGTTGTAAGAAACTCACCAATTTAATCGGTCAAACTACAGGGTGCAACTCCAGCAATCTGTATGTGTTCATTGCTTACTGAGGGTTCAATAGAGAATTGGATTAGTACAGCCTCCTTTGCTGCTACATCATTTCAGAGTTCTGCTTGCCTACTTCTCTCTGTCTGCTCCTTCCCCAAATGTACTCTTATACTGCCTCTTTCGTCCTCAGAACAGTGCCTAGGGATTGAGTTGAGGTCTTCAGGAGGGGAGCAAATTGGTTCTGAAATAATGCCGAGAGCGAGTGCTGGAAGGCGAAAGGTTCTTGGTGTGCCCTTCCTTGTCAGTCCCTCAGAGGATTATGTCTGACGGGTGTCGTATCGTTGGGTGGCACTGCAGGCCAATCCTGGAGCCTCTGTGGGCCTTTTGAGCAGAGAGGACAAGAGTTGTCCAGGGATTTGTTTTTTTTCCTCTCCCTTCTCTGTAGCAGAGTCATGGAATTACTGTGCTGACATTCACATGGAGGTAATGAAAATGACACAGCATGTGTTCAGTTACATGACACCGTTTGTGGCAAACTCCTCCCACACCCCAATGTCAATTTGTCTCCTTTTTATTCCCAATGAGGCCTTCAGGGTGACGAGGGTGAATTTACAAAGGGAGGGGAAAGACTCTCACTTTGTGGCACCCATTCCTGATGTTGTCCTCCATGGTGTTTTCATTCCATGTTTTTGGTTCCAGTGCTGCCTTCATTGCTGTTCATATTGGAACAAGTGGACCATACTCCGACTTGTATTTTTATGCCCACACTGATCAGCTTCCAAACCTGTGACCTCTACCTCCCAGAAGGACAAATGGTAACAGATGCATGAGAACACGACCAACGAGTTTCCCTCGAAGCTGAAATCCTGGAACTCCCTCCTGAACAGCACTGTGGATGTTACCTACACCGTGTGAACTGCAGCAGTTCAAGAAGGCAGCGCACCACCACCTTCTCAAGAGGCAATAGAAATGCTGGCCAAGCCAGCGACAACCACATCCCGTGAAAATAATTAATTTTTAACAATATAGATGAGGTAGGTCATTCCAGCTCATCTCTTCATCCCATCCCAGTCTTTCCATTGTGGAGGAGACTTTAATTGCCCCATCACCAATTACTGCTTTATCTGAAACCGCATGGCAGTTATGGATTATTGGCTGCATTCCTGATGTCATGATGTGGAGATGCCGGCGTTGGACTGGGGTGAGCACAGTACGAAGTCTTACAACACCAGGTTAAAGTCCAACAGGTTTGTTTCAATGTCACTAGCTTTCGGAGCGCTGCTCCTTCCTCAGGTGAATGAAGAGGTCTGTTCCAGAAACACATATAAAGATAAATTCAAAGATGCCAAACAATGCTTGGAATGCGACCATTAGCAGGTGATTAAATCTTTACAGATCCAGAGATGGGGTAACCCCAGGTTAAAGAGGTGTGAATTGTACCAAGCCAGGACAGTTGGTAGGATTTTGCAGGCCAGATGGTGGGGGATGAATGTAATGCGACATGAATCCCAGGTCCCGGTTGAGGCCGCACTCATGTGTGCGGAACTTGGCTATAAGTTTCTGCTCGGCGATTCTGCGTTGTCGCGGGTCCTGAAGGCCGCCTTGGAGTACGCTTACCCGGAGATCAGAGGCTGAATGCCCTTGACTGCTGAAGTGTTCCCCGACTGGAAGGGAACATTCCTGCCTGGTGATTGTTGCGTGATGTCCGTTCATTCGTTGTCGCAGCGTCTGCATGGTCTCGCCAATGTACTATGCTTCGGGACATCCTTTCCTGCAGCGTATGAGGTAGACAACGTTGGCCGAGTCGCACGAGTATGTACCGCGTACCTGGTGGGTGGTGTTCTCGCGTGTAATAGTGGTATCCATGTCGATGATCTGGCACGTCTTGCAGAGATTGCCATGACAGGGTTGTGTGGTGTCGAGGTCACTGTTCTGAAGACTGGGTAGTTTGCTGCAAACAATGGTTCGTTTGAGGTTGCGCGGTTGTTTGAAGGCAAGTAGTGGGGGTGTGGGGATGACCTTGGCAAGATGTTCATCGTCACCAATGACGTGTTGAAGGCTGTGAAGAAGATGACGTAGTTTCTCCGCTCCGGGGAAGTACTGGACGACAGAGGGTATTCTGTCGGATGTGTCCCATGTTTGTCTTCTGAGGAGGTCGGTCCGGTTTTTCGCTGTGGCGCGTCGGAACTGTCGATCGATGAATCGAGTGCCATATCCCGTTCGTACGAGGGCATCTTTCAACGTCTGTAGATGTCTGTTACACTCCTCCTTACGCCCACACCCCCACTACTTGCCTTCAAACAACTGCGCAACCTCAAACGAACCATTGTTTGCAGCAAACTACCCAGTCTTCAGAACAGTGACCTCGACACCACACAACCCTGTCATGGTAATCTCTGCAAGACGTGCCAGATCATCGACATGGATACCACTATTACACGTGAGAACACCACCCACCAGGTACGCGGTACATACTCGTGCGACTCGGCCAAAGTTGTCTACCTCATACGCTGCAGGAAAGGATGTCCCGAAGCATAGTACATTGGCGAGACCATGCAGACGCTGCGACAACGAATGAACGGACATCGCGCAACAATCACCAGGCAGGAATGTTCCCTTCCAGTCGGGGAACACTTCAGCAGTCAAGGGCATTCAGCCTCTGATCTCCGGGTAAGCGTTCTCCAAGGCGGCCTTCAGGACCCGCGACAACGCAGAATCGCCGAGCAGAAACTTATAGCCAAGTTCCGCACACATGAGTGCGGCCTCAACCGGGACCTGGGATTCATGTCGCATTACATTCATCCCCCACCATCTGGCCTGCGAAATCCTACCAACTGTCCTGGCTTGAGACAATTCACACCTCTTTAACCTGGGGTTACCCCATCTCTGGATCTGTAAAGATTTAATCACCTGCTAATGCTCGCATTCCTAGCATTGTTTGGCATCTTTGAATTTGTCTATATATGTGTTTCTGGAACAGACCTCTTCATTCACCTGAGGAAGGAGCAGCGCTAGTGACATCGAAACAAACCTGTTGGACTTTAACCTGGTGTTGTAAGACTTCGTTCCTGATGTCAGAAAGCTCTCCTTTGCGATTGGCAGTGATCCATTAAATTTAACTATGTCCAGTGGGAACAGAGTTTGACATTGACCCCTTTCTCTCTTTTTCACGTAAGGAGGATGTTTGTGATTACTAACCCCCCTTTCACTGCCTTTCCCATTGAGGGTGAATCTAGGACTAAGTATCAGAGAGTCTCAGAATAAGGGGTGGGCCATTTATGGTGGAGGTGAGAAGTTTCTTCCCTAGGTTGGGGTGTTTGGGCATTCTGTAGGCCAGAGGCCAGTTCCGTGCTCTCTTGTGTGCTTGCATTTACTGTGCTTTGCCTTTTACCTCCCCAGGGGCCGTATCACCTACCAGGCAATTGTGACCTTGCTGAGATTTATCGCATGGAATTACTGTGCTGACATTCACATGGAGGTTATTAAAATGACACAGCATCCTGAAGACTGGACCATCCAGGTGCGCTGGCGGGTTACAGGTCTCCCGCTCCATGTCCTCATGCTGAAATTTTACAAGAAGGACAAGACTGAACTCTACAGGTGAGAATCCAGACTGCTTTCATCGAGGAAGGCACGGGGATCGGGCGGGGAGAGGAAGAGACCTGTTTTCCCGAAGTGCGTCCCTTTGCTCCAGCATTTTGGCAGGAAGAATGTTTACACCTGTCACTCTAGCATTTGGTGCTTGGTTTAAGAGCCGATACTGGGATCTGTACGCGGTGTCAGACCAAGGTGCGGACCAGCTGGAAAGCTGAGGCAGAGCGGGCATTAAAATTATAAAGGGGTTTGGTAGAGTCGAAGTAGAGGAGGCCAAAACTAGGGTCCGTGATCAGTCACTGGAGCCCAGGATAAACGTTTCTTTTTTAAATCCAGAAAGTGGTGCACTTTTGGAACTTGCTATCACAAGAAGTAATCGAGATGATCAACATTAGTCAGAGGTACAGGGAAGCTCGACAAGGGAGCAAAGAAAAGGGCCTGTTGATAGACTTAGATGGTGTCGGGTGAGACCAGGCTCTTGTAGAGCATTGACCCACTGGGTCCAATGACCTGTTTCCATGCTGCATCTTTTTAAATTTGAGTCTTCGTGTGGTTTAGTTGTGCCTATGGAGTGGTTCAGCTTTTAAAGTTCATCCTGTGGCACGTGCACTTTGCTGGGAGATTTTGATGCCAATTACATGATGGCAATTATTGTCCATTATTGATTGTATAAGCTGTTACAAGCGATTCATAAAAACAGGGCAAGCTATTTGTGCAGATCTGAAGGGTCACTGTCCGTGTGGAGTTTGCACATTCTCCCCGTCTCAACCCTCCAAACCCAAAGATGTGCAGGGTAGGTAGATTGGCCACGCTAAATTGCCCTTTAATTGTGGGGAAAAAACCTTCATTAGGTTATCAAGAAGAGCGGCCTTGTTTATCCGTGAGATTTCGTTGGGCTGCATAAATTGCCTCGCTCAGCAGGCTGGACTTCAAACTAAATCATTTAAAAGGTGGTTACGGTACAGTTGGAACCAATGTTCAATCTTAAAAATTAGTATTGTTATCAAAATCTACATTATGATGCAT